>NW_020838009.1:9194890-9921330 GCF_003676395.1 Aethalodelphis obliquidens
TGGGATCTTCCCGGACTGGGGCACGATCCCGTGTCCCCTGCATCGGCAGGTGGACTCTCAACCACTGCGCCACCAGGGAAGCCCATCCTCTTTAAAAAATTATCTTTAAACATCACCCATATTCAAGGCATGGGTTAATAGGTTATGGCCTGGATTCATTCTGGAGACAGTTTATTTTCAAGGTCAAACTGAGTCTTAAAAAGGCTAGGACAGGTACTTCTTCGGTGGTCCAGTGGTTAAGACTTCACACTTCCACTGGAGGGGGTGTGGGTTCCACCCCTGGTCAGGGAACTAGGATCCCACGTGCTGCGCAGCCAAAAAATAAATAAATAAAATAAAATAAAATAAAAAGGCTAGGACAAGACTTAACAGTTCATAACTATGAATCATCACCAAAAGCTAGAATTCCTTCTTGTGCTTAGAAAACATAAAGAAATGTATTCATGTACATTTCCAAATTTCCAATAAAACAAGGTGAAGTCCATACACTGTAGTCTTTTTTGTTTGTTTGTTTGTGTTTTGTTTCTCACCCCAGCCTCTTCTCAAGGGCTTAAAACTCTAGTGAGCCGTTGGGGAGTTCCTGGAAGGCAAGCACTATTTTCATTCATATCTAGTAATGAGCTCCCAGTTGACTCAAAACATTTGTGAAATTAAGCAATTTCCCTAATGATGTGAAAGTTTTTATGTAACGGAATCAGATGGGCCTCAAGGAGGAAGGAGATTCTCCCCCCACACCCCCCAGGCGGACAGCCCAGGGCACTAGGCCCAGATGTTTGTCCCTCCCTTGTCTTCCCCATCTCTGTCCCACTCCCCAGGCAAGTCAGATGGCAGAACCCAGCACAACAGGAGGAAAAAGAGTGACAGATGGAACCGGGGTGGGAAGACAAGCCCCTCTGGCTAGGCAGTGTGGAGGCCACTTCTGCCAGACTGAGAGCTGCACAAGTAAAGGCAGGAAACCCCCTGCATGTGGGTGAATTAGAAAGTGGAAAAACAGGAATTCCAGGGCACTAGCAAGAACATGATTAAAAAGCCGACCAGAGTCTAGACTGAGTAAGAGGCAGCAAGGGAACAATAAGCAAGGAAGCAAAAGAGGTCCCAGTTATTATAAGGGTGGGGGAGAGATGGAATAAGGAGAACGGAGGTGAGGTCCTGAACTGGAAGCAGGGTGCGATGCGGCCAGGCCTTTGGAGGTTGAGTAGAAGGAGGTGGAAGTCACTGGAGCAGTGGAGGCCAAGGGACCATGAGCACAGGTGGTGGAAATGTCATCAACATGCATCTGAGGTCACTGAGGATGAGGGCAAGACACTGGGATGAGAGGAGCCGGCTAGCCAGGTCCCAAAGCCATCAGCGAAGGCCGCAGAGAGGCCAGGAGCAGAGGTTCTCAGCTAAGGTGTGGCGCCCAGGCATGGTGTGGTCATTTTGAGGCAGGAGATAGATGGGCCCCATGCTGAGCAGCTGGAGTTTCTCCCCTGTGGACAGATACTCAAAAAAAAAGAGGAGCGAGAGAGGAGATGACCCCTGCCCAGATAAGAGATAAAAGAGCACATATTTTTCATTCTTGAGGTCAGGGAGACATTCCCGACTACACATGCACAGAAAGGTTCCTTGGAGGTCAAAAGGGAGGTGGCAGCACCCCATAGTAAGTGATGTCAACCTACCCTAGGCCCCTTCGCTAGAATCCATCTTGGCTAAGAGATGCATTCACACATGGGAGGACCCTGACATAAATCAAATATGGACTCAGAATCAGGCAAAGCAAGATGATTGGCCAAAGGAAACCTGGAAGAAATGCCCCCTATAAGTGATTCAGACTACCATGAGGGCACGCCTCTCTCTCTGAGCCCACCCATGTGTCTATCCACACATACTCTTTTTCCTTCTAATAAACACTTTACTTGTTTCACTACTTTCTGTCTCTACGTGGAAATTCATTTCTACACAGCTGATGGGCCAGGGCTTTGTCACTGGCCACTGGGCCCTGGTGGTCTAGCGGCTAGGATTTAGCGCTCTCACTGCCGTGGCCTGACTTCAATCTCTGGCTGGGAACCAAAATTCTGCTTCAAGCCGCTGCAGGACGAGGCCGCCTGAGATCAGTTTGAGGGGAATGTTGAGCCAGCACAACCCGCATCAGGAGCTGTGCTTCAGCCGACTTGTGCCACCATCCATGGAGCAGCTGCAACCCCAAATCTAGATGGCAGTGCTGGGGGGGGCAAAGATTGGTGGGTGACAATGGAGAGGCCGTGTAGCCATCCTGCTGATATGTAACTATTGCTGGAGTTTGGGGGAGGTCAGTAAACGACTCCCCTCTTTCCCTCACCTGAGTTTAGCATTCATTGAGAGATGGATTCAGGAGGAATTCATTCAGATGGATTACTCCCATTCAACAAATATTTTTTAGTTATCTTTTTCTAGGCTTCTTTTCTTTTCCTTTTTTTTTAAAATTGGGTATAGTTGCTTTACAATGTTGTGTTAGTTTCTGCTGTACAGTGAAGTGAATCAGCTCTATGTATACATATATCCCCTCTTTTTTGGATTTCCTTCCCATTTAGGTCACCACAGAGCATTGAGTAGAGTTCCCTGTGCTATACAGTAGGTTCCATTAGTTATCTATTTTATACATATTAGTGTATATATATCAATCCCAGTCTCCCAATTCATCCCACTCCCTCTTTCCCCCCTTGGTGTCCATACATTTGTTTTCTGTGTCTGTGGACCCAGCAATCCCACTACTGGGTATATACCCTGAGAAAACCATAATTCAAAAAGACACATGCAGCAAAAAAAAAAAAAAAAGACACACGCACCCTAATAGTCATAGCAGCACTACTTACAATAACCAGGTCACGAAAGCAACCTAAATGCCCATTGACAGGTGAATGGATAAAGAAGATGTGGTACATATATACAATGAAATATTACTCAGCCATAAAAAGGAACAAAGTTGGGTCATTTGTAGAGACGTGGTTGGATCTAGAGACTGTCATACAGAGTGAAGTAAGTCAGAAAGAGAAAAACAATATTTCATATTAACGCATATAGAAAAATGGTACAGATGAACCTATTTGCAAAACAAATATTTATTGAGTATTATTTATATGTGCCAGGATGTGCCAATGATTCAGCAATGAATAAAATAGCAAAACCCCTACCCTCATCGAGCTTACATTCTGGTTGAAAGAGATGGACAATAAATTTTAAAAAATAAGTAAAGCACGTGGTATGTTAGAATAAACTAAAACAGAGGAGAGAAATGGAGGGTGCTGGAGGTGTAATTGTGAACGAGATGGTCAAGAAAGGCCTTGCTGATAAGGTGAGAAGTGGGAAAAGACTGGAAGGAGGAAAGGGACCATGCCTTGCTGATATCTGAAGGAAGAGCATTCCAGGCAGAAGACTGTAAGTGCAAGGGCCTGGCCTATTTGAAGACTCTAAGCTAATCGTGGTGGTCCTATTTTCCTTTCTAGCGACTGGTTTAAGGGGTGAACAGTGACGCAATTCTGACCTGTGAGATGAGAAATGTAATCGGCATGGGGGCTCCTGGGAACGGTTTCCATACTCTGGAGAGATGGTCCCGTTCTATCTATGGACTTTTCTATAGCTGATGTGATGTATGAAACTGTTGCAGCCATGTTGTGGCAAAAGGGGAAGCCAGCCTGAGATGACAGAGCAGAAAAATAGAAAGAACCTAGGTCTTTGATGACATCAGTAAGCCACTGCTTGTGCCAAACTTGGAGCTTCCTTAAGACCAATGCAAGATCATGTCAGCCCTGGGTAAGGTGAGGTGTATGGTTCAATAAATATGTAGGTTTATTATAATGTCTGTAATGTCAGGATATTATATGAGAATCCAGCTATTACATTTTTCAAGTAAAACCTTATGAATTTGTCACTAAGCATATGAAAAGATATGCAAATTCACCAATAATCCAAATATACACATTAAAACGAAATATCATTATGTGACAATAATATTGGACAAAAAAAAAATGTTGGTAATACCCAGTCTGATGAAGATTCAGAAAAACAAGCACTTTTTTTTTGGCCACACCACACGGCTTGCGGGATCTTAGTTCCCAACCAGGGATTGAACCCCGGGACACAGCAATGAAAGCACCAAGCCCTAACCACTGGGCCACCAAGGAACTCCCAACAAGCACTTTCATAGACAGTTGGTAGAAGTATAAATTGAGCGAGCCTTTGGAATATGATTTAGCAGTATCTATCAATATTTTAAATGGGCAGAACCCTTCAATCAGCTTTGGACTTCTCAGTATCATAGGAAAATATTCATGCATATAAAGACATGTACAAACTGGATGTAATATAAAAAAAACTGGAATCCACCTAAATATTGTTCAATAGTGGAGTGATTACTTTGATTATGATAGAGGCATATTGTTTGATTCTAAGTACAGTCGATTCTCACTATTTACAGTATTAAAAAAGAGACCCAAAATGGAGTTACTTGTGCTAAGTCCAAGTCACCAAGCCAAAACTTAGTACCAAACCTAACTGCAATTTCAGTCTCCCACGGAAATGTCATCTTAACTGGTCAGTCTTAAGAACTTAATTAATTCTTGGAATTTCCTGGTCAACAGTAGTGTGGTAATCTCCTGGTAGACCCCTTCCATCCCCGAGAAAGATAAGGTCATCCACTTTTTTCCTTGTCACTACCCCCTTTTGTCTATAACAACCTTTCTTTTTCAGCAGCTCTTTGGAGCTCCTTTCTGTTTGCTAGATGGGATGCTGCTTGATTCATCCATCATTGAATAAAGCCAATTTGATTTTTAAATTTACTCAATCAGGGCTTCCCTGGTGGCGCAGTGGTTAAGAATCTGCCTGCCAATGCAGGGGACAAGGGTTCAAGCCCTGGTCCGGAAAGTTCCCACACGCCGCAGAGCAAGGAAGCCCATGCGCCACAACTACTGAGCCTGCAATCTAGAGCCCGCGAGTCACAACTACGGAGCCGAAGCCTGCGTGCCTAGAGCCCGTGCTCCGCAACAAGAGAAGCCACCGCAGTGAGAAGCCTGCGCACCGCAACGAAGAGTAGCCCCGCTCGCCGCAACTGGAGAAAGCCTGTGCGCAGCAAGGAAGACCTAATGCAGCCAAAAATAAATAAATTAAAAAAAAAAAAAGATTTACTCAGTCAAATTTTGTTTCTTAACAACAGTCATTATGTTCTAAAAAGCCACTGCAAACACTGAATTAGCAAATATAGAACCATCTCTCCTACCGGAAATACAGGGTTAGGTTCCTTGGAGCCTCTAGTCACAACATTTTCATCAACTAATCAACATATAACCTTGTTTTATGTGTGTTTCTATTTAAAGACACCTTATTAAATATATATTTCTTACAAATAATTGATTGCATAGTCTTTCAATGATTTAGAGGCAGAGCTTTTGAGGCTATTTGAGTTATACGGGCTCCTTTGCCAACGTCCTTGTAAAACAAGCCATTTTCATCAGCATTGTAAACCTGCTCTTCCACATAACCTTTTTGCTGTATAACATTTAGCAGGTTTTTAAAAAATTCTTCCGTAGCCTCCTGATCTGCAGAACTAGCCTTGCCTGTGAATTTAACATTTAGGCAATAGGCAACATGCCCTATTGCCTTTGAAATGTTTCAACCAGCCATCATTTGCTGAAAGGCTTTAACATTTTCCTGATTCAACGTGACTATAAATTTCTTTGTCTTTCAAGCCTCACAACAATGCTGTCAATTATGCTATTTTATTGCTTGTCATCTCATGAATCTATAAATTTAACTACTTGTCTACCTTTTCCATAGCTTCATCACACACTATAAATGCTACTTTAGCACTTTTTGGAGCAGCCTCATGTACAGATTGGCCAAATTCCGCTTCCTTTTTCTAGGTGTAAGGTATTGTTGATTCATTAACACAGACCTCACAGCCAAGGACACTATGACTCATGCCTGAAGGGAGCTTATCTAACCCACATATTTTCTCCATAAGGCACATCCCAGCCTTCTTGATCCTAGGAACACTACATAGCACTATGATTGGGGGCCATTTAAAAAGTGAAATCAACAACAAAAAGCACACACACACACACACACACACACACACACACAAACCTGGCATTAAATAGACCACACAAAGGACACTCGTTTACAGTACGAGAGCTGAAGCTGGAAGGCAGAGCATGGCCTTGTTCAACCTTAGCTGGGAATACGCTCATCAAACGACTCAAATTTTTTGCAGCTCTGCACGTGTCTGCAAATGACCCCATAAGTGCTATGAGTATTGATTTTGGAGTCACAAATAAATTTTCAAGAGTTGGCAAATTTACAAATATGGAATCTGTAGATAATGAGGATGAACTGTACCTATTAAAAAGTATAAGATAGGGACTTCCCTGGCAGTCCAGTGGTTAGGACTCCATGCTTCCACTGAAGGGGGTGCAGGTTCCATCCTTGGTGGGGGAACTAAGATCCTGCATGCTGCACTGGCTCAGCCAAAAAAAATTTTTTTTTGAAAAAAGAATAAGATAGATCAGTTTGTATTTGCATAGCAGGATGCCCATGGTATGTTTTTAAGTGAAAAAAGAGTTTCAGAACAACATGTATAAAGGTGAAAAAAGCAAATGCTTAAAAGGGCCATGCAGGTAATGTAAAATGGTGAGGTGGGCGAGGGGAAGACATCTGGGAAGAGTGGAGACTGGGGAAGAGGAGAGCTCATCCCACCTGCAGGAGGCAGCCCACTGCTCACTGATAGTCAAGTTTTTCCCGGTAGAAGAAGTGTGATGCCTTATCTTCCAGGTTTTCAAGATGTTCATGGGACTTCCCTGGTGGTCCAGTGAGTAGGACTCCTTGCTCCCAATGCAGGGGGCTTGGGTTCAATCCCTGGTCATGGAACTAGATCCCGCATACATGCCACAACCAAGAGTTCACATGCTGCAACTAAGAAGGCTGCATGCCACAAGTAAGACTCGGCCCAGCCTAAACAAATAAATAGAAATAAATCTTAAAAAAAAAAAGAAAGGATTTTCATGAAATATCCCAATTTAAAATGTTGACAACTTATTTCAAATTAAAAAAAATTCTATGTGAGTCAAACAAAACCCATTATAGGCTACATTTGGCCTACAAGCTGCCAGATTGTATTCCCCAGTGTGGGGTAGTATGTATGAGAAAAGTACAGATATAAACAGAAAAAAAGTCTGAAAAGATACACATCCACCAGACCATTCACAGTGGTTACCTCGGGGTAGAGGAAAAGAATAGCGTTGTTGAAGGCAGGGGGTGGGTCTTCATCTTTTCTGTATTGTTTGAGACCTTGGCCATGAAAGTATAGTTATATATTATCTACTTTAAAAGGGAAAAAAGCTCTATGAATTAAAGGGCTGAGTATTTTTCCTGTGGCCCCTGAGGTTGGGCAGTATTAGTGCCCTCTGCCTTAGATTGCAAAGATTGTATCTGTATTTCTAACTTCCCTTTTTTTTTTTTTTCTTCAGTTTCTGGCTGTGCCACACGGCATGTGGCATGTAGTTCCCCAACCAGGGATGGGACCTGCACCCCCCGCCCCCGCACTGGAAGCCCAGAGTCTTAACCAGTGGACCGCCAGGGAAGTGCCTCTAACTTGCTTTTTAAGTTACCATTGTTTTACTTATTTAGAGAATGTTTGTTTTCAAGCAATATAAACCCACTCAAAATAGTTCTGGACCGGGGCTTCCCTGCGGTCCAGTGGTTAAGACTCTGCGCTTCCAATGCAGTGGGGTGCGGTTCCACCCCTGGTCGGGGAACTAAGATCCCACATGCCGGCTGACCAAGAGCAAACAAACAAAAAAACAGCTCTAGACCAAAGGAGGATTTGGTAGGAAGGAGCAATCTGGTAGCATCCCGCGGCAGCAATGAAACCAGGCCCACAGGGGACTAGAAGTAAATGCTAAAAGCCATGTGGCTTGGCCCCAGAGCCAGCCTCCTTGGCCTCCTGAATCTGCTGCTTTCTGATGCTTGATTCATTCTTCTGCTTGGTAAGCCTGCTTCTTCAGCTCACGCCTGGGGTTTCTGTGGCCTCTTGCACCCTCGAGTAGGAGTCTGGTAAGTGGTATTTCTGGGAGAGAGAATTCGACTGTGGCCAGTGAGTTCTTGAGCTGGACCAAATATCCTCTCCCCGTTCAACCACCTGTCAAGGGAAAAATGCGATCTCCTGGTGCATAACTGGCTCCCGGGCCCCACCGCAGCAGGGAGGGCGTGTCTCAGAGATGGAGGGTGTGACCTGGGGAGGGGCCTCAAAAAGCCTCCACAGTTGCAGCTACAAGTTACACGTTTACAGGCCCTATAAATGCTGGATCTGATAGAACATGTTAGTTCATCAGGGAGATAGCAGAGCGAAGTAGCCAAGATCTGGGATTCTGGTAGGGGGACCACCTCTCCCGGTTTCCCCAAAATTTGGGCTTTTAGTTTTAAAACCAGGATAGTTTTTAAGAGTTTTCCAGGATGGGGGATAATCACTCCTCAAACTGGGAAAATTCTAAGCAAATCAGGATGAGTTGTGCCCCCTAGGTTTTGGAGTTAGATTTGGTTTTGAATCCTGGCTCAGCTGCTATAGCTGTGTGACACTGGGCAAGTCATTTTATCTCTTACACCTCAGTTTCTTCCTTGTAAAATGAGAATAATAATATTTCCCACCTCATAGAGTGAGATAAGCACTTAGTGAGCACTCAATAAAGTAGGCAATTAGGTAATCATACACATGATTAAAAAGTAGAAATACTATGAACGGAGAAAAATCTCACTCCCACCTCTATCCCTCAGGACACAGGTCTCCTCCCCAGAAGTAACCACTCTTAACAGTTTCTTGTGTATCCTTCTAGAGATAGTCTGTGAATTATAGGAATATGTATACTGATCTTTTTTTTATTAAAAATATTTATTTTATTTATTAATTTGGTTGTGCCAGGTCTTAGTTGTGGCATGCAAACTCTTAGCTGTGGCATGCATGTGGGATCTAGTTCCCTAACCAGGGATTGAACCTGGGACCCCTGCATTGGGAGCATGGAGTCTTAACCACTGGACCACCAGGGAAGTCCCAACTGATCCTTTTTTAAATATAAATGTTAGTAGACTACACATTCTGTTCTGCTGATAACATTTTTTTTCATGCAATACTCTATCTTGGAAGGCATTCCACACCAGAACATTTAGATCTGCCTCGTTATTTTTAATGATTACATAGTATTTCCTGGTCTGGGGATTTATAATTCCTTTAGCCAATCTCCTACTGATTGACATTGGGGTTGTTTCTAGTCTTTGGTTAATTGAAACATTATGGCAAACAATATAATATTATCTAGTATACACATCTTTGTGCATATTCATAAGTGTGTCTGTAGGATAAATTCCTAGATGTAGAAATACTGGGTCAACGGAGCTATTATTATCTTTAATTATTATTATTACTATTATTAATCTCTAAGAAGTCAGATGTTGGATCCACTCTTCCTTTCTGAAGGCAGATAGTAGCTGTTCACCTAAGCATAAAGAGATCTATATCTGTGCCCTTTGTGAGGAAGAAGTCATTAAGTCCTGGTGCTGACCTCTTGGAAAATTCTAGGATGCCTCTGCTACTTCTCTCCTTTCACACCCTCCTTCTTTCCCTGTTCACAGTGGCACATGACTCCATTCCCACAAAGTTCCTCAATTCCATCCCTCAACTGACACTGAGATGGTGTCTCAGCCTGGGTTCCTTAGAAAACAGGGCCTGAGGCAAAGTTTTTATACCGGCACCTTATGAGGGTGTGTATCCCAGGGAAACAGGGGTGAAGGGGAAAGGGGGTGAAGGAACGAGGAAGAGCAAATAGAAGAGCACGTGTTAGCGCCGTGCTAGCCACTGATTCTGCAAGCACAGTTTGCTTCCTGGGAATCACAGGACATCTTTGAGAAGCCAGGTAAAGCTTCTGCATCTCTGAGCATTCTGTGGGGGGCACCCTGTGGACGAGGGGCAAGGAGGAGGGATAAACTGATCGATAGGCTGCCGTCTCCCACTGGTCAAAGTTTGCCCCTCATTGTGTCAACTCTTCCTCTCTTATGAGTGGAGCTGCACTACTCGGGCAGCCACAGAGAAAGCTAGAACCCAAGACAGCAGGGTCAGGCTCTGTGGCCAGTGCCACTCTGCAGGTGAGTCAGTGTGCATCCGTGGATTCTGAGGTGGTCCACTGGGTCTCTTACATCAGCAGCAGTAGGGAACCCACACGGCAGAGGATAGAAGCATAGATGCTGGTATGAGGCCTGGCATTGTTGTTTCATGCCCTCATGTCACATGAGGAACATGGAACAGCCGCCACAGAGCAAGTCATTCATTGCTAGTGTTCTGGCCAGAAAGCAAGGCAAATGCAGGACTTGTAATGGCACATAAACTGAGTCTGATACAGGTGGGAACATTGCCATATTTCACTGACCCTGGGATGTACATTTATAACCTTTTAGCATCATTGAAATCAGGATGCGTCTTACAATTGACAGCATGTCTGAGTGTAACTAGCAGTTTTGTTCCCTTTCTTGGTAGTACATAAGTGGCAGGTTAGATGGAATACATTAATTTCTTTAGGCTGATGTGTATCAATGCGTCTCTTGATACCCTGGGACCAGAAATGTTCTCACAAAAGAGGCACTCCCACTTCCTATGGGAAAGACCCTTAACAGGGAAGAGCAATTAGCAAATTCATAAATCAGGGATCTCGAATTTCCATTGTCGATTAATAAACTGTCCTTATGGTTAATATGACCATTCGTTGTTTATAGGTATCCGTGCCTGAAAATGTTTGCTTAGGTCAAGTCCGAGCTGTGAAACAGAAGTTCTTTCATGCGTTCATGGTGAGTAATGGCTTTAATGAAGGCAGAACTCCATGCTAAAGATTAATAAATACCTCATTAGCCTTGACAAAAGAAGTGTGACAACATGACTCCACTCTTTTTTTTTAAAAGTGTGTATGCGTGTGTTTAACCATTATGTTCCAGGTGTGTGTTTATATTAACATCCCAAATTGTGATGCTCTAAAGTGTAGTCTTTAGAGACTAAATCCTCACTCCTCAAAGTGCGGTCCCTGAACCAGCAGTACTGGACAACACCCAGGAGATTGCTAGAAATGCAGAATCTCAGGCCCCACTCTGGACCTGCTGAATCCAAATATGTATTTAAAAATAATGCAAGCTCACGGGGACTTCCCTGGTGGTCCAGTGCTTAGGACTCCGCGCTTCCATTGCTGGGAGCCCAGGTTCGATCCCTGACCGGGTAACTAAGATCCCACATGCCGCAACTAAGCCGGCGCACCACAATTAGCGAAGCCCATACACTGCAACTAGAGAAGCCCGCGTGCCGCAGCAAAGACCCAGTGCAGCCAAAATAAACAAATTAATCAATTAAAATAAATAAAATAAAATGCAAGCTCCCACATCAACTGCTGAGTGGATAAACAAAATATGGTGGTATATCCATACCATGGAATATTATTCAGCCATAGAAAGGAATGAAGTACTGATACATGCTGTGATGTGGATAAGCTTTGAAAACGTTATGCTAAGTGAAGGCAGCCAGACACAAAAGGCCACAGATTGTATGATTCCATTCATATGAATGTCCAGGATAGGCAAATCCATAAGACAGAAAGTAGATTAGTGTTTGCTTAGGGAATGAGAGAAAGGAGGCATTGGAAGTTCCTGCTGATGGGTAAGGGGTTTCTTTTGGGGGTGATGGAAATATTTGGGAATTAGGTGGTGGTGATAGTTGCTCAACATTGTGAATATACTAAAAACCACTGAGTTGTACACTTAAATTTTTTGAATATTATGTTACATAAATTTTACCTCCAAAAAGTGTTAAAAATGAAGCCAAATGTAGCACATTGCCTGCAACCTTTTAAAAAAATCATATATTGCTTCCTTTTGTTCGCACAGGATAGGAAAAGAAAATGCTGCTTAAATCATTATGTTAGAAAGAAATGCCATCTGATATTTATTGTTCCCCAAGTAGTACAACTTAGAAACCTTTGGGATTTATTTTGGATCCTCCATGTAAGTGAATGTAAAGTAAAATTCCCCCATAAATAGAGTGCTGTCGTAACGTCATTGAAGGAAAAATGATCAAAATAATAAAAGGTGTTTAAAAATGAAAAAAAAAAAACAAACTCAATCCCCAGGTGATTCATATGCCTGTTCAAGTTTGAAAACATTGCTCTAAATCCCATCTCCTTGACTGCAAGACCTCAGTGTCCTTCCCCACCCTCACCCGGAAAACTCTTCCTTTTTTTCCTCAGAATCCCCAGATGTGGCACTATTTCACTTGTTTTGCGCATCCCACGTCCTCCTCCTTACCCCTGGCCTGTCTGCAACAGCCCTGAGTCAGAGAGCTGCTCCACCAGGCAGCATTACCATCGCCCACGGGTTAGGAGAGGACCGTCCTTGCTCCAGGTCTGGATTGTATGGCTTCTCCTGTGCCCTGAAGAGCACTGCCAGTGGCCAAGGTCAAGGTCAGCCTCTGTGGAACATGGTTCTCTGTTTCTCGGTCTACTGTCATGATGGAGTGGCAGAAAAAATAAGGCAGACACCTCGCTATTCCCTAAATTGTCTTCCTCTCTTCTCCTCCTCCCCAGGCACCTCTGCATCAAAACACTCCTCTCTCCTCCTTCAAATAAAAAAGGAAAAGACACCAGATGCCCACACGCTTAATAAGCAATGGAGTAGGGAAAGAAAGGGAGGAGTCTCCTCTTCTCCCCTGAGATATCTGAACTCTAGCTTCTGCCCAGCTAAAATTTTCTATCTCACACACACACCCACACACACTCTGACATGCAATAAAATATCAACAGTAGTTTTTTAGTGGGTGATAGGATGTCTCTCTTCTTTCTAATTATCTATATTTCTAGTTTTTCAAAAATGAATGAATGCATATTACTTATATACTCATAAAAATAAAGTGTTTTGTTAGAGGAAATAAGAAACTCCCCATGATGATGGAATATGTGTTTTCAACATACATTTTTAAGTAGCGAATTTCTGTCTTGCAAAAATTGGCCTCTGAGGGTAACAAAGCCCTCCTCATACGGTTCACAGTACACAGAAAAGTCTTTTATATGGGATGTAGGGTTACCAGAGACAGGAAATGAGGTTGGTTCCCAGATCTTGGCAGGAGGTGTGGTGGGGAGGCCCTCTAGAAATCTCAGGCTTCCCTCTAAATGAGGACATGCTGAACTCTATCTTCAGTAAAAGAGCGTGTTCGTAAGAGAACTACCCCATTATTACACCAATTGGTGAGAATCCATGCCTGATCCTTTTTATCACGTAGACCTAGGCACTAGATGCTTTGTTTTGAATCTCTAGCAAGGATTTGAATTGGTTAATTATCCTAGAAGTGATTCGGCTTAAAAGGGCTTAAAATTTTTTTACTATTCTTTATTATTAACAAAGTTAATTTAAGTTTCTCATTTTGTTTCTAATTTTATTCCCTTTTATGTGAGTTATCTGAACCTTTTTCACTAAGTTTAAATGGGTCATTCTAAAATATGGCATTAAAAAAATGTGTTCACTGAGGAATATTTAAAATACAGATGAGCAAAAAGTATTTCTATGTTTATGTGTATACACGTGTGTGTGTCTGTGTGTATGTGCGTACAGATGCTTGGATATGTTTTTTAATAGAAATGGTGCATTAGTGGGGAATTTTAAAATTTTGAGTGCCTGAACTGTATCATTCAAACTGGCTTAGTCAAGAAAAGAATATTTATTGACTTGTAAAACAAACCTAAGAAAAGTCAGGGTTATTTCTGGCCTCAGTGACCAAAGACTCAAGTATTCTCGGGGCTGCCTCCTGGCTTCTGCTCTTTGCTTCCCTCTCTCTGCGTTCACCTCATTCTCTCAGACTGCAGTTCGGCTGGTGGGAAACAAGGCTGCCAGTAGCCTGCAGCTTCACCTCTTCCCATTTTCACTTCCAAGAAGGAAAAGGTCTTTTTCCTTTGCTTCTAGCTTAAAAAGTCCCCGGGAAGGTCCCTGATAGGCTCAGCTTGGGTTACTCGCATACTCCCTGACAAATTGTCATGGGCAAGTTGGCCCAGTTCTGTGATTGCCTCAGTGTTGGTCAAGTGCCACCTCTAATCCAAACCCTGTGACAGAGGGACGGTCACGTAATCAGATGGCAGTTCCCATCTGAACCACTGGGTGTTGTTTCCTAAAGAAAGATCGGGTGCTATTGTCCCTAGAAGGATAGTGTGCTAGTAGACAAATGACAGATACTCACTACATACAAATGGGATTATATTTCAGTAACTGTTTTGTGACTCATAAAAAAATTTTCATTTTTCCATGTTCTACAACATAATTTCAATGATGATAGAATATAATGGCAGAATAGTGTTCTATTCTGGAATGCAAACATGACAACTGGAAGTGACCATGAGGACAAGACCCACACACTGAGGTTGGCAGAGCAGGAAGAGAGGACGCCTAGATTCTTGATATCATCTCAGAGTCGCTGCACCAGCGCTACACTTCTTCTTTTTTTTTGGGTTTTGGTTTATTTATTTATTTATTTAGGCCGCACCTCAGGGCATGTGGAACTTCCCTGACCAGGGATGAACTGGCGTCCCCTGCACTGGAAGCACGGAGTCTTAACCACTGGACCGCCAGGGAAGTCCAGCCCTACACTTCTTTTTTTTTTTTAATACATTTATTTATTTATTTATGGCTGCGTTGGGTCTTCGTTGCTGTGCATAGGCTTTCTCTAGTTGCGGCGAGCGGGGGCTACTCTTTGTTGCGGTGCATGGGCTTCTCATTGCGGTGGCTTCTTTTGTTGCAGAGCACGGGCTCTAGGTGCGCGGGCTTCAGTAGTTGTGGCACATGGGCTCAGTAGTTGTGGCTCGCAGGCTCTAGAGCACAGGCTCAGTAGTTGTGGCGCACGGGCTTAGTTCCTGTGCGGCATGTGGGACTTCCCGGACCAGGGCTCGAACCTGTGTCCCCTGCATTGGCAAGCAGATTCTTAACCACTGCACCACCAGGGAAGTCCTACACTTCTTGATACCTGAGAAAAATAACACCTGATTTGGCTAAACCACAGTGGTCAAGTGCTGTTCCCTTTAAATGTACTTCCAGGCAGCCATTAAAAGTAGGCCAGGAAATTTATCATCAGTGAAGGGGGATGGCAGTGATGATAAAAAACCCCAGAGAGGTTGAAAGGGAAACCGAAATAATGGAAAGTACAGCCTATTTTTTTTTTGAACTATTAAAGGAAACTGACCCATAAAGCATCCCTGAGTCAACCTGAGGCAGTTACAGCAGGGTGGAAATGGCAGCCACAGCTGAACTGAGCAGAAAGAGGGTTAGAGGTAGTACCCAAGGCTTCTCTGATGCTAGGTAGCATGAAGGGTTCCAGAAGTCCCTAAGAGCTCCCAGTGAGAGGGATGGAAGTAGCTGAAGCTGGAGCTAGGAAGCATCCCAAAGCGTCACCATATGACCTAAGGCTTCTGGGTAGCAGACAAAGAAGGCACCAGAGAAAAAAGACCACCAGGCTTGAATGGGGAAGGAGGGGATGCGACCAGTACAGAGGCCAGAGCAGAGATCTGGTTAGGCGTGAGCTGCACCTCAAGTGGAGTGAGCAGGAGCTGGTGGAGAAGATCAGCTGGAGAACTAGGGTCCTTTCTCCTTGCACCTAAATAACATCTTGGGAAGGGAGTAAGTGGAGGGAAGACCTTTGGAGGAGACAGCTTTCAGAGGGAATATGAATTTCAAATTGACTAAGATTTACCCAAAAGTAGACTTTTTTTTTTTTAACCCAGAAGAGACTGTTAACTGGTAAGCTGAAGAACTGCCCAGTAAAGAGAATCTCCTGAGAAATCTAAGTTCAATTATAGAGATATTTTTAAAATTTTTGTACATTTGGCTCATAGTGTATGCATTGTGACTCCCCCCAACCCCAAGTTCCCCATACATATAGATCTCTACTATAAGTTTCCTTAAAGAGGTGTCACAGGAGTTTGACATTATGTCACAAGGAAAATGTCCTAAAATCTGCTTTAGACCTGTGGGAGCCAGCTACAATGACTCTTGCTTCCTAGTGTTCATGTCCTTGTGTAGCCCTCTCCCACACTGTACCAGGGTTGGTCTGTGTGACCAAGAGCATACGGCAGAGGGGTGGCGTATCCCTACCAAGATGAGGTTCCTATCTCTCATAGATCACTCACTCTGGGGAAACCAGTTGCCATGTTATAAAGACAGGCCTGCGTGAGGAAACAGTCATATGAGTGATCTTGGAAGCAGGTCTAGCCCCAGTAGGGCCTTCAGATAACTGCAGCCCCAACTGACATCCAGACTGTAACCTCATGAGAGACCCTCAATTAGAGACACTCAGCTAATCTGACTCACAGAAACTGTAAGATAATAAATGTTTGTTGTTTTAAACTACTAAGTTTGGGGGTAATTTGTTATGCAACAAAAGATAACGAATATACTCCCGCTCATAAAAATTTCAGTTATAGCACCTGCCAAAAATCTTTCTCTTTTCATTCTCCAGGAGGTCCTTTCACAGTTTCGCTCCCTCCCCCACTTCCTCCTCTCTGCCACATTCTTTTTTTTTAAAAAATATTTATTTATTTATTTTGGCTTCGGCAGGTCGTAGTTGCGGTACACAGACTTCTTAGTTGTGGCATGCAGACTCCCAGCCGTGGTACACATGCATACAGAATCTAGTTCCCCGACCAAGCATCAAACCCAGGCCCCCTGTATTGGGAACTCGGAGTCTTACCCACTGGACCACTAAGGAAGTTCCTCTCTGCCACACTCTTAAGCACCCAAATCCCAACAGGTTATGGTCCTTAAAAAAAAAAAAAAAAAGTAAAAAAAAATAAATAAAATAAAATAAAGATCAAAACAAAACAAAAACAGGTTATGGTCCTCTCTCCAGGTGGCCACCTGAGGTACATGGTCTTGTTTTCTCTACTGACTTCCTTGTGGAAACCAAGCTTCTCTGCCCCCCTTCCCACCCTTTCCACCTTCTCCCCACACACCTGATAATGGTAAATAAGAGACTGAGGCAAAAGAAATAAGCCAGAGAGAGAGAGAGAGAGAGAAGGGGCAGGTCATAGGCATCAGCCAGACTCTGTGATTCTTCATTCATCTTCCCTCCACATTCCCTGCTGATTGATTGAAGAACTACAGAATCTCCCCTGATGGCAGAATACCAGAAAGATTTCTGAGAGGCCTAGAGATACCTTTGATTCTCTAGGGCCTGAGCTATGTTCCAGTCACATGAGGCCTGGAAACCTCTAGGTTTCCTGGACGTTCCTTGCTGTTCCTGCAAAGCAAGACCAGACATTTGTTTATAGTGGACAGAATTCCCTAAACTGCGATTGTGGTTATCTCACAGATGACTACAATTATATAGCAAATACTGAGACGCCACTGGTTATATAAAAAAAAGAAGAAAAGACAAAATATTACTTCATATTTAGTGTCTTTTATGGTTTATCTCCCCTATTGGACTGTGAGCTTCATGAAAGCAAGGATCACGTGTGATTCCTGTGGGTAACCACAGTGCCCAGAACAGTCTTGAGTACAGAACATTCCCAGTGAATATTTGTTAGAAGATGCACCATACATGTTTGTTGAAGGAATGGTTGAATTGGCATCAAAGGAGTCTAATACATTAGCCCATTGGCTGGTAATTCTAAGCTTTTTACAGTTCATCGCAAAATGTACTTTCCTTTTTTCAGTTGGAGCGAATCAAGAGTAGACAGGCATGTTTTTTTCATTGTGAGGAAAGGCTTTTATTATTTTTTAGGTTCTGCCCCAGCACCCCCGCAAAGAGAGCCAACACTGGCTCTCACGTAAGATCCAGGAGTCTCCGCAGTTTGGAACCCAACACCACATTTCCTAGAATACTTGACGCCCTCGCAGGCCTCCTCTGGCTATAATGGAAAAGGGATATGCCTGGGAACTGTGCTGCTAATAGAAGGAAGCAGAACGTCTGTTTTCCACTAACGGCTCCTGATTGGGGTTTGTTATGCCCAGTCTGAATTGACCTGGAACTTGGCCGCGGCTCTGGCCGCCCCGGGGTAAGGCGGGGGACCCAGCAGAGGCGACTGCACCGCAAGGTTATAGCGCTGAGCTGCTCCACGCTCTGGAAGGTGCCAGAGCGCGGGAGATGCTGTGGTTGGTAAAGGCTGCTCGGCGCTAGTCAGGTGAGGCCTGGAGGTTCGCATCTGCAGATCCATCTTTGGGTGTACAGTCTTTGGATCCTCTTCTCAGCTCTGAAGAGGCGGTTCCAGCGGTCGGGTAGCTCGGGTGAACTGGGTTTAGCCCTTGTCACCGCTCGGAACTGGGTGTCCCGGGACTCCCAGTCCTTTTAGGTCTTGCTCAGGACTACATTTCCCAAAAGGCTCCGCGGTGATTGAAAGCTCTATCAGCCTATGGACGGGGGAGACTTCTCATCCCAGAAACTGAGAAGCCAATGGCAAGAGGACGGGGGCGGTATTTTCCGGCTGCTGGCTGTCTTGTCCAGAGTCCCACCTGTGTCCCCACAGCCCTGTCACGATTCCCAGTCGGGTTCTGGGCGGGACTGCCACGGCGTTGCGGGCCGGGTGCGGCTCGGCGGTGGAGGACTCTCACTTCGTGCTCCATCCCGGGCTGGGCCCCGGGGCGGTGAGTGATCAGGGGAAGGAGACTGCGGCTGCAGCCCGGGCGCCGCTGAGGGGCGTGGATGGGGCTCGCCCGCCGCCCCGGCGTTGTCTCTGCCGGGTCCTCGCGCTCGCCTTTCCGAGCCCGCGGGTCTTGCTGAGGAGTGGGGAGAGGTAGCTGCGCTTTTCTCTGCCGGCGTCGGGATAGCTCATCCTCTTAATTTTTTTGCTCCTCGGTGGTGGTCCTCTGGTTTCAGTTTAGCTTTGCGACCCTTTGACCGCTGCACCTATATTAGGGCCTACAGCACCGCGAGGGAGGAGAATGGGTGTCGGCCCTACCCGTGCGGTCATGTTCCTATTAATAAACCCAGTGAACAAACTAGTGCTTCTCACAATGGCACTTAGTCACAGCACCTCAGCGGTCTAGGGCCTTTGAGGTCTCCTGCATGGGGGGGCAGGAGACCGGGTGGCAGGAGACCGGGTGGGAAACAGGGTTTCTCTAACCTTGGCTGAGAACTCTCCATCCCGCTGTCTCCTGCAGGTGGGCCCTGCTGTTGGGTTTTGTAATGAATGGAGAAATAAAATGTATGCTCAAAACTCATTACAGTTTTCACTTCCTAATGACATTATTTTTGTTTGTTAAGGTTTTAAACCAGAGAGATGAAATGTATTCCCACGGCTTTTAGGCTCCTAAAAACCCAGTACTTTATAAGTGACCAATAGCAATATGTGTGAATGCATAAATGTTTCCATGAAAAGTGTGTGTATTCTAGTAATGCACAGGTGCTCTGATTGGTGAGACAAAAGATGTGAAAGAGTAAAAGTTCCTCACCCCGGTATGATCCATCCTCCACTGAAATGCAGAATTCTTTGTAGAAGGTTCATCTATTCAATCAGCTGGCTGACTATATTTGTTTTTAGTGGAAACTCTTCAAGGGGGAAAACAAACAAAAAAACAAACATTATCCTATATTACTTTGTGACTCCTAATGCCTAACAGAATATTAATTATTGAATAAATTACTGATCCATCCAGTAACCTGACCATCTCCCCCCAAATAATTTTTTCATGATAGTGATGTTAATTTTATTAATGTGTTAATGATTGTTTTCAGCCCCCAAGCATTTTGTTTTGTGCTTATCGCCATTGAATTTCACTTAATTTTACAGCTTATCCATGTTGTTTTTTAAAATCCATGTCTTTTTAAGTCCCATTTCTGACTGCATTAAACCTTGAAATAGAATGATACCTAGGGCAGTTCCTTTTGGGCTTCTGCATAGTTTGTCCCTTGAAGTTGACACTAAATCTACAAGCCAGGAAAAGTCAGCTATTCTCATAACTAATATGAGTCTAATGAAGTCCGCAGTTTCCTACCTAGCTGAGGAAAATGTAGTTGGAGAGAATCCAAAGCTTTCCAGAAATTGAGTTATACCTGTGCACTCTCTCCTCTGTTTATCTTGTCCATCATGGACAATTTGTTCCTCAAAAAGTTAATGTCTCCAAAAGACTGAGCGTTCTGCAGATGTGTTTGGGAGGTCCAGGACTCATTTTGTGATGAGAAAGTTGGCCAAAGGAAAGGTTATGTTAAAACAGAATAAGGAAAGCATCCCTTCTGTGGTTGACAGCATTTACCTCAGAGCTATCTATTCTGGTCAGCGGGTTTTCTTTAGGTATGTTGGGGCCATAGTGGCTGTATTTTGGTTTTGAGACAATGGTGAGAATATCTAAAGAGCTCTTGATGCATACTGAGGTCTCTTGCTGTAGGAACTGATGATGTGGCTGGGGACTTCAGGGACGAGTGGATTACCTGGACACTGCTTAGAGAGTCCTCTTCAGGGATACCACCCAGCACAGTTAGAAGAATGGGCTCTCAAAGGGTAAGGATGCTACTCTCCTTTATCTTAGATATTTTGAGAGGGTTGTTGGTCTCTTAGAGCTTCAGATCTCTGTGAGAGTAATTGTTACCTCCCTGGCAGAAAAAGAATGACTTCCATTTTTATGGCACTTAGTAGTTTGCAGATTTATTTGATATTTATTGTCTTACTGATATCTCACCATAACTCTTTGATATATTTTCATCCCCCTTTTCCAGCTCAGGATCCTGAGACTCAAAAAGTTAAGTGGCAGAGGTGAGAGTTCAACCCAGGTCTTTGTGGAAAAGGGGGAGCTCTCCCCATGGCTTTTTTCCTGTCACTTAAAAAAAAAAAACCCTCCAGTGCTCTTTCTAAAATACTGTGGCAGGACTTCCCTGGCCGTCCAGTGGATAAGACTCCATGCTCCCACTGCAGGGGGCGCCGGTTCAATCCCTGGTTAGGGAACTAAGATCCTGCATGCTGCACCGTGTGGCCAAAAAAAAAAAAACGAAAAAAAGGGGGGAAAAAATACCATGTCAATGCCTTCTCCCTGCTTTACTTCATATCTAATACACAAGTGATACGTACTCACAAAAAAAGGCAAGCAAAATGAAAACAACAGTCATCCATCCCACTGCTGAAGAGTTACGATCCTTCCAGCCATTTTCCTAAGCATATATACAATTAAAAAAAAAAGAAAAGAAAAGAAAAAAATTGGGATCATATTGAATATTCAGTTGTAAATCTTACTTTCTTACACATTGTATTGTGAATATATTTTGACAATAAATATCTGTACATTACTTAAAATAACCACTTAGTATTTTGTTTTATGGAATACAGCAATTACATTAAATTGAACCATATATGTGACCATTTTTTGACCACTTTTTACCTATAAACTGCCAATTTCATATGGCTCAATCAAATGTAATTATTTCTTCGTTGAGGGACATTTAGGTTATTTCAAATTTTCAGCTATATTGTGATGATGATCTCTTAGCTAATTGTCTTTTTGAAAGTATTGTTTATTGAAGCATAATGAGTTAATAATTAGCTAATATATCTTTTGCACAACTTTCTTTCTTTTTCTTTTCTTTTCTTTTTTTTTTTTACTTTTTTTCATTTCCTTAGAATTCCCAGAATTAGAATTGCTGGGTTTGAGAATAGATTTCTAAGGTATTTGGTGTTTTTGAAAAATGCCTTCCAAAAAGATTGAACCAAGCTATTTATTTCTGTTAGCATTGTATGAAAGTGTCCATTTCTTCATATTCTATCATGGTAGGTGTCATAATCTAAGAGTCTGGATAAAATAATAGTGATAGCTAACATTTACTGAGGACTTAATCACTTAATCCTCACGACAACTCTGTAAGGTGGGTTTTATCATTATCCCTAATTTATAGATGAAGACACTGAGACACAGAGTTTAAGTAACTTTCCTGAGGTCACACAGCTAGTAAGAGGCAGAGTTAGGATTCAAATTCAGGCAATATGACTCTTGAGTTTGCACTCTTTACCTCTACACTATATTGCCTAAGTGTATCATTGTTTTAATTTGAATTTCTTTGGTTAATGTTGAGGTTAAAAGTTTTCCATATATTTATAAGCTGCTTGTATTTTTTTCTTTTCTGAATTGCCTATTCATGTTCTTTGTCCATTTTTTTGTTTTTGTTTTTTCTTACAAGTGTTTGTCTTTTTCTCATGGCAATACCGACTGCTGCCCTTCTGGGAAAATTTAAAAAGTAAACATGGGGCTTACCTGGTGGTGCAGTGGTTAAGAATCCGCCTGCCAATGCAGGGGACACGGGTTCATGCCCTGGTCTGGGAAGATCTCACATGCGGCAGAGCAACTAAGCCCGTGCGCCACAACTACTGAGCCTGCGCTCTAGAGCCCGTGAGCCACAACTACTGAAGCCACATGCCTAGAGCCCGTGCTCCACAACAAGAGAAGCTACCACAATGAGAAGCCCGCGCACCGCAGCTAGAGAAAGCCTGCGCGCAGCAAAAAAGACCCAACGCAGCCAAAAATAAATAAATATTTTTAAAATAAATAAATAAAAAGTAAACATTATAGTTATAGTTAACTTCCTTGATTCTTTCTAAGGGGGAGGTCATGGCAGCTTTGTTTTGATAAAATTATATCTCCACATGGGCTTCCCTGGTGGCGCGGTGTTTGAGAGTCTGCCTGCCGATGCAGGGGACACAGGTTCGCGTCCCGGTCCGGGAGGATCCCACATGCCGCGGAGCGGCTGGGCCCGTGAGCCATGGCCGCTGAGCCTGCGGCACGTCCGGAGCCTGTGCTCCACAACGGGAGCGGCCACGTCAGTGAGAGGCCCGCGTACGGAACAAAACAAAACAAAACAAAATTATATCTCCACATGGGTTTAGCCTTGTGCCTTGAGAGATGAGTTATTGTGCTTATTCTAGAATTTCTATCACCCAAGTCTGATTTTTTTTTTTAATGGGAGGAAAAGAGCTTTTTCTCAGCCTCTTGGGGAGAGCACCCTTTTTTATCACTTCATCATGGCTGCCCTTTTAAAGAGACTTAACACACGTTAGAGTTTCCTGGGGTGTTCTACTCCACCTAGGGAAGAAGCGGGGATTGCATTTTGCTCAGGCCTTGTGTGATGGCTCACATTAACATCCTGTGTTCACCTTCCTTATAGGATTTCTAGACCAAGTGCAATCTCCCAGCTAGAGCAGAAGGAAGAGCCATGGGTCCTACCACTCCAAAATTTTGAGACTAGGAAGATCCTGAGGGAAAGTCACACAGGTGAGATGTGTTACCCAGTGGGCAGAAATCTAGCGTTTCAGCCCTTGTTTAAATGAGGAATTTGGAATGCTGCCCTAGACTTTTGTTCTTACTATTAGAAGGTTAAATTTGACTTCCTGGGCAATCAGTCATTGACCAGATAAAGTCTTCATTTTAAGTAAACATTTCACTTTTGTCTAGACTCTAACATCTTTGAAAGGAGTTGCCCAATTTTGACAATATATGGTATACTCTTGATATGAAGGTCCCCTCAAGATTCACCTGACCATCTTAAAATAAAAAGGGATTAGGAATTCATGTTTTCTGTAAGCTCAATGATCTTCAATAAACTTTTCACAAAGTGAAAACGAGAGTAGTCAAACTAAATGTGGTCTGTTGCAAAAACACTAATTTTTATCTTTCTTGCTGCTTTCTGATGATCTTTCCTGATAAGTGATAACTTTATTCTCTGTTACTTCTGTTAATTTTTCAGACTTTAAGAATCAGGTGGTAAAACTCAATCAGGACATTTCTGAAACAGCAGAACAATGTGGAACTTCCTCAGAAAGGGCCAAGAAAGATATTTCTCATACTCCTCATTGGGGAGGAAACTGGGAGAGGGGTCTTGAATTAGAAGGGCAGCATGGAACCCTTCTAGGAAAGGGCCAGCAGGAGCCCTTTTCACAGGAGAAGGAATTAAACAAGCTCCTGGAAGGATATATAGGAAAGAAGCCGATGTGTGCAGAATGTGGAAAAAGCTTTAACCAGAGTTCCTATCTCATAAGACACCTAAGAACCCATACCGGTGAGAGGCCTTATAAATGCATGGAGTGTGGGAAAGGCTTCAAACAGAGTTCAGACCTTGTCACCCACCACAGAACGCACACGGGGGAGAAACCCTACCAATGCCATGGATGTGGGAAAAAATTCAGCGACAGCTCAACCCTCATCAAACATCAGAGAACCCACACAGGTGAGAGACCCCATGAGTGCCCAGAGTGTGGGAAGACTTTCGGACGGAAACCACACCTCATAATGCACCAAAGAACCCACACAGGAGAGAAGCCCTACACGTGCCTCGAGTGTCATAAAAGCTTCAGTCGCAGCTCCAATTTCATCACCCACCAGAGGACCCACACGGGAGTGAAGCCTTACAGGTGTAATGACTGTGGGGAGAGTTTCAGCCAGAGCTCGGATTTGATTAAGCACCAGCGAACCCACACAGGAGAACGGCCCTTTAAGTGCCCGGAGTGCGGGAAGGGCTTTAGAGACAGTTCCCATTTTGTGGCTCACATGAGCACTCACTCAGGAGAAAGGCCGTTCAGTTGTCCTTACTGCCACAAAAGTTTCAGTCAGAGCTCGCATCTGGTCACGCACCAGAGGACACACACAGGTGAGAGGCCTTTTCGGTGTGACAGCTGTGGGAAAGGATTTGCCGACAGCTCTGCCCTCATCAAGCACCAACGGATCCACACAGGAGAAAGACCCTATAAATGTGGCGAGTGTGGGAAGAGCTTCAATCAGAGCTCCCACTTCATTACCCATCAACGAATCCACTTAGGAGACAGACCCTATCGCTGTCCTGAGTGTGCCAAAACCTTCAATCAGCGTTCCCATTTTCTCACACACCAGAGAACACATACGGGAGAAAAACCGTTTCACTGTAGTAAATGTGACAAGAGCTTCCGACAGAAGGCACACCTTTTATGCCATCAGAACACCCATTTGATCTAGGAGATAGTCTTTAATGGTTCTTCTCCTCCCTTTCAAATTTCCATTGCTATTATCTTTAAGCGCTCCAAATAGAGAAAACCTGAAACTGGGTGTCGGCGGCTCAAGTCGGGCCCTGATCTGTTCTCTTTTTCCGTGCTTTAATGGTGAGGATAAACCTACAGGGTCCAAATAATGTTCTAAACACAAAAGGCATTCCTTCAGTGTTTTTGACTGACTCTTGGACAGAAAAATGTGAGTTTAATGCTTGATGCCTGGTTACTAAAAGAGAAGTGAGATAAATGTAGTCACATTCTCATCGTTAATGATTCATATTTGATATCTTATACAAAGCCCTTGATACAATGCCTGGCCTTTAAAAGACACTCAGTACAGGGTTGGTTGCTTTCATCAGCCTTATTACTCAATGAGGAATTTATTATTGCAGCCCCACAAGCCCAGAACTTGCAAGAAATTAGACTGGAACTAGAAGATTCGGGGTGTGAACACATAGATTTAATAAAACAGAAAACACTTTCCTAATCCAGTGCTATGCAGTCACCAGATGTCTCATTGCCATGACAAGGCAGAATTATCATAGAGGATGTCTGCAGTCTTGTGACTTGGAGACTAGAAGAATTTTAGAAGCTCTTTGTACAGCAGTGTATGAGGTACTCCCCCTGGAAGTTTGCTGCCATCTGAGGCATAGAAAATATCCTGTGATGAACAGTCCAGAGGAACCTGGATGAGGACTGTAAAATTCTGGAAGCAAAGTTGCTGAGAATGTTAAATGATATTGCAGGGATCCTTCCTGGCATTTAGCTGAAGGATGTAACCCTTGTTTTGTAATTTGCTGGGTCACTGGCCCTTTAGTTGTAAGTTAAGGCAAGTCTCTGATCCTTTTAGGGTCATTCATTTTATGCACTAGTATAGTCCTCTATTTAATTGAAGAAATGGAGGGAAGGCAGTGTGTTGGAAGGCACACCAACTTCGTTGAAAAGGTGAGGTGTTTGTGTCTTGGCCCCTTGACACTTAATTTGGCCAGACTTTCCCCTTCTCTCAGGCCCTACCTTACTTACCTCACAAGGTTACTGTGAGGATCTGATACATATACACGCACGTGCACACACACGCAAGCACTTTGTTGTTAAACTATAAAGTGTAATACCTGTAAAGTTTAATGTTACGGTATTGTTGCCAGTGTCTTTTCTTCCAAGGAGCTGTGGCTAATGTTTCCGAAGGTGTCCCACTTTCTCTCATATTGAGGGACTTCTTTTTTTACCTATTGAAAACCTAAGGCCTTCAAATGCTCAACTCATTATGTGACTCATTACGGGTCACGTGATGAACTAACGGAAGAGCCAGGATATCTCTGCAGGTCTCCTCTTCAACAACATGGAACAGACCAGCTCTAGGATTTGTTAGAGTGTCTCTGAGACACCACAGGCCTGGAGGACCCATATTATATCCATCAAACCACTCTGAATTTGGAAATGATGGAGGGATGTAGCCTACATGCCCGAGAGCTTTATAGGGTCCTGTGCTGGGGTCCTCGATCCTCATGGCAGATATAAGTGGTTAAGGAGGGAGTTGGGTGTTGAACACTCCAGAGAGAAGAGTGGGGGACTGAAGGTGTTTTCTTTCAAGCTTTCCTGTGTCAATACAGACTAAATTAATACATCAGCCTTGGAACACTAGTTCTCTTCCATTATATGGAGTACCACCTGAGTGCTGTAACTCATGTGGGGATAGAACTCAGCTGATAACCTAAACTCTTTCTTTAATAGGTAATTATCAGAAAAAAAAAAAATCTGGGGCTTCCCTGGTGGCGCAGTGGTTGGGAGTCCGCCTGCCGATGCAGGGGACGCGGGTTTGTGCCCTGGTCCGGGAAGATCCCACATGCCGCGGAGTGGCTGGGCCCGTGAGCCATGGTCACTGGGCCTGTGCGTCCGGAGCCTGTGCTCCTCAGCGGGAGAGGCCACAACAGTGAGAGGCCCGCGTACCGCAAAAAAAAAAAAAAAAAAAAAAAATCTGGTTAATCCAGAGATGTAAATTCTTAAAATGTGAGCCCAGACCAGTAGCATTATCATCACCTGGGAACTTGTTAGAAATGCAAATTCTAAGTCCCCACCCCAGACCTACTGAACTGGAAACTCTAGGGGTGGGGTCCAGCAATATGTGGCTTAATAAGCCCTCCAGGTGATTATAATGCATACCCAAGGTTGAGAACCACTGCTTTAAAAGGTAGCTCTTCTACTAAATGTAGACACAGTACTATTATTGCTCCTACCAAAAATGAACAGTGATTTTGTAATCATCAAATACTCCAGTCAATTTTCACGTTTCCCTAATTATCTTGTGTTTTTTGTTTTTATTTATTTATTTATTGTTTTGGCCTTGCTGCATGGTTTGCGGGATCTCAGTTCCCCGACCAGGAATTGAACCTGGGCCGCTGCAGCGAAAGTGCCGAGTCCTAACCACTGGACCGCCAGGGAATTCCCTGTTTTTATTTTTTAGAGACCAAATAAGGTCTCTACATTCAATTGGTTGATATATTCCTCACAAAATCCTCCCTCTTCTCTCTCTCTCTCACTTTTTCTTGTATTTCATTTGTTGAAAAAAAACCTTGTCCTTTAACTGTCTCCCACAGGTCTGTATTTGGCTAATTCCATCCTATGGGGGTCCTTTAACATGTTCCTCTATCCTCTGCTTTCCTAATATTGGTAGTTGGATCTGTAAACATGATCAGGTTCAGATTGGGGAGAGGGGGGGCAAGAATACTCCATAGTGATCTTATGTAACTTCTATCAAGAGGTACCTGGCGTTTTGTTTTTGTTTTCGTTTTTCTGTCTCTTTTCTTGTAATGTTAGCAGCCATCGATAAGCCCTGATTTCACTTCGGTTTGCCAAATGATGATATTTTAAATCCGTCGCTCCTTCTTCATTTATTAGTTGAAATACTTCTATAAAGAGAACTACCCCTAATCAACTATTTGGTTTTTCCCTGAGGTACAGTTTGTATAGGAACAGCACAACAGCTGCTTGATTAGGACTCCTTTGATTTTTTTTTTTTAATATCACTATATAAATTTTGGCCTCCATGCCTTAGATTTCGGAGTCCCTTCCAGTGAGAGACTCTTCTCTGACAGGACATTTATACATGCATACAACTCAGAATAACTTTTCTCATGGCCTTTGATGTTTTTCTCCTGCCTACCCCTCTCCAGTTTGTCTAGGTTCGCCAGAAAGCATTGTGCTGAAGAGCTCACTAAATACTTGAGTGATTCCTCAGGGATGGACTTGCTAAGTTGCCAATTAATATTTCCCGATACTATCCAGGCCTGAAAACAGGAGAGGAAATTACATTCCCATTAGCTGGGAATGGTTTTACATCCCTTTCATGGTAATATGAGAGTATACCATCTTCATTTATCTTATCTACCCAAGCATTGTTCTAAATCAAATATGATCAGTATGTTAAATAATAACAGCAATAAGGTATAACAATCAGATCAGAAGGTAAGGAAAAAAACTGGCAGGCAGAGGTACGGGGTAATTCATGTGAAATCCAGGGGTACCATCTCTCCAGGGGAGGAAGTGTTTCGGCCTGGGGCGGGGGTACAACAGGGAATGAGAAAGTTCGGACATTCTGAGAATCTGGCACTGGATTAATGTGAAATGTCCTAGAAGAGTGTCCTGCAAGAAGGAGTCAGTTAGAGGACATGGAGGGACACAAAAGCTGCATTATTAGCACAAGCAGGCATAACCCTCACCCCAGCTAGGAATGTGATGTGTGCTCATGGTCTGTGAGCAACCCTAGATTTAGGAGGCAGGGTGTGGAAGCAGCACAGAACCAAGGGTCTGAAGAGCCAGCCTCTGGTTTTGGTGAGGTTATTTACTAGCCATCTGGTTTTGGACAGGTCAGTTGATCATTCTAGGCTTCAGTCTATCTGAGAAATCAGAAAAAACATCTTTGTCTCTAACACTTTACAAATTTGGGGCTCTCACAGACCCTAGGATCGTCCACGTCGAGAGCAAGCGCTTCCACACGGACACCTTCAAGCTCTGAGGGGATAAAAGCAGGTCATCGATAGCCTGGCTCCCTCTCTCTCTCCCACTCCTCGGCCCTCCCCAGGCTCCGGCCCCTCCTATGCAGACTTCCTAGTAGTATTTAACAGACAGCTCACTGGCTTATAACATAAATAGTCTTTTTCTTTCACCCTGTTTCTCATATTGTACAGATGTGTCTACCTTATAAGATGTGAGCTCTTGAGGGGCGATGCATGACTTGCTTTGCGGCTCTGCTACCTGCCCCCTACCCCGCGCCCCCCAGCCATGAGCAGGGAATACTTAAATGATATTGGCGAGAGTCAAGATGACTGACTTTTCATAGTTCCCTTTGTTTCTACCCTATGACTGGGCTTCTTGCACATTCTCCACACCTCCTCTCTCCCTCACTTCAGAATCCACGTCATCACCAAGCCCTATCAGCTTTACCTCCCAGATTCCTCTCAACCCCATCTGTCAGCCGTCCCATCTCCACCACTAAGCTCTTGTCCCAGGGGACCACCATCTCTCGTCTGAATTCCTGCAGTGGCCTCCCAACTGACGTCGCAGGTTTGATTTGATTTTATATTTTTGTTTTTATGTATGTATGTATTATTTATTTATTTATTTTGCGATACGCAGACCTCTCACTGTTGTGGCCTCTCCCGTTGCGGAGCACAGGCTCCGGACGTGCAGGCTCAGCAGCCATGGCTCACGGGCCCAGCCACTCCGCGGCATGTGGGATCTTCCCGGACCGGGGCACGAACCTGTGTCCCCTGCATCGGCAGGCAGACTCTCAACCACTGCGCCACCAGGGAAGCCCTTATCCTCTTTTATTTTCATCAAAGGCTTTACACCTTCCTGATCTTTTCTTGTTTACTTATTTGTTTTGGTAAACTTCACTGGGGGGAGGGAGCCATTTCTCCTATTTGCCATTCTTTCCCTGGCACCTAAAACAGTGCCTGCTATGTAGTAGGTGCTCAGTAAATGTTCATTGGATGAATTAATGAAGGCGTGCTCACAGGCAAGGAACTTGTGCTAGAAAAGCAGCAGTGTGAGACAAAGCGGGACAGGTGAGTGAGGGTCACACCAAGAAGGCTCTTAGTTGCCAAACTGAGTTTGGATATTATTCTCTGGGGAATGGAGTGTCTGTCATTGATGGTTTTCCAGTAGAGGAGAAGCATGGTCAGCATTTGAGGAAGTTTGATTTGGCAGCCATGTGTAAGTCATATTCAAGAGAGAAAAATTAAAGACGTTGCTTCAATCCATGACATAAAGAGCTTAGTGTCTGACCCATAGTGAGTCTCCAATAAATGAATGTTATCACCAAGCACTGTGGCAGGCACTGGGAGATACAGAACAAAAAGGCAAGATCAATAAACCTTTCTACCTCAAAAGAATTCTTCCTAAACCCTAGTGTCACATTCCTTCCCTCCCCTTTTTGTCAAACTTCCATTAATATTAATATATATTATATTCTCAGGGCTGTCATGTCTAGGTTCTTTTAATCAGGCTTCCCACCTCCAGCGTGCCTCTGGCTTGGATTTCACTTTCCCCGTTTCCTGTATTTTGCTGGTGCCAAGTCACGTAGCTTCTGCCTCCACACTGCCCCCACCCCCTTAATTGTAAAAGCACCACGTGCTTTCTGTAAAAATTTCCAAAAAATACAGAAGCGCCCAAAGTAAAAAAATGGAAATGCCTTGTCTTTTCCTCATTCCTTCCCACAACCTCACTCCCCGGATTTCAACTCTGTGATAATCTGGCATCCCAAATCTTGTTCCTAGCTCCTCTTTTCCATCTGCACTCCAGTATCTGAACTAAAGGCATGGTTTTTCCACCTCTTCTCTTTGATTTTTCCCTTCAGTTCAGCTTGAAAAACATTTATTGAGTGCTATGTACCAAGTCCTACACCAGACACTGGAAGTACAAAGACAAAACAGTGAAAGAGGTCCACATTTAAAAAGCTGTTGTACTTGGGCAAGTTACTTACTCTCTTTGACACTTACTTCCTTATCTGTAAAATGAGGATAAGCTCAGTACCTTCTTTATGGGGTTGGATGAGGATTAATGAGATGATACATAGAAAACTCTTTGCATAGTACCTGGTACATTGTATCTGCTCTATAAATGTCAATGACAACAATGATAATGATGATAATCTTTGCCTTGGAGGAGTTTATAGGTTAATGAGGAAACTTGAAGAATAAGAATTACCTAGGTGAAGAAAGATGGGAAAATATTTTTGGAAAAGCAGGGACAAGCAGTTTAAATGAAATTAAAAGGTAAATTTAGAGAGCTGGAAGAATAAAAAGTAACAGCTTGGACTTATCCTCTAAGAATATTTCTCAAAACTACCTGCATTAGTCCTACTCGGGGGTGCTTGTTTAAAATGCAGATTTAGTGGCCCCACCTCCAGCAAATTTGGTAGATTCACACAGTGGAAATGTTGAATACATCAGGACAAATGAACAAGCTACAGTTATAAGCATTAACACAGATACACCTCAATAACACAATATTAAGCACAAAAAATAAGACACAGAAAATACATACAGTAAATGTCAAAATACAACAAAGACTAAAACAGGCAAAACCAAATATTATATTGCTTAAGTAATAAGGACACACAAACTGTAATGAAAAGAAAAGGATTTATTAATATAAAATTCAGGGTAGAGGTTAACTAGAATGGGGAAGAAGATGCTAAGTTTCTATTTCTTAAGCTGGGTGCTGAGCACAGAGTTTCTTTTTATTATAATTCTTTAATATACATTATTTATATACTTTTTATTTACAAGATATTTCACAAGAAAAAAGCAAATAGGAAAACAGAATAGTCTTCCAGAGACTGACCTTTTCCACTTTTTAAAAAAAAAAAAAAATTTATTTATTTATTTGGCTGCGCCAGGTCTTAATTGCCGTGTGCGGCCCTGCGAGATCTTTAGTTGCGGCACGTGGGATCTAGTTCCCTGACCAGGGATTGAACCTGGACCCCCTGCATTGGGAGCACAGAGTCGCAACCACTGGACCACCAGGGAAGTCCCTGACCTTTTCCACTTAAACCTCATAGAGTTGAGTTACAGTAAGAAAGAAGAGAGAAAAAAATAAAAAAAGACCATCCAAAATGCCTGGGTCTGAACAGACACCAGGCCAATCTCCTCCATTTTTTCTCAATCACACACTCACACTTTCTCACTTTTCCTTCAGCTAAAAAACAAACCCTCCCTTTATGTATATCAATTAGTGCAAATGACCGTTCAGAAGATTACAAGCCCACCCTCCTATAAATAGCCAACTTCATACCGCTGTCTGAATGGAGGATGCCCTGCTATATTAATAATGCTCTTGCGAACATCCTTTTTTTTTTCCTCTCAGAAAAAAATGTTTCCACATTTTAGATTATTTCCACAGGGTGTGAACATTTTACAGCTCTCGTTGCTTGCTGCCAAATCATCTTCCGAGTGAACTGTACCAATTTACAATGCTACCAGCAATAAATGACTACCAATTTCACCACACCCTCATCCTCAAAAAACATTTTTGCTAATTTAATAGACATGGTTCTTACATCTTGTTTTAATGTACATTTCTTTATCAGTGAAGTTGAACATCTTTTCCTATGTTAGCTTCTTTATTTCTTCTGTTGTTTGTCATTCTTGTATTTAGGGTATAGGATCAGAATCAAAGAACTCCACTATTTGAGGAAGTTACTTTTTTCCTGCTCCCTTCCCTTCCCCTCCCTGCTTTATTACTTTTTTACTTCATAAATTACACATGTTCATTTTAGAAATATCAGAAAATATAATTAAGCAAACAAGAAAGGTAAAATCACCTATTACCCCACCTTCCAGAGATAATCACTACTGTTTATTGTACATCCTTTTAAACTTTTTCTCTAACAAAGATATTCACAAACACATCACATAACCTTTCTGAGCCTGTTTCCCCATCTATAAAATGAGAATACTTTTCTTCAAGTTGATAATTAAATGAGCTGGTGTATGTGAAAATGATTTATATGCTGCAGGATGTTATATAAATATAAATGGAAGTTGCTGTGCTTATTCCGTAAAATACCCTTTATTCTGCTAAACAGAACGGTGACACTTTGTTCCTTGAATGTAGCCTGCCCTCTCCAGAACATGCTTCTCTCTAGAATGACTTGCTGCCTCAATTCTTCAGACTAAACAAGTATTCACTTATTTTTTTTAATTCAATATGTAAGATATACAAAAGGGGGATTCCCTGGTGGTCCAGTGGTCAGGACTCAGCACTTTCACTGTCATGGGCCAGGGTTCAATCCCTGGTCGGGGAGTTAGGTTCCCACATGCCATGTGGTGTGGACAGAAAAAAAAAAAAAGATATACAAAAGGTATAAAGAGTAGAGCAAGAGCAACCATGTACCTACCATGCAGCTTAAGAAATTTCAAAAAGGAAGGAAAGAAAGAAAAATGATTTTACACTTAAAGTTTACACCAATACACTAAAGTTTCCTGTGAACCCCTCCCCAAATATAGCCCTTCTCCAACCCATATTTCACTCTCCTGAATTTGGTATTTCTCACTCTTATGCCTTTATATTTATTTATGCTTTCTGTCTTTCTGTATATATTTGTATGGAGATATTGATATAGATCCCTAAGCAATGTATAATATTATTTTGCATAAACTTGTTTATATTGTATATGAATGAGTATCAAGGTAAGTATCCTGTACCACCCCAAATATTATGTTTGTGAGATTCATTCATGTTGGCACATATACTTAATTTCCTTGCTTTAATATTCAGTGTATAATCACAGCACAATTCATCTGTTTTCCTGATGATAGCTATTAGGTCATTTCTGGTTTTTGCTGTCACAGGTATTTCTGTGTATTTTGGTACGTCTCCTTGTGTACATAGATAGGAGTTTCTCTGGGTATACATACCTAGAAGTGAAATTCTGAAGTCACAGGGTGAGTGCATCTTTATCTAGATATTGCCAAATTATTCTCCAAAGTGGTCGTACTAATTTCCATTCTCACCAGAAGTATATAAATATTTCCATTACTATTCTTTCTTGTCAATCCTTAGTTTTGTCAGACTTTTGAATTTTTGCAATCTGATGGGTATGAAATAACATTTCATTGTGGTTTTAACATGCATTTCCCTGATTAGTAGGGAAGTTGAACAACTTTTACAGGTTTATTGGCTGTTGAGTGAATTCTATGTTCATAAAGTACCCATTCTTTAGATCCCCTTTAAAACATTCCCTCTCCAGGAAATATTTCTACATCTCCTCCATCAAGCAGATGGGTTCTCCTTTGGATCTCTATAACCCTTTCCATATCTTGGGTTTCACTCACTTTTTATTCCATCTTGTACTCTCATTTGTATACTTGTCTAAAGAGCAGAGACTATGTTTAACTCAACTTTATGACCACGTTAGTACCTAAGTACAACATTTCATAAATCTTTGTTGAATCAAATCATACTCCTTCCCAGCTTATAAAATCTTAGTCTCCTGTTGTCTATAGGGGAGAGTCGAATCTCCTTAGTATAGAATTTAAGACCCTTATGTGGGCTCTGGCAACAACTTTCCTTTCCTGACTCTTCTCCTGGTATGACCCTGCCTTCTGTCCCAGATACTGGGTTCTTTGTCCACAATGAGGTCCCAGTACTCAAATGTTTGGCTTCTCTCCTTGCAGTCAGGATGGCAGGTTGATCCCACCTGTTTTAGCTGCCCATCAGATTATAAGAGAAAATCTAGGGATCCTGAAGTTAGAAGCTTGCTTTTATTAATGAGCAGGGATTTTGCCCTGAATCTGTCATTTGTGTACTAAGAGTTCATACATTTCTTTACCTAGGTGGCTTGGGTTCAAATGAAGAAAACCCAAAGCACTTAACTTCAGCACCTTAGCCTAGAGTCTAGGCCTGGATGCAGCCTGTCCTACCTCTTCAGAGTCAGAGGCATATCACAAACAGAATATGTGAATACATGCCCAACCCACATTGCATTTTCCCAACTGATTCATTTTAATTCAGTAAACACTTATTATTTACCTATTACATCTAGGCTCAGTCCAAGGTGCTAGGGATACAGATATAAACATGACCGTTCTCTCGAGGCGAGGAGCACATAGAGTAGTTGAAGGAGACAGACATAACAGACACATATTTTCAATACAAAGAAGAATATGGGAGCCACAGAAGTGCTATCTTGAGAGTCAAGGAAGACTTCCTGGAGGAGATGTCACTTAGAGCAATTGGTATATGAATGAGTAGATGAATACAAGGCATGATCTTGAAATTAAACTTTCTTTAAGCTTCACGCATGAATTCTGCCACATAAGACACTCTGATTCATGGGATGTTACCAGTGATTCCTGAACTGAATAATGTGATTGGTACTTATGATTTGGAAAGCCCATCTCTGTATTGTGAGGAGGCAGTTCCAACTTGGCCATTTTCCTACCAGACTGGACATGGGTCAGTTAACTGACTGTTGTCTTAGGGAGAAACATGGCTACATATGTGTGTGTCTCTCCCATTTTTTTCCTGTGATAGTTTACATATATTTGGAGTCTCACAGTATTCTACATTGCCCTGTTCTGTAAATACAAATGGTAGTAGAAATGTCCCCAGTTTGCCTGTAATCTCATGAGAGGCCCAGGAAGATTTTTCCATACTCCACTTCTGGAGGAACCCATAGGAAAGTGGCATTCCACAAAGGAGGTGAGCATTCTGCCATCTGCATACCAATCAGAGGGAATGAGGAGTGACAAAGGAAGAGGGTATTTATAATCCCTCTCACCAAAAGGGTCTACCCATTCCCCAACCAAAAATCCGTGGTACCCAAGGAAAGAGAAGGTTATACCCTCTGCAAAGATGGGGTGTCTTTCCAAAGAGGTTCCACTTGGACAATTTTTTTTTAAAAGATTTTTTGATGTGGGCCATTTTTAAAGTCTTTGTTGAATTTGTTACAATATTGCTTCTGTTTTTGGTTTTTTGGCCGCGAGGTATGTGAGATCTTAGCTCCCTGACCAGGGATCGAACCCACACCCCCTGCATTGGAAGGCGAAGTCTTAACCACTGGATCGCCAGGGAAGTCCCCACTTGGACTTTTTGAAGCATCATGTGGCTTCTGCTCTTTGAGGAGGCTGCAGTGAAGTGAGTTAGGAAGTAAGCAGGGCACATACACACATGCACATGCCCCATACACCATACATTTTCACAATTTCCTGACTTTGTTTACATTGTTTCCCCAACTTGTGCTTTCTCATCCTTTCCACTGGCCTTCCCTGGAAGCCTTGCTTACATGACACCTCTTCTAGAAAATCTTCTTATATCACCTAGTAAAAATCAACTGTTCTCTGATCTGTACTCCCTAATCTGTCTTGATGTCTAAAAGTTCCTTGGGAGTGCTTTGCCATGTCTGGGCATCATGTTCTTGGCAAATGGGGCCTCACAAATCTCTCAACTCAGCTCACTAGGTAGCCCCTACCGTGAACAAGGATTGGCACATCAGCGCACAGTAGTGTTCATATACATGGGTTTTTTAAAAAAAATTTTATTGGAATATAGTTGATTTACAATGTTGTGTTAGTTTCTGCTGTACAGCAAAGTGAATCAGTACACATATGCGTATATCCACTCTTTTTTAGATTCTTTTCCCTTATAGATCATTACAGAGTATTGAGTAGAGTTACCTGTGCTGTACAGTAGGTTCTTATTAGTTATCTATTTTATATATAGTATATATGGGTTTTGGGTCAAACGCATTTCGAATCCTGCCTATGTCACTAATTAGGTGTGTAATCTTTGGAAAATTAGTTAACCTTTCTGAGTCTCAGTTTCCTCATCCTTAAATTGGAGAATTCTACTATAGTTGACCCTTGAACAACTCCTAGATTAATCTTCATGTAATATATAGTCAGCCCTCAGTATCCGTGGTTCCTCAGCATCCAGGGATTCAACCAACCACCAGCCATGTAGTCCTGTAGCTACTTCTGCTCAAAAGACTCATTGAATATATGGAGACAGACTTGTCAGAGCGGAGCAGAGTGCCCAGCTAGCTCATAGTTCTTCTAATGCAAAATTTTATCATCAGCATATTTGGCAATACTACCTTTGAACAACCTTATTCCCCTCTCCATACACCCAAATGTCCTAGGACATATGTATTAGTTTTCTATTGAAGTCTGAGCAAGCTTGACTGGATTTTTTGCTCAAGTCTTTTAAGACCAAAGTAAAAACGTTCTCTGAACTGGGCTGTTATCTTGAGGATCTGGGGAAGAATCTGCTCCCAAGCTCATTTAAATTGTTGACAGAGTCAAAGTTCCTTGCATTTGTAGATCTGAAGTCCTTGTTTCCTTGCTGGCTGCTGGTCAGGGGTCACTCTCAGCTCTTCAAGGCTGCTCTCAGGTCCTTTCCATGTGTCCCCCTCCGTCTTTAAAACTGTCAATTGCCCATCAAATCCTTCCTGTACTTTGAGCCTCTTTGACTTCTTCTGCTACCACCTAAAGAAACTCTCTGCTTTTAAAGGGCTCACGTGATTACCTGGATAATCTCCCTACCTTAAGATCAGCTGATTAGTAACCTTAATTACACCAGCAAGAGCCCTTCAAAACATTACCTAGATTAGTGTTTGAATGGATAACCAAGCATGGAATTTTGGGCATCATCTTAAAATTCTGCCTACCCCAGCATAGCTACAACCTCCTGAAAAGCTATCCCTCAAATTAATTCCTTAACATTTGATCTTTAAGAGTGATGAGAAGCTATAACCTCAGATTTTCCAGCCTTTTATAAAAGAGGCTATATGTATCAAAAGCCCTACATGTATTCATACAAGACAAAGAACCAAAGCAGTCCAAAGTGTTGCCATCTGTCCTAAGGAATCCATCCTTCTGGAAATTTTCTATATGAACTATATAAAAAGCAAATCTTAAAACTCCAACAGTAAGGATGCTACATTTGTTAACTATTCACATGGGGTTTATTTACCCAAATTTCTGTCTTTGAGAAGTTAATGATCTCTCTGGGAAGATTGACAGGTAAATAACTAATTGTAATTCTATGAGTTAAGTGCTATAATAGAGCCATATAAAGGTACACACTTCCTGGAATTTAAGATACTTTTGACTGTGTGGTACACCATCAAATTCCAACAGCTTTTTGGGACATTGAGAATATCTTATCAAATGTATATGTTTTAAAAAACTTGATTGACAGTAGCGTACATTTATCACTGGGATTACTTACTAGCCTCTTCTCTAAATCAAAGTTGGAGCCAAGCTTTTTGTGAAGAGTCTAACTCTATTTGGATCCACTTAGCCATTCCTAAAGCATGAATCCGTCATGGATTCCAGCTCTGAAAATTCTCTGATCTTTTCTGAGAAATTAGTTAAATTAACACATCTACAATGACAATTATGGTACTTTCCCAACTACTTCTCTACCTAGCAGCTGGCTAGTTGTTGTTTTTTTTTTTTGCGGTACGCGGGCCTCTCACTGCCGTGGCCTCTCCCGCTGCGGAGCACAGGCTCCGGACGCACGGGCTCCGGACGCACAGGCTCAGCGGCCATGGCTCACGGGCCCAGCCGCTCCGTGGCATGTAGGATCCTCCCGGACCGGAGCACGAACCCGCGTCCCCCTGCATCGGCAGGGGGACTCTCAACCACTGCGCCACCAGGGAAGCCCTGGCTAGTTTCTTTTATTACTGGTTGTAAGACTATCCTGATTTCAGAAGTATTAAAAATGTGAATTGGGACATTTTTTTGGAAGACATATGCTTTTAAGTGTTATGGAAAATAAATGAGGAAGTGGTTAATTTTGCTTGGGGAGGAGGTGACATTTGAGTTGAGTCTGGGAAGTTGAGTAGGAGTTTCCCAGGCAGATAAGAGGCTAAAAGGTATCCCAGGCCAAGAGAAATCTCTATTATGGTGCTTATCTGAAGCTATTCTGTTAATATTGCTCCACTCCCATGAATCTGTAAGTTCGTTGAGGTCATGAACCAATTCTATCTCCAAAGCGACCCATTAGCTCATTATTTTGCCATTTAATTTTTGTTTATTTATTCATTTCATATTTACTAACTTTATTCATATATATACTTACTGACAAAATAATATTTTGAGTAGCTCATTTAGAAAGTTTGGTAAATATAAAGAAGCAAATAAACAAATCCCACACACAAAGCCACAAATCCATTGTAATTCCCCATTTGGAGAAACCACTGTTACTATACTGGTGTATGTGCTTCAAGCCTTTTTTCTATTTATATGTACATCTATATCTATCTATATTTTTAAAGCAAAAGTGATATCATAATATATTTATTAGTTCATAATGTTATTTTCACTTAACCATCACATTTAAAATACTGATCATTGTTTGCCTACCCAGTCTCCCATTGAAGGAAATAATGCCAGCTCACAGTTTTCTATTCTTAACTGATTGATTCCCTGACCCCAGCTAATTGAACTAAAGGATTGGCATCTGATCCAAGAACAGCCCACCTGTAGGTGGTCAGAGACATACTCATGGGGTGGAAAGATGAGCTAATCCAATCAGATGCCACTGGATTATGAAATTGGGCAACTGATATCCTCGATGGAGCTGATGGTGTAAGGATACCATGGCCTTCCACCAAATAGAAGGCAGAGTTGTGAGGGAGCACAAAATATTAGAATGGAGGAAGCTGGTTGTCAAAGAGAGGAGGGTAGATTAGACCTGTGGAGAAGCCGAGATGCCCAGAGGGACAGAGCCATGCCTTCAGGCTTCTGTTAGTCCTGTTTTTTCTTGCTCCAGTTCTAGTCCATATATAGCTTTATTATAAATACCTCCCTTCCAGCCTATTTTCCTCTAGAGGTAAAAAAGTGGGTCTCTGGAATTCCCTGGCTATCCAGTGGTTAGGAGTCCACTCTTCCACTATAGGGGGCACAGGTTCTTTCCCTGGTGGGGGAACTAAGATCCCCCATGCCGTGCGGGGCAGCAAAAAAAAAAAAAAAAAGAAAGAAAAAGAAAAGTGGGTCTCTATTCCTTGTAGCCATTCAAGCCTGACCAGAACCACAAATCATGACTTTTATGGCTGTATAGAATTCCATTGTGTGGAGTTGCCATCACTGAGTAAAAAACAAAGAAACAAAGAAAAACAACCCAGTGGCAGGCATTTAAGACATTTCCAAAGAGCATCTTCATCACTAATTTTTGCACACTAAAAAATAACTTCTTTACGATATATTCCAAGAAGTAAAATTTGTTGTTTGAAGGATGACTGCATAACACAAAGTTGGACTTCAGAAAGGTTATATCAGTTTATAGCCAAACCAGCAGTGCGTGAGAAAGGTTGCTTTTTCACCCCTTTGCCAATAGTATCAATTAAAAAAACAAAAGAAAACATTGCTACTCTGATGTCAGTTATGACCTTAATGTGAATTTCTATGAAACTTGTATTTATTGACCAGGCATGTGGGTTTTGTCACTAGACAGACCTGGGTTTGAGTTCCAGCTCTGCCTCTTGCTGTGTGGCTTCAGTTGAGTTATGTAGTTCTCCATTTTCTCATCTGTAAATTGGAGATAATAATAGTTCTTTGTTGGATTATTATAAGGCTCAGATTAGAAAATAAATACAAAACACAGAGTCCAGTAAAGCCTCAGTACATTTCAGTTATTATAGTTATGAAGAATGACTTAACTTGTGACAATCAGATAAAGCTATTTGAGATATCTGAAACTCAATGGGATATTAGTTTAAATACCTGTTAGAATTGTATGGTTCTAGGAATAAGAAAGAATGCAAGAGCCCATTAGTTTCATAACCTTTATGATTAGAGAGGAAACGCATTTACACATTTGAATTTCATCCATTACAAAGGTCTTTAGAATTAAAATAAAAACATGTATATATCTTAAAAGCCAAGAAATATAAAATAAAATCCAAAGATAAACTGGGTAGGATTTGCAGATTTCTAAGAGTAGTCAGAGGATGAGGTAATGAGTTTTGAAGTCCATAACAGAATTTTAAAAGGGGCTCAAAATATCAGTTGGCATAGTGAGAAGAATGGCTCTGAAAGTCTGTAGCTCCAGAACTTATGTTTGGTAGAAAACCTCTGATCAGGGAATTCACTGGTGGTCCAGCGGTTAGGACTCAGCGCTCTCACTGGTCAGGGAACTGAGATCGCACAAGCCGCTCGGTGTGGAGTGGTGGTGGGGGAATGACACAAACAAACAAAAAAAGTCTGATCAAAAGTAATCTTAATTAACTAGGCTGAAACTGTCTTTCTTAGCAGTTCTGTGTGTTTCAACTCAGAAGCTTTAGAATTAAGCACAAAAAGGCTTTAATGGGGGTAAAAACTATGTGATTAATATGTTGGGGTTTAGAAGAAATATGTGCATATTTCACTTTTTAGGCACTTGCAATGTTTAAGAAAATTTGGCTTATTAGAGTGATGGTCTTATGACTCTTATTTTAAATGTATAATTGAGTTAGTTTTAGACTTAAGGTTTGAGTTGAAATTTTACTGCTTACACATGGAACTGGGTCATCTAAGAAAACTTTAAATTCATTATATTTGTAAGTATATTTGATTTGTAAGGATTACTAAGCCTTGAGAAGATTCTAGGCTAAACACCTGAAGACATTAAAAAGAAAATCTAATAGATTAAGTTTACAGACAATTTTAAATGTCGGAAGATGTTGAATTAACTAAGTTTGTGAATGGGACCAAAAATTATTCTAAGTTTCTGCAAAGTGATTGGTAAAATATGCTAGACTTATAAATAGAATAATAAAATTTGCAAGCTAAACTTAAAAGCTTAAGAAAGAACTAATTTCTGAATTTGTAACAAATCTTTGACCATTTTTTAATGGGGGTGTTTTGTTTTTACAGATTTTCAAGTATTTCACTTTACTATTTTGAAGGAAGAATGGATAAACTGAAAATTGCTAGAGCAAACAGCCTGGAGTCAGGTTGTGAAGTGGCTTATTTGGCATGGTAAGGAATTTGGACCATATCCTGAAGGAAATATTAGGAAAAGACTTTGAAAAGGAAGAACACGACCGTATCTGCACTTTAGAAAGAACACGCGGGTGACTGCAGGGAGTTGTTTGGCAGAGGGAGAACGGAGATGATGTAATCACAGTGGAGACAGACACAAAAGCTAGACACTTCAGTAATAATACCAATTGCATGTAGGGCGTGAGGAACTGAGCACTATTAATAGGATAATAACGGGAACAGGGTCAGTGTTCGACACGTTAACTTTAAAGTGTCTGCGGGATTCACAGGTTTAAAATGTCCATTACACGGCTGAAAATAATGAGTTGGGGCTTCTAGAAAGTCTGGTCTGAGATATATATTTAGGGCTCTTCAGCAGTTTAAGGTGAGCGTGGATAAAGTTATTCAGAAAGAGTGGGCAAAGAAAAAACGGAAGACGGCTGAGGACGGAATTCCATTGAGTACCAATATGTTAAGGGCAGGCCACAAGTTGCAAGGGGAAGACGCATCCCTAAAAGGGGCAAAGAGTCCTCTAAAAAGAAGAACTTGCAAAGAATAGTGGCAAGGAATCTAAGGGAAGGAAGTTTGGACAAACACAATTCTCCTGCTTTAGCATATCCACTTCTCAAATGCTAGCGGGGTTAAGCAGTTCAACTCTGGCGACTGCTGGCGAATCCGGGAGAAGGCTGCGTCCAGATTGCCAGGCTGTGCGGCCCCTTACGGGAGTTTGGGTCCTGCATGTGCCCGCAAGAACACACTGGGCCACTTCAAAAGAGGCCTTTCTTGAGCCCTTTGGTGCAGAAGAGTTTGGCTAGGCAGGCAGGGGAAGGTAAAGTGCCCACGTTTTTTACTCCAAGCTACGGACACTGGCGGTCTTTGCGAAGAGGTGCGAATGGGACGGCCGCCGGCTAGGGCAAGTATCCAGGACCGGGGCGGGTCTTGCCGTCGGGCGGCGCTGACAGCGAGTACAACTGGCGGGCAGGCTCCGCCTTCCTTCTTCCGCCTCCTGAGGGCGTTCCGGGCGCAGGGCGGGGCTAGGGGCGGGGTCAGGAGGCCCAGGCCCCGCCTCCTTCCGTCCGCTGCGGTCGGCGCGGCAGGGCGGGGCCGCTGGGGTGGGGTCTGAGGGTGGGGCCTGCGGCGCGGGGCGGGGCCACAGGGACCGGGGCAGCTCGAGCAGTCTGCAGGGGCTGCAGCCGCCGCCGCCTGCGCTTCCAAGGTTTTGCGGCTTCCTGAGCAGAGACCCGGGCTCGGCCGCCATGTCCGCAGCGGACGAGGTTGACGGACTGGGTGTGGCTCGGCCACACTATGGCTGTGAGTGTGGGCTCCGCGGCACTGGGGTCTCGGGGCGGGCTCGCTGCCTCTGAGGCGCCGTTTTCCCAGGGGCTCGCCGGGCGGGTGGGGCAGGGCTGCTGTGGGCCGCGCGGACCCGGAAGAGCCAGTGCGGCGAGGTGGCGGGCGGCGAGGCCCGCAGCCCTCGCCCTCTCGGTCTCCGAGGCGGCGGGGAGGACCCAGGCGGCCTCCCCGCCTTGTCCCGGGCGCGGCGGCTGGAGGGCCTCACCCAGCGCCTCCCGACTCCCAGCTCGACCGAGATTGGGGAGACGGCCTAGGGTGAGGTGGCAGGAGGACGGTGCAGGGCGTGTCCCGGGGACCGGAGACCCGAGACGCGGGCTCTGTTCGGGCTTCCTGGGAAGGTGCTGCCCGAGTGCTGCCTGCGAGGTAGACCCAGGGTCCAGACCTCCCCGGCCCTAGGCTAGCTGAGAGGTGCGGCCCTGGACAAGTCACTTCAGCTTTCTCGGGCTTAGTTCCCTCGTCAGGATCTCAAAAGTGAAAAAAAAAAAAAAAAAAAAAAACCCAAACCTCTGACTTCCTCATTTTCCGAACCTCATTTTCTGTCCCTGTCCTGGGACATCACTGAACTGCAGGCGGGATAGTTACCACTGGCCAAAGGAGAGTCCTTGAGAGTCTTGAGGTTTTCCGTTTTATTTTATATTCTTGCGAATGATGTTATGTTTTAGGATAATTTCACTGAGCAGTTACATGCGAGGTATTGTGTCACGTTTGTGACATTAAAGATTAGTAAGAGCAGGTCCCGCTTTCAAAGAACGTTTTAATCAGAGAGGCGGGCAGGTGTATTATCTAATGATAATAAGAAGGGATAGAAATAAAGATGCCGTGTGAACTAACTAGGCTTAAACAGTAATGTGGGTGAGAAGGAGGGGCTTGGGGAAGGCAGTAGGAACACAGATAGGACCTTTGATCAGAGCCTTGCAGGATGCTGTGTAGTTTGACAGGGTAGGGTGGGGCAAGAGACAGGACGTGGAGAGAAGAGCAGGAACTAAGGTACTGAAGAGTAGAAGAGCACTGTGTGTGTTGGGAACTGAGTGGTGTGGAGTGCACAGTGGTGGGAGGGGGAGGAGGGAGAGGGAGAAGAGTTACCAAAAGTAGTTGGGGCTAAATTGGGAAAGGCATTGAATGCCAACCGCAGGAGTTAGGAATTTATTCCATATCCTGGGTGCCCATTAAAGGAAGCAGATTGCTTTGAAGTTAATCTTATAGGCTCTTGAGACAGACTGCCTGGATTTGAATCCAGGCCCCATCATTTATTTATTAGCTGTGGGGCAAAGGTCAACCAGCCTCAGTTTCCTCATTTGTAAAACAGGAGTGATAATCACAGGATTGTTGTGGGACTTCCATGAAAGAATGCATGTAAAATGCATAGTACAATTACTGCCACTTAGTTCTCAATGACTGCTGGCTTTAGTGATTCATAAAAGAGTGGGAAAAAAAAGACCATGAACAGCTCTGGATTTAGAGAGAGTTTGGCAGATAGACCAGCACAAATTTGGACCAGAATCTCAAGTCAGTATTTTTCAAGTCACACTGAAATTTAGTACATGTTCATAATATTGTACTTTTAAACAAAGATTAGGATGAATATAGTTGAAACCCCATGGTTCCTGTCTTAGGAAAGTCATTGTATTGATAGTACCACTGGCTGTCCACATGTTACCCTGACTCTCTAGGTGACTAGCAGGAATTTGATGCTATGGCATTCTTTTATCTCTCAGGAAGGGTACAGATTCTTGCGCTTACATTCTTTCTTTCATGTTTTAGCGGTCCTGGATAATGAGAGACTTACTGCAGAGGAGATGGATGAAAGGAGACGTCAGAATGTGGCTTATGAGTACCTTTGTCATTTGGAAGAAGCAAAGAGGTAAAGGTTGGCTGGAGAGAAGATTGGGAGAAGGGAGCTGATCTGGTGTGAACAAAGATAAAGATCTCTGAGTATGTTGTAGGTGTGACTGTGAGAGGCAGGTAGTTTGAAGGAATAAGTAAGTACAGGTAGGATATTTTTTTCATGGGAGCAAGTAGCCTTGATGGCAGTTTATCATGAAACAGTCTGATGGGCACCTACGTATACTGAAAAATTTCCAGATTTGTGTTGTTCAGTTTTATGCTTATGGTGCATGTTTTGGGCACAACCAGCTATAGGGAAGAAAAGCAATTTTAAGGTTTGAAGTTTTTGGCCTTAATATTTCACCAGTTATTCACTGGTTTTGATTTATATATGAATTGGGTCCATTCTCCGCTTGGTAGTGCTCTGGGTATGGGTCCATGCATTTGGCAATATTCAAAGTCTGTTTACCAAAGGCAGCGTCCTCTGCATTCTTTGTGAAGTAAATGTACAACTGCTGTTTTCTTTTTTCAGATGCTCGAAGACCTTGTGGTCTTATTCTTAGAGTGTTGATTTGCTATCAGTAGTTCATTTCTTTTGTTCTGGTGCTTGTGTTTCTTTGCAAAGTCCCAGGGTAGATAGATGTAATTACAGATCATGTATCCTATAAGTGAGCTTTTTTTTTTTTTTTTTTTGCGGTACGTGGGCCTCTCACTGTTGTGGCCTCTCCCGTTGCGGAGCACAGGCTCCGACGCACAGGCCCAGCGGCCATGGCCCACGGGCCCAGCTGCTCCGAGGCATGTGGGATCCTCCCGGACCAGGGCATGAACCCATGTCCCCTACATCGGCAGGTGGACTTTCAACCACTGCACCACCAGGGAAGCCCCCTATGAGTGAGCTTTGGTGGAAAAGGCCAGCAAGGGATAATGAGAGATTTTGTGGTTAAAGTCTAATGAAAATCAAGGATGTTTCAAATGGTGCTAGTAATCAAGAGTGTTTTTTGTCTTGTTTTGTCTTTTTAGTTTTGAAAATCTTAAACGCTACAGGAAAGTCCAGAGAACAATACAATAAACATCCATGTATTCCAAAACTAGCAAATGTTAACCCTTCAGATTTTTTCCCTTTTCTCTCAAAAGACACAGTTGGAGTCCCCTTTGTGCACCTCCCTGGTCCCATTCTCCTTTGCATTCCTGGGGATACCACTAACATGCATTTGGTGCATCTTCTTGAATCCGGGCTTCTTTTCTGAGCTTAAAGCCCTTCCATTAGATTGGGAGAGGGTTGTGAGGAGATTAGTGATGATTTAGGTGGAGAGAATGGTAATAACACTTGTTTTTCTAAATGGAAGTTTAGACCGAAGGAGGTGAATGTGTTAGTAGAAAGGGGGATGTTTCTCATACAAAGTTTGTAAGGATCCCGTGAACAAAAATATTAAGTCCTCTGCTACTTAAATTAGGGACTAGATCTAGTTTTGGAAGGTAAACAATTTGAAAGCTGTAGCTAGTATGAGAGACCATCTTGGGCTCTGTGGAGTCTTGGTGTCTTTGTTGGGGTGACCTAGGGGTGAGAGAAAAGGGCTTCCTCCCCCTGTCAAAAGCTTTTCTGCTTTTAATATTGGGTTTCCGCAGTAAAATTCCCTTTTTTAAAGAGGGTATCTTGGCTAACATCCCCTTGCTACCACTAATTCAGTTTCACTATTATGATTATGATTATGATTATTTTTAATTTGGCCACTCCACATGGCTTGTGGGATCTTAGTTCCATGACCAGAGATCAAGCCCATGCCCTCGGCAGTGAAAGCACAGAGTCCTAACCATTGGACCACCAGGGAATTCCCCAGTTCCACTACTAATCTAGTTCAGCCATCTCATTTCAGTGAGGAAACTGACGCCTGAGTGTCCACAGTCTACTTGTAGTTTTCTTGATTGAAGAATAGTTTTCATCATTTTATATGATGGTTTTTAACCAGGTGTGTACATTAGAATCATCTGGGGAACTTTAAAAAAAAAAAGGCTATCTGAGCCTTACCACAGAGATTCTGGTTCAGTAGATCTAGGCTGGAAGGTCCAGATACCTGTATATTTTAAATGCTTCTAGCGGTTCTGATGGACCCCCCGAGTAGAGAAATGAGATTGAAAACATTTTAGAACTCTACCTTATGCTAGGTTATGATAGCCTGAATAGGATGATGTCCTTTATCACATTTCCTTCTTCAAGCGCTGTACTACAAGAGCACTTCATTTCCATCTACTCCAGAGCATATTCTTTTCTGTCAGGTGTTTTTTTCCCCAGAATAGAAGAATATCCCATTTCCTTTAAAATCCATCCAGGGACCATGATCCCCTGGGACGTTTTTTCGTTGGGTGCTTCTGCATACTTAGGAAGTGACTAAGGCAGTGAGACATTTGTGATAGTCTTTATTTTCCATACTTTTGGTTATAAGGGAGAGCATAATAGCGGCATATTGTCCTAGTACAATCTGCACTTTGGCCTCGCATCAAGGAAATGTGCCTGGTTTATTTTATGGAGGCAATCATATAAAATCTGGATGCAGTGATATTTTTTTTTGTTTTTGTTTAAAGCTTTGATTAGAAAATCAACTTTGGAAGCACCTATTTAGACTTTACAACTAGAGAGGGCTAGGAAAAGAAGCCTGGGAATGTCATACTGAAAAAAGAAGACCGGGGTCCCTCCTGGCCACCTGATGTGGCTGTTGCCACCCCTAAAAAGTGTTCAAGGTGCACCGCAGACAAATCACATGCTCTTCCTTATTAGCTGCGACTTCAGCTCCCAGTGGTGTCTTCTACCCTGGTGAGCTGGGTTGTACCTTGTGTGCTTCTGAGGCCCCTCTTTACCCTCTAGCACAAGTCCATTTTGCCTTTTTGGATTGGCCCCATCCTGCTTCCTTCATAACCTCCACCCCTCCCAAGTTGGAGGAGTCCCAAGGTCTGGAATTTACACCCACTCCAAGGCCAGGAAGAAAGATCGAAGAGATCCAAGGGAGAAAAAGTTCCCCTCTTTAGTTCTATTTATAATACTGCTACTCCTCCCACTAAAAGCTCCACCTTATAGCACAGTGGCCCCATTGTGTATCCTAGGGCACTCGATTTTCTCCTGTACCTGTAACAGCTCTTTTGTGGGAAGAGAGGAGAGTGTGTAGAGAGGGAGAGCATATAAATGTGTGCAGACAGGGAGTATAAGTAAGAGTGTATGTAGAGAAATGAGAATGTGTTGTGAATTTGTGTTTCCCTAAGAGGTTAAGCGGGAAAATTTAGGAGTGATTCTATAAAAGTATGCACTTTGGGAATGCTTGCGAAATAGAAAATATAGAGATTCTGCTTTTCTATATTGTTTGGAGAGTAGTTTAAATATGGAAATTAAGTTATTGGTCTAATGAAGTATCATCTAAGGATTCAGGGTTTTATGCTAAGGGCTGCAGAGCAGACCAAGGACTTTATAAAGCAAGACATCTTAAATTATGTATTTATGCTTAAATGTGGGTTTAGTTTTATCCTTTTGCCTGTTCTGATTGGACTTTACATTTGTTTTGGCTAAAGAGCAGTTGTATAGTAGAGGTAAATAGCATTTTCACTCAGTTGAAAGAGGTGAGGTTTAAATATGTGAGGTATGGTAGGTGCTCAGGTCTTGGACAGGAAGAAGTAATAGAAAGATCAGGGACTGCCCTGGTGGTTAAGAATCCTCCTGCCAATGCAGGGGACACGGGTTTGAGCCCTGGTCTGGGAAGATCCCACATGCTGTGGAGCAACTGAGCCCATGCGCCACAACTACTGAGCCTGCACTCTAGAGCCCGCAAGCCACAACTACTGAAGCCCGCGCACCTAGAGCCCGTGCTCCCCAACAAGAGAAGTCACTGCAATGAGAGGCCTGCGCACTGCAACGAAGAGTAGCCCCTGCTTGCTGCAACTAGAGAAAGCCCAGGAGCAGCAACAAAGAACCAACACAGCCAAAAATAAATAAATAAGTAAATAAAGAAAGAAAGAAAGAAAAGAAAGATTAGAAGGTTCAGGTGAAAAGAACCAAGAAGAGAACATAACAGGCAGGGCAGAAGAGGGCAGTCTGCAGAGGAGGAGAATGTATGAGTAGTACTAGAAATGGGAGAAAATTGAGTTAGGTTAAAGGTCACAGGAGGAAGGTTAATTCTAGCACTCCCTGAGTTTAATTTAGGATTCCTTCTTTCAGAGGCTTGCTGGTATGTCCTTTTGAGCCTGTCATGGGCCACCTTCCTCCTGCTCAGTGTCCATACCCCAGCTCACAGGGCAGGGCACACCCCTCCCCCCACAAGGGGTGGAAAATGAAGCCTGTGGCTGGCTGGAGACTGTCAAAAACCATGTGATGTTAACAAGAGCTTAACACTAAGTAGAGGCACTTTACCTTCTGTAATTTAGGGGAATTGAAAAAGTATCTTGGAAAGAAATCAGCTCTTGAGAACAAATTCTCTTTTGTGCGTATGTCTTTGTTGTTGGCATCGAACATTTTCCAGGATGGGCTCATCAGATCTCCTCTCCTCTAAGTGGAATCAGAATTCCAGTAACATCTGGATATATCTAGGTTGGCACACTGTGATCATGAAAAGAGAAATTAAAGACGTTTAACTAGAAGCTTGCCCACCAGCTTCTAGAATTCTCAAATAATGAAGGAATATCACTAAGAGATTGAGGAGGATCATTTTTAGATTGACCCAAGCTTTCCTTTTGCAGATGAGAAAACTAATCGCTTCATGAGACCCAGTATGATTAAGGGGCCACAAAAAACGTAGCTTTTTAATGGTACTTTGGGACTACAAGCTAGGTGCATTCATGTATTTATGATTATCAAGGAGAAGTATGGGGTGGGATTTATTCTTAACTCTTAAAATGGTGACATAGATGAAAATCTCGTTTTTTTAAAATTTTTGAATTTTATTTTTTTATACAGCAGGTTCTTATAGTCATCCATTTTATACACATCATTGTATACATGTCAATCACAATCTCCCAATTAATCACACCACCACCACCACCCCCTCCCGCTTTCCCCCCTTGGTGTCCATACGCTTGTTCTCTACATCTGTGTCTCAATTTCTGCCCTGCAAACCGGTTCATCTGTACCATTTTTCTGGGTTCCACATATATGCATTAATATATGATATTTGTTTTTCTCTTTCTGACTTACTTCACTCTGTATGACAGTCTCTAGATCCATCCACGTCTCTACAAATGACCCAGTTTCGTTCCTTCTTATGGCTGAGGTATATTCCATTGTATATCTCTACCACATCTTCTTTATCCATTTATCTTTATCCATTCGTCTGTCGATGGGCATTTAGGTTGCTTCCTGGCTATTGTAAATAGTGCTGCAATGAACATTGGGGTGCATGTGTCTTTTTGAATTATGGGTTTCTCTGGGTATATGCCCAGTAGTGGGATTGCTGGGTCATATGGTAGTTCTATTTTTAGTTTTTTAAGGAACCTCCATACTGTTCTCCATAGTGGCTGTATCAATTTACATTCCCACCAACAGTGCAGGAGGGTTCCCTTTTCTCCACACCCTCTCCATTTGTTGTTTGTAGATTTTCTGATGATGCCCAATCTAACTGGTGTGAGGCGATACCTCGTTGTATACCTCATTGATTTGCATTTCTCTAATAATTAGTGATGTTGAGCAGCTTTTCATGTGCTTCTTGGCCATCTGTATGTCTTCTTTGGAGAAATGCCTATTTAGGTCTTCTGCCCATTTTTCGATTGGGTTGTTTGTTTTTTAAATATTGAGCTGCATGAGCTGTTTATATATTTTGGAGATTAATTCTTTGTCCGTTGATTCGTTTGCAAGTATTTTCTCTCATTCTGAGGGTTGTCTTTTCGTCTTATGGTTTCCTTTGCTGTGCAAAAGCTTTTAAGTTTCATTAGGCCCCATTTGTTTATTTTTGTTTTTATTTCCATTACTCTAGGAGGTGGATCAAAAAAGATCTTGCTGTGATTTATGTCAAAGAGTGTTCTGCCTATGTTTTCCTCTAAGAGTTTTATAGTGTCCGGTCTTACATTTAGGTCTCTAATCCATTTTGAGTTTATTTTTGTGTATGAGGTTAGGGAGTGTTCTAATTTCATTCTTTTACATGTAGCTGTCCAGTTTTCCCAGCACCACTTATTGAAGAGACTGTCTTTTCTCCATTGTATATCTTTGCCTCCTTTGTCATAGATTAGTTGACCATAGGTTTGTGGGTTTATATCTGGCTTTCTATCTTGTTCCATTGATCTGTGTTTCTGTTTTCGTGCCAGTACCATATTGTCTTGATTACTGTAGCTTTGTAGTATCGTCTGAAGTCAGGGAATCTGATTCCTCCAGCTCTGCTTTTTTCCCTCAAGACTGCTTTAGCTATTCGGGGTCTTTTGTGTCTCCATACAAATTTTAAGATTTTTTGTTCTAGTACTGTGAAAAATGCCACTGGTAATTTGATAGGAATTGCATTGAATCTGTAGATTGCTTTGGGTAGTATAGTCATTTTCACAATATTGATTCTTCCAAGAACATGGCATATCTCTCCATCTGTTGGTATCATCTTTAATTTCTTTCATCAGTTTCTTATAGTTTTCTGCATACAGGTCTTTTGTCTCCCTAGGTAGGTTTATTCCTAGGTATTTTATTCTTTTTGTTGCAGTGGTAAATGGGAGTGTTTCCTTAATTTTTCTTTCAGAGTTTTCATCATTAGTGTGTAGGAATGCAAGAGATTTCTGTGCATTAATTTTGTATCCTGCAACTTTACCAATTCATTGATTAGTTTTAGTAGTTTTCTGGTGGCATCTTTAGGATTCTCTATTATAGTATCATTTCGTCTGCAAACAGTGACAGTTTTACTTCTTTTCCAATTGTGCTCCTTTATTTCTTTTTCTTCTTTGATTGCTGTGGCTAGGTCTTCCAAAAACTATGTTGAATAATAGAAAATCTCTTTTTTGTGAAACTTAGTACAACTGCCTTGGACAGACTCTATGGTAAGAAGTGGGTTGTCTTTAAAAGTGTTAAAAGTGATTCAAACCAAGAGTGCTTTTTTCATATTATTACAGTGTTACAAATGGGGGGATGTGTTTCTAGCAGCCAGGAAAAGCGACTCTACAGTGTAGCTGAGACACTTAGCAAAATTTACAGCTGAGAAATGTGAGCAGTTTCTGGTATATATTAGGCAGTCAACTAGTTAGTAGCTGCTGTGATAACTAAGAAAAGTCATATTACTGTAATCTCATAACACTTATGATGAAGTCAAACAAATTTTAAAAGCCTGAATAAAACGTCTTTGAAAATCTTGACTGTTGAGATACACAAAGTGAAAAGAACGAGGACTTTCAGTTTTGGCAGCTGCAAGTTCTGATTCTGGTTTTGCAAGTTACTTAACCTTAGGGAGTAGAGCCTAAGCTTGTACTTTACAGAATGGAGATACTGTGCATTTTAGGGAGTTGCTGAGAGGGTTAAGTGCCTGGCACAGTGTCTGAAATACAGTAGGCACTCGATAAATGTATTCTTTATCCTGGTCCTTGGGGCAAAAGCAGATTTAATATGAAGATGAAGAGGCATTCATAAACTTTTCTGGGGAATTTTCTGGGCATTTTCAAGATTCTAAATGTTGGTAGCTCTTAGTTTTTTCACTTCATACTTAAGCTGTTGTCTGAAAGGAAACACCAGAAACAGGATACCTCTAGGGATTGGAGGGTATGAGAAGACTTTTCCTTTTTACTTAATGCTTTTCTGTATATTTTAAATGCTTTTTACAATAATCATGAATTTTATAATAAAAAAGGAATGGATTAAGAAAAAGGAAAAACTTAGTATATAATTTTTAGATAATGATTATCATGAATTTAGATTTTTAAATTGCTGTATTGTCATCTTAATTACTATTTTCAATGGATACATAATGTCCATAATTTATTTAGGCTTATTCCAAAAGTTGTATTGCTTTGATTTCTGGAAAGAGTAAACATTTTCCCATATATTTGTTTACCATCTTTATTTTATGCAAGTTGTTGATGACGTTTGTCTGTCTTCTAGGGTCATGATGTTGACTTTTGTGAGCTCTCTTATAATATGGGTGTCAACCTGTGGTATTGCTACAAACATTTTCTCTTGATTTTCCATTTTATTCTTTCACGGTATGGAAGTTTTAAATTTTATGCAGTTTAAGTGTTAATCTTTCTCTTTGTAATTTCTTCTATCTAGATAGTTTAATTTCTGTAAGGCCTTGCTAAAATTTGAAGTTTTATATTCTGTTAACTTTCCTATGATATAGTTATTTAATTTTTTAAGCGTCTAAGTCTTTAAATTTCATGGTGTTTCTAAATTATTCTGATATTACTTAAAAATAATCTTTTACTACCTATTAGCAACTGACATCTAGGATGTTAAATATTAAATTACATAAAGTTCTGTTTCTAGACTTTTTATTCTTTTATGGTGAACTGTATTTCTTTTTAGGTGGGGGGGTAGGGAGTGCTGTACCATGAAGCCTGTGGGATCTTAGTTCCCGGACCAGGGCTTGAACCTGGGCCCACGGCAATGAAAGCACTTAAAGCACTCTTTTTTTTTTTTTTGTGGTACGTGGGCCTCTCACTGCTGTGGCCTCTCCCATTGCGGAGCACAGGCTCCGAACGCACAGGCCCAGCGGCCATGGCCCATGGGCCCAGCCGCTCCACGGCATGTGGGATCCTCCCGGACCGGGGCACGAACCCGTGTCCCCTGCATTGGCAGGCGGACTCAACCACTGCGCCACCAGGGAAGCCCTAAAGCACTCTTAAAGCTTAGAGTCCTAAGCACTGGCCCACTGGGGAATTCCCTTCATTTTTCTTGAAGAAATGTGTGACTTCATTTTCTTGTACTTATTAATGAGAAACAACATCTGAAACTAGCTTGATTTTTACTTCCATGAAAAGTAACATTTTTAAAATACTTTTTCACAGTTTGAAACTTGTAAAAATTCTTATTTCTAAAAGTTTCCCCATGTTACATATTAGAGTTGATACCGGCTCAGTAATTTAGCCTGTACTGTGGAGACTCTTCTTGATTTATATCTTTTTTTTTAAGGGATTATTAATACTGCTTGACTTTTATTTATTTTTATTTTATTTTTTGACATATCTTTTTTGTTTGTTTACTTTAGCTCTAGGAAGTTGTTATATCTTTAATAATTGGTTCTAATGCAGTAGTTCTGTCTTGGGGGTGCCTGTTGGTAGGTTAGATCTGCACAGTGTTTTATGGCTGATCTTCATTTTGTTTAAGTCAGCTTTCTAGATATGTGTCCTACATATATATCTTCTGTTTGACTAACTTGATTTTCCTCTTTGGTTCTGTTAATGGTAGTTGCTTTGTCTTATTGCAATTTTTATTTTGGACTATTAACTCCTTTTCCCTCTCTATTCTTGTTAATAGATCAAACGGTCTCTGATTAGCTCATGAAGAATAGTGTGACACATACAGGACCCTTTTCAGGTGGAAAAAAGGAGCTTGTAGCCAAGAGAGTTGTTTACTTTACCAATTCCCCTTATTTTCATTAAGTCTTGGAGTGGATGTCACCATAGGAAATCTGTGTTAACTGGATTGTCCACCAGTCAAGATTAGGAAAGTCTGGGTGGGCTAAGTGGACCATCAGTTTGACCTAATCTAGCATATATTTCTTCTAGTCTTAAATGTCAAAGCAACAATTGTTTATATATTTTGATGTTCCTAATTGAAAAAACAGTAAAAATATATTTGAGGGCCTAAGTTGGCATTGTTCTAGGAATGTGATTTTTCTGGCTTTGCGTGATGATCTGTCTCTGATTTCTGTATAATTCCTTCAGTTTCACAGTTTAGCAATGGGGATACCTTTTGGTAGCAGGACCTGTTTTGAACATTTTTAAGCCATGTGGTATTTGATGGACTCAGGGTTGTTTCCAATTGTGGCTGCTAAATAAACCCTTTCACAGGAAGTATTTATGTAAAAAAGTGCTAGTAGGCAAAGAGAGACCATCCGGAAGTGATTCATATGACTGGTGTTGTTTGTTTAATTTGGGACTTGGTTGCCTAGAGACCATATCTTTGAGCAAGCTGAGTGAAGTGCCACATGAATGCAGAGGTCCCATTGCCTACCTGATCAAATCAGGACTGCTGTTTGATTTTTCTTCTGACAGAGCTTCTGGTAATCTCATTGATCCCTGTGCTTTGACAGTGTGTGAATCAAAAAATCTTAAACATATAAATGAAAGATCTGGTTAATGGTTTATGTTGAAGAGAAAGTCTACTTGCTTAAGTTTGAATGTTTAAAAATTTTCTTCCATATAATTGTACATTGGGAAGAATTATTTTTCAATAAGGTATTTTATTATATAAACCTCAATACTTCAAATACCTTTACGCCAGCTAAGAGGAAGCAAAACAAAATAAAACCCCCAAAACCAAAAACCAACCCTGCGATTTGCAAGGACATCATGATATACAATATTACCTGTCTGACCCAAGGTCAGTGTCCTTCCCCTCTCTCCTCCTTCATCATCATCATCATCATCATCAGTACCATTTATTGAGCACTTATCATGTGCTGGGCACTGTGCTAAGCACTTCATATGCATTGTCTAATTAGCTGTTCTTGAAGTCCCATGAGGTGCTTATTCTTATCTACATTTAACAGAAAAGAAAGCAAAGCTCAGAGAGGTTGACTCGTCCATCTCTTAAGTGATAGATCCAGATTTCAGGCTTGGCAAAGACTCCAAAGCCTTTGCTCTTCCCTGGATCAGTCTGTCACTGCAGTACTACTTGTGCTTCTAAAAATAATAACTACAACAACAGTATCTACCAGTAATTAAACAGAACGATGATGTACTTTACATACAACATTATGGTGAGATAGGCATTATTTTTATTTTAAAGAAGGAAAAAAATGAGTTAGTATCACGTGTTTCAAGGTCATGTAACTGTGGAATTCAAGCCCAGGTCTGTGTGACACCGTCACTACTGCTGTCAACCTCTACAGGCACTAAAGGGACAGCATTTAAGTCCAAAGTTAAGTCACCTAGTTCCCAGACATTAAACAATTGCCTAGCTGTCAAGTGGGTGAGGGAATGTGAGCTGTTTCCTGCTTCTAATTGCAGTCTCTTTTACCTGCCAGTCTGCCTATATGAGGACAGTTCTCTGATTTGTCTCATGTATTTAAAAAAAAAAATTTATTTATTATTTATTTGGTTGCACTGGGTCTTAGTTGCGGCACGCGGGCTCCTTTAGTTGCGGTATGCAAACTCTTAGTTGTGGCATGCATGTGGGATCTAGTTCCCTGGCCAGGGATCAATCCTGGGCCCCCTGCATTGGGAGTGCGGAGTCCCAACCACTTCCCTGGAGTGCCACCAGGGAAGTCCCATGTCTCATGTATTTTTGTGTCTAACAAGTTGTTGGACTCTGTCTTACACTTTTTCTTATTCATTGCAGAGCTAAAGATAGTGATAGACATAAATAAGTAACAGTTAACTGATTGATGAAAAATTTGGGCATGAATGCTTACAAGAAATACAGTAAACATAAAATCTAAGTGATTTTTATAGGTGTCTAGAAACATAACTGGTCTGTGATAAATGTGTATATTTAACTTTTTTGACCTAACTCCTCACTAAGAGGTCTCTTGGAGTTGGAAATTGATGCAGTAGAGGTTATATGGTTACATACAGTGACTCTGGGGAGACTAGAGAGTGCCTGGTTGGTTTTCTTCTTTCTAGCACCTATTTTTGATTCAGTTTAGAAAGGCATTCCTTCTTCCCAATTGCTTGTTTTTTCAGTAGTGACCTCATGCAGACAGGAGTGGCATTGGAAATTGCCTTGGATTGTTTGGCAAGAATTGTATTTTTTGGTGTTGTGGGTGGAGGAAAGGCCTGCCTCAAGGCCTTTATTTCTTCCTTATTCTGAATACCTTCCTGTTGACTCATTGGAAATCATAACAAAAAGCAGAAGGAGCATTGGAGAGGCAGCTGCCAGCCCAGGGCTTGGCTTCTGTTGGGGCAGATGTCTGCGGACTGAGAAAACTCTGGCTTTAAGAAAAATTGGGAGACTTTTGTAGTAGAAGGAAATACTATTGTTGTGATAGGTATTTATCCATAAGGTAGAAAGTATCAGCCGGTTGCTAGGAGTCATTAATCAACAACATAAAAAACTAAGGATATTTTCTTCAATAGGATTAATTAGTCTTCCTTTAAAATTGAAGCAGAGGAACTGAAGTGTAAAAAGAGGGAATGGGGCAAAATTAGAAAAGGAAAAATTGAAAAGGAAAAATACCTATGATCATTAAAAATAGAAAAATGATATAAAAATAAATTTAAGGGAATTCCTTGGTGGTCCAGTTGTTAGGACCCCAAGCTTTCACTGCGGAGGGTTTGGGCTCAATCCCTGGTCAGGGAACTAAGATCCCGCAAGCTGAAAGGCGTGGCTGAAAAAAAATTTTTTTTAATAGAAAAAGTCTTGTGTTATAGCAGATCATTTTATTACAAATAACATACATCTCAGATGATCTTTAAAACAGCTAAAAGGAGACAAAAGTTACTTACCACTTACATGACTATTACAACAAAATGTTTTTCTGCCCTGAAGACATATTACTATGTCATTACTTTGGAGAGTGCTTTTTAATCATTGCTAGTTTGAAGAGGTAGTGCTAGACAGTGGCTTGACTTTGGGAGTTTTCCTTTAAAAACTTGAGAATTACCCACAAAAATGTGTTTTAGGTAGATTTGGTCTCAACTTTTAAAACTTTCTCTTAATCATTTAAAAATAGGTAATATATGGATATATGACACTTAATTCAGAGGCTCTGCTAGGATATTCAGTAAAAAAAAAAAAAAAAGAAAAAAAGTCTCCCTAGTCCTGTTTCCCAGGCACCCAGATCTTCCCAGATGGAACCACTGTTATGATTGTATATCCTTCCAGAGTCTGTGCATCTAAATACAAATACCTTTTGTTTCCTCTTATAGAAATGATAGCACTGTACATTCTGCTTTGCATCTTGTAACATGTTCCACATGAATATGTTATAGCGCTTCATTTTTTTTCTTTCACAGTTGCATAGTTTTTCAGTGTATGGGTTTAATCCATCAGTGGACGTTTCCTCCCCACCCCAGCTTCTTCTCTTATTAGTAGTGTTGTAGTTAGCAACTTTGTATGTGTGCCATCTTGCACTTGTGAGTATTTTAGGTTAAATTTCTAAAAGTAGAATTTCTAAGTTAATGGGAATATCTACATTTAGTTTTGATAAATATTGTCAGTTTGCTCTCTTTGGAGGTTGTACCAGTTTATATGTACATCAATGATACATGAGAGGGCTGCTTTCCCTATGATTTCACTGACCTAGAGTATCATAAGTTTTTTTGTCATATTTATGAATTTCATAGGTGAAGATGGTATTTTAATTGTAGTTTCATTTTCAGATTATCTTACTCTGAGTGAAGCCAAGCATCTTTACATATGTTTAAAAGCTATTTGTATTTCCTTCTCTGTCAGCTGTTTTGGCAGAATCCTTTGCTCATTCCCTGTTGTGTTATTGGTCTTACTGATGTAAGAGCTCTTTTTATACTGAGGAGATTGATCCTTTGGATTTATGTGTAGTAAATAATTATTCTAGCTTGTCTTTTAACTTTTGATTTTAAGGTGTTTAAAATAATTTAGAATTTTAAAACATCTGATTTTACTAAATCTTTTATTTTTATTTATTTATTTATTTTATTGGAGTATAATTGCTTTACAATGTTGTGTTAGTTTCTGCTGTACGATGAAGTGAATCAACTATATGTATACCTATATCCCCTCTCTCGGACCTCCCTCCCATCCCACCTATCTAGGTTGTCACAGGGCACCAAGCTGAGCTCCCTGTGCTATACAGCAGGTTCTCACTAGCTATCTATTTTACACATGGTAGTGTATTTATGTCAAACCTAATCTCCCAATTCATCCCAGCCTCCCCTTCCCTACCTATGTCCGCATGTCCGTTCTCTACATCTATGTCTCTATTCCTTTTATTTTTAGCTTTTGGGCTTTGTATCATTTTTAGAGAGTCCTATACTGAGATTATACAAAAACATTCCCCCAGGCTTTCTTCTAGTATTTTTAGGATATAAAGAACTTTAACATTTGACCCTTTGATCCATTTGGAATTTATTTTGGTGTGAAGAGTGAGGTAGAGCTCCTGCTTTATTTTTTTTTCTCTAGTTGGTGTTTGGATAGTATCTTAAATATTGAGCACCAGCAATGGCTCTCTTATGAAATGTGCTCTGGAATTTGCCAAACTCTCTGGTCTATGAACTGAGATTTAATTTTTAATTTTTTATTTTCAGAACAAGGCAGCTTCAACTTCTGAGATTTTTTGAAACATATGGCTTAAATATCCTTTTAGAAAAATTAGCTAGAAGTTTCCAGAGTTCTTTCCTCCTCCCTTCCTCCCTTCCTTCCTTCCTTCCTCCCTCCCTCCTTCCCTCCCTTCTTTCCCTTCCTTCCCTTCCTTCCCTTCCTTTCCTTCCTTTCCTTCCTTCCCTTCCTTTCCTTCCTTCCCTTCCTTCCCTTCCTTCCCTTCCTTTTGGCTGCCCTGGGTCTTAGCTGTGGCACCACGCGGGATCTCTGTTGAGGCATGCAGGATCTCTCTTTTTTTTTTTAGTTGCGGCATGCGGGCTTCTTAGTTGCAGCATGCAGAGTCAGTTGCGGCATGCATGCGGGATCTAGTTCCCTGACCAGGGATCCAACCTAGGCCCCCTGCATTGGGAGTATGGAGTCTTACCCACTGGACCACCAAGGAAGTCCCCAGAGTGCTTTCAAGCAAGTTGTATTATGTTTAAAAGATTAATAGTGTAATGAAGTTGGCATTGAGAAAACAGGTTTTGGATGAACAACTTTGACATATATACTGTGAAGAGATGAATAGACTTGTCAAACTAACAATTTATTCTTTGTGTTAAAGGAGAGTATAGTTTTGAAGAACTTTTGAAAACTGTGTAGCTGACTTCTGTATCACTATTTTTTTTTAAATAAATTTATTTATTTATTTATTTTTGGCTGCATTGGGTCTTCATTGCTGCACACGGGCTTTCTCTAGTTGCAGTGAACAGGGGCTACTCTTCCTTGCGTTGCGCAGGCTTCTCATTGCATGGCTTCTTTTGTTGTGGAGCATGGGCTCTAGGCGCACGGGCTTCAGTAGTTGTGGCTCACAGGCTCTAGGGTGCAGGCTTAGTAGTTGTGGCGCATGGGCTTAGTTGTTAGTTGCTCCATGGCATGTGGGATCTTCCCAGACCAGGGCTCAAACCCATGTCCCCTGCATTGGCAGGTGGATTCTTAACCACTTTTGAGGCATATTCTATTAATTTCCTCTCATTAAGGAGGAAAGCTTTTGGTGGTCAAATATGTTTCAGAAATACTGGATTAAACCAAGGTAAACAGATTATTTAGCTGGTGGACTGTTTAGACTGTCATGGGCTGTAAATTCTGAATCTCCAAGGGAGAGGATAGTGTAAACAATATTCCTCCAATCTAGTTTACTATCAGACTCTTTCCTCACAGGTCGTCTTTCTTAGGACTAGTGTTCCAGGGTATACTTGTTTGGGAGCTCTCTCAGAATATTGGATCTGTGGGACTGTTTCAGCTAAGAATTTGAGACCTGTTCATGGTCAGTTCTTAAATTAACTGTTTTATGTTTTATCTGTAGTTTCTTTCCTTTCTTCATTGAGTTCTCATGTTCTTGGTTGATAGAGCTTAAATTAAAGCCATTATTGTATTAATTGGGTAGGTGTAATTGCTGAACTTCGCCAGTGATCTTTAAGACATTGTGAAGAACAAGAGTGTGTTTTTTTTTTAAAATGGGGGATTGAAAATGTACTAGTTATTAAAAAGGAGAAGATACCACAAATTCTAGTCTAGTGAACTAGTTTCTGGCAAAATTCTGTAGCATGTATTTTGTCAAATAGATGGCTTATGGAGAGAAAAGAAGGGGTGCTTAAGAGTCAACCAGGACTCCCTGAGAAAGGCCCTGTCACAGTAACATCATTGCCTTTTGGACAGACTCACCAGATTGGTGAATCAGAGAAACGGAGTAATGTCTAGATTTCATTAAGGCATTTGAAAGTATGTCTTGTGATACTTTTGCAGACATATTGAATAAATGTGGACTAGACTGTAATGTAATTAAGATTTGTAGCCAGATGAGTAAATCATATTCAAAAAGAGCTGCTAAATGGTGAGTGACTGCTTAATGGGCAAAGGATTCCTTTTTGGGTGGTGACAATTTTCTGGAATTAGATAGTCATGGTGGTTGCACAACATTGTGAATATACTAAAACCCACTGAATTGCTTACTTTAAATATGTTAAAAATGGTGAATTTATGTTACATACATTTTAGCTCAGAAAAAGGAGCTGCTAGAACTTTTTTTTTTTTTTGTGGTACGCAGACCTCTCACTGCTGTGGCCTCTCCCGTTGCGGAGCACAGGCTCCGGACGCGCAGGCTCAGTAGCCACGGGCTGGGTTCACGGGCCCAGCCGCTCCGCGGCATGTGGGATCTTCGCGGACCAGGGCACGAACCTGTGTCCTCTGCATCGGCAGGCGGACTCTCAACCACTGCGCCACCAGGGAAGCCCGAGCTGCTAGATCCTTAATTCAAAGAAAGCTCAGTAGGTCATGTTACAAGTAAAACATTTGTGTTGGGACTTATGCATGCATCAGTGGTATGTTGATCAAATCTTCAGTTGTGTTGCTGGGATGGTTAATACACTGCATGAAAGATTTTGCTTTCAAAATACCTTGAATCTAATGATGATATTTAATAGTGAGAAATGTGTCATCCTGCATTGAGGTTCAAAAAATGGAGTGTCTAAATACAGGATAGAGAGAGAAGTAGCATTAGTAGGGACAGGATTAGTGGGGAAAAAAAACAAAATGAAACAAAACTGAGATGTTTATTAACTCACTAATAGAAATGTGGTATATGCAGCAAAGGAAACGATGGTTCCATTGTCCTCTGTACTGATGAGAGGCTACCTGAAGTTGGTTTTCAGTTCTGGAGGCCATACTTTAAGAGGGACCTTGCTAGTCTAGAGCAGGGATGATAGATATGTGGTGGGCTTCCTTCACACCCATGGCAGGCACTGCTGATAGATCAGAATCCTTACCTGAGGAGCCACTCCAGGCAGTGGGTGTTGGTCCACTAGTTGAGACTTGGTTGTTGCTCCAGGACTAGAGCATGTTGGATGAGCATGTCCAGGATTAAAAAGGGTCTAGAGATTATGAGGTATGAGGAATTATTGAACAGATCATTTAATATGGAAACAAGATTTAGAATATATTGAGACTTCCCTGGTGGCACAGTGGTTAAGAACCCACCTGCCAATCCAGGGGACATGGGTTTGATCCCTGGTCCGGGAAGATCCCACGTGCCGCGGAGCAACTAAGCCTGTGCACCACAAGTACTGAGTCTGCGCTCTAGAGCCCACAAGCCACAACTACTTAGCCCGCGAGCCACAACTGCTGAGCCCGAGTAACACAACTACTGAAGCCTGTGCTCCTAGAGCCCATGCTCCGCAACAAGAGAAGCTACCACAAAGAGAAGCCTCCACGCAGCAAAGAAGAGTAGCCCCCACTCACCGCAAGAGAGAAAGCCCGTGCGCAGCAACGAAAACCCAACGCAAAATAAAATAAATATAAATAAATAAAAATTTTAAAAATTTAGAGAGAATATAGAATCATAGAATCTCAGAAGATCAACCTCTCATCCAGTATAGGAATTTATTCAACTGTTAATATTTTGCCGATATTATTTTAAAATTCCTGAAAAATGGTAAAGGGGTTCAATTTATCATATGTGGTACCAGAGGAACAGAACTAGGCAATGGAAATCTGCTTAATATGAGGAAGAACTTTATAGCAATAAGAGGTTTCCAAAAAAATTCCCCAAAAAACTTGCTTTGAGAAAACCCATGTTGCAGATTTTCAAGCATAGACTGTATAATGGTTAATGGAAGATTATGTTCTAACCTAAGTGCTTTCTCAAGTTACTTAAAATAGTTTTTATTTTCATTTCCTGTTATTAAAAGGTATTTTTATTTTGAATGACTTGATAATATTCCATTGCTCTTTTTTTTTTTCTGACACGGCTAAAAAAGTCGGGAAAAACACCTCCAATACAATAAAACAGGTAGAAATTTTCTGAGCTCCTCCATTGTTCAGGACCCTCTGGTAGAACTGGAGAAGATGTGAAAGTATAACCCAATCCTGCCCTTAGGGGACTTATGGATTAATTGGACAGTCAGGGTATAACCATTTGAAAAGTTACTCACCATCAAAGGATGAAAGATCTAACTAATGTCACAAGGCAATATAGATTGCCAAGGAAATGATGCAAGCAGTTAATGTGTTAAAATTTATCTAAGGGAGAGATTATTTTATGGCTGAGTTTTGCAGTATAGTCTGAAATTATATGGCAGAGAAGGGACAGCATAACTGTATGTATGTTTGTCTTACTTTTTTGTGCTCCTTTAGACAGTCTCTTTAGTGAGACCGTCTTTTTCTACTTGTTGGTGTCTAACAGCAGCTCCTTCCACAGTGCTTTTCACAAAGTAGATGCTCAGGAATATTGTTCTGCTGAATTCGTGAAAAGTTGTGTGGAATGTGGGGGCTGTGGTGGTTAAGAGAACTTCAGTATTGGTGGTGATGAGAATTTAGGGTAATTTCTTTTTCTTTTATTATTTGGCTGTAATTGAGACCAGGACTGTGGTCCTCAAGCAAGAGAGAAAGGATGGTTTGTGTCATTCAGCAGTTATTTATTGAGCACCATGCTTCAAATAGAAATCAGAAAAGGATTCCACCCTTACGTCCTTAAGTAACATTAAGAGGTAAAGAGATACAAAGTGCTGTAAGAAACTCTAGAGGAGGGACTTCCGTGGTGGCACAGTGGTTAAGAATTGGCCTGCCAGTTCAGGGGTCACGGGTTCGATTCCTGGTCCGGGAAGATTCCACATGCCGCGGAGCACCTGAGCCCATGCGCCACAACTACTGAGCCTGTGCTCTAGAGCCCACGACTACTGAGCCCATGTGCTGCAATGAAGAGTAGCCCCGCCTTGCTGCAACTAGAGAAAGCCCATGTGCAGCAACGAAGACCCAACGCAGCTAAAAACAAAACCATTAAAAAGAAAGTCTAGGGGCTTCCCTGGTGGTGCAGTGGTTGAGAGTTCGCCTGCCGATGCAGGGGACACGGCTTTGTGCCCCGGTCCGGGAGGATCCCACATGCCGCGGAGCAACTAAGCCCGTGTGCCATGGCCGCTGAGCCTGTGCGTCTGGAGCCTGTGCTCCACAACGGGACAGGCCACAACAGTGAGAGGCTCGTGTACCGCAAAATAAATAAATAAATAAATAAATTTAAAAAAGAAAGTCTAGAGGAAATTTGGAGGAAGAAGAGATTATTTCCAGTGGTAGATTATGGAAGAGTTCATGGAGGAGGTGCCTTTTGGAAGTAACATTTGAATTGTCAGAGATGGGTGGGGCTGATCAAAAGTTTTATCAACCTTTATTCTTAGTAGGCATCTCCATCCCTAGCTTCCCATATCACAACTTGATGACCTCAATTTTCTCTACAAACTCCCTCCATTTTTCTGGCCCTAACAAATTTATCTCGTTTACCATGCAATGTTGACCTCCTTCCCTGTAGCAACGGGAGAACAATTTTTCTTCTTAAGACTCAGTCTTCTCTCTGTGGTCTGGATCCTACCCCTCCTTGTTTCCTAGGGTTCTTGTCCAGTATTATTTTCTTAACTATAACTTGAGCTGTTTTCTGCCAGTTCTTTCTCTTTCGCACATAAACATCCTCACCCATTCCAGATATACTCCCTCAATCCTAGACCCTGTCTAGGATTATTGTCCCTTCTTTTTTCCTTCAAGGAAAACTTGTCTTTATTCCTTATATACACTTTTAAAATCTTAACTCACATGGATGCGATTCGTGTGCCCTCCTTTCTCCCACTGAAATTTCTCTTGCTCAGGTCACCAGTGACCTAATTGCTATGCCCATTGGAAAATTTTCAGTACTTATTTTACTTAATCTATGCAGCATACGACACTCTTGTCTATTCACTTCATGAGATTTTCTTCCTTTTAACTGGGTATCTTTTTATACTTAAAAATTTTTGACCTGTATCAATATATTGCCGATCTAAGAAAAATTCAGGCAGCTCCTCCTCCAAGAAGCTTACTTGGACACCCACCCTTACCCCAGGTCTGAGTTAGATGCTCCTCTCTTGTGTCTCTATCGTCCCCCCTCCCCTGCCCACGTATCTTTAGTATAGCTTTTCACAATAAATTGTAAGTGCTTTATTTTTTTCTCTTCCCTAATTGACTGAGGCTTGGAGGGCAAGGGCTATATGTCCTTAGTGAGGTTCATACTCAACAGTTAACCCGCCTCCTGATACGTTCTCACTAACGACTAGATCTGAAAATTAACTTTTTGGCATGTTTTCGCTCTACAGCCTCTCCTTGTTCCCCTGGGCTCTGACAGCTGCTGCAGTAGGCAGTGACTCAGAGAAGTGGTTTTTTGCAAAGAAATATGTGCCTGTCTTCCACCTAGTAGAGGACTCTCACCTGTTTTTTTTTTTCCTCAAGAGCTGCCCACAACCAGCAGTGACTAGGCTGAGACTTGAGCTCACTTTGAAGTCTTTTTTTTTTTTTTTTTCCATTTAGTGTTAAAAGGTGTTTCATGCTTCATGATTTATGGTAAAGTAGAGGTGGGTGGGTGTATAGGTTGAACACAGTAATGTTTCACTAGGCTTTGCTTCTGAATACTTGGTCTGGAAGTAAGTTAATCCTATTCACTCAGGGACTTCTTTTTTTTCTTTTTAAATTTCATTGAGGTACCGTTTACATACCATAAAATTCTCTGATTTTCAGTGTATAAGTCAACAATTTTTAGTAAATTTACCAAGTGGTGCAACCATCACCATAGTCTAGTTTCTACCACTCTAATAAGACGAGGGACCCTTTTGAAATATGATAACAATTAAACATTTAATATTGGCAAGTAAACTTGACATACCTTGTCCAGTTCAGCAGAGTGAAATGATTTGTTCAGGGACAGGTCTGTTTTAGGTATCAAGAAACACAGAGGTTAACTAAGTTAACTTAAGACGAAGAAAAAAAAATCCCTTCTGTTTCTCACAATTCCTATAGCTGTTCAGATTGGTTTAATTCATATTCAGAAGTTTCTTTTAAAACAGATACTATCAAGATTTCTCATTTTGCTTGTATGGCTTGGAAGACTAGCGTTTGTCATTTCTTGCCTGGGTTACTGCTGTACTTTCTTTAGTAGCTCTGCACCCCTTAATAGTCCCCCCTCCTAATCCGTTGTGCTTGGAGTGATCTTTTAAATCAGATCTAATCATTTCTTTCCTGTTTGAAATCCAAAAGGTCTGTACCTTCTCTTCCTTTAGCTTGACATGTTCTCCCCCATGCGCGCGCGCGCGCGCGCGCACACATACACACACACACACACGTCCTTCAAGGCATAAATGTCATTTTCTCTGGGAAACCAGTTCTCATTCCCCTCCCTCTTCATATGGTGAGGAATGCTTTATTGAATAATAAAGTCTTTTTTCTCAAGACTTGTTTTTGCCGCACTGTATTGAAATTACTAGGCTGTTTCCAGTGCCTAGATGGTACTCAAATGTGTTAGCGACTTAGTAAAATCCTATTTACAAGGAAAGATGGCCCAACTTGGGAGGTTTTTAGCAGTGAGTAATGCTGACATTCGGCGGGCGTGGGGGTGGGGGCGGCGTTTGCTCTGCAAACTGGGTGTGGTGCCAGCGGAGCTGCTCCTGGAGGAACTGAATCTCAGTGGTTTGGAGTAGTCAGTTCCGGCATTGGTATGTTCCCCTTCTGTATTGCACAGAGCCGGGAAACCACTGAAGTCGTGTGGTCTGCAGGACTTGTTCAGCTGGTTTCACAGACACCTAATTCAGATTCCCACCCTGATTCTTTTCTCCATATGCTCTTGGTCTGGGCTTGTTTTAAGGCTTATCACACTAGAGTTCTCTGAATAGTCATTTTTTGTCTTGCTGAGTGGTGGAATGGGTAGGGTCAAGTATATGCTCTCTTTGACAAATGATATCAATAAGACAAAGTAGATAGGTATTACGCAAGTTACTGGGTGTCAGGCTCTAGAAGTACGTTTATTTCTGGGATCTAGCTGTCCCCCACGCGTACACAAACACGTTGCTACCATTATTTAGAGCCTACTAGTGCTTATACGTTATCTCAGTCTTCACAACAATCTTATGAGAGTAGGTGCTGTTCCTAATCCTGTTTTACAGACAGGAAACTGAAGCTCAAGAGAGGCTAGTTAGGTACGTCATTCTTGCTCATTCTTATTTCCTTCCCTCTTTCTCAAGGAAGAAGTGGGTATGTTCCTTCTCATAGATAACTGCCCATTGTGTTCTTCAGAACCTTCTTTTTTATTCCTTTATTTCTTGTGTCTTTAGTCCCTCTTCCTTATTCTTTTCTTGCAGGGCGCAAATATGTGCCTATTCTTCAGTTATTTAAAAAAAGAGACAGAGACATACCGCCACTTCAGACTAACCCTTTCTTTATCCCCCCAATTTCTCTTCTTCCCTTCTTAGATTTCTTGAAGAAGAACTCTACATTTTCTGTCCCTAGTTCCCTACTTCTAGTGACTTCTCTAGTTATAGTAATCTGATCCTCCTGCCTCATCACTCCACTGAGACTCCCCCCTATTGGGATCCCAGATGACCTTCTTCCTTATTTGCCATATCCTTTTCTCTTTGCCACCCATCTCTCTGCAGCATTTGAAATTGGTGACCTCTCCCAGCTTCCTGAAATTTTTTTCTTCCTTGCTTACCATCACGTGATTCTCTCATAGTTCTCTTTTTACCATAGTAACTGTTCTTTCTCTGTAATATTCGCCTCTTAAGTGTTGGTGTTTTTCCAAGGCACAGTCCTTGAACTTTAAAATTTGTCTCTACAGTCTTTCTCTAGGGAGCTCGTCCACTCCTGTGGTGCCGCTTCTCTTTCTTCTCTCTTTTTTTTTTTTGGCTGCATTGGGTCTTCCTTGCTGTGCATGGGCTTTCTCGAGTTGCGGCAAGAGGGAGGCTACTTTTCATTGTGGTGCGCAGGCTTCTCATTGCAATGGCTTCTCTTGTTGCAGAGCATGGGCTCTAGGCATGCGGGCTTCAGTAGTTGCAGCACACGGGCTCAACAGTTGTGGCACATGGGCTCTAGAGCATGCGGGCTTCAGTAGTTGTGGCTGGTGGGCTCAGTAGTTGTGGTGGCTGGCGGGCTCAGTAGTTGTGGTGCCTGGGCTTAGTTGCTCCATGGCATGTGGGATCTTCCTGGCCCAGGAATCGAACCCATGTCCCCTGCATTGGCAGGCGGATTCTTAACCACTGCGCCACCAGGGAAGTCCTGGTGCCACTTTTCAAATCTGGGTCCCTGGACAAACTTGGTCTCTCTCCTGAGTTTTTCAGACTTGTATTTCCAACAACCGGTAGGATGTCTCTACCTAAATGTATCATTGACCTTTCAAGCTGAACATATTTCAGGCATGAACTTATCATTCTGGCTTGCTTCTTGTGTTCCCAGCCTTGTTTAATGGCATAATCTTTTATTTAGTCATCCATGCCACAAGTCACCAAATCATCTTTTAAAAACAAAACAACCTTTTTCCTTTTACTGAAGTTCTTGCAAGTTTCCTATAGATGGTACGTGTTGCCAGATTTTCTTGTGGAACAGTGTGAGAACGTTGAGTTTCCCCACATACTGGACAATAATAAGTTACTATCATTCTTTTTTATCTTTGCCTTTTTTATCTGCTAGCTGAAAATGGTGTTATTGTTACTTTAATTTGCATTCCTTTGATTAGTAGTGAGATTAAGATTTTTTCCCATAATTGCTGGCTACTTATATTCTTTTGTGAATTGCCTGTTTGTGTTTCTAGTGCATTTTCCTAGGAAAATATTTGTCATTTATTTCAAGCATTAAAATATATATATATGCATCTGAAGATTATGGGAGGGCTTCCCTGGTGGCGCAGTGGTTAAGAATCAGCCTGCCAATGCAGGCGACGTGGGTTCGAGCCCTGGTCCAGGAAGATCCCACATGCCACGGAGCACCTAAGCCCGCGAGCCACAACTACTGAGCCCAGGTGCCACAAATACTGAAGCCTGCGTGCCTAGAGCCCATGCTCCACAACAAGAGAAGCCACCATAATGAGAAGCCCACGCTCCGCAACGAAGAGTAGCCCCCGCTCGCCACAACTAGAGAAAGCCCACGCACAGCAACGAAGACCCAATGCTGCCATAAATAAATAAATAAAGCTTTATTATTTTTTTTAAAAAAATAAAGATTATGGGAGAGGGCACTTCCCTGGCGGTTCAGTGGTTAGGACTCCACGCTTCCAGTGCAGGAGGGGTGGGGGACAAGTTCAATGCCTGGTGGGGGAACTGAGATCCGCATGCCGTGCAGACAAAAAATTTTAAAAATTTTAAAAAATGAAGATTATGAGAGATTATTAGCCCCTTGTTATAGGTTGCAAATTTTCCCTCCAGCTTATCTTTCAAATTTTTTTTTTTTAATTTCCTTGTAGAAGTTCAACTGCTTTTGTGTAGACAGTTTATTTCCCCCTTTTCAAAATGATTTCTGCCTCACAGTCTTGTTTGGAAAGGCCTTTCTCATTTCAAGATTATACAACCATTCATTTATATTTTTTTCCTCCTTTCATTTTTTTATGTTTTAAAATCTCTAATCCACTTGATGTTTAAAGTCAGTAGCAAAATGTGAGGTCAGGAGCTAACTTTGTTTTTCTTTTCTTTTCCAATTGTCTGTTAAACCTCATCTTCCTCAGTGCCCTTCTAACCCCCACTCCCAGCCATCTAACAGATTGTCAAATGGGGTCAATTCTTCCTTTGAAATTACTCATCATTTTTCTTTCTGTTTCTGCCATTGCCCTAGTTGGAGACCTTATTATCTCTCACCTGGATTCCTGAAGTAGTTGCCTAATATTGCTCTGTTGAATCTATCTTCCGTGCTGTTGTCCTAGTTACCATACTAAGTGTCAGATCTGACCAAGCTACTCTTCTATTCAAAAACTTTTGTGGTTCCCATTGCCTGCAGATTAAAATTCTGTTGTTCCAGGTACATCTCCTACTCCTCTACCACAGTGATTTGTCATTCCCTAAATATGCCATTTGTTTTCATGCCTTTTTGCCCTCTTTTTTATGCTGTTCTCCTTTATTTTAAATGTCTTTATTTCCCGTTTTCACCTTTCTAAATACAATTTATCTTAAAAGCCTAGTTCAAATATCATCTACTATTGTAGCTAGTCGTTTAAGCATCTCTGTTCCCAGAGAGTGATCTCCAGGTAGTTAGCGCATTTTATGCCACTGATAAGTGTTGCACAGAGTGAGCCGTTAGAAATGTTTCCTAAATGGATATTTAGCTGTCAGAGTAGATTTTTTTTGGAAAATTGATTTAAAATATGAATAAAACAAAGCTTTATCAAAATACACTAGATATGAAAGCTGTATCAGGACTATTTATAAGAATTATTATGCAATTATATTAAAGATAGACTTTTATATAAGCACTTTTCACACTAATTGTGTCAACTTCAATGTTTAATATTTTATAGGCCTCTCTCTTGGTCCTTGGTAGAGTAAGTGTTGTTAATGAGGTCATGCACTGTGGTTTAGGGTGCTTCAGGAGGCCCAGCTCCAGAACTTGAGCTTTTATTAGTATTAAGGAGGGTAGTAGCTTTTATTATTTTTGAATAAATTGCTGGAATGTAGCACCTCAGTTTGCACTTCAGAATCACACCATCTTGGGTTCAAGTGTGAGCTCAGCCACTTACTAGATGGGTAATCTTGGACAAGTTACTTTACTTTGAGGAGCCCATAGTTTTCTTATATCAGTAAAATAAGAATAGTAATACTACTTACCTTATGGGGTTTTTGCAAGGATCAAGTGAAATAATACATGTAAAGTATTTAACTTAGTATCTGCCAGGTGGTGTTAGAGATTTTTTTTTGGTGTTATTTATAGAAAATGAACCATTCAGATGTTACTGTTTTCCTGTTTAATAGTTGTGTTTCAGATCAGATGTCACTTAAAAAATTTTTTTTTTTTAGTAATTTTCATTTGAGTTAGATTTGTTAAAGCAGTTCTAGGGTTAAACTTGAGGAGGAGAAAATGTTGAAAGTTTAATCCCTTTTTGTGGGAGGAAGGACTAACAACTCTATTCTCCGTTTCCTTCATATAAGAGTTTTGTTGCTGAGTTCTATCTGTGGTCGTGGCTGCGAGACCTGTTCACAGATTGGGTGTGCTGGTCTCACCACTTGGTATAATATTCTCAGAACTTTTTTTTTAAAGTGACTTCTTTGTTAAAACATTTGTACTCGTAGAAACATTCGTACTTGAAAAATTTTAAAACCCCACATTGTTGCCACAGTGATTTTCTGAAACAGATCTGATCAGATCACCTCCCGCTTAAAATCCTTCAGTGTCTCTCATGACAGAAGGAAAGGTTTCTTAGCATGACAAACAGGCCTTGCACCATCCAGCCTGCTCTTTTTTTTCATCTTCACCTCGTACTTTCCCTTCTAGCAATGACAGTGCTGAACTACTGCATAACCCACCATTTTTTCTCGGCCCTCCCTGCCTTTGTACATGGTATTTCTTCTGCTTAGAGGCCTTCTCTGCCTTGGCCATTTGGTGAACTCCTCCTCGTCATTCTTTAAAACCCATTAATATTTGTGGATAATGTGAAGCTGGAAGAGAAGTTGGTATTTTGGGTAACAGAATTAGGATCCCAAAAGGTGTTGACATTTCGGGACAATGGGCTGAATCAAACATGAAGAAACATAGTAGAGATGAGTGCAAATAATGGATCTAATATGGAGCTGTAGAGATCGGGTTTATTAGCAGCTGCATATTTGGGGAAAAAAATACTAAGAATCTCTGTTGAGTGGAAAAGTGTTGTAAAATAATTTAATTGAGGCTTTGTCTGTGGTTTTGGAGTGTTCAGAATGAAGGAGTGATATTCCGGTTCCATTTCAGGCCAGTCAGACCACACCTGGAGCATAGTGTTCAGAGATGAATGAGAAAGATGTGAGGGGCAGGGAGTCATGTCTAACACTAGCAGTGATATCAGCTAACGCTCTGAGCGCTTACTCTATTCCAGGCACTGGTCTTAACTCTTTATGTGTGTTATCTCTTTTAATCCTCACAATCGTCCTGTGAGGTAGGTGCTGTTCTCTTTTCATGAAGAGTACTTGAAGGAAAAGGAATCATTTTACTGACAAAAGTGTCAGCATGTGACTCATCATATGAGGGGAAAGGAGGAAAAGCACAAATTTTTAAATACCCAGCCAAGCACTGTGCTAAGCACTGTATTTCACGTGTAATCTTATTTAATCCTCAACAACAGCCTTATTTGGAAAATATTGTTATTCCCTTCTAACGAATGAAGAAACTGGGTAAGTGACTTGCTGTCTTGATAAGTAACAGGGACAGGATATAAATCCACGTCTTTAAAAGTCCCTGGCCAATACTGGTCACATTATATTTTAATTCCATATGTTGTCTTGCTTCAGAAGGCAGCTTAGGGTGTCAATGGGGAGCTAACTGCTGGCTTAATAAAAACTTTTTGGCTACTAGAATCCTGAGATGAAATGGGTTAACTTGAATGTGTGATTTCCATGTCAGCATCAGTGTTCAGGGTCAGCTTACATCATGATTTGGCCAAGATGTTTTGGAAGCATTCAGGCATTAAAGTGGGGGAGGGAGTGGAAGGTGAGAGGGGAGTGGAGGAGTTGGGGTAGACTGGAAGAGCTTTAATGAGCCTTCCAACTGTGAAGTTCTATGACTATCAAGACAGTTTTAAACATGAGAATTGGTAATATGAGAATTGTGTTGACCAGTGACTTTTCTTTTGTGCATAGATTGATTTATTTGTTAAATTTCTGCTTTACTGAGGTATAAATAGCATGTAAAACTATAGGATATTTAAAATAAGTACTTTGTGGTGATTTGATATATGTATACATTGTGAAAGGATGTAGTTGACATATCCATCACCTCACATGTTTATCTTTTTTTTTTTTTGGTGAGGACATTTAAGTTCTACTCTCTTAACATATTTTAATTATACAATATAATGTTAGCAACTATAGTCACTGGTTTATGTTAGATCCTCAGACCTCATTCATCTTAAAGCTGAAAGTTTGTATCCTTTTACCAACCTCTCCCTAATTTCTCCACACCCTACCTCATGGCAAGCACTAAAGTTTGACTTTTTTTTAAGATTCCACATTTAAGTGATACATACAGTACTTGGTTTTCTTTGTCTGGTTTATTTCACTTGGTATAATGCCCTCAAGGTCCATCCATGTTGTCACAAATGGCAGGATTTCCTTCTTTCTCATGGCTGAATAATATTTCTTTGTAGACATATACCACAACCTCTTTATCCATTCATCCATTCCTGGGTACTTAGTGTTTCCATATCTTGGCTATTGTGAATAATGCTGCGGTGGACATGAGAGTGCAGATTTATATTCGATATCCTGTTTTCATTTCTTTTGACTATACAGTTATCCCTCCATATCTGCAGGTTCAGCATCTGTGGAGTCAATCAACTGTGGATTGAAAATATTTAGGGAAAAAATAATTCCAGAAAGTTCCAAAAAGCAAAACTTGAATTTGCTGCTTGGCAGCAATTATTTACATAACATTTACATTATATAGACAACCATTTATATAGCGTTTACATTGTATTAGATATTATAATAACCTGCAGATGATTTAAAGTATACAGGAGAGTGTGCTTAGGTTGTATGCAAATACGATGACATTTTATGTACAGGATTTGAGCATCCTTGAATTTGGTACCTGTCTACGTGGGTCCTGGAACCAATCCCCTGTTGATACCCAGGGATGTCTGTATACCCAGAAGTGGGATTGCTGGATGATATGGCAGTTCTATTTTTAATTTTTTGAAGAACCTTCATATTGCCTCCATAGTGGCTACACCAATTTATATTCCCACTGTTGGCTGAAAAAAAATGTACAACCTAAAAGTTGAGAATTACGTTTTATTCGGCAGCTTTAATGAGGACTTAAAGCCCAGGAGACAGCCTCTCAGATAGCTCTGAAGGACTGTTCCAAAGAGGTAAGGGAGGAACCAGGATAAATGAGTTTTTTTAAGAAAAAAAAACAAAAAACAAAACCCAAACCAGGTAGTCAGACCATCATAAGATTACTGCTATTAAAACAAAACAAAAAACCCAGACATCTCAAGTTAATGAATTAAGTGCTTTTCTACTTACAGAAAGATGCAAGAGTCTGGGCTTATTGAAATTATTCCTTTGATATTCACCTTATGTAGAGCCAGTATTCTTTTTTTCTCTCTCTTGAATCCTCTCAGGATATACCGTTGGGGCTGGATGTAGAGGTTCATGGCTTGGTGGCAGGCAACCTGTTTTTCTCCATCCTGAATTCCCCTTAGGGTGCACCGTCATGGGCCGCTGCAGTGGCTGATGGCTTGATGGCCTCAACGTTCTTTGTTTTACTGAAGTGGCAGAGGACATTCTTTGTCTACACCACCAATAGTGCACGAGGGTTCCCTTTTCTTCACATCCTCACCAACACTTTCTCTTGTCTTTTTGATAGTAGCCATTCTAACAGGTGTGAGGTGATAGCTCATTGTGGTTTTGATTTGCATTTCCCTGATGATTTAATGATGTTGAGCATCTTTTCAGGTACCTGTTGGCCATTTGTATGTCTTCTTTGGAAAACTATTCAGTTCCTCTGCCCATTTAAAAATTGGATTGTTAGGGGTTTTTTTGCCATTGAGTTGCATGAGTTCTTCATATATTTTGGATTTAACCCCTCATCAGATATATGATTTGCAAATATTTTCTACCATTCCATAGGTTGCCTTTTCATTTTGTTGGTGGTTTCCTTTGCTGTGCAGAGGCTTTTTTTAGTTTGATATAATCGTCCTTGTTTAGTTTTGCTTTTGATGCCTTTGCTTTAGGTGTCAAATCCAAAAAACGCATCTCCAAGACTGATGTCAAGGAGCTTACCCCCTGTGTTTTCTTAAAGGAGTTTATGGTTTCAAGTCTTGCATTCAAGTCTTTAATCCGTTTTGAGTGGATTTTTGTGCCTGGTGTAAGATAAGAATCAATGCATAGATTTATTCTTAAGTGTATTTATAAAGTTAATTTAAATGCTTAAGTTTTATAAGGAGGCTTTGTGTCTGAGTTGAGAATTACTAGTGGTCTTACAGTTAAACTGAAATATTTAAAACCCTATTAAGTGGACAGAACTTGGAGAGATACCAGCCTTTTTCCTGCATGGGATATCTGAAACTTGGTCCTGTTTAGACAGCCCTGTGGAGCTCAGCTCTGTTAGGCTTTGGGGGTGATGTGGTAAGAGCAATAGTGGTTTAGTGAGAAGGATTCTAAATTAGGAATCAGGGCCCTCTTATTGCACCTTTGTCACTAGCTAGCAGGTAACCTTTGATAGGCCTTACTCTTATTTGTAAAATGAGAGAGTTGTACAAATAGGTACAGCCTTTGGGTAAGCTTTTGAGCAATAACATTTTTTGTTTTGGAGTTTCCAAAGGAATTAATTCTAAATAAGGAAGAACATTGTGTACAAAGACGTTCCTTGCAGAATTATTTAATGGTTGAAAACATTTAGAAATGATATAAATGCCCAACATAGGTGACTGATTAGCATTTGGTAGAATTTTAATGTAACTCGAAAGTCTTGAGAAACTGTATAGTAACATGAAAAATATTCATAAAATGTTGAGAAATGTTTTGTAATTTTCCTCAATGGATAGATTTTATATAGAGGGGAAAACCCCAAAGGGATTTGCCCTAGAAGTGCATTCAGTTCCTTTCTCTCACATTTTGTGATGCTGTGAGTTTGTGGCAGAGGGGGAATCTCAGATGGGCTGTAGAGAAGGACAGGAGAATTTGTTGCATCTTCTCAGAATTATAGTAGAATCCAAACTGATGCTGAGATTAAGAATCTAGTAATATAGCATCCTACTTAATGCTGTTAATTTTTCAAGCAGTTTGGTCCTAATTTAACTAACTTTATTCTTATAAACAAACCAGGTGATTCTCTGCTGTGGAGCAGAGCTTAGAATGGAGGGTGAGCCACACAGGGAATTGGAGGGCAGTTTTGGGCTTGCGGCGGTTGTTTAGAGACACTTCTGTGCTTTGCCTGTTTCCTCTAGCTCTCCCTCTCTGCTTATTCCTTTCCACCAGATCACAGGTGGCTTTTCTTCAGGCCTGACACTTGTGTGATATTTAGGGTATTCTACTCCGCTATAGAAAGCTTGTGAGTCTTGTCATCAGTCAGGACTGTTTTATAGCAGTTAGACAAGAGAAGGCGAAGGTAAAGGATTGTGGGAGATGTGGCTGTGGTCCCTCCTTTTACTCTGATTTTAATCCAGTGATCTCAGAGGAGAGGAGAACCTAAACAGCCCTGGTAGCTGGCTCTGATTCAAGCCAAAAGCACTACTGTGTTGTTTATCCACAGTCTTCCCCATTTTGAGAGGAAAATAAGTAACTTTTTCTTCATACTATTATGTGGTAAAGGGATATTTTGGGCTTAAGATTTATTCTAGGTTTGTCCCTGTTAATGAGAACATAAGTTAGACTGTCCCCTGAGAGCAGGGATTGCCAGGAGCTGTTTGCTGTATCCTTTTTAGCAGTAAAATATTGGATGGACGATTACATGAGATGTGTCCTTAGACTACAGCTATTTTCCATACCATTGACCTATGTTCTTTTCCACATTGTCCTATGGTCGTAGGCTCTTGGAGAAGCATAGTTTGGATTTTGTAGCTGCTACAAATTGATATCTAATTTAGTTACTATGGTAACTCTTCTGGAAAATTAATTCGTTTCTTCTTTTTCCCCTTATGACATTTCAGTTCAACTACCTAAAAGAAAAGCCAGAAGAGAAAACTTAATATCATTGGGTGTAGGAAATAACCAGAAAATTCTCTGGCCCATTCATCTATCCAGCTAGTATTTATTTAAGTATCTACTATGTGTCAGACAGTATGCTAGCTGCTTTAGAAGTAGAATAGACTTGAAAGTGAGGTTGAGTTAACTATTCTATAGAACTTGAGAAAAACAGGAACACTGTTGCTTTTCCTTTTTTTTTTTTTTGTGGGAATCTTAGCTCCTGACCACAGATTGAACCCGGGCTCCAGCAGTGAAAGCACTGAGTCCTAACCACTGGACCTCCAGGGAGTTCCCTCATTATTTTTTAAAGATTCTGAGTGGTAATCTCAGTTTGAAAAGATAGAATTAATATAAGAAATTTTATTCTGAATTATAAAACTAATAATTTTAAAAGTATGTAAATTCAAGCTCTATTGTATATCTTTTCAGGCAATTTTATTAATGTAAAGAATTATATAGAAACACACATAAATGGGATTATAAATACATTTATATATTATTTGGTCTATTTTTCTATTGGTATGTTAGAGTTTTCTTATAAATTTTCATGGGTGTGTGTGTGTGTATAAAATATGGCATATTTAAATGTGGCTCAGTTTTATTTGTCTTTTAATTTAAATTTTAGGTATCAATTAACATTATAAATGTTTCATTCTTGTATTGTCCCATTTGGCAGTAAATCTAGCTTTTACTTCAGTCTCCTGTATCTCTGGATTTTTTCTTTCCCCATTTGGCTTTCAAAGATTTATTACTAGGGAAACAGACCAGGCATCATCTAGTGGTCCCCCTCAACCCCTGTAAAGAATGGTAAAGAATTTGGGGATACAGTAGCCTTGTAAAATTTGAGTAGCATACTTATAAATTAGGGGTTTTCAAACCGGGGTCAATGAAATCTCTGAAATTATATATTAAATTTAAGTATATATACATTTTGGGGGGGAAGGATCTGTAGCTTTCCTTAGATAGTCAAACGATTCTGTGATTCAAAAAAAAGTTTAAAACCATTGCCCTAAATGACTTTTTTAGTTAACTACATTTCTGTTGGTAGAAAATACATGCAAATAAACTTGGCTTTGTTTTATCTTGGGATTCCCTGAAATCTTGTGAGAGGTGTCCGAGGGGGACAATATAGTTTTCCGTTACAACTTCCTTTCCCCTCTAAAAAAACACATAAGAATTCACTTTTACTGCTTCCATTGGAGTTTCCTTAAGTATTTTAGGTGAGATGATTGACTATTTTGGAAACCCCAAAACAACTTTAAAATCTGAACCTAGAAATTCACTATGGATGCTGAATTCTCAAACCAGAAAAGAACCTCAGCTGCAAATGTAAGTTTCTGAACAGTTGAGAGATGGTGGCTTCAGTTACAAAAGGTTTTTCTTAGGAGTTCTTAAGGCGCAACTGAAGGAGTAAGGGAGACAGTCTGGGCTGAGGCTCGTGGGGCATTTAGGACCTGGGGAGCCAGCTGGCTCTCTTGCTGCAGGAGAGGAAAGTAGGGTGGAGAAGAGGGTGGCGTTTATACTTGGAAATTTTCCTAAGTTCCCTGCCTCTGAGATCTGACTGGGCCAGAACAAGGATGTGTGTGAAATTGAGTCTTCAAACACTATTGCTTATGTTCAACTTAAACTTTTCCAAGGAGAGTGGAAATTAAGCTTGAAATCTCTGAAGAGGGGAGGGGTTCATACCTTCCCTCTCTTTTGTCATGTCCTCCCTCCTTCTGTGCAGGTGGATGGAAGCATGCCTGGGGGAAGACCTGCCTCCCACCACAGAACTGGAAGAGGGACTTCGGAATGGGGTCTATCTTGCCAAACTAGGAAACTTCTTCTCCCCTAAAGTGGTGTCACTGAAGAAGATCTATGATCGAGAGCAGACCAGATACAAGGTGAGTCCATCCTTGCTTGGTGCTTAAATTTCTGTAAACTTGAGAGAGAAGTTTAGCATACTTTATCCTGTGAAAGAGTTACTGAGAAATATGTGTAAGTGTGTTTGTTCCAACAAAATAAAATACCTGGCAGAGTGGAGAAAATTTAGTGCAAAGTCAAGATACAGTAGTAAAAGAACTTCAGCTGTCCGTATTTCTGGCGCAATTCTAATGAGTAATTTGTATCTAGAAATTTTCATGGTCCTTGATGAATTTTTTATTTCTTAGAAGGTAGAGGAAGTAACTAGGGGAATTACTACTTTAAGTCTAATTTTAACCAAGCTCTGAGATTTGTTGGCAAATTGAAAGCAATAGCAACTTCGGGGGAAGAAAATCACCCCATGATATTAAAGTTTAAGGTAAAACGGGGCAGTGATCCGATTTCAGAAAATTGAGATACGTGATTGATTCTTGTGGCCCAGGGCCCTCAAAAAGAAGACTGCTTTAATTAAGTTGGGATGTTGACAAGGACCGAATTCCCATTGCTCACAGAGTTTCTGTGGGGAGCTTTCCTAAGAGCTCTTATCTGAAAAAAGGATGAGTATAGAAGATAGTGGAAGATTGCAAAACCAAGAGCAAATGTAAGAGGGGTCAACTGTAAGAATTGGGCAAGAGCTCAGAATGAGTTAAGGATGAAGACAGAATCAAAAGAGTTGGTTTTTTTGTTTGGCTTTTTAATATTTAAATTAAAAGGAAAACAAGGAAAGTATAGGTCTTAAGCCAAAATTAACATCCCAAATAGAAACTTTTCTTCATCAAAAAGCAAAGACTTATATGCTGAATTTTAAATAAGTGGTTATTCTGAAGACACCTCCTGAGCTGTTCTGTTGACTCTAAAAAATGTGTGCAGAACAGGCAGACAGAGCAGTCTCCAGCAACAGTAAAGACAATAGCCTACACCTCTAACCGTCTTGAGGGTAAACCTTCCTAAAAAACAACAGGTGTAGAGGTTAAGAGGGGAATGTTTATATGTGTAGTATGAAAATACCTCATTTGGGGAGTATCTTCTACTTGCCAGACACCACACTGAGTGCTTTATGTACATTTTCTTAGTTAATCTTTCCAACAAACATAAAGTAGGTGTTAAAGATGGGGAAACTCAGAATCAGTAGGGTGAAGTGACTTGCCCAGTGTCACCAATAGATAGCCAAGTCAGGAATTGAATCCAACATAATTGAATTCCAAAGACCATGTTCTGCTGAGCACACTGTACACAGGAAGATTCTCCAGATGGTTCTTAACTGAGGAGAGCTGAGATGTGGATTTGGCTTTTGGAGATTAGAATGTGTAATGATACAGACAGACCTTAAGTTTAAGGGGACCATGTAAAGTCTTACAGGGAAACTTTTATTGATACAGAGTATTTAGTATTTGCTTCAATATTGCCAAACAGTGCCTAATGGTCTTTTATTTGTTCTAGGCAACTGGCCTCCATTTTAGACACACTGATAATGTGATTCAGTGGTTGAATGCCATGGGTGAGATTGGATTGCCTAAGGTAATTTATGTGATATTCATTGTTCTGGCTTAGTTCTGGCTGTTTGGCATAACAGTTCTCATTCTACCTGTAAAATTATTCTCAATTGATTCTTTGGTAATATATCTATCTATCTATCTATCTATCTATATTTTAATACTAAAGGATCTCTTCAGTTTGTTTTAGGAAATAGCTTTGTTCTTTTTCTTTTATAGTTCTCATCCCTGCTTCACCTCACCCTAGAGAAATTCCCTATGATGTCAGTTACTTTTACTACACCAAATTATAAACATTATAATTCAGGGCTTCCCTGGCGGTGCAGTGGTTGAGAGTCTGCCTGCCGATGCAGGGGATACGGGTTCGTGCCCCGGTCTGGGAAGATCCCACATGCTGCGGAGTGGCTGGGCCCGCGAGCCATGGCTGCTGAGCCTGCGCGTCCGGAGCCTGTGCTCTGCAACGGGAGAGGCCACAGCAGTGAGAGGCCTGCATACTGCAAAAATAAAAATAAAAAATAAAAATAAAAAAAATTCACATACCATGAGGGAATTCCCTCGTGGTCCAGTGGTTAGGGCTCGGCACTTTCACTGCCAGGGCCTGGGTTCAATCCCTGGTTGGGGAACTAAGATCCTGCAAGCTGAGCAATGTGACTCCCCCCCACAAAACAAACAAATTCATATACCATGAAATTCACCATTTTAAAGAGTACAGTTCAGTGGATTTTATTCACAAAGTTGCTACATTCAGGTTTGACTTTAGGAAACATAAGGAAATATTTTAGAAATGTCATCTTCCAGCTTCAGAATAACCAAATTTGTAGGTAATATGAAGGGTTTATTTTACATTTCAAATTGTAGAGGCAGTATAATGAGATTTACTTCTTTTATCTGGTTTTGGAGGTGGCTGTAGGTTTTTTGTTTTTGTTTTTTTGACAGCTTTATTGAGGTGTAATTGATTACAGAAAAACCATACATATTTAATGTATACAATTTAATGAGTTTGGAATGATAGCTGTAGTTTTGATACGGGAGTGTGCATCCTTGAGTGTTTTGCTCAAGAGTTTATTTAGTGCTTCTCTTAATGAAATTGCCATCTCAAGTGTTGGGCTGCACCTTGCAGGCCTGCAAGCCTTGTAGTTGCCTTGAGAATGAGGGAGGAGTCCGGAGACAGCAACAGAGACATCACTGGTTTATTAGATAGGGGATCTCAGCTGTCCGAGTCAGGGTTCTGGAGTGACACCCTACCGTGGACGGCAGACAGCAGGCAGAACACGGCAGCAGTCTTTGCTACTGGGGGTGGGGATGAGGGGGAGGAGGAGTTTACCAGTTATGGGGGAATTGATGTCAGTTTGGCTCATCAGTTAGTTACCAGGGAAAGCAGCAGAGGGGCATGTCCCTCATAGCCCCTTGGGCAGAGTTTTTCCCTTTGATAAGCTATCATAGTGGAGCCATTCTGATCTAAAGATCACTAACATTTACTGATTAGGCTGTATAATTAAGAGGGAATGTCAGCCATATGAGTAGGGTATAGGTGAAGCAGGGACTGGTTGAGCAGGAGATGTACAGAGAGCAAGAGAATAGCCATCTTGGGTGGCCTGATCATACATCTAGCTACCTAGTCCTACCTTGAATCCGTAGAGGCCCTGATACAGTGTCACTGTTAGAGGCATGGACAGCTTTTTTTCCCCCCTATCCTCTGACCTAAGAATTCTACTTCTAGGAATTTATCCCCACTCCCACCCCACCGGCTCAAAAAAAGAAAGAAAAAATTAGACAAGCACAAAAAATGTATATGTAAGGATTTTTCAGCATTGCATATGATAGAAAAAATTGATAGCAAACCACATATTCCTTCACTCAGGGTATTAATTGTGTTACAGCCAGTCAAATACTAGTGCTGCCGTTGAAAAGGATGATGTCAATCTATATATATATAACCGTGATGTGTTAAGTGAAAAAAAAAACAGGCTACGATTATAAGAGCTTGTGTTCTGGCTAAAATGAGATCACTATTTTTGTCTAAAAATAAAGTGAGTATTCTTGGGAAAAATCTGCAAGGAGAAATAGTTTTCATTTCTGTGTGATGGGGTTAAAGGGTGGTTTTTATTTTCTTTATACGTTTCTGTGGAGTCTAAATTTCTGTAACCAAAGAAAGATTAAAAAGAAATGAGATGTGGAGTATCAGAAAGTGGCTGAAACCACTTGGAAATGAACACTTGGCATTTAGCAGAGTGCTTAGCTCACTGTTGCATACATACCTGTTGAACTGAGTAAATTCAGAGCTAAGTCTTTGCAGACTAGCTTGTGTCCTCTTTTTTTCAGAGCAAAGTGCTGAAGTTCTCTTCCTTGCACTGGTATATTTGAGAATTAAGCCCCACAAATGTCAGGAAATGCAATACGTCAAGTTCTTACAGCTACTGGGCCTTTCTATGCACCTGTAACTTCCTGTTCCTGTTTTTTATATAGTATGCCCAATGGGCAATAACAATTTAACCTCTTTTGAATGGTACTAAGAGCTTTGTTAATATTTGCTATTGCTAATAGTACTGTTACTACAAAATGCCTTTTTAATAATTTAATCTTATTACCTTTTTTGTTTACTAACAGTGGTGCATTGTCCTGGACCACAATCTCAACAAACTGTTGAGGCTATCAGGAACAATAGGATTATTATGGCTATTACCCTTGAAATGTCTGCTCTATATGATTTAAGTCCAGAAGACTTCTGAGTAATGTAGACTAAAGATACTTAGCCTAAAAATGTGTTTTTGCTCATAATATAACATGTGATCGATAATTGACAATAATAGTATTTATTGGGATATCTTCCCTAATCTCTTTATATGGTACATACAAATTATAGCGACTTAATAGGATAATTTTTTGGTTTTTATCCATTTGACTCTTTATTATAATTGGTGCTGTTGGCCAACTCCTACATGAAACATTTTGTTGTTTTGATTTTTAAAATTGTTTTTAATCTGCCTAATAGTCCTCTGTTTTCTTCAATTATTCTGCCTTCTACATCCTAGTGGCAGGCATTCCTTAGGATGCAATTCTTATTTTAGCTACATTCTCTCATTCTCATGGTTTCAGTTGTTTTGAAGACTCTTTGCTATAAGGTAAACACAGTTTCTTCAATTGGCTGCTGGACATTTCCCCTTGGATAGCTTTCTATCTCCTACAGTTTCTCATATGTAAAACTAAACCTACCTTTTCCCGCAAGTGAACCTCCTCTCCTCTGCATAAATGGTACCATGTCATTATGTTCCCAGTCATCCGGTCTCAAAACCTTGGATTTACCTTGGACTCCTAAATGCAGTCATTCCCCAAGCCTTCCTCAGTTATTTGCAATGTCTCTTTTATCTGTTGAAACAACCTCCCAGCCTGCTTTCTCAGCTTCAGTCTCTTCACTATTCGGTGTATCCTGTGTCTTGTCTCCAGTCAGATCTTCCTGAGGTTGTTTTTAGCCTTGGCTCCAAAGCTAGGACTTCTCTAAAGCCTGAATATCAAGTTCAAACTTGTCTGACTTTCAAGGTCCTCATAATCTGCCTCTATCCTCCCTCCCAACCTTATTTTTTTTCTATTGCTTTCTAAAATGTATTCTGTACTGTTTTTGGGAGGGTGACTGACTTTGACCATGATTTTCACCGTTCAGGAGAAGACATTTCAGTCTTAGGAAATGAGCATGGAAAGTTTGAAAAATTATCAAAAAAGACCCCCATTTCTCTTGGGGGTGCACAGTTCTTCCTCATCAGGAGCAATAGGTATTGTGGGGGAAAACAAGCATAAAAACAAGTAATTAAACACAATGTGTTAAGTTCTATAATAGAGTTAGATACAAAGTGCTATAGTACTCTTCTCACTGCCTTTTATTGCTCATCCAGATTCCTCTAATCGCTTCATAATCCAGTCTCACTTCTCTAATCCACTGTTACCCCTTTATTCCTCTAAATTACAGATTGAGTTGTATAGTACCACATTACCATGAGAAAAGGTCTTGAAATTCAAGGCAATTCTCCATCTAAACTTACCCTGTTCCTATCCTACCTCATTCGTTAATTCATCAAACATAGAGAGCTCCCTCCATGACCTTGACTCTGGGCTTAGCGTTGAAGATACAGCAGTGAACAATATAGACCTAGTCCTTGCCTTCATGTGGCTTATAGTCTATTGGAGGAGTCAGACAGATAATTTCAGTGCACATAGTTGATTAATTGTGGTACATGCTACCAAGGAAAACTCCCCATCTCTCTCATTCCCATATACATCCTCTATTCTACCTACTTTATCTGTGTATCTTTCTACTTCCCCCAAGCATTATAACACATTTTAATATTTTGTAGTTTTTTTCAATGTCTAAATGTAGTGATTTTACACATACTGAAGCACTTAGTAAATGTTCATTGTTGAGCTATTATTACTCAATCTAGGCCTGCTAGATAGCAACTAGGAAGATTGCAATCCTTCAGAGCCTCATACACTTGCCACTGATTTAAGCTGGACTGGAACTTGAGTTTTGTTTGCCCATGTCTGTGTCTGCAGTAAGTAACTCACTCTCACATACTTAGTAAAATTCAGTGGGTTGACCCAAATAAGTCTTTTCCAAGTAGTGCTTTTCACTGTGTATTGTATCATTTTGTTCCTTACATTACTTATAATGAAATGTCTGTTCACCCTAATGAGGTTATTTGCCAAATGCTGACAATGTTTTCTAATTGTCCAAAGTTTTACTTGTATTATTCATGATTGTTGAATGATTAAATGAACTCTAGTGGATGGATGCCTTACTCTACTTCTTTTATTTCTCTTTAGATTTTTTATCCGGAAACTACAGACATCTATGATCGAAAGAATATGCCAAGATGTATCTACTGTATCCATGCACTTAGGTAATCAGATTTTCTTGGTAGAATAAGCAGTATATAGATACAGAGAATAGATTGGTAGTTGCCAGAGGCGGGGATTTGGGAGTAGGCGAAATGGGTGAAGGTGGTCAAAAGGTACAAACTTTCAGTTATGAAATAAATAAGTCCTGAGGATGTAATGTACAGCATGGTGACTACAGTTAATGATACTGTATTATGTATTTGAAAGTGGCTAAGAGAGTAGATCTTAAAAGTTCTCATCACAAGAAAAATAATTTGTAACTATGTGTGGTGATGGAAGTTAACTGGACTTACTATGGTGATCATATCATTATGCTGTACACCTGAAACTAATATAATATGTCAGTCATATCTCAATTTTAAAAAAAAGCAGTTTAGGAGTCACATCTGAATTGAGTGTGTAGCTTGTTGTCCAGGGTATGATGAAAAAGTTTTTGCATTTGCTTCAGAATTTTCAAATAGAATAGAGCACTATTATCTTAACAAAATGGTGAGAAACAGCTGTGTTCTTCTAGGGAGAAAGGATTTATTTATTCCTATAATAACAAAAAATCTTCCTCTAAAAACATAATATAATCTTTCATTATTGATCTAGTGTTTCAGTGAACTATGCATTTCTCTTGAGATGTAGTCCCTTTCTTTTAAATTAAAGTCTCTTAAAAATTATTAAAACTATGTACATTTGAAAACTTTTATTGTTTCTCATTTTGTTTCAAGCTGATAAACTGATTTACTAAATACACTGTGTCTTGATACTCTTTGGTAGTACAGTTAAATTTTGGCAACATCTTCAAATAATACCAGCAAATATCAAATGGTTGATTGATAATTTATTAAGTTATCTAGGACCTTGACAAGTCATTTGTTCATTAAGTAATTTTTATGTCAATGCAAAAATAATAAATAGGAACTGAAACAAGGTATAATTTTATCACAGCTTCATAGTAAATTTGGAAGATGACTTAATTTCAGGTCCTCAGCTCTTAGAATGAACGAAGTACTAAATTGGAGGGAAGAGGTGATATGTCTGGATGGAGGATGGGATGGGAGAGGTGTAGGTGCTAGTAGTATAGTACTTCAGAGTGGTGCAAATTTACTTGATGGCCGTAGGCCTAAAGCAGAAGATGATAGAAGTAAGTATGAGAAGGGACATGAGGATGAGATTTTTTTCTTGGGCTGCTCTTCTTATATAGCATCCTGTATGTGTACTTAATAAATGTTAATTATATGTATGAATGTATAATATATACATTGACCCACAAGAAACCTGTTGTCTCCAGTTTCTGGATCAAATGTTTGCCAGATCCTTGGTATCACTGGAATCAGTGTGAAACCCATAAAAGAGAGAATATAACTGAGGACTAATAGATCTCTTGTGTGGACTAATGAATGCATTAACCTCCTTAGAGGGTTCCCTCACTAGGCTCTCTCCCTTCTGATCCATCTGCCATGCTGCTGTCAGAGCTCTTTCCAAAACAGCCCTAATGGTATCAGACGCTTCATAAAATATTTTGAGGCTTCCTTTCTAGCCTCACCTCCAGCCATTCTCTCCTGTGTACCTATGTTCTAGTATTTTCAACAAGCAGGCTATGTACTCTTGCCTTTGGTTTTGCTGTTTCCTGTGCCTGAAATGCCTTTCTTTAAAATTTATTTATTTATTTATTTTTGGCTGCATTGGGTTTTCGTTGCTGTGCGCAGGCTTTCTCTAGTTGCGGCGAGCGGGGGCTACTCTTCATTGCGGTGCGCAGGCTTCTCATTGCGGAGCACGGGCTCTAGGTGCGTGGGCTTCAGTAGTTGTGGCATGTGGGCTCTAGAGCGCAGGCTCAGTAGTTGTGGCGCATGGGCTCAGCTGCTCTGCGGCATGTGGGATCTTCGTGGACCAGGACTCGAACCCGTGTCCCCTGCATTGGCAGGAGGATTCTTAACCACTGTGCCACCAGGGAAGCCCTGAAATGCCTTTTCTCCTTGGTTTAACGTATGCTTTTCTCCAGGTGCCACCTCAGAATGCTACCATTAATATGTTCTCTTACTTTTTCCCTCTCTGGCAGAATTAGCTACTTACCATCTTTGTGCTCCTTTAGCATTTTATAACATACCTCTTACTTCAAGCATAGTGCTTGTTACATTGTACTCTGGTTACTGTTTGTTCTTGTAACTTGCTTTCTTGTGGATTCCTTAGGGACAAGAAGTATTTCCTTTGTTCTTTATCCATGTGTCTTTAGTATCAACACTTAGATGCCTAGCCTATAATCACAATAAATGTGTGTCAAAATTATACATTATAACAAATCTCCCTCTCCCTCCCCCAGCTCAAGGGGGTACTTTCTGTCCTATAAATGAAAAAGGAAATGGTACTTTGTCGAAGGGCTCTTCATGTTTGTCTCTGCTTATCCAATCAAGTTTTAGCTCAGTTCCCACATTCTTGGTGAAGTTTCTCAAATGACCTCAGCTCATTCCTTTTTCTAAACCTCTGGGGGGTTTTTTTGTTTTGTTTTTTTTTTGGTTTAGTTTTGTGTGTGTGATTTTCGTTTTGTTGTTTGTTTGTTATATATTGCTTCTTTCATATCTTTTCTCCCTATTACATTTATTAGCATCTTAGGGACAGAAGTCATGTCTTACTTTTTTTCCCCCTCCAAGGTACATAGCATAACATTGGACAAACAATGGTAAAATGAGAATTTTAAAAAAATTGTTTATGAATAGGTGATATATTGGAGAATTTTCAGAATGTAGCAATTTCAGATGCATATGTCTGAGCCAAAATCAGCTAAATTCTGAGTATTGTGATTGGCTTAGTGTTCTGTGAAGTCTATGTTGATAACCTTGTGAAGGCTGTACCTACAATGGATATCTGAACTTGGCAGGCACAGCAACTAAGCTGGCAGAATTCCTCTCTGCTAGTTCTGTAGCCACTACTCTCTGCAGTGTAACCTGAGTCCCAGGCCCTCAAATTCTCTGAAGAGAGATTGAAGAATTAACTGCCTTTCTAATGATGGAGTCAAAATGAGAAAGGGAGGAAGCCTGCTACTGTTTTCCATTTCTGTTCAATATGCAGTTCGTGCTTAGAAAGTATATATACAGCAGTGTGTTCTGGTTGGTGATTTATGATTTCTTTCCTCCCTTACAGTGTTTTTCCTGAAGGGTATGTAGGAAGTGTTTGTAACTGCTTGAGCCTCTTCTTTACCTTTACACAACAGTGTTCAAGGCAGGTTCCTCACTTCACTTACCTGTATTGGGTGAGGCACTGTTTCCCTTTTGGATCAACAGTGATAGAGAAGCTTTATCTTCTTGTTTTCTCCCTTCCTGCCATCTTTTTTTTTTCTCCCTCAGTCTTGACTGGCATTATTCCAGAGATAGTTACTGTACTTCAGTGAGACTAAATTACTCTTGTAGATTACATTCCACTCTCAGATAAGACCCTAATTCTCCATTATTTCAAATATATTTGTATACTTCCTTTCCATTTCCTCTGATGCTTTATCTTTCTAAGAACTGATTTTGGGATTAAATTGGCCCATAATCCTTTATCCTAAATTCAAAAAAACATGCTGAAAGATCTGAAAAATGAGTTTTGGTTTAGTTCAAACTCCTTTGTTGGCAAGATCTGATCAGTATTAATTGAGATTGCTTAGAATGTTTATCTACTTAATATGATTATTCATATGTCTCTTTGCAGAAAAGTAATGTATTTGATTAGGGGTGCTTCCCCAAGGCTTGTTGGGGGTGTTTTATAATGCTGTTTACACTGTAAAACTTTCTTTCATAGGTTACTCTACAATCAGTAACAGTAATTGGAATCCAGATAGGCTAACACAACCTCCTTTTCCTCATTGCTATAAAGTATATCTTAGATAGGAAAAGAAAAAGAAATCTGAGCTCAATTACAGGCTGACTATTATAGGTACCTAACAGCTTATTTGTAAGCAGACATAGGAGACTAGGAACAAAGATTGAAAGTGGTGTTTATTGTTAGGAGTTTTAAGTTTTAGCTGTGAGGTTAAATACTTTGGATGCTGGATAAGAGGTTCCAAGTGGCCATTATGATTCCATTTAAAACTCCAGCATATCCTTAAAATATTCCTAATAATTAAAATGAGATAAACGAAAGATGATGCCCATCTGTTTTCTGCTTACCACTCCTCTACTTTTTATAGCAGCTAGTGATATCATTGTAACACCTTTAATTTACTGTTGAAAGACATTAAAAGCTAACTCACTGTTCTTGGGGCTGTGAAAGTGACATGCCCAAGCTTTTGTTAAAGTGTGGCAGCCACTTTCTTGTTTTAAAGTAGGAATAAAAGAGGAAGAAATTTCTGGAGAAAAATATTTCTACTAATTTAGAATGCAGATGGAACATTGTGTGGGGAAAGTATATAAGGTAAAATGTGTATAGAAAGTTGTTAGCTGTTTGGCTTTGGAAACTTTATTGAATAGATGTAAAATCTTTGCAGAGAGGAACTTCATGTATTTCCATCTTGAGCATTTTATTCTAAAGAAAAGCCCTTAATCATATACATATGATTTATATTTGCACTTATCTGAGAAAGTGATTAGTTATTGTGGATGTATATATTCTAATGTATTTTTAGAACACTTGATTTTTTTTTTTTTAGATTATGCATTGGGGTTTATTATATGCAGTTTGGGTTCTGATCAGTTCTGTGAATGCAATATGCATGATACATATTTGTATTTGGATAATATTGAGGTTTATAGGTTATCTGCAAAAACTGTAGACTGCTCTATTGAGTTTCTGTGATTTATTTCTTAGATATTTTTTTATTTCCTCCCTTATTGATAGGCTGTCAGTGTCTTGCTCACGTTAATCCCTGTGGAGTGCCCTTCTGATTTCTTCTTCTTTTTCTTTTTTTTAAAAATAAATAAATAAATAATTTATTTATTTATGGCTGCGTTGGGTCTTTGTTGCTGCGCTCGGGCTTTCTCTAATTGCATCGAGCCAGGACTACTCTTCATTGCAGTGCGCAGGCTTCTCATTGCGGTGGCTTCTCTTGTTGCGGAGCACGGGCTCTAGGCGTGTGGGTTTCAGTAGTTGTGGCACGTGGGCTCAGTAGTTGTGCCTCGCGGGCTCTAGAGCGCAGGCTCAGTAGTTGTGGCGCAAAGGCTTAGTTGCTTCATGGCATGTGGGATCTTCCCGGACCAGGGATCAAACCCGTGTCTCCTACATTGGCAGGCAGATTCTTAAACACCGCGCCACCAGGGAAGTCACCCTTCTGATCTCTTCTAATTTATTGATTCTGACCTGCTAGAGCCTTAGAATCCAGTTAATCTAACTCATACAGACTTCCATCCATCTGTGAAATATTGATTAATATTTATTAATATATGCCAGACTCTGGGTAGGCATTGGTAAATAAGACTTTCATTGTCCCTGCCTTCATGGAGCTTAGAGTGTAGGATATTTTTATTTAAAGAGTAAAGATTTATAATATATACTTTATTTAAAACTCTTAAAGTACCTGAATTAAACTTTTCCATCAGTAATATGAATTCAGCTTAAGTAAGATTTGCTGTCTGAATCATTTTTATGAGACTTTTCTAAAATGTCCTGTTACTTAAAACTTACTGATCACAGGAAGGTAAACAGTGAAGAGACTTCACTTATATTTATTATGTTAACATTTATATTAACATCTAATCACACATTGGATTTGTGCTGGAGCTGGGACTTAAACTTGCATCTGCTGATTCCCAGTCCAGTGCTTTTTGCATTACATTATGTGACTTTTTAAGGACCTCCTTGTTATGTAAAACTAAAAAAAGGCTCTGAGGTAAAGTATTGTAACTGCAAAGTGGAATATGGTAGAGTACTGGGAGTCTCTGTGTTCAGAGTGTTTCTGTTCTTTATGCTGATTTTCCCCTTTGAACTTAGAGCAACAGGGAGGTTCAGCTGCGAGGCCTGACTCTTTTGCATATTATATCTTCTAGTTTGTACCTGTTCAAACTAGGCCTGGCTCCTCAGATTCAAGACCTATATGGAAAGGTTGACTTCACAGGTAAGAAGTTACAAACTTGGCAGGAAGTGCTTGATGTATGTGGAAATAACCTGGAGAGTCAACAGTGCAAATCTTAAAGACGTACGGCTTTAAAAACACTGTGCCAACAGAGATTAAAAAAAAGCATGAGTAACCTGCTTCTCCTGCTTCTCCTCTTCTTCCACTAAACTTGGAATTTCAAGCTCTGTTCTCTCAGTTATGACATGGGTATGATTGATAATTCTCAGTTTTCTTATATGTAAGTTAGAAAGAATATTAACATATAGTATGTAAAAAATAATACAATACTAACATGTAACATTAAAGGTTCATGTACAGTGAAAAATCTTTATAACAGTCTTGCCCCTTCCCTTCCAGTGAGCACCAGTTGTAGGCAAGGGAAGGGGAGCGAGATGATACAAAGATGACAATTTACTAATTTTAAAACTTCAGCTTATTTGGGTGGGTGTTTGCTATAGTCAGATGCTTGAAGAGATGGAGGCTTGGGGAGAAAAAGAACAATGGTAATATTGGTTAGGGGTAAGATAGAGTCAAATCTTTTGTAGGCCGGGGAGTTTTAAAAATTGTAAATAAAACTTTTATCTGTGATATTTTTCCTTCCAGAGAAGTTGTTCCCCAGACTTGGGGCAAGGGCCAAACCTTACATGTTGTTTTCTTTATCATTTGGCTTTCTGCCTTAGAAACGAAATTGTGTAATAGTAGCTAGTGATTTGGATTGTAAAGACAGATAACTGGCTTGTGATTCACTTCTTGTTCGAGCTGCCTTTAAAGCTGCTGCATTTGTAAGTTCATTATAGGGAATGCCATAAGTAGCAGTTTGGCAGAACTATTTTCAATAGAGCCAGTCTCATGTTATAGTTATTTCTGATGCTCTTGATAATACTGTGTCTATTGAGTGCATGTTATGTACCGGGTATCATGTTAAGTGCTTTCCATATATTATCTTATTTAAATCCTTCTAACAACCCTAAGAGGTAGACGTCATTTTATCCAATACATTTTGTAGTTGAGGAATGTTTCCTTCTCTGTGTTATGGAAAGGTGCTTAACTTGCTTGTTTGGGTCTTAATTTTTCCCTGTAGAAGAAGAAATCAACAACATGAAGATTGAACTGGAGAAGTATGGGATCCAGATGCCTGCCTTTAGCAAGATCGGGGGCATTCTGGCTAATGAACTGTCAGTGGATGAAGCCGCATGTAAGAAGAGAGGAATTTTGTGGGTTCAAATGGGATTGTTGCTACTACTTTTAATGATTAATACTAAAAAAAAAAAAAAAAAATGATTAATACTATAATGATGGTCTTAGACATTAGGAATTTTGCTAGCAAGTTTAGGTCAGTAGATATAGATTTAAACACTACTATACAGTTATCTATGCTATTGTTATTTGGAAATAAGTGAGTGACTTTGATTAAAATAAAAGCACTAGAAAGTGAATTCTACATTTCAGTGCCTTTTGGAGTTTCTTATTTTCTGATGGTGTTTACGTGATGATTAAGGTGAACATTTCCATAACAAATGCTCAAAGGCTCCTTTCAGAGTCTCTTATGAATATTTCCCTGTTAAGATTTCAGATTCAGCATTCCAGACATGGATCACAGGCCGAGCTGTGGGTTTGTGCATCAGAGGAAAAAGACTGGGCTTAAAGATCTGGGGGTCCTCTAACCCCTCCCTCTATGAAAAGGAGCCTCTTTCTGTGATAGGGGGTTGCAGTGTTTGAATGTGTAATGTATATCCTTTACTTTGTATAACCTTAGTGTTCTGTGTTTTGAATTTTTTTTTTTTTAGTACATGCTGCCGTTATTGCCATTAATGAAGCTATTGACCATAGAATTTCAGCTGACACGTTTGCAGCTTTGAAAAATCCCAATGCCATGCTTGTGAACCTTGAAGAGCCCCTGGCTTCCACTTACCAGGATGTACTTTACCAGGCCAAGCAGGACAAAATGACAAATGCTAAAAACAGGGTAAAAATGGAACATTTGATCTTTCTAACTGATTTATATTCTTTCACTGTTTGATATGACTCCATTTTAAAAATCAGTTTTATCGAGGTATTAATTTACATATAATAAAATTCAACCATTTAAAGTGTACAGTTTGATGGGTTTTGACAAATGTATATGGATGTGTAACCACCCCAAAAGTTCCCACGTCTCCCCTTTGCAGTCAGTCTGTACCTCCTCGTACTCCCCACCCCTGACCCCAGCAACTACCAGTCTGTTTTCGATCACTTTAGTTTATTTTTTTAGAATTCTATATAAGTGAAATGGAGTTACCCAGTATGTAGTCTTTTGGTATTAGATTCTGTTTTGACTTCTGCTTCCTTCTTGAGTTTTGTGCAAACCAGTGACAGGCTCTGCGATCTAGTCCCTGGATGTACCTGTTCTGCTCAGGTCTGAGGCAAGGATGCAGACTCACAAGTGAGCAGGGCAGGGTTCACCAGTGCTTCCTTCTCTTGCCTGACTCTGGAAGAACCCCTGGGCTTGTTATTTACAAGTGGATCTGCATTTTTTTTTTTTTTTTTTTGGCCTCTCCTGTTGTGGAGCACAGGCTCCGGACGCGCAGGCTCAGCGGCCATGGCTCACGGGCCCAGCCGCTCCATGGCATGTGGGATCTTCCCGGACCGGGGCACGAACCTGTGTCCCCTGCATCGGCAGGCGGACTCTCAACCACTGAGCCACGAGGGAAGCCCAGATCTGCTTTTTATGTGTTGAGTTACAGTTGTGTAGCATTCTGCTCTGTTCTTTATTAAGGATTTTAAGCCACACCCTTACTTGCTGTTGGTTCTGTAATGGTGGGGGAGGAGCACAAATATATTTCTGTGGTCTTCTTAGAGACCTGAGCTAATTTAGTTACACTTTCTTATTCATCTTCAGACAGAAAGCTCTGAGAGAGAAAGGGACGTTTATGAGGAGCTGCTCACTCAAGCTGAAATTCAAGGCAATATAAATAAAGTCAACAGTAAGTATGTCCCCACATCAGGCACCTAAAAGAATGTTACAGAATAATGTGGCAGCTGTTGATCTCTTCTTGGACCTATGGCATGGTTTAAGTTTGTTTATTTCAGACATTCATGGGTTTGCTTAGGAACTGTTACTCATTTACTTAAGTCTTTTGTGTTCATACGTCTTCTCTTTGGGCTACCATTGTCCTCAGACAGGCCCCCACTCCTCCATCTATTCATCTACTGTAACTTACAAACTGGATTTTTTGGCTACAGTTTCACTCTTTCACCCTGTGTTAGACACTTAAATCTGAATAGGGATTTCATTTTCCTGTTTTTATTTATTTATTTATTTTTAAATTTAAAAGAACAATTTATTTTTGGCTGCGTTGGGTCTTCGTTGCTGCACATGAGCTTTCTATAGTTGCAGTGAGAGGGGCTACTCTTCATTGCAGTGCACGGGCTTCTCATTGTGGTGGCTTCTTTTATTGCAGAGCACGGACTCTAGGCGCATGGGCTTCAGTAGTTGCAGCACACGGGCTTAGTAGTTGGCGGCATGCGGGCCCTAGAGTACACGGGCTTCAGTAGTTGTGGCATGCAGGCTCACTAGTTGTGGCTCGCAGGCTCAGTAGTTGTGGTGCACGGGCTTAGTTGCTCTGCAGCATGTGGGATCTTCCCGGACCAGGGATCAAACCCGTGTCCCCTGCATTAGCAGGCGGATTCTTTATCACTGCACCACCAAGGAAGTCCCTATTTTCCTATATAGTTTTGTTTTTCTTTTAAAGAGTAATACAAGTTATCCAGAAATAAACAACAAACAAAAAATTAGACCCCATCACCTAGGAAAACCACTCTTGATATTTTTAACATATCCTTCAAAACATATATTTAAACAAAAATGAGACTGTACTGTTCATATTGATTTTGTGTGTGTTGCACACTTTTGAAAAACTAATTTCTTGAAAGTGTCATTTTCATTTTGTTACTCTTCTTCAAAAGAACCTGCATTAGTTCCTTATTACTTGCCAGACAAAAGGCAGATCCCTAGCCTGGTGGAGTTCTTTATGTAGTATTTTATGCATATAACTCTATAGAAACTCATGTGCCTAATTGTCTCCCATATTCATTGTGTTTATTTCATGACTCATGAAAAATGGCTATGGAGTTGTTGAGAACTGGGATTTGATCTCTTGCCCTCGTAGTAATAGCTGTGGGAATTGGGTACGTGTGGCATAGAATCATTATACGAATGATGAGATAATGTATGTCAATTGCCTGGTATTTAGTAAGCAGTCAGTAAACAATATTATTATCACTTTTGTTAATCATGTAATCTCGCCATTGTAATGCCCTCATGCCTCATCTCTTACTTAATCCACATTATACCCATCATTCAAGATTCAGCTCAGTTCTCACCTCAGTGCCCATCCTAGCTCACAATATACTTGCCTTTCACATGTCCTACTGCATTTATATGCTAAACCACACAGTTTTGTTCTTAATTATGTATTGTCTTAATTGCTTGCTTTTTGTTTCTGACATATTTATAAACTTAAAGTAGAGTTTACTTCTGAGTTCTGCTTTTCAAATCCTCATAATTCCTAGAATAGGGTTAGACTCACCAAAAGAACTAAAAAACCTTGCTTGATTCAACCAGACTTGATCTTATCTTGATCAAGATAATAATAATAGTAAAAGTAATCAGTGTCCTCTTTGTTCCTTTGGAGATCCCAGTTTCTCACTTGAACTAATACTCTGAATAACTGGAGTGAATTTATAAGATTCTACCAACTCCATGTGATAGGGAGTTCTAAATCCTGACCAGGAGTCTTTGTATTCTGTTCCATTCTGGCTCATTTAGGATAATAGCTTTCTGAACAGAGTGATAGTTCCATTCACGTATGGGTGATTTGTTGTGCTGTATCTGTATGAATACTACTTAAGTCAGCAAGTATAAACCAGAATGCCCTTGTAGTTAGTTCTCTGTGTGAGAAGAAAGTCCAGCACATTTCCTGCTGCATACACCGCGTAAAATACTCTTTTATTTATTAAGGGATTTTTTCTCTACCATGTTGTCTGGGATTTTTTAGCCTTATAGCCCTACCTGGCTAATTGTATTAGAGTCCGTTATAAACTTATAAGGAGAGAAACATATGTATATATTTTTAAAGTGTTTCATGCATATTGTTCTCATGTGGTCAGAGGAGCAAAATAGTAAAAATTCCCTCAAATAGCTTTCAGTATAGTGAGGAAGGTAAATAGTCAAATGAATAATTTCAGGGCAACTTGGTTAGAACAATACAGTGAGTAATTTCAAGGCAACCAAAGGTGTGTGAAGTACAGTCATAGAATAAAGAAAAGAATGATGACTTTTCCTCGAGGTTTGTATCTGAACCTTCACTGGGGTTCTTAGGGTAGTTAAGAAGGTGAGGATAAGGCAGAATTCCCCATAGGGGGACAAGCTTTTCCTAAATAGTAGAGAAAGTCTGAGACAAGGGAAAGTTGTATGGTAGGAAGATAGAGGGACTTTAGGTCCTGGGAATCATCTTAATGTAATAACAGATAAGATTCTTTCCCTAGGGCTTGAGAAGCCATTCGCGCTGCCCCAGAAGAAAGCTGCAGGCCAGATAGTTAAAAATGAGAAAAAGTTTTTATTTTTTGTTAAGTAGGATAAGGAAAATTAGAGTTAGGTAATTAAAGCATAGTGGGAGAAAGTGTTTAAATAATGTTGTAAACTTTATAGTATTAGTAAATGTTCATTTAAATATTTACATATTTAAGTAGTAAGTTTACATTTCTAGTAAAAGCATAATTGACCAGATGCCTTTGCAGATGGATAGTCTGAGATTCTGCATTGCATACGTAGAGGAAACCTGCTTGTTACCTATATTGCTTTTGTTTTCTGTCCCCCACTACTACAAAAACTTCCTGAAGATGGAGATAACCTGTCTGCTTTGTTCATGGCTGTGTTTGCAGCAGGTGCCTTGGTCTGTATTGTTGAAAAATGCTTGTTTAGTTGGCTAATGGCCACGTAGACCTGCAGCCATGATTCAAGGAGCTGCTCACCTCCTTCGTGTGGTGATCAGTGAGCTGAATTGCAGGGGAATGTTGGGAAGAAGGAGACAGTCTCTTAGGAATCTAACCTTTTCATCCTTTCACCTCTTGGTGTTATTTTTTAGTTCTAGTTTGAGACTTTGTTTTCTCTTGCACTGTTTTGTTTCTTTATAACAGCTTACATTAATTTTCTTTTTGTTTCTTTACTAATGAAAACAGTTAAAATTGATAAATACTGCTATGCCCCAAATATTTTAATTTTTAGTATTTTATTATTGACTTTTTTTTGCTACTTTGGTGGTAAAATCATATGGTCATTCCTGGGTGGGACATGGGAGGGCGAACTCTATATTCTCTTCTAAAATAGGAAAGCTGAAAATAATACAATAATTATGATTTTCCAGTGGCTGTCATTTCTGAAATCAGAAAGTACGATATGTTGACTTTCAACTTAATAATACCTTATTTATTTTACAATATAAAAGTACTTTCATGTATATGATTTTATTTAATCTTATGAGGAGGCTTTCTTTGTTATCATTTTCAGATGAAGGAAAGTCTGCATTTTTACTGTTGGATAATAAAGCCCTTGTGTGACGTCAGGTTCTGTGACTAGAAGTAGAGAATATTGAGGTGGTGTAGAGAGCCCCTTCCACTCCACGCAGTCAGACCAGCCTTGATGTCTAAGCACTGCTTTGGGCAGAGTACATTCACCAGAGTACACCAGGATAATGAAGGGATTCAGAATGATGCTGTATAAGAAATGGTTGGAGGAACTAAGGTTCTTTAGTCAGGAGTAGACAGTCACAGGGAAGGGGGTTGGATGTATTCAAGTATCAACTCTAGGGTGGGAGCTTTAACAATTTTTATAAACAGAATTGTCCAGAGATGTAGTAAATTGCTGTGTGGGATACCTTCTCCTGTATAGTAGTTTAGTCTGGATAATGACTTGGCATTTTAGAGGGAATTTAGGCATGTGTTATTGGTGCCTCTTATATTGCTGCCCATATTGGTGCCAAGCTCTCTGCATCTAGAAGCTTTTTAGGCCTTTTTTAAGGCCTGGGGTGTGGTCCAGGAATCTGTTAAATCTGAACAACCTGGGAACCCCTGGATGTGATGACTTTAAGGTTCTCTTCCAACCCCAAAGTCTAATGCTTCTGTGATACTCCAGAATAAAAGCTATCTAATTATATTTCCCTGATCTGGAACTGGGATTGGTTTTCAGGAAGGAAAAAATATTCTAGGCTATAATGTTAACATAGTTTTTTCTTAAGCATTTGCCTTTTTTCCTCCTCAGTGTTTGCTGCGTTAGCGAATATAGACCTGGCTTTGAAGCAGGGATCTGCACTGGCCTTGTTCAAGATTCTGCAGTCACCAGCGCTGGGCCTTCGAGGACTGCAGCAGCAGAATAGTGACTGGTACCTCAAGCAACTCCTCAGTGATAGACAGCAGAAGAGAGAGGTAAAAGTACCCTGAGTTGCACCTGCAAGAGTTTATATACATCCTTTTGAATCCCATGCTGTTGTGTCAAGGTATATATGGGGCTTTTTTTCCCCCCAATATAACTTTTTCTCCTGCAGATGAATTAGGCTGTTTAATATACTCAGGTAAAGTACACATTGTCTTCAGCTCTCTTTTGCTTTTAGAGTTGTAAATCGTCTTTTAAAATAAACATTGCCCATCCCGGCAAGTGAATCTGACCACCCCTTCACTTGAAGTCCCTTAAATCCCCAACTAAAAGCCATTGGGGAGAACCTGAAATTTTTTATTCTTACTTCAGGAATTTCCACTTTTAAAAAACCATACCTGATGAGTTTCCTCTGGCCAACACTGGGAAAGTACTTAATGTGCAGTAAGAGTAGACTGTGTGGGACTTTATGGTTTTCTTTTTTGAGAACAAATATGAGGGGATTTCTTTTTTTTTTTTTCTTTTTCTGAATAAGGACAAGTATACATTTTACAAATCCTCAGCATTGGCCAGAGAAAGCAGCATTAATGTGCTAATGATTCTACAAACATTTTATCTCAGAACATTTTGATGCTCTTTACAAAATACATTTTTTTAATGTGCTTATATCAGGAGAGTCACTCTACCCGAGATTTGACAAGGGCATTCGGCTCTCGCTCAGGCTGCCGCTTTGGCTGTGTGTAGCCTGAAGCTGTCTCTTATGCCTGTGGCTCTCTGTCCCTAGTGACTGCTGTTGAGATATGAGAACTACAAGGCCGGGAGGCCTAGGCAGGAGTCATCTTTACCTAAGTGTTCTTTGCTTTTCTCATGGTGGTCAGGCTGAGGCCCTGCAGAAGGAGGAGCTACAGTCTGGAGTGGATGCCGCAAACACTGCTGCCCAGCAGTATCAGAGAAGTAAGAGTCCTCTCAGCTGCGTGTCCACTGAGATCCTGAGTAGGGGAGGAAAGTGGCTTTGTGTCATTGAGGGACCTGAGGTTAGATTCTGTCATTCTTCACCCCACCCCAAGGCTACTAGCTGCAGTCAACTACCAGGTACCTTTGGTGGCAGAAGGGTTCCTCCAGTTTTAAAAGTAGAACCGGAGTCAGCGTAGGCTCACTTTGGCTAGGAAGCTCGTGCTTACGTGGTTGGTTAGGGAAGCATCTGGAGGAGACAGGACTAGGGATTGATTGGCAAGATTTGTATGTTGAGAGACAGGAGAGAAGGGTGTTCCTAATATGGGGCAACAGGGGAAGAGGAAGTGTGAGCAGAGGGACAGAAGGTGAAAGATGTATTATGGAACAGTGGGTAGAATAAAATTTTTGTAGATGTTTAAGGCTGAGTTGTGTAAGATAAAGGCTTGGAAAGATTGTGGGAAGCTTTGAATGGCAGCTTAATAAGCTAGTTCTTTGCCAGGCTCCCCTCTGTAGGGGAAGGATGTCTTAGGTAGAGCGTAGTGGTGGCAGGCAGGATGATTTGGAGTGGAAAGAAAAAAGGGGTGAGGAGAAGAGGAGGCTGCTTTTTAGAGACAGATTTATTGAGATGTAGTTCACATACCATGCAGTTCACCCTCATACAAAGGAGGCTGTTTTCTAAAGATGAAAGTTCTACTTCAAACGTCATGGCTAATAGCTTATCCACAGAATATAACTTTCTTCTGTGAAAATTGGCATCTGCTTCCCCTCGGGCCTCTCAAAGCCATCTGCCTTTGTGACCTCCTTGTTTTCTACCCAGGACTGACAGCAGTGGCAGCGATCAATGCTGCAATCCAGAAGGGTGTTGCTGAGAAGACTGTTATGGAGCTAATGAATCCCGAAGCCCAGCTGCCCCAGGTGTTTCCATTTGCTGCCGATCTTTATCAGAAGGAACTGGCTACCCTGCAGCAACAGAGTCCTCAGGTGAGTTAACTGAACCTGTGCTGTTTGTGAGCAAAACAGAGTGGACGTGAATTTAAAATTTAATACACACTTCTTGGTGTAGTTAGGTAGAGGGGTTTTGTTTGTTTGTTTTGTTTTACTGGAAACTTAGTAAAAGTTTTATTAAACTTCTGACCTCCCTTGGTATTCCAGAATGTCTTTCCTTACTCTTTCCCCCCTCGCTTTCTGTACAGCATAGCCTCACCCATCCTGAGCTCTCTGTTGCAGTGGAGATGTTGTCATCGGTGGCCCTAATCAACAGGGCGCTGGAATCCGGAGACATGAATACAGTATGGAAACAGTTGAGCAGTTCAGTTACAGGCCTTACCAATATTGAAGAAGAAAACTGCCAGAGGTGGGTGCCCAGAGTGCTGGGTTGAATCCATTAGGTAGCTGTCACCTCTGTCTTTCGTGTGCCAACACTCTTATTTTCTTTGCAGGCATTGTGACTTCAGTGTGATTGTCTTTTATTTTTTCTATTTTGATACATTTTAGTCTTTACTATGCTGAAGGTTTTGTAGTAAATTACAGATATAACATTCCACTCCTAAATTTATAAGTATGCTTATTTAAAACAATGAGGATATTATATAGCCAAAATAACACTCTTATACCCTGACAAATCAACAGTACTTCTTTAATACTTTCTAAACCTAGTCCATTTTCGTACTTCTTGTTCCAAAACTGTTTGTTTTTTCAGCTGGTTTGTTCAAACCAGGATCCAATCCAGGACCACATGTTAACATCTGATTATTGTGTCCCTTTGGTATCTTTTAATCTAGCATTGTACGTTTCTTTATGACACTGACTTATTAAAGAGATGGGGCCAGTTGTCCTATAAAATGTCCCATCTTCAGTTCTGGTTGCTTCCTAATATTTGGTTTATTCCTGTAAATTGTAAATTAGGTCTAAAGACTTGTCAAGATTCAATTAAATATTTTTGGCGACGTGTGTTTCATATTTTCTCATATCAAGAGGCATATAAAATCTGCTTGTCCCCACCATTGGAGATACTAAGGGACATTAATCCCTCCAATTGCATATTTATTTTTCTCCCTTATCACCAGAACATAATTTTTTTTTTTTAATGTAACTTTTTTTTTTTTTTTGGCTGCCTCGGGTCTTCGTTGCTGCTCGTGGGCTTTTCTCTAGTTGTGGCGAGCGGGGGCTACTCTTCGTTGCGGTGCACAGGCTTCTCTTTGAGGTGGCTTCTCTTGTTGCGGAGCATGGGCTCTAGGCCTGCGGGCTTCAGTAGCTGTGGCTCACAGGCTCTGGAGCCCAGGCTCAGTAGTTGTGGCACACAAGCTTAGTTGCTCCGCGGCATGTGGGATCTTCCCGGACCAGGGCTCGAACCCATGACTCCTGCATTGGCAGGCATATTCTCAACCACTGCACCACCAGGGAATCCCCAGAATATAATCATTTTTGTACCTTTTGCAGCATCAAAATGTCCAGTTCCCCATTAACCATTCATCTAATATTTTTAACCCCAATTGATAATCCTTGCCTAAATCCATATACTTTCAGTAAGAGTTGCTGAATGGTGATTTGTTGATCTGTCATTTCTTCTGTGTTTGTTAGCTGGTGTATGGCCTTGTTTTCTTGTCTTTAGAGGGATTGCTTGAGCTGCTGCCACTGACTCCAGAGTTGGTCTTACTTGGAATTTAGAACATGTAATATAAATAGGCCGTTAAGAATAAGTGATATCCTTGCATTTTTACACTTTGCTCAAGGTAACTCCTCGGTCCCAAAGCTGACCTCTAGAATACATCAAGCTGTTGGGGTTCCTTAGCTATCTCTGTTCCTTGGATCCTTTGCCCCCATGTCTTCTCATTCCTGTCAACCAAAATAATCCTGAAGGTTCCTTTTCTTATGTTGCACTTCATTGTCTCTTTTGTTGGGGGAATGGAGCAGGTATCTCGATGAGCTGATGAAACTGAAAGCTCAAGCAGATGCAGAGAATAATGAATTTATTACGTGGAATGACATCCAAGCTTGTGTGGACCATGTGAATCTTGTGGTGCAGGAGGAACATGAGAGTGAGTAATCTACTTCCCGTCCCCCCAGATAATGTCACAGTTACAGATAATGTGATTCCATGAGCTGGTTCTAAACACTACTCCTGGGAGGATTTTTGGAAATTGGAAAAAAAAAAAAAATCTGTCTCAAAAAGCTACAGTTGTATATTGTTTTCGAAACACCAGGCAACTGCTATGATTAGATAAGTATGTAATAAGAACTAAAATTTTCAGGAGGCGAATTGAACATGATCTGTTATTTTTCAATGCTATTAGAAGAAGTGGTTCTGACACTGACCACCTGGAGTTAGGTCATATTGCACAGATTGAGGGCACAGTCCTCCCCAAGACTCCTCTCACTTTAGACACCAGCCTTAATCTCTGGGGTTCCCAGGTCACCACACTTCTGAAAAACTGGCTATATATTCAGGGGTTCCCGCTATCCCCTCAGGTTCAATAATTGGCTAGAATGACTCACAGAACTCAGGAAAGCACTATACTTACGGTTATAGTTTTATTGTAAAGAATACAAATCAGGATGAGTCAAAAGAAGAGAACAGGAGGGCAATGTCTGGTAGGGTCCCAAATTCAAAGCTTCTGTATCCTCAGGGTGTGTTGCCCTCCTAGCCCATTGATGAGTATCACAACCAGGGAAGCTCACCTGAGCTTTGGATATCCAGAGTTTTTAGTGGGGCTTCGTTCCATACAAATAATGGATTGAATTATGGCCAGCTCTTGGCCAAGTAATTGAATTCAATTTCCAGTCTGCTTCTCCTCCCTGGAATAGCTGGGCTGATATTCTGAGATCACATGGCTCAAAGCCCCAATCTTCTAATCACATGGTTGGTCTTTCCAGCGTGACCAGCCCCTATCCCAAAAGTTTCTAGGGGCCCACCAGCAGTCAGCTGGTTGGCATAAACTCAGGTGTGGTCCTAGGGGCCCACTATGGATAATGAAGATACTCCTATCGCTTGGGAAATTCCAAGGGTTTAGAGCCTCCTTTCCAGAAACCAGGGACAAAGACCAGCCAAATTTTTTATTATACAACAGAGTCTTTACAAAAGTAGTCCAGTTGGATGAGATACCTGAGGAGTGACTATTTCTAGTTTTAATTAGTGTTTCCTGTGAGAAATATTCAGTGATTTAGTGGGAAGAGTCTTCCCTTGGAGTAGGAGACCCTGAGCTTTGATTCTCTGTCTCTTACTTGTTTACTGTGTGGTGTAGGAGAGGAGATTCCTAAGACTCATCTTTTTTTTCTATAAAAATGTTGAACTAGGTGACTTTTTTTTTTTTTAATTTATTTCTTTTTTTGGCTGCGTTGGGTCTTCGTTGGTGTGTGCGGGCTTTCTCTAGTTGCAGCGAGCGGGGCCTACTCTTCGTTGTGGTGCGTGGGCTTCTTACTGCGGTGGCTTCTCTTGTTGCAGAGCATGGGGTCTAGGGGCATGGGCTTCAGTATTTGTGGCATGCGGGCTCAGTAGTTGTGGAACAGGGGCTTAATTGCTCCACGGCATGTGGGATCTTCCTGGACCAGGGTTTGAACCCGTGTCCCCTGCATTGGCAGGCAGATTCTTAACCACTGCGCCACCAGGGAAGTCCCACTAGGTGACTTTTAAGATCCCTTGAACTCTTGACTTTTTGTGAATCAAGAATGGTTTTGATCACACATTGGAGTATACTTGAAAGCTATCCTTTATAAAGCCAGTTTCATCAAAATCCTCATCACTCTTAAGTTAGGGCAAGTAAAAATAAAACAAAAGGACTTGAGATTTCAATAGGAATATGGATATAAGGGAGTTTACTTAGTTGAAAAAAACCACTAAATTTAAAGGAAAAAGATTTAAATGCTGCTTAATATTATGGATGACAAATTGTAGTTTGAATCATGGTAACTCTTGGATAGAGGATTTATGGTCACTTACCATGTTTAAAGACTGTTTTATTTATACAATTTCTTAATCTAAAAAATAACGTTTTGTCCATTCATATTTAGGGATTTTAGCCATTGGTTTAATTAATGAAGCCCTGGATGAAGGTGATGCCCAAAAGACTCTGCAGGCCCTGCAGATTCCTGCAGCTAAACTCGAGGGGGTCCTTGCAGGAGTGGCCCAGCATTACCAAGACATGCTGATCAGAGCAAAGAGAGAGAAAGCCCAGGTGAGTGGCACTAAATTGTTCCTTTTTGTTCCGAGAACTCCATCCCTCCTAGAACGGAGATAGAGGTAGGGGTGTTCTCTCAATGACTATTTCCTGGGCACCCTTAGATTCAGAGCACTGGAGGGACACATAAGAGTCATAGACTCTGCCCTCCTGAAGCTTATACTATTTTACATATTTGGTTTTTTTGTTGTCCTTTGTTGTTATGGTTATAGACACATCTCTTATGTCTCTTTAAAGAAATTCTCTATTGAAATATAAGATCCAGAAAAATGTGTCAGTTATTTAAGTGTATGGTTGTATAAATGTTCAGAAGTGAGCATACCTATGTAATTGGTGCTCGGATTATAAAAAGCATTAACAGAAACCCCCTTATATCCCCTTACATCCTTATTCACCTCCCCACTCCCCAGGAATAAACCACTATCCTGATTTATTCTAGCACATGTCTTTTGGTAAATATATGTATGCATTTCTATTAGGTATACATTTGGAAGTGGAATTTGTGGGTCATAGGGAATACATATGTTAAGCTTTAGTAGGTAGTGCCGTAAAGTTTCTTTTTTTTTAGTTTAAATAATGGCTTTATTGAGATATAATTCACATACCATACAGCTCACTGTTTTGTAGTATACAATTCAGTGGTTTTTTCGTCTATTCACAGAATTGTGCAACCATCACCACAGTCAATTTTAGAACATTTTCATCACCCCCAAAAGAAACCTGTGTAGGTAGTCACTCCTCATTTCTCTCAGTCTCTCCAGTCCTAGGTAACCATCAGTCTACTTTCTGTCTATGGATTTGTCTATTCTGGACATGTCGTATAAATGGAATCATACAACGTGTGGTCCTTTGTGACTGGCTTCTTTCTCTTAGCTTGGTTTATCCAAGCTGTAGCATGTATTAGTATTTTCTTTTTACTGTTGAATAATATTCCATTGTATGGCTGTACCACATTTTATTTATCTGTTCATGAGTCAGTGATCATGTTTCCACTTTGTGGCTATTAGGGATAATGCTGCTATGAATCTGTTCTCCAAAGTAATTGTAATACAAACCCATCTTTTAAAAAGTTTGTCTTGCCTCTCAGCTAGATTGTTGAGGAAATGGATGAGATTTACTCCTTTTTTAGTCCTCTTGCTGAATAGGAAGTTGCCATGTTGCTTTAGGAAGCCCTAAAAGAAATCCTTAATTCAGGGGGTCAGATTCCTTCTGGGAAGCCAAAAGTGGTAAAACAGATCAGGGCTTTTGTGTTAAGGGAGCTATTGTACACCGACAGCCTTGTGGGCTCTAGAAGTTTGGGCTGTGGGGGAGGAGCTGTGGATAATATAATGTTGATAGATCTCCTTTGATTCCATTGTCATGAGAGTAGTTGACATTACTGTGTCCTAAACATATAAGTGTAGCAAGTACCAGGTTCCTTTTAAGAGGGTCATTGCTGGGCTTCCCTGGTGGCGCAGTGGTTGAGAGTCCGCCTGCCGATGCAGGGGACACGGGTTCGTGCCCCGGTCCGGGAGGATCCCACATGGCCGCGGAGTGGCTGGGCCCGTGAGCCATGGCCGCTGAGCCTGCGCGTCCAGAGCCTGTGCTCCACAACGGGAGAGGCCACAATAGTGAGAGGCCCGCGTACAGCAAAAAAAAGAAAAAAAAAGAGGGTCATTGCTATGCATGTCAGTTGATCCTGTGGTGCAGGTTGAATCACAACCCCCATTTTGTAGCGAGGAAATCTAGACAAAAGCATTAACTGATTTTACTTACTCAAGTGAGAAGCGGTTGGCTGTAGGGAAGCTGTAAATAGAGGCCTGTCTTTGATATCAGTTTACTGGATCAGAGCTTCCCAAACTTGACTGATGACTAGAACGCTGGAAAAGTCATTTTAAAAATACAGATTCCTAAGCATTAATTCTATTTCTGCTAATTCAGAATCTCTAACCTGGGGCCTGGCTGCAATGATTCTCTGTAGGCCAGTGGTGGTAGTGTTATTTTTTGCTGCCTTATTAGTCCGAAAGGAGTCTTATATCCGATCCAACTGACAGAGGAATGGGCTTTGAAAGAATAGGCTAGGTCTGAGTCCATGTCTAAAAAAGGAAAGTAGATTGAGGATATAATTTGTACCAGCTCTCACGCATGTGATGGGCCTTACTGCTCCTTTTGTTTGGATCATAGGAGTTAAACTTTTATTAGAGGATGTGACTAGAGTTTGAAGCATTTCCTTTTGCTGTGGAATAACTTTTCAGAGTTCATCAAAGGCAGAGGAAGGGGAGAGTTAGAGGAAAATGTGCTTAACAGTGCCGTGCTCAGATGGGTAGACTATACTTTAGGTGTAATTGTCTTTTTTTAAGCCTCAGCTCAGCTTTAAAGTTCCTCTTGGGAGTAGTTTTAAAAATAATCATCTGAGTTCCAAATTTAGCAAGCAAAAGATCTTAATTTAAATTTGATCTGTTTTTCTTGTAATATCTTTATGTCTGGTTTTGGTATCATAGAATGAATGAATTGGGAAGTGTTCCTTCCTCTTTTATGTTCTAGAAGAATTTGTAGAGGATTGATATTAGTTCTTTAAACATTTGGTAGAATTCACCGTTGAAGCCATATGGTCCTGAATTTTTGGTTTTGTTTTTGTGGGATATGTTTTGATTACTGATTCTATCTCTATATTTTGTTATAGGTCTGTTCAGATTTTCTTCAAGTAAACTGCCTCTTTCTCTTTGCCTTTAGGGAATTCCATTATGCATATATCTTCTCTTTACTCAAATCTGCTGAATCCCTCTAGTGAATTTTTCATTTCAGTTATTATATTTTTCAACTCCATAATTTAATCTGGTTCTTTTTTAAAAAATGTATATTCTCTATTTGGTGAGACATTGTTCTCATACTTCCCTTTAGTTCTTTAGATATGGTTTCCTTTAGTTCTTTGAACATACTGAAGATAGCTGATTTAAGTCTTTGTCTACTAAGTTCAATTTGGACAGTTTCTGTTGTCTGTTTTTTTCCTGTTTGGACCATGCTTTCTTGTTTCTTTGCATGTCTTGTAATTTTTGGTTGAAAGCTGGACATTTTAATAATAATGGGTCAACTTTGGAAATCAGATTCTACCCCCTCCTCAGGGTTTATGGTTGTCCCTGTTTGTTTCTGCTGTTGTTTGTTTAGTGATTTTCAAGTCTGTATTCTTTGTCATGTGTGTCCACTGAAGTCTCTGCTTGGTTAGCTAGTGGTCAGCTAATGATTAGTCAGAAATTTCCTTAAATGCCTAGAACCAATAAAGCTCCCAGCCTTTGCTGAGGGCCTTTGTGTGTGTTGGGGCATGCCCTCGACTCTCAGCCAGGCAGTTTACAATTTTGCTTTACCCTTCACTTCATGCTTGCCCAGAGCCTCAAGGTCACCCAGAGGTCAGAGCTTACAGCCTTATCAGATCTCTTCTGAGCATGTGCATAGCCCATAATGCACTATGACCTTCTAGATTCCCATCCCAGGAATTTGTCAGAGCTTTTCAAAGCTCTCTGTGGACATCTCATTCTCTAGCTTTTCCTTTTAAGCTTTTTGGTTAACCTATTATTTGCCTAAGTTTTTACCCACTGCCCCAGGCATCTGTGATGTGAAGCAGTTACCTCTGTTTTGGACAAATACCCCTGGAGAAAAGGCTGTTTGCACTGGGCAAGCTCTAAGTCAGGTCAAATAAAGACAGCCTAGCTGTGGTCTTCCAGGGAACTACCTAACATGGCAACTAATGACAGTTCTGTGGGAATAGATAGGGCTTTGAAGGAGGTAGGTGTTTATGGGGTGGGGGCGGAGGGGGGTGGGCAGAGCACAAATGGGAATAGGGCAGTTTAAGTGCCATAGGCCTCACTGTTCTTACTGAGAGTCAACTGTTCTTGAATAAACTCTCTCTGATTGCTGCAAGCCTTTGGTTCATTTCTGTAGTTTTGAAAAAGTTGATTCTGATGACTTTTGTCAGTGTTTTTGTTGCTTTTATGTAGGAGTGGATATTCAGAGGTCCTTCCTCTACTGTTTTCACCATTGTCAGTTCTCTCTTCATTTAAATTTAGTGCCTTTGGAATACTTGTTAAAAGTAGATTACTGGTCACTGGGTAGTATTGTTTGAATGCCAAGACAGAGATATCAGGAATTCTCAAGGAACTCATTTTATAATTACAAATATGAATGATTTTTAAGTCTGGATTCTCCTCCCCCACCCCACAGTCTGAGTGTACACAGACAGGCATACATGCATGTAGCTAAAAATCAGCTGGTGTGCACTGACATGGCTGTACCAGTTGTTAGAATATTGAATACTTTTGTTTGGTACATTGCTCCTGTCCCAGGCCTCCCAAATGTGTTCCACCCCCAGTTCTAGCTCTTTCCCTGAACTTCCGCTATGAGCAACTGGAGAATTAACACCTAAACCAGCAAGGGGCCATGAGATCTCTGCTCCACTCTGATTGATCAGTGCTTGTGTTGATAAATATGTTGTATAGATTCATGTGTGTGTGTTTACATGTGTATATGGTAGGTATGGAGTGGTTTATATGTATATATAGCATAGTTTACATATGTGATGAGCGATAAAACATTATATTTATGTTACACATATATGTATCTATAATATGTTACATATATATTATCAGTACATATGTGTAATATTTTATCAATCATGACACACGCATCCATGCCACATATAATAGGAGAGACTTTTAAGGAGGTTTTAAGGGGTGAGAAGTGCCCTTTGCAAGTGTGTGTGTTTGTGCTTTCCGAATATATACACACATGTATGTATGGTAGCCATTCTTTCATCTCTTTTCCCTTTCTTTTCGCCGTGTCTTGTGGCTTCTCCACCTCTTTTACCTCTAGTCATTGCCCACTCGTTTGGTTCTTATCTCTGGTCCCTATCTCTTTACCTCTTCTAAAATGCAGTCAGTGTGCTTCTAAGTGTCAGTCAGAGTTGTTAGGGATGTTATTTCAGTATACTTTATATAGCATTTTCACATTAAATCTATTTTATCTCAGTATTTTCCACAATATGTCGTTTAGGGTTTTAACTCTCTACTGAGTGATTTGAGTTAATCTTTAGAGCAAACTTTAACAGGAGGATGTTGGGTTTTGTCATCTTATTCGATCTAATTGGAGCAGAGAGAGCCTGTTCTTTCCTCACACTGGGATGAGCAGGTGTATGTCACCGATCTTGCCTCCATCAGTCTGGTGAGGGGTATTTCTATATATCATTTTCCCCTGATGTACTGCTCCATTGTTGTTGTTGTTTTTTCCTCCTCTCACACCACAGCTCTGTACCTTGTTTCTTAGGGGGGAGTATGTATGGAAGTGTTTGCTTTAATCCTTCTGCTTTAGTCTGTCCGGGGCAGAGAAGACAGAACTCTGAATGGTCAGAAATCATGATAAGCTGCGCCTTTCTCTGGATGCAAGGAAGGTTGTGCCAAGCCCCCAAGCTTTGCTTACAATAGACTCTGCTCAGAGCCGTCTGACGCATGCATTAGCCTAAAACTGAGCCAGAAGTGGCCTGGTTCTGTGGAAATACTTGCTTTGGGGGTGCAAGGGTTTTTATGCCACTTGTCTTGGAGACTGCACCTTCAGCCGTCTAGCTTATGACTTCTCATTTTAAGTTGTTGCTGACTCATTGTATCGTCTCGTATTGAAACTATTGCTTAGCATTGCCAGTATTTATTCGTATGACTCTAGGGAATTGTGTGTGGCCATTTTCTATTTTCAGTAACAGAAGCTGACCAGTGGTAGAAAAGTGCTAAGTTCTGCAGCTATTAGGTGACTTGTTCTTGCATTCTATTTATCGGGTTACTCTTTTCCTTTCCCAAGACTATGAGCTTCTTAAATTGGGATGGTGCCTCTTATGATTGTAAGTTAAATGATCTTTCTAAAACTCTGAATTACAGAGACATCTTTCGATTTCAGATGCCTTCCTTTGGCCTTACCCTGTCTCCAAGGCGCTTTATAAATTGCAGGGGTTTGTGACTGCTTGGCTCTGCTGAGTGAAATATTGTGTATCTCTCCCCAGTAATGCAGGAGGAAAACCAAGCCTCCTCTAAGGTTTTGCACTTCAACTGCTGGGCCTGCAGAAGGCAGTGAAACTTTCCATTTTGCCCCACAGCCCAGACCCTGCCTCACCTGGCAACACAGTTATAGTTACTGATCCCAGCCGCCTCATTGGTGCCTTGGCAAATTATATTTACATCAAGTAGTCTCGATGGATTTTTGAGCTACTATTTATCCCAATTGCTATTAGCTCAAGCCTCAGGAACAGTTACTTTTGTTGGGTCTGTCAAGATTGCCTCAGACATGACTCTCAACCTGGACACTTTAAAACCTGAGGTGCCTTGTCTAGAAGGAGAAAAAGACTCCACTTCTATTTCACCTCTGTCCCTAGTATTCAGCTCAAACTACACTATGGACTAGAGAGGCTTTTGTTGGCCATGCTGAGAAAACTAATCACCATTTATTATGTTTCTGTGTGAAAATGTGTTTTTAAGTTTCCAACAACTGATATAACTTTCAAGTTTTAGAATATAAGCTGGTGATAAGATTAAATTGCCTATAGTGACTCCTGGCTTCACATGTGATAACATCTTGATAGTCCTAAAAACAGTAGTCATAGAGAATATTAGCTCCCTCTGAATATTGTTGGCAAAGGAGGCTTTCTAAAAAGTACTTCATGTCATGGTGCTTGTCACAGTATTTAAGTCCCTACGCCCCTTCCCAGTTGGGACGTTTTGCCCCTTCTAGCAGCTCTTGTCCTCCTGAACAACTTGAATCCATCTTCTTATATCCATCACCTACATCTGTGATATTTCTCTTGTAACCCTTTACCAGTTTTTTGGTGCCCGGCTTCTTCCAGTTGACTATTCCATGTGTCTTGTATGTTGGAAAGTTCTTCCTCTGTCTCTAATTGAGTCTCAGAAGCCGCCATCATGACATGTACCCTGATTTGATGACTATAGTATTGTTTTGCTTTTAATGGTTTGTAGGAAACCCAGGATGAGTCAGCTGTGTTATGGTTGGATGAAATTCAAGGTGGAATCTGGCAGTCCAACAAAGACACCCAAGAAGCACAAAAGTGTATGTATCAGTTGTTTTATTTCTACTCTGGTGGAAAGTGGGGGTGGCGAGGTACTCCGTATCTTAGAACTCAGCTTGACCAAGATAGAAAGATGTAGGGGGAACAGTTTGCTAGTAGGTGAATCTAGACACCTTCTAAACTATTCCAGTAACAATTCTCTTCTGGGATAGTTGCCTTAGGAATCTTTGCCATTAATGAAGCAGTGGAGAAGGGCAATGTAGGAAAAACACTGAGTGCCCTTCGTTCCCCTGATGTCGGCTTGTATGGCGTCATCCCCGAATGTGGTGAAACTTACCAGAGTGACCTTGCTGAAGCCAAGAAGAAAAAACTGGCAGCAGGTGAGTTTGCGTAAATAAATATGTGCCCTGAAAGTAAGAACTTGAAAATATCACAGGGCAGATGTAGAGCAAAGGGACAAGCTATAGGGAAATTCAGAAGTACAGTATTAGGCTTATTTTAAAGACCCAAGGAGATAATATTCCTATTTTTGAAAATATTCTTTTTCTTCCCCTTGAGGGTGGCTATGTTAATAAAAAGGTCAGTTTTCTGAAAACGTTTATCTTTCATAGGGTGTTAGTAGTTCTGATTACCTAAGCCTGTAGATATTTAAAAGTTTATCTGCAAAAAGAGGGGAATAAAGATAAGAATTTTCATCCCGTTTCATGGCCCTGTTTTTAAAATTAACTAGAGAGGCTGAATGGCTGTAAGTTTTTTATCAGAATAGTTTTCTGACACACAAGGTCTTACTTAGGTATAGGCTTCGGAAGGAACAGAGGCAGTCAAGGTTGATTTCCCCATTTGGACTTCATAGGTATTTTCTTTTTATACTGTGGATATGAAAGAGCTAAATGAGACATTACAAAGTCATAGTTTTAAATTTTTATTTATTTATTTATTTTTTGCGGTACACGGGCCTCTCGCTGCCGTGGCCTGTCCTGTTGCGGAGCACAGGCTCCGGATGCGCAGGCTCAGCAGCCATGGCTCACGGTCCCAGCCACTCCGCGGCATGGGGGATCCTCCCGGACCGGGGCACAAACCCGTGTCCCCTGCATTGGCAGGCGGACTCTCAACCACTGCACCACCAGGGAAGCCCCAAAGTCATAATTTAAGAGGGACTTAGGATCGCTCTTTACTCTCATAGACCCAGGGACAGGTTTTGGAATGGTCTTCATTCAGCTTGTAACCCTTACCAGAACAATCCTGTGGTATCAGACATGTGAATGTGGGGAGTGTGGCTCTGGGTTTCTTTCATCTTTCCTTTATTTTCTGCCAGGAGATTATAACAGCAAGTGGGTGAAGCACTGGGTAAAAGGTGGCTATTATTATTACCACAATCTGAAGACGCTGGCAGGAGGATGGGATGAACCCCCAGACTTTGTGCAGAATTCTATGCAGCTTTCTCGGGAGGAGATCCAGGTAGGTCTCATTTCTTCACAAAAGAAGAAGCTGAGGGAAAGTACCTGTATTTTAGAGGTAATATTACTTAGGAGGAACAGGGCATGTGGTCAGAAGCCCTAGACTAAAATTAAGGCTACATAACAAACTACTTTGGAGTAATTTTTCCAGTGGGAGTGCTTAAGGCCTAAATTAGTAAAACATCTGGATTATAGACCTAAGTCAGATGAATTGTGTGCTTTTTAAAGAAAACTGGATGATCCAGCAAAGAACAAAAAAAGTTGCTCTGACTTCTCATTAAATGCAACTACTCTTACTCTTTCCCAGTGTACATTTTTAATCTCTTTTCTGACTATTCCACAGATTCCAACTGTACTATGTTAGAATATAACCTGCACTTTCACATAAAGTTAGCATTTTTTCTTATAGCAGCTTTTAAAGTGCTTCTTTCTCATCCCGTGTCTTTGCTTATGCTGTTCACTCTTACTAGAATTTCCTCATTCAGCAGTTCCTGAATACCTCCTATATGTACCAGACCCTCTTCTAAACACTGGAGATATAGTCATAAACGAAACAAAGTTCCTGCTGTCGTGAGATGTCCCTCCCCTGCCATCTACATCTGTCAAAATTTTATCCTTCCAGGCACACCCATCTCAAAGTGTCACCTCCTCTACAACGCTTATTAAAATTCCTTTTCCTTCCCCACTCCATCTTCATTTCAAGCCCCCCGCCCATAGTCTTTGTATTCATTTAGAATTTAACCAACTTAGATTTGTTTCAGTCGTGTGTGTACTTACCTTATGCCCACTGTTAGTTTTTAAGGTGAGGTACTAAGTTTGCAGTCCTTGTATGTAATGGCCACTTACTTTGTCCTTGACGGGCTGTTGAGCACTTCCAACGTTACCTGGTGCTAAGCTCGTGGTTATCAAACTGGAGTTGTCTAATGTACATGAAAGGAGAGGGAAATATATTGAGGGAAGTTGTTCAGTAGGCTCCTGTGGGTCATGATTAGACACATGGTTAATACACACAAAGATTCCTAGAGAGAAGGGACAGTAAAGGACTTTTAAAAAGGTTATCTACTTCCATTGGGCTGTTATTCCCAAATCCTGTATAGAAAAAAATGGAATGTTCACATATGTAAAAACTGAAATAGTCCCTTTCTTCAGAACTCACCTATCAGAGGAATGAGTTTCTATCTTGTGTTTATTAAAGTTCTCCTGTGAGGGAAATTATAGTCTCGTACCTTCCCAGTGTTTCATCTTCACTGCTAATGGTTTCACAGGTGATTAAATTTAACTAAGCTCATTGAACTCTCTCTCTGTTGGGCGTTGAGGGGCTATAAAGATGTATCAGAGTCTCTACTTTCCAGTTATTAACAATATTGTGGTAAAAATAGCAGGCACAGAACTGAGTACTGCAATGTAAAACAGAGAGAAATAGATGCTCTAATAACAGTAAAATAGAGGAAATATTAAGGAAGCAGTTAATTCTATCCTGGAGAAAGACAGCGTAGATAACATTTTAGCAGATGAGAAACAGAGGGAAGTCTATTCTGGACAGAAAGGACAGTGTGAGGAAGGACATCGAGGACTGGAGGAACATGGGCCATTTCAGGGAGGACGAGTGGTCCTTTGACTGGCATGCGAAGTGGAGGAGGCAGAGAAGAGAGGCAAGGACCTGACTGGCCACTTGAAGGAAGCCAGGGTGATCTTCCAGCAGAGTGATTTTTAACTCTTTTTGGGTCGTGTACACCTTTGAGAATCTAACTAACCTCCACAGAGACACTCCTACTTGGTGTTTTGTGTATGGACCTAAGATTTTTTTAAAAAATAAATTTATTTTATTTATTTATTTTTGGCTGCATTGGGTCCTCATTGCTGTGCGCAGGCTTTTTCTAGTTGCAGTGAGCGGGGGCTACTCTTCGTTGCAGTGTGGTGGCTTCTCTTGTGGAGCATGGGCTCTAGGCACGTGGGCTCAGTAGTTGTGGCTCACAGGCTCTAGAGCACAGGCTCAGTAGTTGTGACGCACAGGCTTAGTTGCTCCAACAGCATGTGGGATCTTCCCGGACTAGGGCTCAAACCCGTGTCCCCTGCATTGGCAGGCGGATTCTTAACCACTGCCTGCGCCACCAGAGAAGCCCTGGATCTAAGAATTTTTTTTTTTTTTTTACATCTTTATTGGAGTATAATTGCTTTACAATGGTGTGTTAGTTTCTGCTTTATAACAAAGTGAATCAGTTATACATATGTTCCCATATCTCTTCCCTCTTGCGTCTCCCTCCCTCCCACCCTCCCTATCCCACCCCTCTAGGTGGTCACAAACCACCTAGCTGATCTCCCTGTGCTATGCGGCTACTTCCCACTAGCTATCTATTTTACGTTTGGTAGGGTATATATGTCCATGCCACTCTCTCACTTTGTCACAGCTTACCCTTCCCCCTCCCCATATCCTCAAGTCCATTCTCTAGTAGGTCTGTGTCTTTATTCCTGTCTTACCCCTAGGTTCTTCATGATCTTTTTTTTTTGTCTTAGATTCCATATATATGTGTTAGCATATGGTATTTGTTTTTCTCTTTCTGACTTACTTCACTCTGTATGACAGACTCTAGGTCCATCCACCTCACTACAAATAACTCAATTTCGTTTCTTTTTATGGCTGAGTAATATTCCATTGTATATATGTGCCACATCTTTTTTTTTTTCTTTGCGGTACACGGGCCTGTCACTGTTGTGGCCTCTCCCGTTGCAGAGCACAGGCTCCAGACGTGCAGGCTCAGCAGCCATGGCTCACGGGCCCAGCCGCTCCACGGCATGTGGGATCTTCCCAGACCAGGGCACGAACCCGTGTCCCCTGCATTGGCAGGCGGACTCTCAACCACTGCGCCACCAGGGAAGCCTGTGCCACATCTTTATCCATCCATCTGTTGATGGACACTTAGGTTGCTTCCATGTCCTGGCCATTGTAAATAGAGCTGCAGTGAACATTTTGGTACATGACTCTTTTTGAATTATGGTTTTCTCAGGGTATATGCCCAGTAGTGGGATTGCTGGGTCGTATGGTAGTTCTATTTTTAGTTTTTTAAGGAACCTCCTGGTGGCTTTATCAATTTACATTCCCAACAACAGTGCAAGAGTGTTCCCTTTTCTCCACACCCTCTCCAGCATTTATTGTTTCTAGATTTTTTGATGATGACCATTCTGACTGGTGTGAGATGATATCTCATTGTAGTTTTGATTTGCATTTCTCTAATGATGTTGAACATTCTTTCATATGTTTGTTGGCAATCTGTATATCTTCTTTGGAGAAATGTCTGTTTAGGTCTTCTGCCCATTTTTGGATTGGATTGTTTGTTTTTCTGTTATTGAGCTGCATGAGCTGCTTGTAAATTTTGGAGATTAATCCTTTGTCAGTTGCTTCATTTGCAAATATTTTCTCCCATTCTGAGGGTTTTCTTTTGGTCTTGTTTATGGTTTTCTTTGCTGTGCAAAAGCTTTTAAGTTTCATTAGGTCCCATTTGTTTATTTTTGTTTTTATTTCCATTTCTCTAGGAGGTGGGTCAAAAAGGATCTTGCTGTGATTTATGTCATAGAGTGTTCTGCCTATGTTTTCCTCTAAGAGTTTGATAGTGTCTGGCCTTACATTTAGGTCTTTAATCCATTTTGAGTTTATTTTTGTGTATTGGTGTTAGGGAGTGTTCTAATCTCATACTTTTACATGTAGCTTTCCAGTTTTCCCAGCACCACTTATTGAAGAGGCTGTCTTTTCTCCACTGTATATTGTTGCCTCCTTTATCAAAGATAAGGTGACCATAGGTGTGTGGGTGTATCTCTGGGCTTTCTATCCTCTTCCACTGATCTATATTTCTGTTTTTGTGCCAGTACCATACTGTGTTGATTACTGTAGCTTTGTAGTATAGTCTGGAGTCAGGCTCCTGGACCTAAGAATTTTAAACAGAGGAGTGATGTTACCTCACTTCAGCACGTTACCTAACCTCCTACCTCCCTGAAAACAAAACAAAACAAAAAACAGTGACCATCAAATTGGTTCTCCCACTCTCCACTTTCCTCCCTTTCAGTGAATCTGGATTTTCACTGAATCCTTCATCATTTTCTTTTCCCAAAAGAAAAGTCTCTTTTCCCAAACTTATCATTTATCTTGTCTCTTGATTTTATTCTCTCCCAGTTCCTTGCAGACCGTGTACTCCACCTCCTCTCATTTTTTGGATTATTCTAATATGTAACCTAGATCAGTGCTTTCCAGAATTTAGTGCAGTCTTTAACTGCACACGTTGTTGCCCAGGGGAAAAAAAAAATCAAGGCTCTGATACCAAGGATGGGGGGATACATGGTATATCCATATACCATGGATATTAGGTGGGTAACCAGGTGTTCTCACTAACCATTCTCACCACTCCTGCCCTCATTCAAGCCAGGTCCTCTCCCACTTGGATTATACGATAACAGCATCCTAATTCATCCACTCAGGCTAATCTGTCAGCTACTCCGCTAACAGTGCTGCTTTTCTAAAAATAAATCTGATGGCTTTATTCCTGTTTGAAAGTTTTCTGATTCTCCAGTGATTGTAGTAACAGTTCAAACACTCTAGGCTACTTCTCAAGACGATTTGTAGTCTGTCCACTCCCTTGCAGGGCCCTCCTCTGTGTCATTCCAGGGGATCTGGGCCTTGGTGTTGTCACCTGTTACTCTGTCTTCTTGTCAGCAATGACCCCAGATCAGCAAGCACACTTCCTGGCACAGCCAGTGTTAGGTAGGTGAGTAAAGGAAATAACATATTTCCTTTAGGTAAAAGAAGGTGAAGTTTTTGTTTATGACTTTTTGGGGGAATGTGAGGACAACTTGGCCTTGAAAAATAGATCTGAAGTCTGCATTCCCATTTCTTGGCTAAAGATCTAGTATAGCCTTGGAAAGCCTTAAGCATCAGTTTGTGTGATACTGTGTAAAAATTTGTGTCCATTCTCACCTGTGTTTGTCTTCTCATGTGACCATTGCTTTTTCAGAGTTCCATCTCTGGGGTGACTGCTGCGTATAACCGAGAACAGCTTTGGCTGGCCAACGAAGGCTTGATCACCAAGCTGCAGGCTTGCTTCAGGGGATACTTAGTTCGGCAGGAATTCCGATCCAGGATAAATTTCCTAAAGAAACAAATCCCTGCCATCACCTGCATTCAGGTATTTCAGAGCCTATTATGCAGACAGCAAGTGGGCTTCTAGAGCAGGAGTAATAAAAAGTCAGCTCCTACGATCGAATGTCTGAGTATGTCCTCTGTCTTCTGACCTCTTAGTCTTGTCCTTCTTCTGACAAGCACTTCCTCTCCTACCATTGGAATCAATGTGTGCTCATTGCTGTTTAGTGTGGTGAGTTGTCCAGCTCAGTGGCAGTTCTTCTTGGGCACCTCATTGTCTTCTAAGACTGTTCCTTTGTGTCAGATTTGAATATTGAGAGAAGCAACTGCGATTTTGCTTCAATGACAGGGAAGCACAATGTCACAGAAACAATCCTGGGTTAGGAATTATGGCTCCAGCACTGCCAGGTAGTGGTAAACCTCTTCTCTGAGTTTGTGTCCTCATCTATAAATGGGGATACTAATATTTATCTTACCTTCCTCACCTGATTCGTTGTAAGGAGCCTATGAGAGCATCTGTGCAGATGCACTTTAAGGTGTGAAGTGCTGTGCTCACATCAGGGAGGTGGAAGTTAGCCAGTGTGCTCTCCTGGTAGAGGTACAGCCCAGGCCCCTCTTCCCCTGTCACTGGTGGACGTGATCCTTTTTAAAGCTGCATCATGAATTGCACTTGGATGGTATCTCAAGACAGAATCTTTTAACTTCCTCTGACCCTTGGGAAATAATGTGTCGCATGTAATGTTTGATGGTTTCAGTCGCAGTGGCGAGGATACAAGCAGAAGAAGGCGTATCAGGACCGCTTAGCTTACCTGCGCTCCCATAAAGATGAAGTTATAAAGGTGTGTAGCCCAGGCAGGGTTTCTCAGCGTGGGGCGTGAGCATGATATGTGTGGAGATGAAGGGCTCTTCTAATTTCCAGGACCGCCTTTTCCTTTTCCACAGATTCAGTCCTTGGCAAGGATGCATCAAGCTAGAAAGCGCTACAGAGATCGCCTACAGTATTTCCGAGACCATGTGAGTACCCTTGGGTAACAAGGACCAGTAGAGTTAGTTTTGCTGTGTTTGTGGTGGACAGAAGAACAAAGGAATTTCTTTTTTTTGTTCCTTAGATGAACGACATTATCAAAATCCAGGCTTTTATTCGGGCAAACAAAGCTCGTGATGACTACAAGACTCTCAGTGAGTAACTGTGGCTCAGCAGAGGACAGTTGAGGCAGTGGTTGAGAGCCGTCAGGTTCTGAGTATGCTCCACGGATCTCTTTTCTTGTCCTGCAGGCAAGGCTTGGGGGGTAGGGTGCTGTTTGTGACTTAAGCCCCATTGCTCACCTGTGACTTGATGTCTTGTTGCTTGCCGTATTCGCCTTCCACATAACAACATAGCAATAGCATGACTGGGAAGACTGCACTTGGTGGTTGTCTTTGCACATCTCAAAAATAAACAAATATCTTACGTGTGAATAGAGCTTTTTTTTTTAAGACAGTGCTGATGTTTTCCATTTTATTGACGCTTCCATTCCTCGTCTGACACATGCTTTCTTTCTGTCAGTCAATGCTGAGGATCCCCCTATGGTTGTGGTCCGAAAATTTGTCCACCTGCTCGACCAAAGTGACCAGGATTTTCAGGAGGAGCTTGATCTTATGAAGATGAGGGAAGAGGTCATTACCCTCATCCGTTCTAACCAGCAGCTGGAGAATGACCTCAATCTCATGGATATCAAAATTGGACTGCTAGTGAAAAATAAAATTACACTACAGGTATGGTCCAGTGCCAGTAAGGGCCTTGGGGTACATTGTCCTGCTTGGTACCCCTGTCTCTCCCTAGGTGACTTGCAGGGAGGGGGTAGGAGGCTGGCTTTCTTAGCGAACGCCATACATTGTTTTTTTTTAAGTTAAATAAGAAATCAAGTGATTTAATCACAAAATTTTAAATAGAGAAAAGTAGATAAAAACCATCCCATAATTCCACCACCCTAACAATCATTTTATATCCTACATTTTTATTTAATATAGAGGATAAGATACTTTCCATATGTTAAGTCATCATAAATATTATTTTTAGTGGCAGTGTAATAATTTATCAGGAAATAATCTGAGTTACCTCTTTTTTTCTAGACTATTTGACATTTTCAACTTTTATTATTACGGAATAACGCTGCAGTTAATGTTTCAATGTATATGTAGCTTTTATTGTGTTTAAGACTTTGTAAGATAGATTCCTAGAAGTTGGTTTCCTGAATCAATGGACATTTTTATAGATGAGGTTCTTTATAGGAAGGTGGAAGTAGGAATGGATTTGATTGATGTACTGAAAATAAGGTACAGTGTAGTGATTCTAAAATATTTAGGGGATCTGCCAGTGCAGTAGACCTTCATGAAAGTTTTTAGGTGCTAAAAGACCTTTCCATAATGCCCAGAGTTTCATCTTTGAAAGCTTTTTGATTTATGTATATGTGTTTGTTTATAGGACGTGGTTTCCCACAGTAAAAAACTTACCAAAAAAAATAAGGAACAGTTGTCTGATATGATGATGTTAAATAAACAGAAGGGAGGTCTCAAGGCTTTGAGCAAGGAGAAGAGAGAGAAGTTGGAAGCATATCAACACCTGTTTTATTTACTGCAGGTGAGTGGCTCCTGGAATTAGTATTGTAAAATTTAGTTAATTTACTTTTCTCAAGAAAACCTTATGCATAGATCTCTGTGAAAGTCCTTCTGATTTCCACTGAGAGATGAGCAAAGGGCTGTCTTATTTTTCTTTATTACTCAGGTACTTTCTAATCCTTCAAGCTGAAAAATCTTGAATATTTGTGCCAGCCTTCATGTCATCTAGAAATTACTTATCCCTTGCTTTCGTTTCAGACCAACCCCACCTATCTGGCGAAGCTGATTTTTCAGATGCCCCAGAACAAGTCCACCAAGTTCATGGACTCTGTAATCTTCACACTCTACAACTATGCATCCAACCAGCGAGAGGAGTACCTGCTCCTGCGGCTGTTTAAGACAGCACTGCAGGAGGAAATCAAGTACGGACAGATTTCTGCAGGGCATACATGGGACCCCTCCCCACCGTCATAGGTGCTCATAGTTTGAGATTCAGGCCTGCCTGTGCCTTTTCTCAATACTGTGACATGTGTGAGATACTTACTCTAAAGAAGCATTTACCTTTTATAATGTAATAATATAGATTATGCACTCACACAAACTAATTATACTGAAAATACAAATTAATTATATGTTAATTATATATATACTGTATACCAATATGAACTAATAATATATACACAATATAAACTAATATGCTAATTATAAGCTAATATAATAAACACTAATATAAAGTGTCGCTGTTTCTGGGGAGGTGATAGAGATTTGCTAAATTAGTTTTAGGAATATTCTGTATTAAGATAGAATTTTTTAAAAACTGGTCCAAACATGAAGATTTCAGATCTTTAGCTAATGAAGGACCTGATCATGTTCCTATGATTGAGTTTGCAACAACAGCAGGAAGGTGCGGTATTCAGATGAGTGTTGGGGAGTGTTTCTAGAGAAAGAGCTTGTAACTCTTTCCTTCCAACTATCCCATTTCTGTTTTTAGGAGATGGGATCTTTAAGTAGGAAGGATCTTTAGGTTGGTAGATTTGTGATTAGTTTGAACTGAATTTGTATTTATGTTTTATAGGTCAAAAGTAGATCAGATTCAAGAAATTGTGACAGGAAATCCTACAGTTATTAAGATGGTTGTAAGTTTCAACCGTGGGGCCAGGGGCCAGAATGCGCTGAGACAGATCTTGGCCCCGGTGGTTAAGGAGATTATGGATGACAAATCTCTCAATATCAAAACTGACCCTGTGGATATTTACAAATCTTGGGTCAATCAGATGGAGTCTCAGACAGGAGAGGCAAGGTATGGTAACCACAACACCTTTTCTTTCATGTTTTTATTATTTTCTCTCTCTCTTTTTTAAACAGTGAACATTTCTTTGATTTATAAATTAGTAATTGTTTAAATAGGTTTTCCTTAGACACCCCTTCTTTAAGTAGTTGCCTTGGTAATTTATTCACTTATTTAGCAAATATTTATTGAGTACTTACTAAGTGCCAGACACTGTGTTAGATACACCTACAATAATACGATAACGAATGAGACATACAATACTGAATGAAGAAGACATGCTCCCTGTCCTCTGTTCATAGTTTATTGCGTGGGAGAGATGACACACAGGTACATAGAAATAAAGTTGCAAACTGAGGGGAGTTTCGTGATGTTTTGTAGAGAACTGTAATGGAGAATTCAAGAGGGAGCTAACTTAAAGGGGTTAGGGAGAGCCTCCCTGAGAAGGTGAACCATCACATGGTGGAGGCCTGAAGGGTACAGTGGGGCCAGCCTTGCTAGGTGCAGAGCCTTGCTAGGTGCAGAGTCTTCATGTCTGGATGCTGTCAGGTGGAAGGAGCTTGGGAGAGTCTAGGACCTGGAAGGACACTGGGCATCAGCAGAGATGCAGTTGGATGGGAAGACTCACACAGATCAGAGTGAGATCCCTGTGTTTCATTAAAGGGAAGAGGAGCTGGTGTGGGCGAATGATGAGCTGCCCTGGAATACTGAGAGTTGGACTAACTAAATTAACATAATCCAGGAGAGTTCTGTGCCAGGGCGGTAGTTTTCACCACCAGCGTTAACACATCCAAAGGAAAAATGTGTCAGTAGAATATGGGAAATGCTGGGAAAATACAGTTCAGAGGGCCAAAATGTTTAAAATATTTTTATCCAGCTTGGCTGAGGACAGGGGAGGAGTAGCTCTCCATATGATTGCTACTCAGAGTTTGATCTGTGGGCCAGTAACTGTAGATCATCAGTGTCGCTAAACACACTGTTTAGTTCAGCTGACATTTTTTTCCATAGCAAGACTTTCTCAATGAAGGAAGCATCCATTCTGAAGTTGATTACATTCTGGCTCAAGCTCCTTATCCTGTCTTGGACTGGTTGGTGGAATGGTCTACATGTTGAATAATGCTGCTTTCCACGTACCTGGACACCAGGCAAAGGGGGAGGTTACCCTGGATAGAGAACAGAAAATTCTGCTCACTCCTACAAAGGGCTTATCCCCTATTGGGAATCGTGTGGGAACCAACCCTGATTTGGTTCTCTGCTTTGTGTCAGCCTGTCACCCAAGAGTCAGATCGTTACTGGGTGTGATGGAAAATCCATTTTTGTTTTGACCTGCACCAGGCCCAAATCCTGGAATATGGTCAGCCAACTGCAGTAGTTGACTGGGAAGGTTTGACTGAAGCTCAGGGCATCCCTAGATGGGAGCCCCACGGACACAGGCTCAAGGGTACTAAAATACTTCCTCTGCCGGTCCATGAGTTGGTCATTTTTAGATCAAAATTCCAGTAGGTATTTCAAGATTTTTTCTTGTAGGTGCCTATCAGAAACGTGTCTTATTTTGCTTTTCATAAAATGGAAATTGATTTTAACACATTTTTTTTAATGTGGATAACTGGGAGGTGTAGTGGTATGTGGTGGGAGCCCATGCAGCATGTAAGCATCACGGATCCTTGAGCTTCAGCCACGAAACTCATAGCAAACTGGGACGTTGTCCCTCTTGGCAGTGTTCACCTCTAAAATCTTTGAAATTTAATATTCTGTTCTCTGACTACACCCATTTAGTTTAACACTTTCATTCTCTTTGTTCATTGCTACCTTTTTTAAAATGTCATATACGTATACAGTTATATTTTACTGATATAAAAGATGTAAAGTACATAACTTACAAAATATAAATGCCCTTATAAATTCAATACAGCCAATTGTTTGAGACAGAATGCTTTTGTTAATTTTTGCTGAATCTTTGTGTTCATAGTCTACCAGTGTTTGTAATTCAGCCACCATATGACGAATGGAGTTGTGTCCTTATTTGCTGGTATTAGTTTCCTATTGCTCCTGGGATGAACTACCACAAACTTGATGGCTTAAAACAACAGAAATTTATTTTCTCACAGTTTTGGAGGCCAGAAATCCGAAATTGGTATTAAAGGGGTGAAATCAGGGTGTCAGCAGGGCTGTGTTCCCTCCAGAGGCTCTAGTGGAAAATCCATTCCCTGCCTCTTCAGCTTCTGGTGGCTGTTGGCATTCCTGGCCTTGTGGCTGTATCACTCCAGTCTCTGCCTGCCCTCCCCCGTCGCCACATTGCCTCCTCTTTTGTGTGCACCAAATCTCCCTCCGCCTCTCTCTTATTAGGATGCTTGTGATTGGATTTAGGCCACCAAGATAATCATTACTGCTTTTTGACCTCATTGAAAGTACCACACTGGGACCCCTGCAATTCGTTTTTGTCTTTCAGCTCCCTCCTGTCCTTGTTTCCTTCCTGATTAAGCCTAGGCCCAGTGTTCTAGCACATCTACTATTCTCTTGTCAGTTCCTTCTGACTCAGGGCCTTCTCCTGAATGATCTCGTCAGCTCCTCTGTCTTCAGTTCCTATATGTAACTGTCAGCTCCCTCACCAGTACCTAAAGGGTCACCATGTCCCATTGATTGTGTCTCCTTAATATCTGTCAGATCTGTCTCCTTGGTCCCCACTGCTTGCATCCTTGTTCATGCCCTCATCATATTTTTTTTGGGGGGGGGGCCATGCCACGTGGCATGCAAGATCCTATTTCCCCAACCAGGGATCGAACCCACGCCCCCTGCAGTGTAAGCACAGAGTCCTGACCACCAGGGAAGTCCCATGCTCTCATCATTTCTTGATCAGGCTGTAGCACTAGTCTTCTAGCTCTTTCATCTGTGACTGTCCATCTTTAGTTCATTTCTCATGGTGGATCAGAGCAATCCTCCTCAAAATTCAGATCTGTCTCTTAATAGCTCTCTGTGGCTTCTAGGAAAGTCCAGACTTCTTAGCATCATATACAGGGCCCTCCATGATCTGGCCCCTGTTTACTCTTCCACCCTCATTTCTCCTTCCTCTTCCCTTTCTTCGCATTTGACCTTCCTTCCCAGAAGACCTTTCTTCTCCCTTTTTCCTGAGTTCATATGTCCCTTCCTTATGGAAGTCTTCCTTGATTCCTCCAGTCTGAATCGAAGCCTCTTCTCTGCGGCACTGTAGCACTTCTGGTTAGCTTCTTCTTTGTAGTGCAGTGTGTTTACAGATACTTATTTGTGTGTCTCTTCCACCAGACTGTGAGAGACTCGAGAAGCTTTCATGTCTCCAATACCTTTTATCCCAAGTGCCTGGCACATAGTTCAAGGCACCCAATTCACAGTTGAAAACCTGAGCCCCAATTCTGGCCCCACCATTTACCAGCTCTACGAGCACAACAAAATTATCTACTCTCTCTGGGTCTTTCTGTTTATGAAAGACACAGTCTCACCTCAGGCTGTTCCTGGCTGTTGGTCTAACATACATGGGGATAATTTCTGCTTTCCCAGCAAACTACCCTATGATGTGACCCCAGAGCAGGCTCTGGCTCATGAAGAAGTCAGGACACGGTTAGACAACTCCATCAGGAACATGCGGGCCGTGACGGACAAGTTCCTGTCAGCCATCATCAGCTCTGTGGACAAAATCCCGTGAGTGCTGTCAGCTGTGACCCCCTGTTGAGCCCAGAATTAGTGGCCTTCTGCTCCCTGGCCCTTCTCACTACGTTTTGTCCACCCCACAGTTACGGGATGCGCTTCATTGCCAAAGTGCTGAAGGACTCATTACACGAGAAGTTCCCTGATGCTGGTGAAGATGAGCTGCTGAAGGTAAGACTGAAAGCTGGCACATTCTTGCCCTACCAATAATAGCCCTTTGAGGAAAAAGTTTTAAGACTAGGCCTGACCTTAGACTTCCGTTAAGGACCTTAACCTAGATTTTGTCAGTAGCTTGCCGTTGATTGTGAGATTTTGAAAGTGTTTGTAAGTAGTAAATCATACCTCTTTTAGTTCCTATATAGTTCCTGTGTTCTTTGAATGGCACACAGACCTCAAACAAGTAGAGAAGATGGATTTTCCTGTCTTGAGATACATTTCTTTGAGTCCTATCTTTTCGCTGAAGAATTGCTCCCTCTGCTGGTGGCCAGGTGAATGGTAGCAAGCACAGTTGTTTCCACTAAGGCTGTTGCTGATAATTCTTTCTTACTCAGCTATGCTCCCTCCTTTTTTTTTTTCCTTCTTCTTCTTTTTTTTTTTTAATCTGAACGCTTTTTTCTTCTCTCCTAGTTCTGTGCTTTCCTACAGTGAGGCCTCGATTCTAGACTTTCTGTTCAGGTGAATTAATTTTATTTTCTTCTGAATGAAACTCTAGGGGAAATGCTGTGACTGTCCTTGAATTCTTCTGTGGAAGAGATGTGTGTTGAGTGACTTTAATTTCAGAGGCATGAACTTGTGCACCTTTGAAGTCTTCAGCATGAGGATGATGGGGGTTGGACAGGTTATGCTCTGCTAATTAGGTCGTGTTCAAGGATTTATTTTAGCTATGTTCATTAGCTTCTTAAAATGAAAGCCCATCTGCCTGAAAATGAAAAGTGCATGTGGTTGACAGCAGCCTTATTTGCTGCCATGGTATGTGAACAAAGGCTGCCCTAAAATGCTCAGTAACAGACTTTAAGTCTATCATTTTTACCTTCTGAATCTACTCTTTCATTGTCGTGATTTTCAGTTCTGTTCTCATTTTCTTTTTTTCTGCATCCAGCCAAGGGCTGTTTGGTCATTTTAGTTTCAGGCCTTGAGGGAAATTGTGTGTGTGTGTGTGTGTGTGTAGTGTTTAATTTTTTCTCACAGGACCACATTTTCTGGTTTTCTTTGCTAGCAAAGTCATTTATGGCTTACTTGGTGGAATGGTTTTTAACACCCATTTCTTTTTCCTCTGTTCCCAGATTATTGGTAACTTGCTTTACTATCGATACATGAATCCAGCCATTGTTGCTCCTGATGCCTTTGACATCATCGACCTGTCAGCAGGAGGCCAGCTTACCACAGACCAACGCCGAAATCTTGGCTCCATTGCAAAGATGCTTCAGCATGCAGCTTCCAATAAGATGTTTCTGGGAGATAATGCTCACTTAAGCATCATTAACGAATATCTTTCCCAGTCCTACCAGAAATTCAGGTAAGGGGAAAGGGACAAGGTACTTGAAAGATTCTGTGGGCGTGTTTCTAACTCTGAAGGTAAAGACAAGATTAAATACCACACCCAACATTCCCTGGACTGCAGTGTTGTATACATCTCATGTGCTCAGAGCTCCAGGGGATGATGAAGAGGATGTGTGAGCTATTAAAATGTATTCCTATGAAATAGACTGTACTTCACGTAGAAACAATGGTCTGCGTTAGGCACGTGTTACTTTGTAACCAGAGAAGAATTGGAGAGTGCTTTTAATATTTGTAAATTAAACATTCAATTGAGAGTTCGAGTTCGGGACGTTGTCTTAGAAAGTTGGTTCTGCTAACAACGCAGGTGTTTGAGAACTGTTTTAAATTATGGTTGAGCAGTTCTTGTGGGTAGAACTAAAACGAAGTGGAAAGAGAACCAACCAGAACCAAGCCAGTCCCAAGGCTGTCAAGCACAACGAACGTGCAGCAGTTTCTCTAGAATTAACTGTCTTGACTGGCTTCTTTTGAACTCACTGCCCCAGAGGTTTGTGGGATGTCCTTCGTCAACTTCTCACACATGTGTCACTTGTTGGGGCCTGGCTCCTGTGTTTATTTTCAGACGGTTTTTCCAAACTGCTTGTGATGTCCCAGAGCTTCAGGATAAATTTAATGTGGATGAGTACTCTGATTTAGTGACCCTCACCAAACCTGTGATCTACATTTCCATTGGTGAAATCATCAACACCCACACTGTAAGTATTTTTCTTTAATGATTTAATTTCATTGCTCTGTCTTAATTGCCTTCTCCGGCTGCTGCCTGCTATCTCTGGAAGCCAGAGATCTCAGTTTGATCTTACTGACATCACATCTGCCTTGTTGTTTATCTTCCTTTGCTTATTATCCTTAACTTTCTTGAAGTGATCCCCAGGCCACCTGCATCAGAATCATCTGGGCTGGTTATTAAAAATGAAGTTTCCTGAACCCCACCACAGGCCAGCTGAATCAAAATCCCCATGGCTGGACTTCAGAATCTCCATTGTGACCCCTGATATAGTGACTTGATAAAATACTGTTTTTATTGGTCCTTTTTTTTACCCTGGCCCTCTGTCTTACTTTTCTAACATGATCTAGAATACCAGCTTTTTCCTCTGTGTCACCTTTGAGTGATTTTTCCCTTGGGTACTTCTTCCCCCCTCCCCAATTTTTTATAATTCATCCCCCCTTGGGGGCATATAGAACAGGAAATAAGGAAATAAAATGAAATTTCAGGGATTGTCATTTCTGACGACGTCACCTGGGGTAATAGCTTATTAAGGCTTTGCCGAATACCCCTAAAATAATGATAATGTTGATCTGATGCACTTTTTTTCTGAATTAAAAGATATTATATACTGGAAACTTTAAGTAAAAGTATGAATGTGAGTCATTTGAACTGGTTGTAGGGAATATTGATGACTTGGATATTGAAGTCTGTGAGTTTCCTTGTTCTTTCTTATATAGGGTACGTTTAAATCCTTTATATCTGTAAGGTTGAGAGAGTACCAGTATTTCCTCTTCATATGTCGTAACATATGTCATTCATCACAGGCCAATGTGTTGCTTTATATATCATATTGTTTATTTGGGTTAGTTTGTTGAGGATTGGTTTTTCAGTTCTTTGAATATGGGAGTTTTGTTATCTAACCTCTTTTGTGCTGTTAGGCATTGTGGATGGGGACGGGGGCTAGTGGGTTGAGTGTGTAAATGCAATTGATCTCTGGATGTTGGATGCAGCTCCTGTTAGATCACCAGGATGCCATTGCCCCGGAGCACAATGATCCAATCCATGAGCTGCTGGATGACCTTGGCGATGTGCCCACCATCGAGTCCCTAATAGGTAAAGTTCTGACTTAACTGCCCAGAAGCTGAGAGAGGAGATTGGCAGGAGTGCTGTAATTATCACCTCCTCTGTTTCTACACTGTTCAAGCTCTGAATACACATCAGAGAAGAAAACAGATGTGATCCCTATCTGTTAGGAACTGAAGTCCAGTGGAAGAGATCATTTTAAATGCATAGATACATATAATCATGTAACTAGAAATTTATAAGTCCTATAAAGGAAATGAACAGAGTATTTTTTTTGATATTTATTTATTTATTTGGTTGCACTGGGTCTTAGTTGTGGCAGGCAGGCTCCTCAGTTGCGGCAGGCGGGCTCAGTTGTGGCAGGCGGGCTCCTCAGTTGTGGCATGCGAACTCTCAGTTGCAGCATGCATGTGGGATCTAGTTCCCTGACCAGGGATCAAACCTGGGCCCCCTGCATTGGGAGCGTGGAATGTCAACCACTGTGCCACCAGGGAAGTCCCTGAACAGAGTATTTTGAGAGAGAAATGTTACAGTGTTGAAATGATTTCTCAAACATTTGTTAAGTTATTTTATTATGGATCCTTTGCCTTTACCATTTGGCATGATGTTTTATTTCTCAGTAAAAGGTGTCCTCACCACAGTGTACATATAGGCTTATTCAACTACCTTCTTAAACTTGCATTATCTTTTACTTGAATTATTATCTGCTCTCCAATGTCTCCTCTGTTTACGGTATTGATTCTTTCTACCGTCCCAAAACTTTAGGAGAAGGCTCTGGCAATTTAAATGACCCAAATAAGGAGGCACTCGCTAAGACAGAAGTGTCCCTCACACTGACCAACAAGTTTGATGTGCCTGGAGATGAGAATGCAGAAATGGACGCTCGGACCATCTTACTGAAGTGAGTATTGGAAGGAGGAGGAACGGAGTAAGTGTAACCCAGTGATCCCTTCTGTCCCTTGGTCTTGGTGAATGAGTCCTCTTGTTCATCCCTAAAATGATCATCTCAGCCATTTAAGCCTCATATGTTTCCAGTCACCTCATGTATTATACTTGACACAGGGCTTACTTGCCTTATTTGCTAATAAGATGCTGAAATGAATTTGTAGCTTGGAAATCCTAACCTTGGTACTCACTCTGTCATAACTGTGTAAGTAAGCCTGGGACTTTGCGTACCTTGCATTAGGGCTGCCCAGTGGGACTCTGTGAGGTAGTGTTTGCTCTGCTCCTGTTGAGGTCCATTCGAAGGAAGTAGGACACCTGCTAATGTTTAAATGCTTCGCACACCTCCTTTCAGCACAAAACGTTTGATTGTGGATGTCATCCGGTTCCAGCCGGGAGAGACCTTGACTGAAATCCTAGAAACACCAGCCACCAGTGAACAGGTAAAGTTTGGGGGTTTACCAGGTACCACAGTAAGATGCATAGGTGCTCCTGTGATAGGCACGTGACAAGGCTGAGGAGGTGGGACATAGGTGGCGAGAGGTGGTCACTGGAAGGTGGGCCTGGATGTGGTGGCATTTAGGGCTTATTGAGAAAGTTGTTGGTTCCTAAATCCAGAGGTGGTTGTTTCTAGGGCACAGAGCTCACTGGCACTTACATGCAGTCTGTGTGTGTGCTTTAATTTAACCTGAGGCAGAATCAGTGAGTCTGCCCAGTAATTTATTGAATACTATATAGTTAGAATTTTAAGTGCCTTGGTAGATAGGAGAAAAGAATAGAATGTGGCTCCTAAGTTCTGTGAACTTAGTTGGAGATGTGTGACATATGCCCCTGAAACAGTTAGAAAACCACTGAAAATTCACTATGGTTTTGGCCCTAAAAATGCTAGAAATTAAAGCAAGAGTCCAGTGAGCAGCAAAGTATCAGGGAGGTATGGGACTTGAACCAAGCTCACAAAGAACATGCATGTATGACAAGAGGGACGTTCTAGACCGGGGGGTCCCCGTGAACAGAGGCACAAGGGAGGGCAGAGCATGATGTGACCAGACCTACATATCTAGAATGAAGGTGTGGGTGAGGGTGAGTAGTGAGAAATTAAACGTGAGGACAAATTATGTAGAACCCAAAACTTAGGAATTTTGCACCAGAGAGATAGGAGTAAAGGGCCTTTGTAACCTTTGGGACCATTTGACATTGATTAATTTTGCAGTGCTGTCAGAGCAGATGGTAGTTGAGTCATCTGTGTGTGTGACAGGGTTCCAGGTCCAATTGGGTGAGGGGTGGCACGGCAGTGGGGAGGGACGGATGGGTCACGTTTAAGGCTTCTGTTTCATGTTTATAAAATGAGAAAAGTAAGTCAAGTCATTCGTTTTCAATTTTTTGAGCATGGGAATCCTTTTCATTAAGTAACAATGTATTTGGAATCCCAACATATAAAAGAGGTAAAATTGGAGCTACTCTGGCAGCCCCAGGGATGGGCCCTTGGAATCCCACCCTCCAGGACTCGTGGCATCCCTGGGAAACCCTTAAGGCTGCAGGGAGGACTATTTGAAAACCAGTTTTAAATGAATTGTCAGCTTTTAGATGCTGTGACTAATTACTCATTAGTTGTGTGTGATGGGCAGGAAAAGAGGCATAACCAGTAACTGCAACTGGTTAAACTTGGAAGGAAATTTGAAGTAGGGAAGAAGGAACTGGTCTTTACTGAGAATCTGCTATTAGTTTGGTGCTTTCACCTGTGTTCTTTCCTGTAATCCTTGCACTATCCCTATGCGGTGAGTCTTTTCATCCTCCTTTCACAGATGACAAAACTAAGACCCCTAGAGGTTAAATAACTCGCCCAAGATCATTCACTTGTAGTGGCAGAACCAAACTTGAATCGGGTTCTGTCTGACTCCAGTTTATGCTCTTTGCGTTATCTGATGAAGAGTAATTTTGACATTAGAAGAAAAGGGAATATTGGGAAAGGAATTGCTCCAGTTCGGGAAAAATTACAAGTCTGAACTACAAACCTTTCCAAATGTAAACATCCCCAGTACAAAACAGTTCAAAATGTGGTACCAGAGCCTTAGCCATATGCTGGGATCTATCAGCATAGAGGTGATCATTGAAGTTTTGAGAGAGAACACTTACAAAGAAATGACCATGGGCCACTTGGAGGTACCAGCGCATGCTTAGGGCAAAAAGTGCAGAAAAAGTGCAGAGAAGATGATCAAGGCAACAACTAAGAAAAGGCACTGGATTGGGGATGGGCGGAATGGTAACGAGAATTGGTGAGAGAAGCCAGACTGCGAGGAAAGTGCTGAAAGACTGCAACAGCAAGTGTGGATCGTTTGTTGGGTGGGAACATAACAGACAAACGTTGGTTGGTGACTAGGAGACAGAGCAGATATGAGAAGGGTCTCTTTACTGGCGTTTGCAGCGTGTTTGAAAGAGGGGAGGCTTGAGCGTGATTCAGCTGGGACGAGGTAGCAAAAAGGATTAGCAAGAATTTACTGACCACTGGTATTGCATTGGTGTGGTTATAACGTTCATCAAGCCGGGTTTCAAATAAAATTAAATGATTTCCATGTCCCCAGTGTGATAGGGAAAAAACGAGGGATTTTGTACCCAGTGGAGTCCAATCTCCTGTCCAGGAAAGAAGCCCTAAGAAGCCAACATCTGACTTCATAGATGTTTCTCTTCTAGATGAAAAGAGAGCTGTCTCTGCTTCATGCAGTTTCTTTGTCAGTTGTCGGGGGTGGGGGTAAGTTTGTTCCCCTCTATTTCCGGAATAGAGTTGTTTGTTTGTTTTAAATACTTATTTGCTTGCTTGCGTCGGGTCTTAGTTGTGGCAGGCGGGCTCCTTAGTCGTGGCATGCAGGCTCCTTTGCTGCATGCATAAACTGGAGTCAGACAGTTGTGGCATGTGAACTCCTAGTTGCGGCATGCACATGGGGTCTAGTTCCCTGACCAGGGATCGAACCCAGGCCCCCTGCATTGGGAGTGTGGCATCTTAACCACTGCGCCACCAGGGAAGTCCCCCAGAATAGAGTTTGAGAGCTTTATAAATTCAAGTGTGGTTCAGTGTGGAGACCTTGCCACGAACTTCTTTTTCTTACTGTAGGAAGCAGAACACCAGAGGGCCATGCAGAGACGTGCTATCCGTGACGCCAAAACTCCTGACAAGATGAAAAAGTCAAAATCTGCAAAGGAAGACAGCAACCTCACTCTTCAGGAGAAGAAGGAGAAGATCCAGTCAGGCTTGAAGAAGCTAGCAGAGCTTGGCACCGTGGACCCAAAGAACAGATACCAGGAACTGATCAACGACATTGCCAGGGTACGGCATTTGGGGGACAGTGACGGCCTGGCCATGTTTAAAGCTGTCTCAGAGGCTTATGAGGAGACAGTAGCTGTTCCGGTGACAACGTACCTTCAGTTCAGTGTACCTTCAGGAGAGGAGATTAGAGTCCTCTCTTCTGGGGAATCGTTTCTGACTCTTCCAACATGAGGTCCTAGCCTGCCCTTTGATGGCTTATTCCATGGCCTAAATTAAATTAGTAGGGAGAAAACCTTAATTAGAGCTTCCTATGTCTCAGTTTGTCTTTGGCCTTAAAGAATTCCTCCAGATCTTTTTAATGATTACTGTGAAATATAAATTAACATCAAGTTGATCATCAAATCTTGATTTGTGTGAATCTTCTCAAGTAAGGGGCTCTGGCGCAGGCTGAGAAGTTTAGGCATTCTCTGCTGTCGCCCTAAAATCACACCATGCACAACTGCAAGCTTGGTAATTGTGATATTAAAGTTATCTTTTTCTCCCTCTCCTAACAACATATTTAAGAGGTTTAAACCAGCTTTGCAAGTCAATTATGAGAATGTGGAGGTCTGTAAAAGTAACACATTTCCCTGCCTCATTAAATAGAAATGGGGAAAAAAATTGATGTGATCTGAATTTCTTTGTTAATTTTTGAACATAAAATTGCTAACATTTTTAGATACCACATATAAGCAATATCACATGATGTTTGCTTTTCTATGTCTGACTTACTTCACTTAGTATGATGGTCTCTAAGTCCATCCATGTTGCTGCAGGTGGCATTATTTCGTTCTTTTTTATGGGTGAGTGGTGTTCCATTGTATATATGTGCCACATCTTTTTTATCCATTCCTCTGTTGATGGACATCTGGGTTGCTTCCATGTCCTGTCTATTGTAGACGGTGCTGCAGTGAACATTGGGGTGCACGTGTCTTTTTGAATTATGGTTTTCTCCAGATATATGGGCAAAAATCTTTAAAAAATTTCGAGGTGAGTAAGAAAAAAAGAATTGCTGTCTATTAAAAATGTGTGGTCAAGCAAGGCAAAGTTGAGCGCTGCTGGGTTCTAGTGTTAATGATTCAAGAAGCACATGATATTATTTTTGTAATTTTAATAATTATGTCTCAGGATATTCGGAATCAGCGGAGATACCGACAGAGGAGAAAGGCTGAACTGGTGAAACTGCAGCAGACGTACGCTGCTCTGAACTCTAAGGCCACCTTTTATGGAGAGCAGGTGGACTACTATAAAAGCTACATCAAAACCTGCTTGGATAACTTAGCCAGCAAGGGCAAGTGAGTATTTTATTTTGAAGAGTCAATGTCAGGGGAAAAAGAAGTAGAGGCAACTGAAGTGACATAGGAAAATTTTATTTACAACACACTGGATCTATTTATTGCAATAGTCCTTTATTTTTCTTCTCATTGTTTGTGTAATTTCCTAGTCCCATTTGTTATGGTATGGTGTAAATAAATAATGTGTGGAGGATTTCAAGGATGCCTATTTCTAAGCATCCTGTGTTCCAAAATATCTTCTTGGCTCTAGAAATTAAAGAATCTAGGAAAGGGATCATGTAGTGGCCCCCAAACCAGGTTGTGCCTCAAAAATCACTTAAGGAACATCATAAACAATTAGATTCCCTGGCCTCTACACCTCCTGGACACAGCCTCCCAGACCATGACTTTTTTTCAGCTGCCAAGGAAGATCTGATGCAGCCTCCTTGTTGCTGGCCACAAACCATTCAGCGTGCCCATTTTATAGGGAGGGAAATTGAAAATCCAGAGAGGCGACGTGATTAAGCACAGGTTCTGCGTATTAGAAGGGTTAGTTTATTATTTACTCCACACTTTTCATTTTGAGAATTTTGAAACCCCAGAAAGTTTCAGTGAATAGAACAATAAACACCCATATACCTTTCACCTAGATTCACTTGTACTTAACATTTTGTCACATCAGCTTCCCCTCTCTATAGCTTGCTTACTCTTGTGTCTGTGCTTTTCCTCTCCCTCCCTGAAGGCTTCATGGAGTGAGGCAGGGCTGTTGTGAAGTGGTGAAAATCAGGTCCACCTAACCCGTCTTGCAGAGTTGGTGCCTGTGTCCTTTTGAAATGTCCCCATCATTCTTTGAGCACTTCTTGACTTTGTGGCACAAGATGTTTCTGGTTCAATTTGTACTTTTCCCTCCCTGGGCTTGGAATTAGCTATTTCTCCAAGCATCCCTGGTTCCTTTTTTTTTTTTTTTTTTCTCGGTACGCGGGCCTCTCACTGTTGTGGCCTCTCCTGTTGCGGAGCACAGGCTCCGGACGCGCAGGCCCAGCAGCCATGGCCCACGGACCCAGCTGCTCTGCGGCATGTGGGATCCTCCCGGACCGGGGCACGAACCCGTGTCCCCTGCATCGGCAGGCGGACTCTCAACCACTGCGCCACCAGGGAAGCCCCTGTAGGCATGTTTTTGAAGACAGATTTCTAGAAATGTAATTGCTGGGTTAAGATTTTTGTGCAGTTGTGATTTTGATAGATATTTCAGTTGCCAGCCATAGGGATTTATTACCTTTTACACAACTACCAGCTCTTCTGCCCCAGTTCTTGAGACCCTTCCCTTGAGAGTCCCAGATATCATTCTCATTCATCTGTATTCTTCCTTTGCTTACTCTTCTTACCATTTCTCGCCTTGATTATCCCAACAGCCTTCTGACATGTTTCTTTTTCCTTGCTCCCATTCCTCTGTAATTGCTATGCTGGCTTAAATGCTTTTAAAAATTTCGTATTCTAAAATATTTTTATTTTTTCTCTGCACAGCCAAGGGACTTAGAGTGACTCCCTTGGGGTTCAGTACAGTTCCCTCAGGCTGGCATTAGAAGCCCTCACACTTACTTTAGGTGCTTAGGTTCTGAGAGGGACATAGAAGGATTCAGACACTGTCAAATTCATCCTGTGTTCTCAAATGTATAGTTTAAATCAAAGGCAAAAGCAATTTAGTAATGTTTCCCTGTTTTGCAGAGATATTGCTTAGGCGAATCCTAGCATTTATTTGCCATTTTAGAATTGGTTTGTTACTTACGCTTGTGTATGGGAAGTTTGTTTTCTGACCTCATATCCTTGAGTTACCAACAAAGATTCATAGTAGATAGTTACCTATAGAAAATGACATAATGTGATTTTTACAGGGTCTCCAAAAAGCCTAGGGAAATGAAAGGAAAGAAAAGCAAAAAGATTTCTCTAAAATACACGGCAGCAAGACTACATGAAAAAGGAGTTCTTCTGGAAATTGAGGACCTGCAAGTGAATCAGTGAGTATTTGCTTTTTAACTTTGTTTTATATGTTGATTTTTTTATTTGTCATATCTTTATCTTATTGACTTTATTTCTCTTATCTGGATAATCATTTTTATATTTTATATGTGTTTATAGTTGATTAATTAAAATAATTAATTAATTAATTATGTACAGAATTTGGCCTAATACTCAGAGTTAATTTGCCTGTCATAGAAGAGAGGTATTTCTTTTCCTTGTTTGTGGAACATTTGTCTCAGGACATCCTACTTTTCCTCTTTAAAGCAGGAAGCCATTCCTTCCATTTTTTTTTTTTTTCTGTGCCCAAACCAAGGATAAATAAAGAATAACAAGGAGAGGAGTGTACTCTATTCCACTCGAGGCATGAACCAGGGGCTTACCCTCATCTTCTTTTCTGGGAAGCACCAGCTTGCTTTACATGTGGTTCACGGACCTGACCTGACCTGACCATCCTCCCTCAGGTCCTGGCCCAGCTGCCATTAACAAGCATTTTATTGAGTACCTGCTCAGTCAACCCTGTGATCTCAGGCAGCTGAGCTTTCTGTTACTGTGTCTGTTTAAATTTTTTTTTTTAATTTTGCTTCAAAAAACTTTTATATTTTTCTGATTCTAAAATAATATGTATTCACCGTTGAACTTTGAAAATGTGGTAAAGCATAAAGAAAAAGAAAAAGCACCTATAATCCAACAAGCCAAAGATAGCCACTGAAATCATTTTAGTATATTTTCTTCTGTGCCTCTATTCACATAAAGATTATCTATGATTACTTACTTACCTTCCTACTTTTTTTTAACATAAATTGGGATGATACTGTTTATAGTCATGTATCCAGCTTTTTCCTCATAACATTGTGAGCATTTTTCACATAGTTTGAAAGTATCCTTTTTAATGACCACATAATATTCCATATTGTAGTTTTAATTTATCCATTTACCTGTTGTAGAACATTTTAAGTTGATTTTACTTTTTACATTATTACACATGTGATAACACCTTTATATGTACATCTTTGATTCTACCTCAGATTACTAATTTTTTTTTTGTATCATAGATGCCTAAAAATGTAATTTTTGGTCAGAGTATAAAAATATTTTTTTATTGTAAAAAACACAAAACATAAAATTTACCATCTTAACTATTTTTTAATTGTACAGTTCAGTAGTGTTAAGCATATTCACATTGTTGTGCAATCCAGAACCTTTTCATCTTATAAAACTGAAACTATACCCATTAAATAACAACTCCCCATTTCCCCTTCCCCCCCAGCCCCGGGCAACCAGCATTCTCCTCTCTGTTTCCATGAATTTGACTCCCTAGGTGCTTCATATAAGTGGGATCATACAATACTTGTCTTTTTGTGTCTGGCTTCCTTTACTTAGCATGATGTCCTCAGGGTTCATGCATGTTGTAACCTGTGACAGATTTCCTTGCTTTTCAAGGCTGAATAGTTTTCCACTGTGTACATGTACTACATTTTGCTTATTCATTCATCCATTGATGGACATTTGGGTTCCTTCCACTTTCTGCTATTATGAATAATGTTACAATGAACATGGAAGTGTAAATACCTCTTTGAGACCCTGCTTTCAGTTCTTTCTGATGTATGCCCAGAAGTGGGATTGCTGGATCATATGATAATTCTATTTTTAATTTTTTTAGGAACTGCCATACTGTTTTCCATAGCAGTTGAAAAAATTTTTAAATTCATATATATATTTTCTAGCAGTGTCTAAAATGTGTATGAAAGTGCTTACTTACCTCACTACTGCTTTGCCGTCATTGAGTAATAAAACAGTTTTTGATATTTTTGAATTAATAGATTAAAAGGTAGCATTTTAAAATTTTGCACTTTTTAGAATTCTGGTTGAGTTTTTTAGTGTGTGTTTATTTGTTTTTTAATATTTATTTATTTTATTTATTTTTGGCTGTGTTGGGTCTTAGTTGTGGCACACGGGATCTTGCGTTGCTGCGTGTGGGCTCTTGGTTGTGGCGCGAGGGCTTCTCTCTAGTTGCAGCGTGGGGGCTTCTCTCTAGCAGTGGCATGCGGGTTTTCTTTCCCTAGTTGTGGCGCAGGGGCTCTAGAGCACATGGGCTCTGTAGTTTGCGGCACGCAGGCTTGGTTGCCCTGCAGCATGTGGGATCTTAGTTCCCCGACCAAGGATCGAATCCGCTGCATTGGAAGGTAGATTCTTTACCACTGAACCACCAGGGAAGTCCCTGTGTGTGCGTGTTTAAACAGGGCTTATTATCTATGTTTTCTCTGATCATTTTTCCAATTGGGGACCTTGGTCTTTTGAGGTTTTTTTTTAGTTGACCACTTTATGCCATTTTTCAAATCTGTTTTATAATTTATTATCTCCTCCCTTCTTTTTTGTCATTATTTGCCACTACTGTTCAAGTGCCTCCTGTTATTTGACTCTTCTTTTTAATTTGCTACCATGGGCTTAGGAAACAGGTGACAAACCAAACCAGTTAAAATAAAATTATTTATCACATAAAATAAACATCTTTATAAAGGGTCTCCTATTGAGTAAAATGCATGTGTTTTAGTACATGGATTTTGTAACCTCTCGTTTAGCTTCTTAGTGGGTCCTCTTGCATCCTTCATGGTTCTCAGCGCTGTTCACAATAGATCAGTTTGCTCTGTAGTTGAGTTCTGGAAATCTGGGGTGACACACTTTGATCACCTGGGGAACAGCATACTCCAACCTTCTGGTGATTAAAACTTCTGGGCATGTAAGGTGTCCAGAGTGAGTGATACCCTAAATATTTTCAGTAATAGTAGTTTATATTTGATGGTACTCAGTATGTTTATTCTGTAGCACCTACTCCTTTCAGAAAACCTCCTCTCTCGGTTCTTTTCATTCTGACCATCCCCACTCCACCCCCCCTCCCCCGCCTTTTGTTTACTTACCTCTTCCAGTCCTCAGACATGCATGGATTCAAACATGCATCTTTTCCTCCTCCTTCTAGCCCAATGTCCTCTTTATTTTTTTAAACATTTTACTTGCAGAACATAATTAGTTCTCTCATTTACTTTTTTTTTTTTTTTTTTTTTTTTTTTTGGGGGCTGCATTGGGTCTTTGTTGCTGTGCGCGTGGGCTTTCTCTAGTTGTGGCAAGCAGGGCTACTCTTCATTGCGGTGCGCGGGTTTCTCATTGCAGTGGCTTCTCTTGTTGGGGAGCACAGGCTCTAGGTGAGCGGGCTTCGGTAGTTGTGGCACACAGGCTCAGTAGTTGTGGTGCACGGGCTTAGTTGCTCCACGACATGTGGGATCTTCCCAGACCAGGGCTCGAACCCGTGTCCCCTGCAAGTGGATTCTTAACCACTGCACCACCAGGGAAGCCCCCAATTTCCTCTTGATTCTCCTTTTATCATTAGGTTTCAGCAGTAGCCACATGGAAGGCCAACAGGATTCCTGACATCATCCCTTCAGAGGCCATTTGTGGCCTTCCTCAGTGGTTCCTCTTCCAGTGGAAAGCAAATGCTGCCAGGAGAGGCTGCCACCCTTCTCTCCAGATCCCAAAGTAGATGGTACTTAGAGTAGCAATCCCACACTGCTTCACCTGCAGAAGTACTTTGCACCTTTATTTTGTATGCCTTTTCACTCTTGAAGACTTTATTCATCTCCTTTCTGCATTTCACAGAATATTTTTACATGAGAACACGGAAATCATGCCCTTACGATGTTGTGTTTCAACAGGTTTAAAAATGTTATCTTTGAAATCAGTCCAACAGAAGAAGTTGGAGACTTTGAAGTGAAAGCCAAATTCATGGGAGTTCAGATGGAGACGTTTATGTTACATTATCAGGTGGGTTTGCACCAGGTAAAACCGAAAGCCTTGGGTGTGAGGTAGTTGTGTTCTTGTCAGGAGAATGGCTGAAAAGGAGACCCATGTGGGGAAAGCTGCCCACAGTCAGCAGTGAGTGAGCTGAGGAGTTTTGTGTGTCTGATTTGAGCGGTACAGGCTGGAGAGCTTTTGCAGGTGTGTAAATCTTCAGAAAGCATATCTGAAGCTTACACTTAACGTTGCCACTAAATTGAGCTTATACCTCGGGCTTGAACAAAATGCTTAGGTACATATCTTGACAGTACAAAATTATAAACCTTCTCAGTAGCTTGAAATCTTATATATTTTTTTCCCCTCTCATTTTGGTTTGATATAGGGGCTTAAAGGTGTACTTCTGACAAGATGTGTGTAAATTGGATCTTTGTAAAACTGAATCCCATTTTATTTATTTATATATTTTTTGAGGTTTTTTTTTTTAAGAGAAAACAACTTTTTACTGGAATCTGACTTAATAAATAGGGATCACAGACCAAATAACAAACAACAGCGTGAGCTACATCAGAATGAAAAAAGAAATGATGGACCTGGATTTCCAATCTGAATCTATTACGCAATATGATATTTTTTTTCTTGCCATGCCGCATGGCTTGTGGGATCTTAGTTCCCCAACCAGGGATCGAACCCAGGCCCTTGGCAGTTAAAGCACGGAGTCTTAAACACTGGACCACCAGGGAATTCGTCTGAATCCCATTTTAAATTCAAAAAGAATTCTGCAGTGAATCATTTTGTAACATAACTGTCCCTAATTTTTATTTTGAAATCTCTCTCTTTATTGCACTGAAAAATGTCAGGGCATCAGAAGGATTCCTAGGTAATGTCCAGCCTCTGTTAGTTTTATGAACACAGTGCTTCATCGTTGGTACCCACAGAGGGCTGCACTCCGTGAAGCTGGGCAGGGGCCTTTCTCTGAACGTGCATTTGGGCTCTTGCACACATTGATCTCCCTTAAATGGGGGCTCTCCCTCCCAACCCCTTATTCTTCCATCATTTGTTGAGGACTTTCACGTTGTTACAACCCCTAAAGCTTGCCCCACCAGCAAAGCCACAGTTTTTTTCTCCTTCACTTCCATAACCTGTAGAGACAACCCCTGTTCACCACAGGCATTGACTTATTTTCCTCTTAACTTCCAAACTGCAGACTCCTTAAGGACAGCTAGTATTTCTTTGTTTCCTTCTTAGTGACCAGTAGACCCTCAAAACACGTTAACTGTACAGATGTGAAATGATTTTGTGATGCACATAACTAACTCAGGTCCTTACACAGAAAAGATCCTATTATTCCCTCAGTTTTCACCAAGTTCATGTAGGCCGCCCAGTCTGCCTCAGGTAGTGTATTCCTCCATGCACAAATTCATTAAGTGCAGAATGACTGCCAGGTGCAAGGTATTATGTTAGGTGCAGGTGATGCACCAGGGTCCTCGTCCTCATAGAGCTGCTAAGATTTTTCCAAAAGATGAATTGGTTGAACTTTCGGGATCCCTTCAAGCCCTTTGACTCTTGCTTTGTCATCACCACTCTTCCAAAGTTTAGGGGTGCGACCACTCAGATTTCCTCAATTTGTTCTGGACAGTGGAGGGTAGTGGGGAAAGCAGGGGCTTTGCAGTCAGATCCAGATTCACCACATCCAGCTCTGTACTGTCGGGCAGGTCATGTAACATCTCTGAGCCTCAGAAGCCTCATCTTTAAATTTGAGATAATCATACCTGATAGGATTTTTGACAGGACTTGAAAAGACACTATCTAACGTGCTTCTACGTTGTGGAACACATAGTAAACACATAAAAAACATTTAGTCCTCTCTTTCCCCTTGCGTTCAGGGTATAAAAGCTTTGTCATTTGAAATAGAAATTAAGACTCTAGTAGATGGTGTTGAGACATTACTGGCCTTATCTTGTTTTCAGTTGTTAGTATATTTCGTCACGGATTGAAATGCCATCACCTTCTCCAGGTGACACATCACTTAGACGAACTAGGCTGCGGGCAGGCAGTTCCATAGTTGGGGACTTGATTCTCACCCCAGTTCATACCTGGCACACAAGGCATGCCTCATTCCTTCTGGATCCCTCCCTACATTGTGTCCTTCCTTTTCTTGTTCCACAGACCTGATTAACTGTCAGAATGATTTTTTGAACAGGACCTGCTGCAACTACAGTATGAAGGCGTCGCAGTCATGAAATTATTTGATAGAGCGAAGGTAAATGTCAACCTCCTGATCTTCCTTCTCAACAAAAAGTTCTACGGGAAGTAATTGATCATTTGCTGCCAGCCCAGAAGGATGAAGAAAGAAGTACCTCTCGGCTACCTTTCTAGGGGTGCTCCTCTACTCATAGGAAGCAAACACCCAGCCCACACCATTGCCTCAATCTGATACACCCCCAGTGCCACATGTTTAACCCCTCCTGCTCAATGGGACATTTGTTGCCCCTTGTTCGTAGGGAAATTGTATTTCAGGCTTAGTCTGACCCTTCTTATTCCTGCATTTTCTTCTGTCCCTTAGGAAAGAGTGAGAACTCCCCTGAAATCTCTCATGTTGTTACAGTCTTAGAGGTTGCATTACTATATTGTAAGCTTTCGTGTTTGTTTCAATTAGCAATAGGGATGGTGGGATTTGAATTCTTGTTATTTAGAAGTGGAAGCCATTAGCACCGATAACATGCATACATATAAGACACATAATTAAAATGTCAGGTTATCCATAGTTATTAGGTTGTCATTTAAAAGTAAAGTTCCTTATATTTCTGTCTCATCCGTAGAATGGAAGGATACGGGGAGTCATTGGTTCTCTTCCATTCTGTTTTCCTTTATGGGCGGGAGCTAATAGAAGTCACTGTTCTGTGTTCAAAGGAAGCATTTCTAGAAAGAGGGGGATATTGTTTTTAAGTTTCACCATTAAATTTGGGCAGTTCTGTTAGTGTAACTCTCTCCTCAGTGGATGGGAGAGTCCCACTGATAAAATTAAGCTATTTAGGTAAATTCGGAATGGTCTGGGCGCCTGCTCATTTGTGTTATGTTAGTGCAGAGATTGACTAGATTCAGACAGTCCACTCTGTCCCTGTGGCAAAGGAATGGGTAAGCCCTAGCGTAGAATGTAATTGTTTTCAAAACTGTTTTATATCTTAAGAGTGTCTTATTAAAGTGTAGATTTATTTCTTAAAATGTGGGTGATAGGAATTTTAAAGATTTATATAATGCTTCAAAAGCCTTTAGAATACTGTAAGAAAAGGGTTTTTTTTAATTGGCTTATCTGTATATCTGAACTCTTAAAACTTTCTTATAGCTAAAACACTAGGATTTATCTGCAGGGTTGCAGAGAGATAATCTTGCCTTAAATAGACTGAAACAAAAACAAACAAAACCAGCCAACTGATGTTATACTTGATATTAAAATCTATTTTTCCCTATTTCTTTTTCTTTTCTCTTGCTGCCCACACTGTGCCTTTATTTTATGAACTCCAGTTTTTTAATTTAATCACAAACAATCCAATTCTAAACATTGAGCTTAAGAAGCTTTCATTCTTAGATTAAGTCATATGCTTTTAAAAAAAATCTTTTTATTCAGGAAAATATATTGAAATCATGCTACTGAGCCTCTATTTTCTCTGATGTTTTGGTTCAGTATTCTTTTATCGTAAAACATAAACTAACATATAAAAATTTACTGATGTATATTTAAAGCCAATAAACTGTTTCATTAATAACAAATCATGTGATGTGTCCCAATTACAAATGTAAGTGTTGGAAATGTGGATTTCATGACGGACTGTTTACTCAGTCAGGTCCACGGGTGCAAATGTAATAGTTGTAGGAGTCTACACACTCCAGGCAGCCCACAGGCAGGTGAAGAGGTGAGGTGTGGAGTGCCACGGAAGGAGTCTCCACTACCTTCACCTTGTTTTTTGTTGTATTTTGGAAGACAATTTTTTAATAAATATTTTCCTCAGATTAAAAGATGTTATATAAGTAGCATTGCCTCAAAAACTGGGACCAACCAAATTGTCAACCCTTTTACCTTAAAAGATGATACTCATCCCAAATGCATGTCATGCCCCAAAGGCCACATTCATGACAGACAGTGAGCAAAGTTCACAACTCCTTTAACAAAATATGATGTTTCAATTATTTGTAAGGATATAGTTCCCTTAACACAACTTCTAATGCAAAATAGCACAAAATACACTTCAAGAAGTTTGATGGTAACTATGTAGAATGAACCGTGTTAACAGTGTTGAGGATGCCCAGACGAGCTCAAGTCATGGCATTGAAACCTTGTAGCTCTTATTTTAATTTATTAGCTATAGCAATCTCTGTCTCAACTCTCTCCTTCTTTGACGTTCTCTTCAACCAGCCATCGTGACATTTACCATGAATTTCCTCCCTCAAGAATTTGGACTGCCCATCAGATTGTTGCTGCACACAATTTCCTTTGTATCTTTGTATGAAATAAAAGGCCATTTGTTCGTTTTTGTGTTTCTTTTTCTCAGTGTCATTGTTAGCAGTTCCTGCAAAACAGTGTTAACTAGAGTGAGATTTAATAATTGAAAACCACAACAAAAACAACCCCTTCATAGTCTTTTTGAACGAACAAATGCAAGTCAGCTATCTCAAAGCAATTTTTAACTTGTGAGTTTAGCCTTCTTAAATGTAAAATGCTTGAAGTAGCCTCCACATAAAAAGAACTGGGGCGGGGGGTGGGGGGAGGTGGAGAACTAACATAATGTCACTTAGTTTTTTTTTTAATAATCCAGAATTGTTTTTAATCATTATTGGTGGACACTTCAATGTCAGCTAATGGCTGGAAGTTTCAAATTAGAGCAGCATTAAATGTTTTATGACAGTAGCACCCTAGGTCATAGTGTGTCCCTCAGGGGACTTCTATGTTACATACAAGTCACCAGAAAAGACTAGGGGAAGTTGGATATGGAAAAAGTAAACAGCAGCAAAAGGGAGGAAAAATGGTTTCCTTTTAAGTACGGCCCCGGGGGGCACCCTTACTTAACATACAAATTCATATGGAAACATCCTGTTGTGTTTTTGTTTTGTTTTTATTTTTTTGGCTGAGTTGGGTCTTCGTTGCTACGCGTGGGCTTTCTCTAGTTGCAGCGAGCAGGGGCTTCTCTTGTTGCGGAGCACGGGCTCCAGGTGCATGGGCTTCCGTAGCTGTGGCTCACGGGCTGTAGAGCACAGGCTCAGTAGTTGTGGTGCGTGGGCGGCATGTGGGATCTTCCCAGACCAGGGATCAAACCCACGTCTCCTGCATTGGGAGGTGGATTCTTAATCACTGCGCCACCAGGGAAGTCCCATCCTGTTGTGTTTTTAAATTGTGGCCAGACTATATTGGAAAATCAGTGACAATATGAAACAAGGGGGGGAAACGGAATAATTCTAAAGTAAACGTAAGTGCAAAATTGGAGGTGATGGTTTGTGTGCATGGCTGGAGATCCCACAGGCCTCTGAGGAAGAGAGACGTGGTAAGAACCTGGGCTTTCCTGGCAGTGGGCCCTTCTGGAAGTTACCCCTTCGGAGCCTGTGTCCTCATTCCGAAATGGGAAGATGCCATCGAGTATGTGTGTTACTGAAACCTGAAATACACGTTAACAACATGCTCTACATTGTCCTGCAAAGAAATCGAGGGAGTTAGGAAGGTGCTTATCAAGTATAACGATGTTAAGTAAGGAGACCAGGACGAGAGGAAAATAAGAGGAGAAAGGTGGATAGCACCTGGGGTGATGCTCGAAGAGGGTGGCCACCGTGAGGCCTCGCAGAAAGGAGCTGGGGTGCCTCAGCAGTGCTGTAGACGCCTTGTAAACCTGTGTAAACCAAAGAGAATCTGAGAAGAGTACACCCCTCCACACATTTTAAATTTGGCATCCAAATTTTTTGTTTAAATTGTATAAGTGTAATTGCCAACATTGTGAAATTCCAGGTAAAAATTACCTCACTCTTAAAGGTATCCAATGGAACCCCCTATTTTATTTTTTAATACTTGTGTGTTATTATTATTAATTGAAGATAGCACCCCACTGTGTATGAGAAGGAAACTCGTCAGTAGAATACTGCAATGGAACCCCTATTTTAAAAGGCACATGAACAAAGCCCTTCGTCAGTTGGAAACTTGACATCTTTTTTTCTCTTTAAAACTCATGTGTCTAGGGTTTCCCTGGTGGCGCAGTGGTTGAGAGTCCGTCTGCCGATGCAGGGGACACGGGTTCGTGCCCCGGTCCGGGAGGATCCCACATGCCGCAGAGCGGCTGGGCCCGTGAGCCATGGCCGCTGAGCCTGCGCGTCCGGAGCCTGTGTTCCGCAACGGGAGAGGCCACAACAGTGAGAGGCCCGCATACCACAAAAAAAAGTGTCTATTCCACTTCCCTCAGAATTTTATTCTAATGTAATATTTTTAAGCTTAAGTCTTACTTTTTTTTTTTTTTTTGCGGTATTAAGTCTTACTTTTGACCATCCTGTCATTATGTGTAATAAAAAAATGTGGGGCTTCCCTGGTGGCGCAGTGGTTGAGAGTCCGCCTGCCGATGCAGGGGACGCGGGTTCGTGCCCCGGTCCGGGAGGATCCCACATGCCGTGGAGCGGCTGGGCCCGTGAGCCATGGCCGCTGGGCCTGCGCGTCCAGAGCCTGTGCTCCGCAACGGGAGAGGCCACAACAGTGAAAGGCCTGCGTGCGTACCGCAGAAAAAAAAATTAAAATGTTTTTTTTCCTGTGACCATAAGGCTGTTAACTCAATCCAGAAACATACTTTGCATCATAATTATTGTTAATGCATTTTTGATCAAAATAATCTTATATATAATCTTGACAAAGAATTCTAAGACATTTGAAATGTATTTCTTAATAAAGTTCTTAAAGTGAAGGTTTAAAAAACTTATGGATAAGTATTATTACTTGCTATAATGAGATAGGGCTCATGACCAATTCTCTTCCTATTTTTCACTTTTATAAATGTAAGCTTTGAGAACCTTTGCTGTCGTAATAAGTATATGGAATGGAAGGTGTTTTGTGATAATGTCACCCATTTCTTAGGACTCCTTAGTTATAGCTCCCAAATCTCAATGAATTATAATAAAAAATTATCACATGATTAGCATGATTAGGTCCTCTAGTTTTGTTGAAAGCCAAAAAAAAAAAAAAAAAAGTTACCTAGTTTGGAAAATAGTTTATTATCCAGTCTTTAGATCATCCACTTCTTCAGGACTTGGGACTTAGGAAGTAGGCCAGGGGCTTTACTAAGACATCAAATGACTGTGAACTATACTCATAAACCTTCTGACTTAGAGACAACTTATTTAACTTAATATGCTAATGATGCTTTGGGAAAATAGAAATATTTTAATACTCCTTTGGCACTACAATTTTTTAACTTTTATTACAGAAAACGTCTAACGTACAAACAGAAGGAATGGTATAATGAACTCCCACGTGTCCACTGTCTAGCCTTTACAATTACCAATACAGGGTCAAACTCATATCTCTACAGTCACCCACATTCCCTTGGGTTATTTTGACAAATCAGATACAGTATCATTTCAACCACTTTGGTATGTATACGTACCAAATACTTTGGTATGTATCTCTAACACAGCGTTTCTCAATAGGGAGCAATTGTCCCCCCCACCATGAGACATTTGGCAATATTTGGAGATATTTTTTGCTGTCCTTACTAAGGGGGTGCTACTGGCATCTAGTGGGTAGAGGCAAGGGTTCCTGCTAATGCATGTCTTACAATGCAGAGAACAGCCCCATCAACAGAAAACTACCTAGTCCAAAATGTCAGTAGTACCAAGGGTGAGAAATCACACTCTTACACTTAAAAAAAAAAAAATCCCCAAACCATTATCACACCTAAAAAATAAATTTGAAATATCGAATATGCAGTCAGTGTTTACATTTCCCCAGACATCTTAACAATTGCTTAAACATTTCATATATGGGAGTCAGGTGCCAAACAAGATCCCCACATTACATCTATTAGTTGATAGGTCTCTTAAATCCCTTAATCTATGAATTCTCTTTTTTTAAGTCTTGTAATGTATTTGATATTGATCCTATAGAATTTCTATATTCTGGTGTTTCTTATTACATTGTTGTGGGTCGGACTCAGTTTCAACCTTTTGGCAAAAATATTTCAGAATTCCTGTTACAGCACATCAGGGATTTATCTTTTTGAGATGTAAAGTCTGATCATTAGGTTCAAATGTCAGCTTGACCCATTTGTTATAAAGTTTCCCATGAGCTTTTCATCATATATCACATGGATTCGGCAGCCACTGATAATGACTGACTAGATTTTTTATTGCATTAGGGGTTGCAAAATGGTGATATTCTATCATTCCTTCTTCATTTATCAGAATTTTTCTAAAAAGAATGTCCTATCATTAATTATTTGGTTACCTTGAAGACTATACAGGAAAGATAATGAATGCTGTTTCTCTCCCTTTATTTACCAGTTTTCAGAATAAGACTGTTCCCTAACATCTACTAAAGTTGACCAATGAGGTTTTGTTTTTTTCAATCACATGACTCCTAGATTTTTTTAAATAAACATTTATCTATTTATTTATTTATTTATTCATTTTTGGCTGCGAGCAGGGCTACTCTTTGTTGCAGTGCGTGGGCTTCTCACTTGTGGTGGCTTCTCTTGTTGTGGTGCATGGACTCTAGGCATGCAGGCTTCAGTAGTTGTGGCTTGCGGGCTCCAGAGCACGGGCTCTGTAGTTGTGGCGCATGGGCTTAGTTGCTCCATGGCCTGTGGGGTCTTCCCGGACCAGGGCTCGAACCTGTGTTCGAGCATTGGCAGGCAGACTCTCAGCCACTGCGCCAGCAGGGAAGCCCTAGATTTTTGATATATTTGATGTCTTTCAATCCACTCATGGCAGATATACATATATTTTTTTAATTTTTAATTTTTTACATGCTCAAATTGTCCCCTCTTGGGCCAGTAGAAGTACCTTCTAGTGGAGACTCTTGAGTTCTTTTGTCATGACCCCAGTGTTCCAGCCACATCTTGTTATTTTCTCACCACAGAATTCTTTTTTTTTAAATTAACTTTTACTGGAGTACAGTTGCTTTACAATGTTGTGTTAGTTTCTGCTATATAGCAAAATGAATTAGCTATACATATACATACACCCCCTCTTTTTTGGATTTCCTTCCCATTTAGGTCACCACGGTGCACTAAGTAGACTTCCCTGCGCTGTACAGTATGTTTTCATTAGTTGTCTGTTTTATACATAGTATCAATAGTATATGTGTGTCAGTCCCAACTTCCCAATTCCTCCCACCCCCATCACCCCAGAATCAGCTATTTCTCCAAGGAGCCCTTGTTACTTTTAGTGGGAAAGGGTATTTAGAGAACATAGTCTGGGTGCTAGGAGCCCTCATCACTATTAGGTTGGTCATTGTTTCTGAGTGTTTTCAATGGAGATAGTTTTTTAAGAACATTTCCTGAATTCATTATTTTCTTTTAATAAAATGCTTTTATTCTAAAATATGCAGCTCTATGAAAGAAAAAAATAATGATTAGTAGCATTTGCCAGTTCCATGGTGTAAATACCTCCCCATAGCTGATTTCAAGCTTGACGCCATTGGTCACTGAATGTAGAGTTGGGAAAAGATGCTAACCAGCAGCTCTCATGAGCTGGTGCTAAACTACTGATTTTATTCCAAGAATAATAATAGGGAGCAATTGATGGATTTTAAGAAGAGCAAGAAATGATCAGATTTGGTCCTTAGAAATGTGGAGCTGGATGGCGATAAGGAGTCAAAACTCAAGACAGGTTGTGCTAGCTATCTCCTGTTTGTCCCTCCAGATCCACCGTCTACCTTCCATTCTGTGTGCCCTGGGAAGCTGGCCTCATGGACTGCATCAGTGTCTCCCTCCAGCTTCTGGTTGGGTTTGGCCAATGACAGGCACCACAAGGAAAATAAAGGTCTAAAATAAGGTGAGGTTAAGATTTATTCCTCCAGGTCACTGTGAATTGGCTGCCTCTCCCTACCAAAGGCCAGAGCTCCTATCAGGCTGCTCTCTCTAAATAAGTACCTTCTCCCTATTGCAGTAAGCAATCCCTCCCCAATTCCCTTCAGGCCCAGAGTGCTAATGATTCCTGCTATAACTAGACCCGGGAGGTACTGCATTATCCATAAACCCTGCCCTGTTTCTTTATTAACTTTTCTTCAAATTACCAGTTTCAGCGTGCCATTTGTTTCCTGCTGGGACCCTGACTGATACACAAGTTGACCAATTAAGGTCTCAGTTAGAGATTTGGTGGCCTGAATTGGTTGGTGGTTGTTAGGATGAAAAGAGGTAGGTAAATTCTAGAGATATTTAGGAAGCAGAGTTGATTTACTGGATGTTGGAAGAGTGGAGCCTTGTGAAACACTGGGACAACCAGTGCTCTATAGGAAATATTCTATGATCAGGAAAGTTTGGGAAATGCTGTATCCCACCATTCTACTTAGAAGTCAAAACACACATGAATGTATTAAAAAGCTTTGAGGGGACTTCCCTGGTGGTCCAGTGGTTAAGAATCCACCTTCCAATGCAGGGAATGTGGGTTTTATCCCTGGTCAGGAAACTAAGATCCCACATGTCGCGGGGCAACTAAGCCCACACACCACAACTACTGAGCTCGTGTGCTCTGGAGCCCGCCTGCCGCAACTGGAGAAGCCCACACGTTGCAATGAAGATCCCTCACGCCACAATGAAGAACCAGAGCAGCCAAAATTTTAAAAATAAAAATAAGTAAAAATAAAAAAGCTTTCAGAAATCCCACAGTCAAGAGACCAGCTTAACTTTGTGTAGCCTAGCTTTCCCCAAATGTATTTGACTATGCAGTCCCACCCCTCCTACTTTTCAGGAAGCTCCTCTTAGCCATCTCTGACACTCATGTTCCATGGAACACACTCTGTGAAATGCTGGAAAAAGAGGAGACTAGAATAGAACCTGACTTTAAGCTCTCAATAACTGTTAAATATTACTTAGGAAACAAAAAATCAAAAATATGTATTTGTATATCACCTTTGCTAAAGAGTTTTGGATCCCATTCAACAATATGAGTTTGGTGAAATTATTTGTGAAACACTTTTGGCCTTAAATTGCAGTTATTTATTCTAAAATTTGCCCCATTTTCTAGAAAATAAATTTGATATGATTATGTAAAAATGTATGCTTGCTAAACTCACTATATTGCTCACAGTCACTGGCCTTTGTCCCTGGAGAAACACATTCCCAGTTCCTATAGGTACAGAGGCACTGAGATCTGGACGGTGAGGGGAAATCTGGAGGTAGGGGTTGAAAAGGCATACAACTGAAAGGATGATGTAACAGAAATTAAAGGATAATTCCTCTCACAAAAAGCCAACTCAGAAAGACTAGCTTCCAAAAATAAAAAGAACCAGTGCCCAAACACGCTTTTCCACTAAAAGAAACCAGGACTGCTTGGAGAAGTGGCTGGATCTGCGGCTGGGAAGAAAAAGTACAAGATAGCCAGAATATCTTGTTGTGCCCAAAAAGAAAAAAATACTAAAAAATGGATGGGGGCATATTAAAAGGATACAGAAGCCAGCTTAAGGGTTAAAGCTGGGATAATTTAAATATAAAAATAATAATAGTAATGGATTATAACCTAATTGGATAAAATAAGAATTCATGAGCCCATTCTAATATAAACAAATAAATGGGGAAAAGGCAAGAATCATTAATGAGTGCTAGACCTAGTTGGGTGCAAGTTTATTGAGTAACAAAATATTTATGCGGTCTCAGACTGTCTCCCTTCAAGAGTTGTATTGACTACTAATGGAAAAAATAGAAACTTTACAGTGGAGAAACCTGGCAGAGAGCATCTTAACTAAGTGATCCAAACTTAACATCAGTAATAGGACAAGTTGACATCGTGTGCATCCTGATTGATAAACTATGAATGCAACATTGCTCCTGTGCTATTCCTACCAAAAATGCATAATGTGAAACTAACCATGAGGACATACAAGACAAACCCTAACTAAGGGACATTCCACAAAATAACTGGCCTGTAACTTCAAAACTTTTCAGAATCATGAAAGACATACAAAAACTGAACAACTGTTCCAGATTAAAGGATACTAAAGAGACATGACAACTGAATATTGGGAGTTATCCTAGATTTTCTTTTGCCATAATATTATATTGGGACAGTTTGCAAAATATTTAAATAATATCTGCAGATTAGATAACAGTGCTATATCAAAGATTATTTCCTGATTTGGTAATTATACTGTGGTTATGTAAGAGAATACCCTTGTTTTTATGCAATAAACACTGAAATATTTAGGGATAAAGGGGCATCATATCAACTTACTCTCAAATGGTTTAGGAAAAATGAACATATATATAGAAAAAGAAATAATAAAGCAAGTGCAGTAAAATGTTAATATTTGGGAATCTGGGTAAAGAGTATATGGGAATTCTTTACATATCTGCAACTTTTCTGTGAATCTGAAATTATGAAAACATTAAAAGTTAAAAAAAAAAGGAAAAAAAGAAATGAGGATCTTTACCGAAGTGCATCAGGAATTGGCTGCAAGAAATGGAAAACAGACTTCCAGTGATTTAAACAAATAGGGTTATCTTTGTTTCACATAAGTCTAGAAGAAAACAGTTGCAAGTGTTTGTTTAGCTACTCACAATACTAACACTGATCAGGTTGTTTTCTATTTTTCTGAATATTGGATTTGTTTTTATGCTTTCTCTTTTCATGGATGCAAGAAGGCTCCATAGCTCCAGGCAGCATGTCTGTATTCAAAGTATAAAGGAGAAAGGGCTAGCTACAGCTAAATATGTCCCTTTTATCTGAAAACCAAAGTTTTCTGGGAAGCTTTCCAATTGCCTTTTCCTTAAGTCTCAATAACCAAGCTGGTCATGTGGCCAGGCCCATCTGTGAGGGAGCCCTGGAAGTGGCATCTGCCTTTCTGGTCTCTGCGAAAGAAGAGTGGAGGGAGGGTTTGCCATACCAAGAAGTCGATTACTTTCCACTTGAAAACCATAGCCCATAGTAATTCTTTGATTCACTCTGTGATTTCATTCTTAATGGCAGCATTTCTTAAGGTTTGACCCATAAACCACCTATATAAAAATCACCTTCTGTGATTTTGATCTTCTATGGGCCCTGAGCATTCCTGGACATTCTGGCTGGTTATGCCACAAATACAAAGCTCTGATCATTCTTTACTGGGGCACTTCTCAGGGCTGTGTTTGCAGCAAGCAACTTTGAGGGATGAGGCAATGCCTTCTTCTGAATCAAAGAGCAGGTTGGTTCCTCTCTTGTGACAGAAGCCACTGCATGTGTAGGCATCCATCTGGGCCCTTCTGCATCACCCCTGTGGGACTTGGTGTGCAAGAGGAATTGACACAAAAATGATGCTCATGCTGTTTGCTGTGCAGTGTCTCTGACCCAGGCATCTCATGCCTCCTGCCAGCATCCATGAAGTAGTAACAGGTTAATGTACTAGTTTGTAAGTAGGGTAAAATCCCAGCCTGAAAGGGTAAACTCTACCACAGGTAAAGTTAATAAGGAAGCTTGACTATCTCTGTCTGGGCTCTGGGGGGTTGGGGATGGGAAGCCCCTTGAAAAGCCAAAAACTTGGCCCTACATGGGTTTAGGGGCTGAATTTATGGTCTCTATGTAATAAAATTCTCAGGTCTAGTAATTGATTCCCATGCAGCTCATGGGACAAAACAAAACAATATTTGAGTCCTATTTCCACTACCCAGAATCCCCATGGGGTAAGATAATTGAACCTTCCTAAAGATGAAAGCATAGTTAAAAACATTAGGAAACAATCCATCATAAACAAGAGCCAGCAAATACAACAAACAGGATTAGAGCTCCCCAAACTTGAAATAATAGAACTACATGCTGAAAGGAAATATAAAATTAGTATAACTAAAGGCATAAAAGAAGGAATAAAAAGATAAGAAACAGGACTCTGAGTAAAGAGTAGGCAGATTTGAAAAAGAACTAAATGGAATTTGTAGATGGGAAAACAGTCCTTGAGGAAGAAAAAACTCAATGGACAGGTTAAACAGCAGATTAGACATGGCTGAAAAGAGAAGTTAGTAAAGTGAAAGATAGATCTGATGAAATTACTTAGAATGTAGCACACACACACACACAAAAAGAGTAGAAAAATATAAAAGGGAGGTAAAAAGACATGAAGGATAGAATGGAAATGTTTAATATGCATCTAACTGAACTTCTACAGGGAAAGAACAAATATGGAGAAGAAACAATATTTAAAGAGATTTTAGAAAAATTTCTGGAACACTTGGAAGACATGTAGCAGGGTCTTCCAGTTGTTCTTCAGTATCTTTTCTCCTGGCATCTAAAAGTTATGGTCCTCAAAGTGAGGTCCCAGAGCAGGCAGCATCAGCATCACCTGAGAACTTGTTAAAAATGCAAATTCTGGGCTTCCCTGGTGGTGCAGTGGTTGAGAATCCACCTGCCAATGCAGGGGACACGGGTTCGATCCCTGGCCCGGGAAGATCCCACATGCCGCGGAGCAACTAAGCCCGTGCACCACAACTACTGAGCCTGTGCTCTAGAGCCCGTGAGCCACAACTACTGAGCCCACATGCTGCAACTACTGAAGCCCGTGTGCCTAGAGCCCATGTTGTGCAACAAGAGAAGCCACCACAGTGAGAAGCCCACACACCGCAACAAAGGGTAGCCCCCGCTCGCTGCAACTAGAGAAAGCCTGTGTGCAGCAACGAAGATCCAATGCAGCCAAAAATAAATAAATAAATAAATTTATATTAAATAAATGCAAATTCTCCCCACCATCCAAGACATACTGAGTCAGAAACTCAGAGGTTTCTGAGCTCAGAAGAATTTGAGCCTCAGAAGGTGGTCAGCAATCTGTGTTTTAAGAAGCTCCCCAGTGATTCTGATGAATGCTAAAGTTTGAGAACCACTGTTCCATCATAATAGAATCCTGATTTTTAGTTGGACATGTCTACCTTGTATCTAGGTATGGCCATGTAACTAAGTTCTGTTCAATGGAATGGATATAGAAGGAAGTTCATGTAGCAGCTTATGAGAACCTTCCTTAAAGATACAGAATGCATGTGCCCTTCTCCCTTTCTTTTCACCCTCCTGTGTATTGCTGCTTAGCGTGGAGATACTACCATCTTGTATCATGAAGGTGAGGGTGTGAATGGCAGAGCAACAGGATAGTACCTTGACTTTTACACAAGAGAGAAATAAATTTTTGTATTGTCTAAGGTTACTTTTTGGGAGGTTTTCTGTTACAGCTAAATCTAATTCTAAATGATATAGGTATTCAGATTGAAATATACTGAGTTCCAAACAAGATAAACAAAAAATCCATATCTTGACATATTGTTACAAAACTGCAAAGTAACCAAGGAGAGGAGACAGATTGTCTACAAAGGAACAGAAATTAAGCTAAGAGCAACAGCAACAAAAGAGACCAGAAGACCAAAAAAAAAACAACTCTAAGTTCTGAGTTTGACCTGAAAATAACTGATACTCACAGATAACGAGCAATTCTCTTACAATCTTTATTTTTTTATTTTATTTTATTTTTTGGTTGCGTTGGGTCTTTGTTGCTGCACACAGGCTTTCCCTAGTTGCGGTGAGCAGGGGCTACCTTTTGTTGTGGTGCGCGGCCTTCTCATTGCAGTAGCTTCTCTTGTTGCGGAGCATGGCCTCTACAAGCATGGGCTTCAGTAGTTGCAGCACACAGGCTCAGTAGTTGCGGCACGCAGGACCTAGGGCGCGTGGGCTTCAGTAGTTGTGGTGTGTGGGCTCAGTAGTTGTGGTGCACAGACTTAGTTGCTCCATGGCATGTGGGATCTTCCCAGACCAGGGATCGAAACTGTGTCCCCTGCATTGGCAGGCGGATTCTTAACCACTGGGCCACCAGGGAAGTCCTACAATCTCTATGAAAAATGAAGAGGTATGAGAACAACTTAGACAACTAGGGGTCAGAAAACTATAGTCAATGGGCCAAATCTGTCCCACTGTTAAATAAAGTTTCATTAGAATTCAGCCATGTCCATTTATGTATGTGTTGTCTATGGCTGCTTTCATGATACGATGGCAAAGGTGAGTAGTTACAAGGGGACAAGACCAGATGACCTGCAAAACCTAAAATGTTTACTATCTGGCCCTTTACAGCAAAAAGTTTACCAATCCCTGACTTAGACAAATTATACCTCTCAGTGAGTGTGGATTCCCAGTTTCCCTTCTATTCCTCTTAGGGGATGCTCAGATGGCGGTAGCAATGGTCAACAGGCCTGAGGAGCTTCAATTTAAAGCTCCCAGTTTTAAATTCTACTCCTGCCAGAGCTGCCATATCAGCGCTTGGAACCAACTTAGGTTACGGTAGCACATAGGGAAATAATTTTGCCACTCTGCAAGCCAGGTCACTTGGGTCCTGATTCTGGGTCCAGGTTCATGGTCCTGAAATTCTTAGTGTGTCCAAATTATGCAATCTCTCCTTGCCTGTGCCTTTACTTTTAATTTTTTTTTTAAACCCTCCCAGCACTTCTATGTATAACTTTTAAGTTTTGTCCAGCTAGGGGCTTTCCCATAGCAGGCCTAGCCATGCTCCCCTCCCCCCATCCCATGGACCAATGGTAATTGACAAAGCAGAACATAAAAAGCTGAAACCAAAGTGCCTGAGAACCAGGGGAAAGGGGAAAAACTAATAAGAAGCAAGATGATTTACACCAAAGAACTTCAGAAAGAGGACTAGAGGCACCAGAAGAGGGGAAGGATAGAGCTGAAAATACAAATGTTGGTCAAAAGTGTATACGAGGAGCAGTTAGACACACAGATCTCCTCCCCAACTGCTCAAAGCAACCTGATGACTCCTTTCCACCAGGAGTGTAAACAGGAGGTTAACTCTGGGGAAGCAGAGCCAGAGATGTTCTGGACTCAGGGTGAGGCAAAGAAAAAGCTAGAGTGAGGTGCTGTCTGAAAACAGAGAGAGTAACAGCAAGTCAACACATCAAATAGTGAGACCCTTAGCTCTTCTTTTTTCCCACATGACTCTCAGAATGCCAGCAGTTTATTTATACTCCTGGATAGTCAACTGGAAGATTCTTTAGGCGGGAGAAACTGAACTGCCCAAGAGAAAAAACAAAACAAAACAAATTTTAAAAACTCCCCAGGGACTTCCCTGGTGGCGAAGTGGTTAAGAATCCGCCTGCCAATGCAGGGGACACGGGTTCATACCCTGGTCTGGGAAGATCCCACATGCCACAGAGCAACCAAGCCTATGCACCACAGCTGCTGAGCCTGTGCTCTAGAGCCTGCAAGCCACAACTACTGAGCCCACATGCCACAACTACTGAAGCCTATGCGCCTGGAGCCCATGCTCCGCAACAAGAGAAGCCACCACAGTGAGAAGCCCGCACGCTGCAATAAAGAGTGGCCCCCGCTTGCCGCACCTAGAAAAAGCCCATGTACAGCAATGAAGACCCAAAGCAGCCAAAAATAAATAGATAAATATTTTTTAAAAAATAAAAATAATTGATATTTGTACCATCTTTCTTTTTTCTGATTTTACTAGTAATACACACTTGTCTTTAGAATTGCATATAATTTAGAAATGTGTAAAGTAGAAGGTAAGTTTCCCAGTAGTCCCTACATCCCCAAAGACAACTGTTGTTAACCATATCTTGATATGTTTACAAAATTTTTTCTATTTAAGTATAACAGGTACTGGTTTGGTTGCTGTAACAAAGACCAAGATAACAGGGCTTTAAACAAAACCAATGGTTATCTCTCAGTGATGTTATAGTCTAGAAGCAGTTTAGAGCTAACATTGTGGTTCCCCAGGGCTGGGAACCCAGGTGCCTTTGCTACCATCATTCTGTCATTCTCAACACATAGTTTTCATCTAATGGTCTAAGATAGCTGCCCTTGATCTAGTTACGACATCCATATTCCAGCCAGTGAGAAGAAGAGGAAAAAGGCCATTCTCCTTTACATTTAAGGGCATGATCCCAAAGTTGCCTATATTTCTTCTGCTAACATCTGTTGGGTGGAACACAGTCACATGACCATACCTAGTTGCAAGGGAGAATGGGAAATGTAGTCTTTAGCTGACTTTCGCTGGGCAGTGAAGCACCCAGCTAAAGCTCAGTATTTCTTTTAATAAAGGAAGGAGGGAAGAATGAATATTGGGAGACAATCAGCAATCTCTGCTACAGAATATATAAAATATTTATTTAAAAACATTTTAATTTCCAGAAACAAGGAATCTATACATATTTAGTGTCTCTGTCTTAATTATGAATGGAGTCAGGATCACCAGAGGTTTGAGGAAAACCTCTAGATGGAGACCAAAATGAACAAACTGAAAAATAAACTCAGACAAAACAGAGACAGAAAATACAAGGAGTAGAAGAAAATGTAAAAACAGAAATAACCTATAATTAATAGCACACCCATGAAATGAGTACAGGATGCTATTTTTTTTAATTTCAGAAATCAGGAAAGAGCATTCAGAAATTTAAAATACACTAACAGAAATAAAAGTTTAACAGAAGGGTTGAAAGACAAAGTTGAGAAAATTTATCAGGAAATAGAACAACAACAACAAAAGACAGAAATAGAAAATAGGAGAGAAAAGATGAGAAAATTAGAAGAGCAATCTAGGAGATCCATTAACTGACCAACAGAATTTCCAGAAAGAAAGAACATAAAGAAAATAAAGAGAAGAAAATTATCAAAAAGATAAGACAATTTCCCAGAACTAAAGGGCATGAGTGTCCAGGTTCCACACACATACCAAATGCCAGTGCAATGAACAACAAACAACAAAATCCTCACACCAAGGCACGGCATCATAAAATATCAGAACACAAAGTCTTCAGAGAATGGGGGGCGGGGGGGAATGAAAATAAATAAACAATAACAGCCCTCAAAAAAAAAAAAAAACCGAAACAAACAGGTCATCTACAAAGAAAAGGGAAACAGAATGTGAGTGGCCTTCCCAATAGCAACACTGGACATGAGAAAACAGTGAAGCAACGCATTCAAAGAACTAAATGAAAAGGATTTCCGATGAAGAAGAGTATTCTTAGCCAAAACATCAATTAAGTCTGAGGGAAAAATAAAAACATCTGCATACACACAAATTCTCAAGGATTTTATCTTTTATGTATTCTTTCTTTCTCAGGAAACTATTGGAGAATGTCCTCCACTAACATGAAGCAGTACACGGAGCAAGAGGACAACTTGGGACGCAGGAGGCAGAGGTCAGAAGACAGGAGATGAAGGGAGCCCTCAGGATGATGGTGAGGTCAGCCAGCAGATAGCAGTGCAGCAGGCCTGGAGAGCAACCAGTCCAGGATGCAGCAGGAAAGCAAAGTGCTCTAGGAGAGAAGTTCCCCCCCAAAACTGATCATTCATGGGTTCAGTAATGTCTTTCACAGTTCCGGGAACTTTTTAGAAAGAAGACCAGAGGCACCAGAAGAGTGGAGGGACAGGGCTGAAAATCCAAATACTATAAATCAGAGTTTGGGAAAGCATTTCTAATGAGTTGAGAGAAATCTAAGCAAATAAAAAACAAAGGCAGTACTCAGAAAAGTTGTATAAAAATGGAACTATAGTACACTGTGTAAACACTTAATATTGACTTACCAAGAATTATCATATAACTACATTGAAAGAATGGGAGCAGGGAAAATCATATTTTTGTTGGGGGGCACAAAAGAGCCAAAGCATCCTTTCCCATAATAGAAAATGAATAGTCAACATCTAAAACTGAAAAATAATCACAAAACAGCAGGAAAAACTTATTACAGTGGGATTGGGCATTACTTCTTTTTAAAATTGTATGCCTTGTAAAACAATTGTTAAAAAAATCCATATGGGGCTTCCCTGGTGGCGCAGTGGTTGAGAGTCCGCCTGCCGATGCAGGGGACATGGGTTTGTGTCCCGGTCCAGGAAGATCCCACATGCCGCGGAGCGGCTAGGCCCGTGAGCCATGGCCGCTGAGCCTGCGCGTCCGGAGCCTGTGCTCCGCAACGGGAGAGGCCGCAACAGTGAGAGGCCCGCCTACCGCAAAAAAAAAAAAAAAAAAAAAATCCACATGTATTTATTTGATTAAAAAATTAAATAGAAAAAGATTAGATTAACCATAATAAGAATACAAGTAGGATGACTATCTTCCAAATTAGATAACAGAAACATGGAAATAAAAAACAGTCATTCAGTGCAATAGAATTCGATATGATAGATCCTTGCGTTGGTGAATTGGTGGATGAAAATGGAGGATTTAGCTCAACACCCATTCCAGTGTCCTCCTGTGCCTACCTATATTTCAGAAGCTGAAAGGTTACATTTCCTAGATGTTATTGCAGCTAGAATTCTGGATGCAGTTTTGGCACTTCCAAGCCAATTTTCTCTCTTATTGGATTTGTAAGGTGGCAGTGAAGCTGAGACTGTGTATGTGCTGTTTCTATTGGTGAGGACTGTTGGACTTTTCTACAGTGGCTTCTTCTCATATGGTTCAGGAGGTGGCAAGTGTAGTGACAGCTCTCCAATTCAGTAGGTGGCTTCCAGATTTTAGAAGAAGCAGTGGCTCTTTTGGTGCCCTGGTTCTGCAGCATGTCTCTCAAGGTCATTTCTGAAACTTTCAACCTGGAGTCTGCTTCCTCAGCCCTCCAAACAAGTCCTTAAGCCATTTTATACCCTATACCCTTTTATACTTAAACTATCTAGAATGAATTCTGTTCTCTGAAACTGAACCCAATGTAACAGGAAAGCAGAAAATAAAATATAAAGAAAAAGGATGGTAGATAGCACAAAATAAAACAGAAGAAATAAATCCAATTATGCTTAATAAAACAAGCTAACCTCTAGCTAATAGAGATATGTTCTCATATTAAATTTTCTAAAAAAAATCTCAGACATATGAAAACTACAATGAAATACTACACAGTAATTAAAACAAATGAATCAATGCAAATGAATTTCAAAAACAATAGTAAATGAAAAAGGTTGCAAAAGGTTATTCAGCATGATGTTGTTTTTGTAAATTTTAAAGCCAAATTTGGTATTTCATATGCAGTTGGTGGAGCCGTACATCGTATGTAGTAGAAGTGTAAAAACATGAATGTGAGTGATACGTACCAACTTGAGCCCAGTGACAATCTCTAGGGAGAAAGAATAAGGGTCGGGTTTTACTTCTGTCTAATTTTCTATTTCTTTAATAAATACCAAGTAACTGAAGCAAAATGTTTTGATACATTTAATCTTGATAGTGCAGGGAGTAGGTGTCGCTAACATCATTTTCTGCACTCTTCTGCGTGTCCCTAATAGTTCCTAATTTACAAAACGCAGACACACTCTCAGAGCCGTCCAAGACATCTTTGCACACAGCCACATCTATACGGAGAGGAGCTCCTGGGCTGCAGGAGAGGGAGAAAACCGTTGAGGCTGAAAAGCTAGTTATAAACGGGGAGTTGACGTCTGACAAGCTGGAGTCTGCAGAGGCCACGGATGCTCAGAAAGAGCCTGGAAAAAGGGCCAGGGCCGAGGAGCGAGGAGGGTGCCCACGGCTCAAGTTCGGCCAGCTCGGGAGATGGTTTTAGAAACTGAGATCCAGATTTAGTAACTTTTTTCTTGGGTGGGCCTGAGCGGACTGTCAACGACACAAATCCAGGGAGGAAGCGGGCTGGGAGGCGGAGGACGGAGGGCAGACGTTAGGCCCTAGAGTGTGGGAACTGAGGGAGAGGATTGCTCAAGCGTAGGTCGCCCCATTTTCACCCCCTGAAGGAAATCAGCATAACTGGAGGGAAGCCGGGCGAGAAGGATGTTAAAACTGTTCTAAAGTTGTAACGTAAATCCAAAGGCCAGGACGTCCCTACGAGGGAGCGTTTTGGAAAAATGGTACCCTAGCTGCTCCCTCACGTCGGATGCGTTTTGCTCTGCTGACGGGGTTTCCTCAGTGTCTGCGTGGCGGGTCGCGAGCCCGGCTCGGGACGCCGGGGAAAGCCCTCCGGTGGCTGGCGCCGAGCCGGGTCGGGGCCGGGCGGCGGGCGGGCCGCGCCGAGGGCGGGGCCGGGCGCGCGGGGGCGGACCTCGGCGCGCTCCCGGCCGCTCGCTGGCGGTGGGGCCGCGGCGGCTCCTCTGCCGGGTCGCGCCGGAGGACGGGCTTCGGGCGGCGGCCGGGGCGGCCTGCGGACGGACGGGTGGGCCGAGGCGCAGGGCCCGCGCCCGCCGTCTCCCCCTCCTGCCGGCGCCGGGCCCGCGCCATGGCCGCCTCGCCGGGCTCGGGCAGCGCCAACCCGCGGAAGTTCAGTGAGAAGATCGCGCTGCACACGCAGCGGCAGGCCGAGGAGACGCGGGCCTTCGAGCAGCTCATGACCGACCTCACCCTGTCGCGGGTGAGGGCCCGGGCCGGCGCGGGCGGGCGGCCACGGCCGCGGGCGGGCCCCGCGCGGCGGGTGAGAGGTCGCGGGGCCGAGGCGATGGCGGGGCCGGGCGGGGTCGCGCCCGCGGAGTGGAACCCGGGAGCGGGGCCGGCGCGGCCGCGGCCTCGGCGCTTGCCTGCCTTCAGACACCCGCTGGAGGTTTGCTGTCGCCGCGGAGGTGGGAGAGTCGCGGGGCAGTGTGTACGGGGAGATGGGAAGGGGCCGAGCCCGGGAAGGCGGGCCGCCGAGTGAGGGCGGCCTAAGGGGGAGGGTGACCGGGAGCGCGGGGAGGAAATCACAAACAGCTCGGAGGCGGGCGGTGCGGCTTCTGACTGCTCCGAACATCCACCGCCCGCGAGTCCTCCCGGACTGCTCGGCGTGGAGGGCCCGAGGCACCCACCCGCTCCTTCGGGAGAGCACCGCGCACCGGTGAATCCAGGGTCGGCCCCGGGCTGGTTTGGGGTCTGTCTGGGTATCGAGATGTGATTCCATGTCGAGTGTGGGACTTCGCTACTCTTCCTCCATGGAGGTGCTGTATCGGTCCGGTTTACTGACTTCAGCCCCGATGGTTCATGAGAACTGGGAAGGTGTACCGCGTTCCTGGTGACGGAGGAGGGTCCAGGAGGAATAAGGCGCCAGCCTAGACAAACACTCGGCGAGGTTAGGTAACTGTCGAGGGAGGCAGTGGAGGATGGAGAGCCAACAGGAGTGTCCGCGCAGAACTGCAGAGAACGAGGGTCAGCGTGAGCGGGGCAGGCAGGCCTTGAGGATCCTGAATGCTGACCTTGAAGGACCATCAGGAGGATGGGGGAGGATGTACAGAAGCGGGGGCGGGGTTGTGGGCAGCCTGAAGGAGAATTGAGAGGGGAGTCGCAAACTGGTGGTCCCTGGCTCGCTGAGCTACAGACGCGATATTTTTTGGCCATTGGTGCTTGGGAAAACTTCTGGAATCTGTCGCCAGAATTGGGAGATTTTTCATAGAAATCAAAGTTGGAGATTTTAATGTACAGTCAAAATTTCGTTCTTTCTCTCTATTTTAAATATATATATTTATATACATTTAAAATTGGGAGACCCGATAACACTCATCCTGATTTCCCATGTGACAGCTAGCTAGCTGGAGCTGGGTGATGGCTGCCCCCTCAAATGGAGCATGTATTCTCTGGTTGGCCACAGTTCACCCCACAGCCTGTCATGTCCCCCACTCCTGAGGCTAGGTGTCACTTGCCATTTATCATATTTTTGATGGTGTTTTCTTTTAGCGAGGTTAAGGAGAAAGTGAAATATCTCTTGTACTTACATTTCTATCATGATGAGAAGAAATATATATAGATAGTGCTAAACCCTATAGCTCAGATTTTCTTGAGTTTAGCAAGCCTGACCAACTCTGCCCCATATGATAACTCAATTCAGCCACCACTTTTCTCTATTCTAATTGCTATAAAATTATGATGTCATTTTGTCCTTCACCTTGTACAGGGCATTATTTACATGTTAATTCTGCCTGTGTTCTTTTCTACTCTCTACCAATTGCAAGTAAAATAATAAATACTGCTTGGCTCCACTGTGTTCATACACACAAAGGCAAACGATAACACTGAATTTGCCTAGTAATCTTTGCTTATTTAAAATTTTAAGGGTAACTTTCATAATGAAATTATAAAACTGAAACACTTCTTGTAGAGAACTCGTAGATCCCCAAGCATATGTTCCAAGGGTCCAGAGATCTCAGATGGAGAAGAATCTATCCAGTTCATTATTGATAACCAGATGGCAGACATACTGATTTTCCATTACTAGCCCATGGTGGGCATGCTTATAAATGGAACAGACATCGCTAATCAGTCTAGGTACTCTTTCCTTTCTGAGTCTGTTGGGCTTCGACTTTTTCTCCATATAATCAGAGTCAGTCCTTCAGAGTTGGAGTTAAATCCTATTTGTTTAGTTGGTGGGATAGATTAGATTATGGAGAATTTTTCACTCTAGCTTTAGGGGTGCAGCCTTACCTGGAAGCAATGGAAATTTTTTGAGAAGAGAATGCTAGGAGGATCAGTTCAATGGTGGTACCTGGGATGATAAGGAGAGGGAAAAAAATGGAGGCAGATATGCCTGGAAAGAGGCTGTTCCTTTGTTCATTCATTAATTTGTTGGTACTTGAGTCCCCAGTGGGGGTGTAGGGGTGGGGGGAGGTGAAGACGTGGTACCTTGCTTCAAAGATCTTATTAATTTGTTTAGCAAATACTTTTTGAGTCTCTAGTGCGTGCTGGGGGTTCGGATGGACACTGGGGATGTAGTGTCTCGTCATAGATTTTAGGGTTTAATGGAGAAGACATTCATTTGACAAGTCAGGACACATTTTGATGAATAGTACGAAAGGGGAACAGTTGGGAGTGTATGGTAGGGAATCCTCACCTCTTCTAGTGGCATAAAGGGTTAGTAGGAGTGGGGAAGGCATGTGAGGGTATATGCTCGTGTGTTGAGGGAGGGGAGAGTGTTTTAGGCACAGGGGACAGAGGTTCAGCAAGGGGATGAGGAGGGTAATTTGAGATGAGGCATTCATGGGGATTTGGGACTTGATCCTAAGGACAATGGAAAGTCATTGAAGGGGTTGAACCAGGGGAGATTTGCATTTTGAAAGAATGCCTCTAGCTCCAGAACGTAGGATAGATCGGAGGAAGAGGTAGCAGGGAAATGCTTTGGAGTCTAGGAGATGTGATGGTGGTGGCATTGGCAAGGGTGGTAGCCACAGGGAGGCAGAGAGGTGAACAGATTGATACTTAGGAAGTAGAAAGGACCAGACTTGGTGAATGGATGAGGGAGATGAGGGAGAGGGAGGACTCAAGGATGATCCCCAGCTTTCGGACTTGAGCCATTCCAGGGTATCCTCTGCTAAGAGGGAGCGCTGGCAGGAGCAAGGCGGGAGCTGACTCAGTGTCAGGAGATGCTGAGTTTGAGGTGCCTGTGAGGCATTTAAGTAGAGATGGGCCAGCAGATAGTTGTATATGTGGTCCTGGAGCTCAGGAGAGAAGTCTAGGCTAGTGGGAATCTTTGGTGTGTAGCAGCAGGAGTAGATTCTGCTGCCTAGGAAGAATTTCTAGAAAAGATCTTAGAAATTGGTGGCCTAAATTCTAATTTGGCCCTCTGATTTTTTTTTTTTCTTCAATTAGGGCCAACAGTGAATATTGTGATTTTACATTAAAATCTGGACTCTGGCTTCTTTTGAAAAGAGAGATCATCTAACAACACTTACCCTACATTTCCTCATGGCAGCGATTGCCTGGAGTTGAATAGCTGCTGCCCCCCTTAGACAGGGCACGGTGTGTCCTTCAGTTTGCCACAGTCCCCGTCACTCCCTATGGTTTCCTCACAGTGATTCTAGGCTGCTTCGCTTATCTTCCATACCTGGCACCCGTAGGCTTTTGAGTTTGTAACCCCTGCTATACATAGAGTGAAACATGGAAAGGGCCTAGGAGAAGCCCAAGGAGCTCCACCATTTAAAGGGGAGATAGAGGAGGAGGAGCCAGCAAAGAAGACTGAAGAGCAACCAGAGAGGTAGGAGGAGAGCCAGGAGGATTATGGTTAAGAGGAGGGGATGTGGACCAGCCGAACCCCATGCTGCTGACTTGGTCTGATGTGATAAGGACTCGTTCTTTGGTCCAGTCATGTGGAGGTCGTTGGTAACCTTGGTGGGAGCCACCACGTCCACAGTGTGCTGGGTGGAAGGGAGGTTGTGAGGCACTGAGGCCTTGAATAGAGGAAGTGGGACAGGGTTGGGAACTTGTACAAGAAGTTTGGCTTTGAAGGACAACTGGTAATGTGGAGAAACCACACGATCAATAATAGCACATCAACCTGGAGTGTTAATTTTGCTGGAATATTTGGGGAAAACTGTTACTTTTATATTAAAACAAACAATAGATATGTTATGGCATAGTGAGGCCTCAGAGAGGAATAGAGGAGACTAGAAAGATTAGATTTGGGCTGAATATGGAGCGTTATCTCTTTGCCAGCCACTGTGCTGATCACTTTACGTTCATTATCTCATGTAGTTCTCACAGTAACCCTGTGGACTGCGTATCTGGAGCGATCCTCATTTTGCGGGAGAGCAAACAGACTTGAGACATAAGGTTGCATGGCTGGTAAGAGGCAGAGCTGGGGTTTGATTATGGTTGTCACACTGAATGTCTATATGCTGAACTGCTTTTTCTCCCCCATTAGGATATCTAATTGTACCAGTGGCATTTGTTGAAAACGGTTTTCTTTCTCCATTGAATTGCTCTGACATTTTTGTCAAAAATCAACTGGCCATGTATACATCGGTCTATTTTTGGACTCTCTCCTGTTCTATTGATCTGTTCATCTCTCTTTTGAACAACAGCACATTGCCTGGATTACGATAGCTTTATAGTCAGTCTTGAAACAAGGTAACTTAAGTCTTCCACCTTTACCGTTCTTAAAAATTGCTTTGGCTACTCTAGGTCATTCACACAGCTACAGATTTTAGAATTATCAGTTTCTGTGAAAAGGGCTGCTGGGATTGTGTTGACTACTACAACACTTTTTCAAAAAGGAATTAGTGAGACTTAGATCTCATTTCATATAGACATTGGAGAAAATTCCACTAAAAGTGTGTGACTATAGGCTAAAAGTTGCTAACTCAGGGTACTGGGTGAGGCAGGTCAGGAAAATGAGTGGAGGGGCGCGGAATGAGATGGCAAATGGTAGCTGATCTTGGGCCATAGTGGAGGAGTAACAGGGTACAGTGAGGACACGGGCAAACTGGAGAACCCAAGCCCTATCTAAGGGGGCAGGCATTTCTCAGCTCCACACACTGTTGCCATGAAGAATATGGGTTCAGTGTCATTAGATCTTTCAATCAAGACAAGATGGAAATCCAGATGTTTGTGGCTTCTTGCAATTTAAAAATTTAAAACATTGAGTGGGTCAGACAGAACTCTGTAGGCTAACCATGTCCTGTCGCCTGCCAGTCCATGACCTCTGCCTCAGGCTAATCAGCCTTTTGTCCTCATTTTCCTCATCAGTAAGCATGACGGTATTGAAGACAGTCTCTAAGGTTCTTTCTAGCTCAATGGCTCTAAATTTCAAAAGAGAAAAGTGTCAGAATTACTCAAGGGTTTAGGAGGTAGTTGAGGTTATCAACAATAATGATAATATTTTGAGCAGTTGTCCAGACCTGTACACTTTACACACCACTGTCATGTCTGTTCTCTGTTTTAATCCTTCCACCGTCTTTGTGAAGTAGGCAGCAGAATAATCTGTGCAACCACATGGGAGCTCCGGTTTACAAAGTCAGGTCTTCCTGTTCCAAATCCATTGCTCTTTTTACTGTAGCACAACCGTCTCTGAAGACTCCAGAAATGGGCAGTTTGGTAGGGACAGCAGATATGGACGACCGCTAAGAGAGCCTCAAGCTCAGTTGAAGGCAAATCTCTAGCTAGATTTAGAACTTAGCTTGGTTGAAGTGTCAAGGCTTTTGGGTAAGAGTTGAAGCCTTTGTGAGAACTCCCTGCAGGTAGGAACTTTGGCACGTATTCATCTTAGTAAGCTAGCGTCTGGCACAGTACCTGACACACAGTTAAACGTTTTTATGTAAGTGACTAAGTGGATGGATTCATGCAAGAAGGAATCAAAGGCTTTAGATCAAGGGGGCTGAGAATTTTGTCGAGAGACTTTCAAGGATAGAGAGTCAAATGCTTCTGGTTGAGAATGTCAAGATCAAAAGCTGAGACTTTATAACTTAGCTGATAGATGGGAAAAGCTCATCATGGCTTCCTTCTCATATTTGGCTCTCAGATCTGGGTTTTGATTAATAGAGTTTTACTGTGCAGTATGTTTGAGAAATCAAGTACAGTGGGTATAAGGAAGTTAAGGCTGCCAAAGGGTTTTATATGCCTTTAAAACTTCCAAACAGATACAAGTCCTTATCTTTGGAGATGCATATTGAAATATGGAATGCTAGGATGCCTGGATTTCTTTCAGTGGAGTGCAGTGGGTGATGGAGGAGGTAAAGATGAATCAAGATTGGATGTAAGTTGATCATTGTTGGAGCTGGAAGATGAAGAGATGGGGTTTCATTTTACTTGTCTCTATTTTGTACGTATTTGAAAATTTTCATAATAAATGTAAAAACAAAAAATCAGAGCGCTTCATAGGTGCAGCGATGCTTTTGGTCAACCAAACTTCACTTTTCTCTGAGCTTGTGAATAGTATGATCATTGAGGGAGAAATGAAACAAAGGAAAGGTACATGGCAGAAATAAGAATGTGGGTTTTGAGTTAGCCATAGCTCAGCCTCCTCTAGCTGTGTGACCTTGGGCAGGTGTCTGAACTTCCCTGAGTCTGGGTCTCCACGTTCGTAAAAGCAGGATCATGTGGTCTCCCTTGGTGATTGCTGAGAGGGTTAGGGATAAAGTGGGCAGAGCGTCTGAGGACAGCATCTGGCTCATCTTAGGGGCTCATATCTGGTAGTTTTTATTATTATTAGACAAAGACAGAGAGTAATGAAAGGGTAAAAACCTGCCTCGGAGTTCCTATCTACCCTTTCTTCCCTACATGAATTACAAGTGCCAAGGGTTACATAACCACAGAGGTAATTTATTATTTTAGAAGCAGAACTCTTAAAGACCAAATTGGACCACTCTGGGGTTTACAAGAACTGTAACCAGTTTACTGCCTTTTGAAAAATGAAGCAAGGAAGAACTTACAGAAGAAAAGCATATTAAAACAGTGGGATACCATTTTATACCTGTTCAGTTGACCTGCTTCTTTTCCCCAATTAATGGTAATATCCAGTGTTAGTGAGTTTGTGGTCAAACTGTTTTCTCATATATACATTGGTATACTCTCTGGGAAAACATCTTGGCAGTGTGTATGGAGAGCCATCAAAAGGCCCAAACCCAGAGACTTAGGAATCACTCTTTGCAGTGTGTTCTAAGGAAATAATTCAGAAGAAGAAATGTCATATAGCCATTAAAAATGCTTATGTAACGTCATAGAAAAGAGTTATGATGTAAGCATGCAAGATTGTACCTATGTTGTGGTCACCACTGTGCAGTTATTACACATAAATGTAAAAGGAGACTGGAAAAGAGCATGGAGAAGGGAAGATAGTCAGTGTGTTAGAGTCATGGACAGTGGCTTAGTTTTTTTTAAGAAATTCTTTTGTTGCTGTGCCTCCACACACATAACACTCAAAGACCGTGCAAGAGTACCCCACTGTCATGGCTGAGACATTTAGCACAGGGGTAAATTCTTTCCAAAAATAGACTAATCAAAACCCAGAAAGCACTGGAAACCTGAAGGTTTTAAGTAGAGAAGAAACTGAAGCCAAGACTTTCACTCTTGAACCATTTCGCTACACAACACCATACTTTGATGCTTCTTTCAGATCTTTGCTGTCATCTCTCAACAACTTTGAAATGTCTTTGTTCCCAGGTTCAATTTCAGAAGCTTCAGCAACTGCGCCTTACACAGTACCATGGAGGATCCTTACCCAATGTGAGCCAGCTGCGGAGCAGTGCCTCCGAGTTTCAGGTACCTGAGATACTTACTTTCTTTGAGCTGAGTGGAGTGTAAAAAGAGAAGCAAAAATTTTCCTTGAAAAGATTAGATCTTGGCTTCCCTGGTGGCGCAGTGGTCGGGAGTCCACCTGCCAGTGCAGGGGACATGGGTTTGAGCCCTGGTCTGGGAGGATCCCGCATGCCACGGAGCAGCTGAGTCCATGCGCCACAGCTGCTGAGCCTGCGCTGTGGAGCCCACGAGCCACAACTACTGAAGCCCACGTGCTTAGAGCCTGTGCTCCGCGGCAAGAGAGGCCAGCACCATGAGGGGCCCGTGCACTCGCCACAACTAGAGAAAAGCCTGCGTGTAGCAACGAAGACCCAATGCAGCCAAAAATAAAAGAAAAAAAGATTAGATCTTGAAGATAAACTGGGCTTAGATACAGTTCAGTGTTCTTCTGGGAAGTCCATTGTTATTCTTTTTCCTAGTTACTGCAGCATAAGATAGTGTTATTTCACAAATGGTCTAAGGCAGCACTGTCCATTGGAAATATAATGTGAGTCACATATGTCATTTAAACATTTCTAGTAGCCACATTAAAGAAAAAGAAACCAGTATAATTAATTTTAATATTATTTAAATGATTTAAATAATTATTTGACCCAATCTATCCAAAATATTATTGTTTAAACATAGAATCAATATTAAAAAACATTAATGAGATATTTCACATTCTTTTTTTTCAATTAAGTCTTTGAAATCTGGTGTGTATTTTGCACTTAAAGCACATCTTAATTTGTATCAGCCATGTTTCACTACCTTCATGTGGCTAGTTTCTACCATGCTGGACAGGACAAATCTACAGCATAGATAAGTGGTCTGTACTGCACTTATTTTTAAATTTAAAAAAAATTTTTTTTTGGCTGTGTTGGGTCTTCGTTGCTGCGCGTGGGCTTTCTCTAGCTGAGGTGAGCAGGGGCTACTCTTTGTCGAGGTGCGTGGTCTTCTCATTGCAGCAGCTTCTCTTGTTGTGGAGCACAGGCTCTAGATGCATGACCTTCAGTAGTTGCAGTTTGTGGGCTCAGTAGTTGTGGTGCGTGGGCTCAGTAGTTGTGGCTTGCAGGCTCTAGAGCACAGGGTCAGTAGTTGTGGCGCACGGGCTTAGTTGCTCCGTGGCATGTGGGATCTTCCCAGACCAGGGATCGAACCCCTGTCCCCTACATTGGCAGGCGGATTCTTAACCATTGCACCACCAGGGAAGTCCCTATATTGCATTTAGATTAGTGCAGTGTCATAGGGTGCTTTAATCATTCATATTAGTGAAGAGCCTTGTTCAAAACAATGTGGAATTGGTGATTTAGACAGTGGTATATGGTACTGTTTTTAAGATCTGAATTAGATTTAGATATCCTAGTCTTTGAATAATTAGGAGGCTGACATTCTAATTATACAATTTAAGGTTCAGTGTTAAATTTCTTTGTTGTGAAATCTGGTTCACTTTGTTTGATGATGTCCCGTAAAGCAGAAATATTATTTAAATGGATACTTCCATTTGGGAGTGCTAATAGGAACTCTTAAATGTAATGTGATTAGAAAAAGTACTATATGAACATATTTGTACCTTAGTACACTGGAATCTTGTCTTTAATGAGTTTGGAATCTCACTATAATACTGCCTATATTAGAAATCTACCTCTGTAGATCAAACTATCTTACATGTTGGCTATTGGGTCATTCAGTATCCAAATAAAGTAGATCTCTGCTTTATGCTGGATTTCATGCTTCAGAAGATAGAACTTTGTCAAGATATGCTGTGTTTGAAATCCCGATTTTGTGGTACTTTCCTGTCAACTTTAGAGGAATATAGAATGTACTGTAGTGTCCTTTTCCTTGTGTATTGGGGGATGGGATGAAGTGACAGACCCAGGGCTTCCCGGGATTCTTTCTCTGAGTAATTTTTAAACTTTGAAACAATCACAAACTTACAGAAAAGTTGGATGTACAGTAAAAATAACTGTATTTTTACCCTTGAGAATAAGTTGCTGACCTAATGCCCTATCAACCCAAAATACTTCACCGTGTATTTCCTACAAGCAAGGCCGTTGTTCTACATAATCTGAATAGAACCATCAAAATCAGGAAATTAACAGTGATGCATTATTACCATTTGATCCTGAGACCCCATTCAGGTTTCACCAGATGTCCCATTACTGTCCTGTACAGCAAAAGGATCCAGTTCAGAGCACATACATTGTCTTTAGTCTCCTTCAGTCTAGAACAATTTTTCAATCTTTTATTTTTGACATTAAAGAAATTATTTTTGACTTTTGTGACCTTGCCACTTCTAAAGATCACAGGCCAGTTCTTTTTTAGAATATCTCTCTGTTGGGGTTTGTCTGTTTCTTCATGATTGGATTCAGATTACGCATCTTTGGCAGGAATAGCCAAAGGTGGTTCTGTTATTGTATCCCATTAAGTGGGTGATTTTTCATTTTCATGATGTTCACTTTTATCACGTAGTTAAGGTGGTGTCTGTCAGTCTTCTCCACTCTGAAGTTACTCTTCTCCTTTGTAATTAATAGGTATTTTGTGAGGAGATACTTTATCCTGATTCTCATCAAACTTTCAATTTATACATTTATTTATTTATTTCTATATTTGTGGTTTTGTGATTTCTTATTTTTTTCCATGGTTTATAATCTATAACTATTATTGTTATTTTGGTCCTCACATTATCCCTGATTAGGCCAATAGGAGCTCCTTCCCAGGATTCTTGTCAAACAGAAAAAAAGGGAATCCCAGAAGCATAAATTTTTTTTAAGCAAACATTTTTGAAGTGTAATTTATATGCAATACAATTGACCTTCTTTAGATTTACAGGTTATGTTGTATAATTACCACCACAATCAAGATACAGAACAGTTTCATCATCCCCCAGAAGTTCCCTTAATATCCCTTTGTAATCTATTCCCATCCCCTACCTCCAGCCTCTGGAACCACTGATATGTAGTTTTGCCTTTTTCAATGTATCCTATAAACAGAATCAGAAGTAGAGTTCTTCTTTCACTTAGCAATTGCATTTGAGACTCATCCATGTTGTGGCATGTATGAGTTTCCTAGAGCTGCCGTAACAAAGTACCACAAACTGGGTGGCTTACATTTTGAACAGCAGAAATTTATTTTCTCACAGTTCTGAGGCTGGAATTGTGAAATCAAGGTGTCTGTAGGGCCATGCTCTCTGGGAAGAATCCTTCCTCGTCTCTTCCTAGCTTCTCTTGGTTGCCTCCAGTCCTTGGTGTCCCTTGGCTTGTAGCTCCATCATTCTGCTCTCTGCCTCCATTCCATATGACCTTCTTCCCTGTTTGTCTGTGTCCAAATCTCCCCCTTCCTTCTCTTATAAAGACGCCAGTCATTGGATTTAGGGCCCACCCTAATCCAGTATGACCTCATCTTAACTTGTTTACATCTGCAAAGATTCTCTTCCCAAATAAAGTCACATTCATGGGTACTTGGGGTTAGGACTTGAACAAATCTTTTTTGGGGAACATGATTCAACCCACTACGTTGCAGTTATCAGTAGTTGACTCTCTTTATTGCTGAGTAGTATTCCATTGTATGGAGGTACTATAATTGGTTTATTCATTCATCACTTGATGAGCATTTGGATTGTTTCCACCTTTTGACAATTGTGAGTAAAGATATTCACATTCAGTTTTTGTGTAAACACCTAGTAGTGGAACTGCTGGATCAAATGTAAGTGTATATTTAACTTTGTAAGAGACTGCCAAACTGTTTTACAAAGTGGCTATACCATTTCACATTCCAGCAATGTTCCAGTGACTCTGCATTCTCTCCAGCCCTTGGTATTTCATTTCTTTTTTTTAAAATTGTGGTTAAAAAAACACAACATAAAATTTATCATCTTAACCATTTTTTTGGACTTTTTATTTTATTTTGTTTTTTTCACACACACACACTGTATTTTATTTTTATAAGAGATAAATAAACTGACACCAAGCATTGTAAATGGATGACCACAACAAAAACAACAATGATTGCAATTACCAAACACGAAACACATTCATACTATGTCATAATATTGACATTCAGTCCAGTAATCCTCCACTGTAACAGCGCCTTTACTTTGCAGTGAAAATTGATTTGTATATTTTTTGCCTCTGAGTCCTTGTGGGATTATTATTTTTTTTATTCAAACAGAAAGTCACAAATATTATAATCATCCTCATCAGTTCACTCAGTCCCATGTAATTAATTTTCTTTTTCATCTTGATCGTGTGTTAGCACTTTTATGAATTCATCAGTTTTCCATTAGAGTTCTGAAAATGCTTATTCATTCAGTTCAGCAATATAGTCAGTTACCAGAAACCTGTACTTGTCAGAGTCTTTTCCATGAATTCCTTGAAGATGAAACCCTTTTATAGAAACATTTTTGCGAAAGCTTCAGAGTACACCCAGAACTGTCTGTAAATGACAAAAGACTTAAAAATGACCACGGTTAAAGATTTGGTGAAAGTTCATAATAATGCAATTGACAAGGAAATTTAGTTATTTCTGAGATATACATTTTAAAGTAATAACTAGAATTATGACTTATTATACCAGAACATATAAGATTTTTAGAAAGTTCATGTAATGTCTGAAACATTTACATTAACATATTTCCATATAAATAACCCAAAGAAAGTTTAGCATTAGTTGTTTTTTTTGTTTGTTTTTTTATACTGCAGGTTCTTATTAGTCATCAATTTTATACACATCAGTGTATACATGTCAATCCCAATCGCCCAATTCAGCACACCACCATCCCCACCCCACTGCGGTTTTCCCCCCTTGGTGTGCATACGTTTGTTCTCTACATCTGTGTCTCAACTTCTGCCCTGCAAACCAGTTCATCTGTACCATTTTTCTAGGTTCCACATACATGCGTTAATATACGATATTTGTTTTTCTCTTTCTGACTTACTCCATATGACAGTCTCTAGATCCATCCACATCTCAACAAATGACTCAATTTCGTTCCTTTTTATGGCTGAGTGATATTCCATTGTATATATGTACCACAACTTCTTTATTCATTCATCTGTCGATGGGCATTTAGGTTGCTTCCATGACCTGGCTATTGTAAATAGTGCTGCAATGAACATTGGGGTGCATGTGTCTTTTTGAATTATGGTTTTCTCTGGGTATATGCCCAGTAGTGGGATTGCTGGGTCATGTGGTAATTCTATTTTTAGTTTTTTAAGGAACCTCCATACTGTTCTCCATAGTGGCTGTATCAATTTACATTCCCACCAACAGTGCAAGAGGGTTCCCTTTTCTCCACACCCTCTCCAGCATTTGTTGTTTGTAGATTTTCTGATGATGCCCATTCTAACTGGTGTGAGGTGATACCTCATTGTAGTTTTGATTTGAATTTCTCTAATAATTAGCGATGTTGAGCGTCTTTTCATGTGTTTGTTGGCAATCTGTATATCTTCTTTGGAGAAATGTCTATTTAGGTCTTCTGCCCATTTTTGGATTGGGTTGTTTGTTTCTTTAATATTGAGCTACATGAGCTGTTTATATATTTTGGAGATTAATCCATTGTCCGTGGATTCATTTGTGAATATTTTCTCCCATTCTGAGGGTTGTCTTTTCGTCTTATTTATGGTTTCCTTTCCTGTGCAAAAGCTTTTAAGTTTCATTAGGTCCCATTTGTTTATTTTGTTTTTATTTCCCTTACTCTAGGAGGTGGATCAAAAAAGATCGTGCTGTGATTTATGTCAAAGAGTGTTCTTCCTATGTTTTCCTCTAAGAGTTTTAGAGTGTCTGGTCTTACATTTAGGTCTCTAATCCATTTTGAGTTTATTTTTGTGTATGGTGTTAGGAAGTGTTCTAATTTCATTCTTTTACATGTAGCTGTCCAGTTTTCCCAGCACCACTTATTGAAGAGACTGTCTTTTCTCCATTGTATATCTTTGCCTCCTTTGTCATAGATTAGTTGACCATAGGTGTGTGGGTTTATCTCTGGGCTTTCTATCTTGTTCCATTCATCTATGTTTCTGTTTTTGTGCCAGTACCATATTGTCTTGATTACTGTAGCTCTGTAGTATAGTCCGAAGTCAGGGAGTCTGATTCCTCCTGCTCCGTTTTTTTCCCTCAATACTGCTTTGGCTATTGGGGGTCTTTTGGGTCTCCATACAAATTTTAAGATGATTTGTTCTAGTTCCGTAAAAAATGCCATTGGTAATTTGATAGGGATTGCATTGAATCTTTAGATTGCTTTGGGTAGTATAGTCATTTTCACAATATTGAGTCTTCCAATCCAAGAACATGGTATATCTCTCCATCTGTTGGTATCATCTTTAATTTCTTTCATCAGTGTCTTATAGTTTTCTGCATACAGGTCTTTTGTTTCCCTAGGTAGGTTTATTCCTAGGTATTTTATTCTTTTTGTTGCAGTGGTAAATGGGAGTGTTTCCTTAATTTCTCTTCAGATTTTTCATCATTAGTGTATAGGAATGCAAGAGATTTCTGTGCATTAATTTTGTATCCTGCAACTTTACCAAATTCATTGATTAGCTCTAGTAGTTTTCTGGTGGCATTTTTATGATTCTCTATGTATAGTATCATGTCATCTGCAAAAAGTGACAGTTTGACTTCTTCTTTTCCAATTTGTATTCCTTTTATTTCTTTTTCTTCTTTGATTGCTGTGGCTAGGACTTCCAAAACTATGTTGAATAATAGTGGTGAGAGTGGACATCCTTGTGTCGTTCCTGATCTTAGAGGAAATGCTTTCAGTTTTTCACCATTGAGAATGATGTTTGCTGTGGGTTTGTCGTATATGGCCTTTATTAGGTTGAGGTAGTTTCCCTCTATGCCCACTTTCTGGAGAGTTTTTATCATAAATGGGTATTGAATTTTGTCAAAAGCTTTTTCTGCATCTATTGAGATGATCATATGGTTTTTATTCTTCAATTTGTTAATATGGTGTATCACATTAATTGATTTGCATATATTGAAGAATCCTTGCATCCCTGGGATAAATCCCACTTGATCATGGTGTATGATCCTTTTAATGTTTTGCTGGATTCTATTTGCTAGTATTTTGTTGAGGATTTTTGCATCTATATTCATCAGTGATATTGGTCTGTAATTTTCTTTTTTTCTAGTATCTTTGTGTGGTTTTGGTATCAGGGTGATGGTGGCCTCATAGAATGAGTTTGGGAGTGTTCCTTCCTCTGCAATTTTTGGGAAGAGTTTGAGAAGGATGGATGTTAGCTCTTCTCTAAATGTTTGATAGAATTCACCTGTGAAGCCATCTGGTCCTGTGCTTTTGTTTGTTGGAAGATTTTTAATCACAGTTTCAGTTTCATTACTTGTGATTGGTCTGTCCATATTTTCTGTTTCTTCCTGGTTCAGTCTTGGAAGGTTATACCTTTCTAAGAATTTGTCCATTTCTTCCAGGCTGTCCATTTTATTGGCATAGAGTTACTTGTGGTAGCCTCTTAGGATGCTTTGTATTTCTGTGGTGTCTGTTGTAACTTCTCCTTTTTCATTTCTAATCTTATTGATTTTAGTCCTCTCCCTCTTTTTCTTGATGAGTCTGGCTAATGGTTTATCAATTTTGTTTATTTTCTCAAAGAACCAGCTTTTAGTTTTATTGATCTTTGCTATTGTTTTCTTTGTTTCTATTTCATTTATTTCTGCTCTGATCTTTATGATTTCTTTCCTTCTGCTAACTTTGGGTTTTGTTTCTTCTTCTTTCTGTAGTTCTTTTAGGTGTAAGGTTAGATTGTTTACTTGAGATTTTTCTTGTTTCTTGAGGTAGGCTTGTAAACCTCCCTCTTAGAACTGCTTTTGCTGCATCCCATAGGTTTTGTTTTTATTTTGTTTATTTATTTATTTTTTGCGGTACGCGGGCCTCTCACTGTTGTGGCCTCTCCCGTTGCGGAGCACAGGCTCTGGACATGCAAGCTCAGTGGCCATGGCTCACGGGCCTAGCCACTCCGCGGCATGTGGGATCTTCCTGGACCGGGGCACGAACCCGTGTCCCCTGCATCGGCAGGCGGACTCTCAACCACTGCCCCACCAGGGAAGCCCAGAAGGCAGGTTCTTTACCACTGGACCACCAGGGAAGTCCCCTCCATAGATTTTTAGACTCAGCTTTTTGACTTCTACAAAAAGTCGTGTTGGGATTTTAAGTGGGATTTCACTGAATCTGTAATCAGGTTGGGGAGAACTGATGTTTTAATACTGAGTTTTCTAATCCATGAACATGGAACAGAAGCAGAGATTTTTGATTCAAGTTAAGTTGCTTATAATTAGTTATTTAAACACAGTCCACTTCCTTTTATGTTTATAGATCATTTTGGAGTTTACAGAATGTTTTCACAACTCTTATTCTACTTGATCCTTAATACATTAGTTGGTAAGCATAGCACTATATTAATATTGGTTAAAGACCAATTTTCTATCCTAATGGAGGATCTGAAAGTACATTCTTTTCACCTAACCCATTGGGCCCTTATTCAGAGAACACAAACTTACCAGATGAGTAAACCAAAGTAAGCTTTTCAGGCAAACTTCTGATAGTCCTTAGCAACGGACAGGTCATTGGTCAGGGGTGGCTAAGGTTACAGCCCTCCTATTTCTAGGCAGGGCCTGGCCTGTGTACACTGAAGGCAGAGAGAGGAAGTGGCATTATCTTCTTCTCTGAGGGCTAGGGCTGTCTATTCTGGTTAGGGGAGGGCCTGCCGTTCTCCAGTGCGTTGCAGCCTGCGTAACAGCGAGGGCGCCTGTTGGCTGTGCAGCCTGATTGTCAGGCAGCTACAGAGAGAGGGACAGAGGGCATCTCTTTGTATAGTGCTGTCTGGGTACAGTTGTAGCCTTTCACATCCTTCACATAACCTCCCTAGTTCTTTCAAATTATATCACTAAAAACTAATCACACTTTTTTACATTTCTGACTACTACATTTTTTAAAAATTGGGTCATCTTGTTTATAACTGAGAGTTTATAATTTAGGGAGCAATCTGGCGGCCAAAGGGAGAAAGCCCTATTGCAAGCAGAAGGGCTTGGCCAGATGCAAAATGGTGATTTTTCTGAGACCCACCACCAATACAGGTGGGTATAGTGAGGCCCAGAGTTTGCATTGCAAGTATTGTTGGAGAAGCAGAACTTAAAAATCGAGTCTTTGACTCCTAGTTCAATTTTAGTGGCTTTCCTTTGCTGAATTTCCTTTAAAAGTTTTATAAGATTCTTTAAAAAATGACTGGCAGGGAATTCCCTGAGGTCCAGTGGTTAGGACTCCACGCTTTCACTGCCGAGGGTGCGGGTTCTATCTCTGGTCAGGGAACTAAGATCCCGCAAGCTTCACAGTGCAGCCAAAAAAAAAAAAAAAGATTGGCAAGGTACATTGGTTAAATTCAAACAAATGGAAAACAGAAGTAGCAATATTAACCTCAAAATACTGCTGCTAATAATAGCCAACATTTGTTGAGTATGAGCTATGTGTCAGACACTGCATTAAGCTCACTACATAGATTATTTAATTTTCACAAAAACCCATTGGGTATATGTATTTGGTAATTGTCATAGCATTATTTGAGTTGTATGTGATATAATAACATAGCAACAAATTGCAAAAAGCAAAAACTAGTAAAATTAGGAGAATGTGACAGCACAATTGTAGATTTTTAATTCACTATAACAGTTGAGTCAGTACCCAAAATATAGAGTGATATCATTAGCAAATGAGAATTACTATATACAAAATGATTTTTGATAAAAGTCCCTTTTATTTTCTACTCAATATAAAATATGTAAAATCATATATCATTTCTTCAGCCTTCTGCCAGTGAAGCCCTGGTCCTTGAAATACTTTTTTATAATTTTTGTTGAAATATAGTTGATTTACAATGTTATGTTACTTTCAGGTATACAGCAAAGTGATTCATTTACCCATATATAAATATATATATATATATATTCTGTTTTTACATTCTCTTCCCTTATAGGTTATTACAAGATATTGAGTATAGTTCCCTGTGCTCAAAAATTTATTCCTATAATTTTTTTCTCTAAAAAGGTAAGATAACCTTTTTTACATATTCATAGACAAATTTTAAAAACAACATTTTTTTCCTGATTGTAAAAGTGATGCTTATTATAGAAAACAGGTAACATTCCTGTTCACATTTTGGCTGTTTTCTTTCAGTTGTTTTGTTGTGACTGTAAATATTTTTAACAAAATCAACATCATACTGCATGTATAGTTTTGTATCTTTTTGACGTCATGAACACTTTCTTATGTTTAAATGGTCTTCAAAAACATCATTTCTAGTGATTTATGATATTCTATCACATGGATGCACCACAATTTATTGAACTGCTCCCTTATTGTTGGACATTTGGGTTGTTTTCACTATTCATAGGATGTGTGTGTGTGTGTGTGTGTGTGTGTGTGTGTGTGTGTGTTGTATGTATAAATCGATCATATACTAGGCCAAAGAATTTCTCAGTAAGTTAAAAAACTGTTCCACCGTGATAATCCCAAACTCCTCCAATTTCTGTAGTCGAAGTGCATCTCTCAGAGCTCCTCCAGGCCCTTGTCCTTCTCACTGTGGGCTATGGGGCCTGACAAGGGGGAAAGGGCAGCAGAAGCAGGTTTGGATGAAGGGTGGAGATCTGTGCACCCACCACACAGCACAGGGAACACTCTGAACTTCGAGGAACTGAATTCCAAGGTGGTGAGAAGCTTATGTAGTGAAACAAGAGAGGCTGATTCTCACTGAGTATCCTTGCAGATTGTGCAGGGCAGAAAGATGAGATGACAGGGATCTGTCCGTCTTGTACTTCTTTTTTTCTGAAGGAAGAGCTGAGGTTCCTGGATGCTACCTTGTCAGCTTGGAGTTAAATGACCGGCGGGCCTGCAGCCCATCCTCCTACTGAGCGTCCTCAGGCAAACCATGGAATTCTCTAAACCTCATCTGTGAATCATGATAATGACAGTCACTTGATGGGGTTGTTATGAGCATCTAGTGAATGCAGAATAAAATGCAGAAGAGCTTTGGAAACTGTCAAGTGTGAAACAACCATCAGTTATTAACACAAATAGTGCTCAGGAACAATTTTGAAGTCGGAAGTTTGTATTTATCACTTTCTACCTCTATTTTTCCTCTGCTCTTCCCGTTCTCCCGACCCCACCGAAACCTGTGCTGTCCAGTATGGTAGTCACGAGCCAGATTTACATCTTTAATTAAGATGAAATAAAATTAGAGATTCAGTTTCTCACTCACACTAGCCACACTTCAGGTCTCAGTAGGCGCCACGTGGTGGGTGGCTGCTCCTGCGGTTGGCCCTCTTTATGCTGTGCCCGAGTCCCCACTTCAGCCCTGGGTTAAGGCTTCACCTGGCCCTAAAAACCAGGTGCTTTCAGATGATCTTCCCCTCCTTCCTTTCCTTCATCAGTCAGTGAGATTTTTGTGTCTTGGCTAAAGTGCTTGTTTGGATTACAAGAACAGTTTTCTGGGGGAATTCCCTGGCAGTCCAGTGGTTAGGACTCGATGCTTTCACTGCTGAGGGCCCGGGTTCAATCCCTGGTCTGGGAACTAAGATCCTACGAGCCACGCAGTGCGGCCAAAAAAAAAAAAGAAAGAAAAGTATTCTGATTAAATTTCATATAAAAAATTTAAGGATGGACCTAGAGATTATCATATTAAGTGAAGTAAGTCAGACGGAGAAAGAAAAATACCATATGATATCACTTACATGTAGAATCAAAACTATGATACAAATGAACTATTTACAAAACAGAAACAGACTCACAGACTTAGAAAACAAACTTATGGTTACCAAAGGGGAGAGGGAGTGGGGAGGGATAAATTAGGAGTTTGGGATTAGCAGATACAAACTACTATATATAAAATACATAGGGACTTCCCTGGTGGCGCAGTGGTTAAGAATCCACCTGCCAATGCAGGGGACATGGGTTTGAGCCCTGGTCTGGGAAGGTCCCACATGCCTCGGAGCAACTAAGCCCGTGTACCACAGCTCCTGAGCCTGTGCCCTAGAGCTTGTGAACCACAACTACAGAGCCAACGTACCACAACTAAGGAAGCCCGTGTGCTTAGAGCCCATGCTCCGCAACAAGAGAAGCTGCTGCAACTAGAGAAAGCCCATGCGCAGCAACAAAGACCCAACGCAGCGAAAAATAAAAAGATAAGTAAATAAATTTATTTTAAAAATAATAAATAAAATAAAATAGATAAACAACAAGGTCCTACTGTATAGCACAGGGAACTATATTCAGTATCCTGTAATAACCATAATGGAAAAGAATATGAAAAAAATATATATGTGCACATATGTATAACTGAATCACTCTGCTATATACCAGAAACTAACACAACATTGTAAATCACTATATTTCAATAAAAAAAATAAAAAATTTTAGCTTCCACTTCACTACTCTGAAGCACATTTATCAATATTTCAAAAGAGGATGCCTGCAAAATCACGTCTCCAGTTGGCAGAATTCCACACAATAAATGATGGAAGTTAATCTGAAAGGCTGTGAGGAAGGGCTTATCCTTAAATAACTGGATGCACACATACCACACACACACACACACACACACACACACACACACGTGTGTGTGCACACGCAGGTGGACATCTGAATCAGCATACTGACCCTGGGAGGGCTTTGTGTTCTCCTGTTCCTTACTTTGTCTAAGAGAGGATTAACTACTCTTCTTTTTCACTTCTCATTAATTGATAGATAATCAATAAATAAATTCAAAAATTTCTTGAGCACCTACTGTGGTGGCAGAAACATATTTCTGTATGAAGCTGAAGAAAGATGGAAATGAGTAAGTTGGCCCCTCCACAGAAGATTGTGGCCCGGTTAGTCCTTGTTGAACACCCCTCAGCTGTGGTCCTGAAGTCTGGGCAGACTGCATTTGGCCACTGCCCCCATGGAAGTAGGGCTGCTCTGCCTTAAGCCAAGAGTGATCATCATGAAGAAAAAGAAATAAAAGGAATACAAATTGGAAAAGAAGAAGTCAAACTGTCACTTTTTGCAGATGACATGATACTATACATAGAGAATCCTAAAAATGCCACCAGAAAACTACTAGAGCTAATCAGTGAATTTGGTAAAGTTGCAGGATACAAAATTAATGCACAGAAATCTCTTGCATTCCTATGCACTAACAATGAAAGATCAGAAAGAGAAATTAAGGAAACACTCCCATTCACCACTGCAACAAAAAGAATAAAATACCTAGGAATAAACCTACCTAAGGAGGTAAAAGACCTGTACTCAGAAAACTATGAGACACTGATGAAAGAAATTAAAGATGATACAAACAGTTGGAGCAATATACCATGTTCTTGGATTGGAAGACTCAATATTGTGAAAATGACTATACTACCCAAAGCAATCTACAGATTCAGTGCAATCACTATCAAATTACCAGTGGCATTTTTTACAGAACTAGAACAAAAATTCTTAAAGTTTGTATGGAGACACAAAAGACCCCAAATAGCCAAAGCAGTCTTGAGGGTAAAAAACAGAGCTGGAGGAATCAGACTCCCTGACTTCAGACTATACTACAAAGCTACAGTAATCAAGACAATATGATACTGGCATGAAAACACAGATATAGATCAATGGAATAGGATAGAAAGCCCAGAGATAAACCCACGCACCTATGGTCAACTAATCTATGACAAAGGAGGCAAGGATATACAATGGAGAAAAGACAGTCTCTTCAATAAGTGGTGCTGGGAAAACTGGACAGCTACATGTAAAAGAATGAAATTAGAACACTTCCTAACACCATACACAAAAATAAACTCAAAATGGATTAGAGACCTAAATGTAAGACCAGACACTCTAAAACTCTTAGAGGAAAACATAGGAAGAACACTCTTTGACATAAATCACAGCAAGATCTTTTTTGATCCACCTCCTAGAGTAAGGGAAATAAAAACAAAAATAAACAAATGGGACCTAATGAAACTTAAAAGCTTTTGCAAAGCAAAGGAAACTACAATCAAGATGAAAAGACAACCCTCAGAATGGGAGAAAATATTTGCAAATGAATCAATGGACAAAGGATTAATCTCCAAAATGTATAAACAGCTCATACAGCTCAATATTAAAAAAACAAGCAACCCAATCCCAAAATGGGCGGAAAACCTAAATAGACATTTCTCCAAAGAAGACATACAGATGGCCAAGAAGCACATGAAAAGCTGCTCAACGTCACTAATTATTAGAGAAATGCAAATCAAAACTACAATGAGGTATCACCTCACACCAGTTAGAATGGGAATCAATCAGAAAAGCTACAAACAACAAATGCCGGAGACAAATGTGGAGAAAAGGGAAGCCTCTTGCACTGTTGGTGGGAATGTAAATTGATACAGCCACTATGGAGAACAGTACGGAGGTTCCTTAAAAAACTAAAAATAGAATTACCATATGACCCAGCAATCCCACTACTGGGCATATACCCAGAGAAAACCATAATTCAGAAAGACACATGCACCCCAATGTTCATTGCAGAACTATTTACAATAGCCAGGTCATGGAAGCAACCTAAATGCCCATCGACAGATGAATGGATAAAGAAGATGTGGTACATATATGCAATGGAATATTACTCAGCCATAAAAATAGAATGAAATTGGGTCATTTGTTGAGATGTGGATGGATCTAGAGACTGTCATACCGAGTGAAGTAAGTCAGAAAGAGAAAAACAAATATCGTATATTAACGCATATATGTGGAACCTAGGAAAATGGTACAGATGAATCAGTTTGCAGGGGAGAAATGGACACACAGATGTAGAGAACAGACATATGGACACCAAGGAGGGAAAGTGGGCTGGTTGTGGTGATGGGGTGAATTGGGAGATTGGAATTGACCTATACACACTAATATGTATAAAATAGATAACTAACAAGAACCTGCTGTATAAAAAATAAATAAAATTCCAAAATTCCAAAAAAAAAAAAGAGTGATCCTGGAATCTCAGAGACCATCCCAAAATGGTTATGGCTTGGGTCACAGATGAAAGAGTCTCTGCAGAGACCTCAGAACAGCCTCTTGTGCCATCTATTGGTCTTCAGAAATTCCGTCTATCTCTACCTTCAGCTCCCTCCCAGCTCCTCATATTTCCTGACCATCTCTCCTCTAGTTCCCTCTCCTGGAATTTTGGCAGTGACTTGCAAGGTGAACTTGTCCTAAGCCTCTGCTTCCTCTGGGTACCACGCAGGAGGAGGCTGTGGTGTGATGAGGAGTATGGCTTGGGTGTCCGGCTGACCTAGGCTTGAGTCCTGGCTCTATCACTCTTTTGATCTGTGATCCTGGGCTTTGGCTTTCCCTCAACCTCTCTAAGCATTTTTTTGTTTGTTTTTTTGGTATATAAAATAGGGATAATAATAATTATCCATATGATAAACTGAGATAATGGGAGGTATGGAAGCACTGACCAAGGGATTTGGGAGCTGGAGTGAGTTAAGAGAACTAGGGTGTAAAGATAACTGACTCCTTCCCAAGCCACTAACTAAATTCTGTTTATGTATGCTCCTTCATCAGAGTTTGTGGCATAGTCATCTGCTCAAAACTTAAAAGTGAGAGGGAATTTTGTTCCCAAGGTCATAAATCTTAGCCAGCCCTGCTCTTTGATACAGCATGGTCTCTGTCAGCCCCAAAACAATACCCTTTTATCCAAATACTATTAGGTAAAATGAGATAGGGCCGTGACCTTGGGCTTCTGCGTGAGATGTAGAAGACCACATTTGCTAGTTATTTTAGCGTACGTTATTTCCAGGAAAGATTTTCACTGATTACTAATATCTATTTTATGTTATGGCTTAGTTTCTTTTTCAGCGAATGTTATTTTTCTGAATTTGTCCCTAAACTCTATTTAGGAGTCTGTACCTCCCAAACTATGTGCACTTTACAACTGTGATTTTTTTTTTTTTTTTTTTACTATCTATCTCTGTGCTTGATTTGCTCCCTGGTTTACCTTTGATTTTGACTTCCAATGAGATGTTCTTCTCTTCTGCCTAAGGAAACAGTGAGAAGCACAGAAAGTTAGGGGCTTACTTAATAGTTTTGGAATGTGCATCTGTCCCAAAATAGGAACTGTGACCAAGAATATGGTTGTCGTATTTTTAATACAGATTTGAGTAGTCCTTTTTTTCCCTTTTTATCTAACCATACGTGTTGAATAGAAAACTTAAGAGTGAACGAGTAAAGTAGACAACTCATGAATCTCTAGTCATCCAGAATAAAGGCCTTTGATATTATATAAGGGGCAAGGGAACATTGGCTCCACACACTGAATTAGGAACATCTGCATCCATGAGAACTTGAACAAGAGACCTGGAATGTTGCCACTTTCATTCTGCCTTTCACGTGCTCCTAAGTGTTCATGTAATGGAGGGTCAGAAATAGCGTGGATACTCCAAATAGTGCTTTAAAGACTGAACTGTATTACATCAATTTAAATTTTTTATGCCGGAAAAGTAGGAAAAGATGGGAATTTCTCCTGAGAAGTCCATCTATTGGATAAAATCAGAGGTCTGTTGGAAAAGAAATACCACGAGGACTGAAGTGCCAATGGACATTTTGCTTTAGAGTAAAAGCTTTAGCGCAACACAGAGGCTGCATGGTATGATGGCCGAAAGGTAGGACTCTGATTTCAAATCCAGCCTCTGCCACTCTCCAGCCTGGTGACCTGCGACAAGTCACTTACCATCTCAGCCTCAGTTTCCTCACCTGTAAAGTGAGGATGGCAGTAATGCTGATATCAGAGTTTTGTCGTGAGGAATAAGTGAGTTAATATATATAACACTCTTAGAGCAGTGTCTGGCACAAGGTGAGCACGTTGCACGTCTTTCCTCTTGTTATTGGTTTTGTTCCTACCCCACCCCCATCAGGCCGCTACCACCACTCTAATTACTTCTACCAACTCGTCTATGGCTACCTTATGGCCATACTACCTCTCGGGTTTTGGCATCGGCTTGGGTTGAGTTCTAGCTCTGACTATTTAAGTCTAAAAGTCTCCATGTCTGTATTTGTAAAATAGCAGTGTTAATAGTGTGTTTCCCAGGGTCCTGGTGAAGGTGACACCAGGATAGTGCGTGTGGGGCACTGTGCCCCTGCCTGGAGCCATCGGTGCTTGTTGCTGTCTTATCGTTACTGCGGTGTCTCGCAGCCAAGGTGTCACCCACAGAGCACTGGGCTCCGTGGTGAGTTGTGTCAAAAGCAATTTGTTCTTATTAATAAGCTGTCAGTGCTTGAGTATTATTTTTAAAAGGTAATTGGAACTAAGTCAAGGTTATCCCCACATAGCATTGCTGTTGGCTTCTGTATTGAGAAGTGGGCAAGCGCTTGGAGGGTGGGAACACCCCGGGTATACCTGCTGGAACACAGGTCCTGCATTTGAAAGTTGAGTGCTTTGTGTGAGGCAGAAAGCAAGCGTGAGAACCACTGGCCCGGGGGTGCTGGCCTTTCTGCCATAGAGGGTACTGTTCACAGTCTTCCATGTTCATGGCAAACCTCTGTTCCTGTGCTTGTCAGACCAAAGCGCCACCCTCCCCAAACCCAACCATTTTTATCCTGTCCAAGCATATGTAGGTACCAAAGAAATACTTGTTTTTACTCTTAAAATCACTTTCCTTATACATTAAACAGCTACTGTGACTTGCCCTGACTTTACCCATTAATAAATATCTACTGAGTGCCTGTTAAGAGAAAGCTATTATTGGGCTTATGAAGATAACTCAGAGAATGTCCGTTTAAGAAGCTTATAATCAATGAGAGACAGGTTGTGTACACAGAACTGTAGCAGAAAAACATTGGTTCTAGTGTTCTTTTTCCTTTTTAGCTTCCATTTTTAAACTTTTACATTCAGGAAAAGTAATACATTGTTTATAGCTTGGTCCTTAATTCTTTGTTGTTCAGTGTAAAAGTAATACATACTCATTGTATAAAATTTAGAAAATATATAAAAATGAAAAAGGAACAGAAAACATTATCTATATTTCATCAACTAGAAATAACCATTTGAATGTTTTTAGTTATTTTTCATCTTTTATGTGGGTGAAATCATTATCTGTATTTATATCCTTTAAAAAAAATTTAGCCATTATATAATCATTATTTCCCTAAGTTAAGATACTTTATAAGTATAATTTTAATAGTTTAATAATATTTCTTCACATATGACTTATAATTCATAACCACTCTCACTATATGTTGGATATTTTGGTTGATTCTGATTTTTCTTTATTATACATAATATAGTAATAAAATCTTGGTGTGTGAGTCATCTGTATTTCTGAAACATAGATTCTCATAGGTAGAATTATTCAAAGAGTAGAAATATTTGTAATGTTATTAATACATATGGCTTTGTTGCTTTTTGGCAAAGATATTTAACCTAACAAAAATTTTGACTCTGATTTGAATATTTATTGCCTTAGCCTGAATGTTTATTACCTTAGGTCCTTAGCCTTTGCAGATCTAACATCCCAAGTATTGACTATTCAAGAATGACTCCAAAGGAGGGGGTGGAAATATACATATGTGTGTGTGTGTGTGTGTGTGTGTGTGTGTGTGTGTGTGTGTATCTGAATCACTTTGCTGTACACCAGAAACTAGCACAACATTGTAAATCAGCTATACTTTGGTTAAAAAAAAAACTAAAAAAAAAAAGAATGACTCCAAAGTTCATGACATAAGTAGTTTGCATATTTACTGAAGCACAAAATTTAATCACAGGGGCCTTGAGGCTGGTGTACACAGTTGAGTCCCTTGACTAGTGAGTGACCAAGGCTGCCTAGCACATTTCGCTGGGGCTTCATGGTTCTTTCTGCAATACCTCTCATATATTGCTTTAAAAATTAATTTTTTTAAACGTAGAGAACTTTTGTGAACACTGAAAAAGCCATTAATTTATAGTATACAAACATGCATAGAAAATCTGTGACTGTCAGAGAAATGTGACTCAAGAAAAAACAAGTGTGTACAGATATTTTCATATTAGAAAATTGAAGATTTACTATCTAATTGTTTGATAGCTTGTATTAACCTGTCACTTCTAGAAAATAAATACAATTTCATTTTTAGTGCCAGCTGAAGAAATTATTGTCTTTATAATAAGTCATGTGACTTATTATATATATATATAATAAGTATATATATATATCTTTATAATAAAATATGAAAATAAGTACATTAATGAAGTCATCAGACAATGAGCTGCAACAGATATTTCCCCACTTGCATTAATTTTAAAAGAAGCTCTTTGTATTTTGGTGGGAATGTCTTACTCTAGCTAGGAAGGAAAGTGTGTGGAAAACAGTTTAACCAGTGTCTAGGAAGGAGTCAGAGAACACACGAGACATTGCTTAGACCACTCACAAGTTAGTCTCTGTTTCATCTTGTACTTCTAAGTGGAACCACCCACCCTGCCAGCCCCCAGCATCACAGTCTAGAGCAGCCTCCCCGCCTACCCACTTTGTTTGAACTATTCCCCTTGAGGTTGCTTTTTCTTCTTTCGGTGACAGGGAGGTGGTGGTAGCTACAGTTGCTTCCTATCTGGCCCCCCAAATGTTTCTTGCTTTTATTTCACAGTCCCTTGGCAAACTGTCACCCCCAACTTTTCCGATCCTAGGACCTGCCTTTTCTTCCCTCCCCTGATAGGGTCTCAGACATATGTGAAATGGGGCCCCCTCTTTGTTGGGACTCATGTTTCTGCACCTTTCATATAGTGATCTGGCCTTGTGGCCCTGCACAGTATGTTAAAGGACTGGAATCAGTCTGTAACGTGCCGACATCTCCCTAATGATACAGCTGTGGACAGAGATGGAGTCACATCTGTCCGGTTTCTGGCTTCTGGTGTAGCCTTCTTCCCCAGGCTCTGGGGGCCACGTGACCTCTGGCTAGCCAGCCTCTTGCCGTCTCTAAGACCCAGCCGGAGCTGAGCAGACGGACTGAGGCTGCCTCACACTCTGTAATTTGGCTTCAAGTCACCATTGTTGGCCTTGTGCCTCGGTTCTGATAACTGGACTCTTGTCTGGTTCCTGAGTGCCAGAATCCCATGGTAACCTGCCTTGTATCCCTGTGCCTTGTTTTTATCAGCCTCTCTCCCAGGGACTGAAGTCCTGCCCTGCAACAGTGACCGATGCACTTTCCTGATGTCAGCCACCCATTCTGCCTTTCTGGTTGGATTCCAGAGCGCCCTAGATTTCTCATTGTTCTACAGTGCCTACAGTCAGGAAGCCTCTGTTCTGGACACTTATCTCAGCAAATGGCAACTGTGTTCTTCCAGTCACTCAGGCCAAAACCTTGTACTCATCCTTAGCTCCTCCTGTTCTCTCACATCCCACATCTGAACCGTCAGCAAATTCTTGGTTCTACATTAAAAATATAGCCAGACTCTGACTGCCCTGGTCTGAACCAGTGTCTTCTCTGCCCTTCATTCTTACAAAGAGCCTCCTGACTGGTGTGCTGGCTTCTGCCTGATCCCCTTTCAGTTATTCTCAACACTGCCATCTGAGTGATCTTTTAAAAAGATGAGCTAGATTATATCACTTCTCTTTTCAGAATCCTCCCGTGGCTTCCCATCTCACAGTGTAAAACCAAAGTGCAAAGTGCAGTCACTGCCCCATAAGGCCCATTACCTCTCTGCTCTTACCTGCTGCACATCTGTCCAGCACCCTTTCTCGTTCGCTCTGCTCTGGCCTTTTTCTCTGCGCCTTGGACCCTCCCTAGCATCCCGCTGCCAGGAATGCTCTCCCCCCAGAAATCTGAATGGCTTACTTCCTCACTTCTCTTAGCTCTTTATTCAAATATCTCCCTTCAGTGAGGCCTTCCCTCTTTAAAATCATAACCCCTCACCCTCTTCCCTGTTCTATTTTTTTCTCCTTCTCATTATCCAACATACTGTATATTTCTATTTATTTATCTTATTTGTATTCTGTTTCCTCCATTGGAATGTAAGCTCCATGAGGTCAAGGGCACTTTGGTTCACTGTTGTAATTCTAAAGTCTGGAACAGTGCCTAGCCATGGTATGAGTTCATTAAATATTTACTGAATGAATGAATCAGGTAGTCGAATATTTGCCGTGTGTAAGCGCTGTTCCAAGCATTTTATAAGCAGTATCTCATTTAATTCTCACAATAACCTTATGTGATGGTACTTTTGTGAATCCCATTTTGCTGATGAGAGAAGTGAGTCTAATTAGAGACGTTAAGTGACTTGACCAAGAGGATGTGAGCACACACAAATAATTGGATAGGGCAGCATGTTAGAACAAACGTAGACTTTTTTTACTTGACAAATCTGCATTCAAGTCCCAGCTCTGCCAATTATTGGTTGAGTTAAAACCTCTTCAAGCTTTTTTTCTCAGTTATAAAAAATGGACAATGCTTCTACTTCTCAGGTAGAAGGACTGCATGAGATCATGGGTATGTTATTTTCAAACATATTTTCTTGATTGCTGGTAAGGTTGACACTTTTTTCATATATTTATTGGCCATTCAGATGTCTTCTGGGAATTTCCTGTTTATAACCTTTGCCCAGTTTTCCTTCTTTTCCCCTTATCAAGTTGCAGGAGTTCTTTGAATATTAGATATACACATTGTCCTATGTGTTACAAATAATTTTGCTCACACTGTCATTTGTCTTTTGATAATGTTTTTGGAATACTCTTTTATTCATATATAGGAATACGTCAGAGATATTGTAGGTTCAGTTCCAGACCACTGCAATAAAGCAAATATTAATAAAGCACTCACACAAATTGTTTGGTTTCCCAGTGCGTATACAAGTTATGTTTACACTATATTGTAGCCTATTAAGTATAATAGCGTTATGTCTAAAAAAACAATGTACATACCTTCATTAAAAATACTTTATTGCTAAAAAATGCTAACCATCATCTGAGCCTTCAGCAAGTGGTGATCTTTTTGCTGGTGGAGGGTCTCCGTATTGATGGCTGCTGACTGATCAGGGTGGTGGCTGCTGAAGGCTGGGAGGCTGTGACAACTTCTAAGAGAAGACAGCAGTGAAGTTTGCTGCATCAGTTGACTATTCCTTTCCCGAATGATTTCTCTGTAGCAGGCAATGCTGTTTGATAGCGTTTTACCCACAGCAGAACTTTCAGAATTGGAGTCCATCCTCTCAAACTCTGCTGCTGTTTTATTAACTAAGTTTATGTAATATTCCAGATCCTTCATAGTTATTTCAATAATCTTCATAGCATCTTCACCAGGAGTAGATTCCACCTCAAGAAATCCCTTTCTTTGCACATCCATAAGAAGCAACTTATGTTAAAATTTTATCATGAGGTTGCAGCAATTCAGTTACATCTTCAAGCTCCACTTCTAATTCTGGTTCTCTTGCTATTTCCACCATATCTGCAGTTACTTCCTCCACTGAAGTCTTGAATCTCCCAAAGGCATCCATGAGGGTTGGAATCAACTTCTTTTAACATTGATATTTTGACCTCTTCCCATGAATCATGAATATTCTTAATGGCATCTAGAATAGTGAATCCTTTCCAAAAGGTTTTCAATTGACTTTTGTCCAGATCCATTAGAGGAATCACTATCTATGGCAGCTATAGCCTTATGAAGTGTATTTCTTTCTGTTTTTTTCTTTCTTTTGGCCGCACCATGTGCACCATGCGAGATCTTAGTTCCCCAACCAGGGATTGAACCTGTGCCCCCTGCAGTGGAAGCACGGAGTCTTAACCACTGGACCACCAGGGAAGTCCCTGAAGTGCATTTCTTTTTTTCTTTTTTTTTTTTTTTTTGCGGTATGTGGGCCTCTCACTGTTGTGGCCTCTCCCGTTGCGGAGCACAGGCTCTGGACCCGCAGGCTCAACGGCCATGGCTCATGGGCCCAGCCGCTCTGCGGTACATGGGATCGTCCCGGACCGGGGCACAAACCCATGTCCCCTGCATCGGCACGCAGACTCTCATCCACTGTGCCATCAGGGAAGCCCTGAAGTGTATTTCTTAAATAATAAGACTTGAAAATTGAAATTCCTCCTTAATCTATGGGCTGCAGAATGGATGTTGTGTTAGCACGTTCATACCTGCAAACACAACATTAATCTCATTGTACATCTCCATCAAAGCTCTTGGGTGACCATTTACCTTGTCAATGAGCAGTAATATTTTGAATGGAATCTTTTATTTATTTTTTTCTGAGTAGTAGGTCTCAACAGTGGGCTTAAAATATTCAGCAAACATGTTGCCAACAGATGTGATGTCATCCAGGCTTTGTTGTTCCATTTATAGACCACAGGCAGAGTAAATTTAGCATAATTCTTAAGGGCCCTAGGATTTCGAGAATGGTAAATGAACATTGGCTTCAACTTCAAGTCACCAGCAGCATTAGCCCCTAACAAGAAAGTCAGCCTGTCCTTTGAAGCCAAGCATTGATTTCTCTCTAGCTATGAAAGTCCTAGATGGCATCGTCTTCCAATAGAAGGCTGTCCCATCTACACTGAAGATATGTTGTTTGGTGTAGCCACCTTCATTAATTATCTTAGCTTGATCTTCTGGGTAACCTGCTGCAGCTTCTCCATCAACACTTGCTGGCTGCTTCACCTTGCACTTTTATGTTATGGAGGTGGCTTCTTTCTTTAAACCTCATGAACTAACCTCGGCTGGCTTCAAAAGTTTCTTCTGCAGCTTCCTTACCTCTCTCAGCCTTCATAGAATTGAAGAGAGTTAGGGCCTTGCTCTGGTTTAGGCTTCTGCCTAAGGGAATGTTGGGAATGGTTTGATATTCTGTCTAGACCACTGAAACTTTCTCCATATCACATAAGGCTATTTCGTTTTTTATCATCCATGTGTTCACAGGAGTCGCACCTTTAATTTCCTTCAAGAACTTTTCTTTTGCAGTCACAACTTGGCTAACTGGTGCAAGAAACCAAGCTTTTTGCCTTTTCCGGCCTTCATCATGCGTTCCTCACTAAGCTTAAGCATTTCTAGCTCTTGATTTAAAGTGAGAGACATGAGACTCTTCCTTTCACTTGAACACTTAGAGGCCATTGTAGGGTTATTAATTGGCCTAATTTCAATGTTGCTGTGTATCAGGGAATGGGGAGGCTGAGGAGAGGGAGCGAGATGGGGGAACGGCTGGTCAGTGGAGCAGTCAGAACACGCACAACATTTACTGTTTAAGCTTACTGTCTTATATGTGCATGGTCCATGGTACCCCAAAATAATTACAATAGTGACGTCAAAGATCACTGATTACAGATCACTGCAACCCATATAATCATAATGAAAAAGTTTGAAATTGCGAGAATTACCAAAATGTAACACAAAGACACAAGCGAGCAAACGCTGTTGGAAAAATGGCACCAGTAGACTTGCTCAATGCAGGGTTGCCACAAACCTTCAATTTGTAAAAAATGCAATATCCGCGAAGCACAATAAAAGCACGGTGTACCTGTAGTTAGCGGTCAAGTGTTAGTGATTGATCAAGCTAACGAGAATACAGATTTATTCATTCAGCAAGTGCTGACTGAGTGCTAGGACTTTGTGGGATTCAGTTAGGACGGCTCTAAATCCTGCCTTTCAATTTGTGTGACTGGTGGTGGCTCTCAGCTTCGGTTTTAGCAGGTTCTTGAAAGAGAATGTGTTTTCTCAGAGTCAAGTAGACCCAAACATTTCCCAGACCTTGGCCACATAATCAGAAATTTCAAGAGTCTTGAAATTTGTGGGTGTGGCTCTAAATGATCAGGTCTACACTGTCTTCTCCGTGGGCAGAGTCTTCTTTCCCCCTGCAACTCCGCGGCATGAATAGAGCAGATAACGAGGACTTCAGACTTGCCCTGTGGGGTGAGCTCAGGGCAGCGTCAGAAACTAGACGCATAGTTCATATGGTCAAAACCTGGGAGGCTCTTCTGAAATCGTGTGACATAGTATCAGGCCGCCAGCTCTGCAGGTCCTCGAAGGTCAGCATGGTGCAGCAGTGGGGACTGAGGGCAGCAGCCACATACCGCCCACCCCAGCTGCAGGTCTAGGTACGTCTGAATAGTAAATGTCCCGTGAATGAGTCACCAATGCTCCTGGTTTCACCCTCCAGTCCAGGTTTAGTTTGTGGAGACGTCTCATACAAGAACTGTCTTGTGAGCCTCTTGAGGGTTAAACAAATGGGTCTCTCAGAAACCTTTAATAATACAAAAGTCCTTTTTTTGAAAAAAAGCATCTTCAGTAAATCTCTTCCATAAATCTCTACAACCTGCCATCCAGTGCATCAAAATAAACACAATTTTCACGCTCTGTTTTGGTATCTCAGCGTGCGGTCAAGAGTGCAGTCCTTGGAGTCAGTCTGGGAATCTGATTACCAGTTTCTCCACTAACTGTCACTGGGACTTTAGACAAGATCCCTAACCTCTCTGTGCCTCAGTTCACTAGTCTGTGATGTGGCTACTAAGTAGTACCTAAGGGACTTCCCTGGTAGCTCAGTGGTTCAGACTCCGCGCTCCCAGTGCAGGGGCCCGGGTTCGATCCCTGGTCAGGGAACTAGATCCCATGTGCATGCTGCAACTAAGGAGCTGGTGAGCCACAACTAAGGAGCACGGCTGCCGCAACTAAGGAGCCAGCCTGCCACAACCAAGACCTGGCACAACCAAATAAATAAAATAAATATTAAAAAATAACAATAAAATAAAAAAATAGTACCTACTATAACATCGTTGTGAGGATTAAATTAGTTAGTACACGGGTGTCTTTAGAACAATGCCCAACACATAGTCATTGCTCAAGAAATGTTGCAAAGTTCCTGGTACAAACTCTCCTGTTGAGTGAAATACTAGAAGCTAGGCATACCAGCCTTCTAATTTAACTTCAATAAATTGTTGGTATCATTTTTCCCTCTTTCATTGCAAGTACCCTTTCTAGGGCTAGAGAACTAAGAATTTTTGCTGTTTATATAAAGCTGCTTAAATTCTGGACAGGCTAGTTACGTCTTACTCGTTCTTCACTGACTAGATGAAAACACTTTTGTGGAAAGTCTTCATTGGCTTCTCGTGGGATCAGCTAGGCTATGTGTTGATCCCCTGACCCAGTGCAGCTTCTAGGAAAGGTAGAGGGAATATCCATGTAAAGAAGACAGACTTGGGTGGTGTCAGAGCCAGCACCAGGACAGAGCCCAGGTCTCTGGATTTCCTTGCATTTTGATTTCATGTTAAGTTCATACCGTATTAATATGAAATAATCTTCTTACCTTTGTCCTTGTTCCAGCCTCTGACTGCTGAATCATAAAAGAGAGTGAGAAGAGGCACTACATTTAAAGCAGTGATTGTCTCTAACTAAACTTAAATTCTCACACTTTTTGGCAGTAGAAACAACCAAAGTTTTGTTCTGATTTCCTGCAAAGTTTCACAATAGTCAGGAGTCAGAATTGGTCCCTATGTTATGAAACAGCCAGTTTTTATACTTTAGACTTTAAAAATGAAGCTTTAGTTGTTTATGATTACTTTGGATGTTTTCCAGGAGTCAGGATAACATCTGTAGAAGATTCTACACAGGCCTTGATGTCAGGTACCAAGGTGGTTTTCCCATTCAAAGGCAATAGTCTGTGCTTCAAGGAACTCCCTGGGTATAGAAATTGGCTGCCTCAGCAACAGCTAGCTAACTAACAAATTAGCCCTCTTCTGTCTTTACCCCCAGCCTCTTGGGGACGTGACCTCAGAAAGCTCTCCCCTATCCATGTTCTCCTGGAACCTTGGCAGAGACAGTCACCGTGGTAACTACCTTCTTTTATGCTAGTTTGCCTGAGTACAAGGGAAAACACTTCCCCACAGGCGTTAATTATATAGAAGTTTAGCGGTGGTGAGGAGAAGAGTACAGTTACTGAGTACCTGACTATGCTTTGTGAACCCCGTATCATTTAATCCTCTCATTAGCCCTCTGAGATAAGCATTATTATCCCCATCTTACTGACATTTAAACAGTAACCGTACCCAAGGTCACCAAAGTGTTAAGTGTTGGAGTCCGGACTCAAACCCAGGTTTATCTGTCCCAGGCTTTTGCTTTTATTTTGCAAATTAAACAAGTATGGACACACTAAATCAATTCATTTTCAGTTAGGAAAGTGGTTTTTTGTGGGTTTTTTTGCGGTACGCGGGCCTCTCATTGTTGTGGCCTCTCCCGTTGCGGAGCACAGGCTGAGCAGCCATGGCTCACGGGCCCAGCCGCTCCGCGGCATGTTGGATCTTCCTGGACCGGGTCACGAACCCGCATCCGCTGCATCGGCAGGCGGACCCTCAACCACTGCGCCACCAGGGAAGCCCAGGAAAGTGTTTTATTCTTTCTTTTTCTCATCTGGGTAGATGCCTTTTTCTAGTCCCCGGGGGCCAACAGACGCCCATTTCAATGTGACTTTTGCTTGGTTCCTTCTCTTAGGTTATATCTGTTTGTTCACCTGTCAGCCACCTGAGAAGTCTTTTGCCTAGTTTAATCCTACTTTCCGCCCTTCCCTTGACTATCTAGGAAATCTCTCATTGGGTTAGTCTTAAGTCTCCCCTGAACTGAGATTTTCATACTGGAACTTGGTCAGGAAAAGCTAAAACTGGGATGCTAGAGCCACAAAGAAAAAGGCGGCTCAGATAACAAAAAAAAACACAAGACCAAAGGCAAGCAGGGTCCGAAAGATCAGGGAGCTAGTGAGGAAGGGGGGCAGGGGTGGTCAACAAAAGCAGATATGGCCACACAGGTCGTAACTCTTCCCCAGCTGCCGTGGCTGCCACATCTGCCAGGATGCCTATGACCTAAAGAGCTCAGGGACTTGCTGTTGCATTAGAGCCTGTGCTTATCTCTTCTCAGTATCTCTCACCCACCATCTTGTCGTTCATGAAATTGCTCGACATGCTTTCTACCAGTCTGTGCCTGTTGGTCTCTAAGTAGTTTTCAGGGTTAATTTAGAATTAATTAATTTAGAACTATCATTTGAAAGGTTTGAAGCGGCTTATAAATTAAAATGTAACTCAAAATAAAGCAGAGAGAAGGACATTAAAAGGGCAACATTTATGGGAAGCAAAGCATAGCCTTGACTGGGCTTCTGCCAATAAAGGACGGCTCTAATTTGGAACAGAGATCTTTCCATATTGACTGCTTGCCCTGGCAGATGAAGCAGAATTTTTAGAACCAGAACAGACCCTGTAGCTCTTTTGATGCAACACTCTTATGTTATAGGTCAGAAACTTGAAAGCAAGAAAAAGTAGATGATTAGCTTAATGTTTCTCATCTAGTAGGTAGCTGATACCAGAATCAAATTCTTCTTACTTTGTCTAGAGTTTTTTAGCCACTCCATACCATTTGACCAGCACATTTACCCTTTATTTCTGAGTGCAGTGGAAAAGGAAATTTACTCCTTACTTCCTCCCTCCTTCCCTCCCTGCCTTCCTTCCTTCCTTCCAAACAAGATTACTACTGTTAGTATTTTAGTGCTACCACTTCTACCACTGCCTCTCCTGGTGAAAATGTACCGAATTTGTACCAGGCATCAGACACTATTGCTAAGTACTTTGCATACATTGTTTACTCTTCCCGATAACCCCGAAGGTAGGTTCTGTTACTGTCTCTATTTAAGCGGGGGACAGAGGAGGCTAAGAATTACGAAGCTTCCCTAGATCTCACAGCCATAAATGGTAGCACCGGATTTCAAGTCCTGGCTGTTTGATTGTGGAGTTTGTGCTTGTAGCTACTAGCAATCCTTCCGGCAGTTTTTTTATTCTTTTGTTGAATTACTAAAACAGAACTGTTTTCTCTAAATGCAGAAGTTGAAACCTGTTGAGGAAATTCAACCAGAGTATTTTTTGAAGAAAAAAGAAACCATTTCCTGATTTCTTCATTTGTTAACCCTGTGACATCATTAGGGCTGGTACTAGCCGCCCTCTTGCCTTCACACACCAGAATGGAGTGAGATAGTTCTTTAGGAACTTCTGAGGCTGTTTGGATGGCCAGAAGCTCGACCTGCCTCTTTGATTCTCTCTGCCCTACATCCGGCCCTTGAAGCCTTACCATCCCAGCCACTGAGGAAAGGCACATGGCAAAGGCCCCACATTCAGTCCCTGCAGTAACTGTAGACAGTCTTCTCTTGATTCCGATCTGCTTTACTACAGACCCTGTCCTGCCCATTGTCAAAACTTTGGCTCTGAAACCCTGACTTTTAAGCTACCTCTGACCCTTTGGACTTGTTTGTATTTGCCATGGATAGAAAAATCAGGAAATAGGAAATTCACCCAGCAAGGAGATCTTTGGGAGTGTGTTTGTCACTATAAGCAATGATACATAGATTAAAACAGTAATGAGATACCATGGGCAGGAGTGGTTGGCATATGGACTCAGGCTTTAGACAGCTTCGGTTCAAAGCCTGCTTCCACCCTTGCTGAGCTTTGCACTCAAGAACATAAGCTTTCTAAGCCTCAGTTTCCTCATCCATAAGATGGGGATAACATTAATACCATCTCAAAAGGTTGTTGTAAAATTAAATGAGATGATGTATATGAAGCATATAGCACTGTGCCTGGAACATTGTAAATGCCAATAAAGGTTAATTATTATCAAAGTAATAATTTAGCCTTTTTGTTCATTAAATTAGGAAAAAATTTGAGTTAATACTCAATGTTGGTGAGGGGATAATAAAATTTGTTCTTGTATATGTTATTACAGACATTGTAAATCGGTGTACATCATTTTAAAAAAAATTTTATTTATTTCTGGCTGTGTTGGGTCTTCGTTGATGCGTGCGGGCTTTCTCTACTTGTGGTGAGCAGGGGCTACTCTTCGTTGCGTTGTGCAGGCTTCTCATTGCGGTGGCTTCTCTTGTTGCAGAGCACAAGGTCTAGGCACGCGGGCTTCAGTAGTTGTGGCGCACGGGCTTAGTTGCTCCGTGGCATGTGGGATCTTCCCAGACCAGGGATCGAACCCTTGTCCCCTGCATTAGCAGGCAGATTCTTAACCACTGCACCACCAGGGAAGTCCCAGTATATATCTTTTTGAAAGCAGTTTAAGAATATGCATGAAGTGTTAAGATATTCATATTCTTTCATGAATTCTACTTTTGGGACTCTAGCCTAAGAAAGTAATCCAAGGTGTGAAAAGAAAACTTTAGGTCTGATAATGCTGCAGTATTATTTGTCATAGTGAATAACTGACTTGAATAAAATATGATACATCTGCTCAGTATTAAAATTATGAGTTAAAGACTCTGCAGCTACATGGAAAAATACTTGTATTACTATATTAAAGGAACAATTTAAAAGGAGGTACAAAATTGTATGCACTGATGGTTGGAGGAGTATATGAAGTTTCTACACAGCTGCTAGGACATAACTGGTTTTTCCCTAGGGACTTTTTGACACTCCCACTGAGACATTAGTTTTTCTTGTTTTTGTTTTTTTAATGTGGCAAAAAAAAAAAAAAAAGAAAAGTCAAGTAATGACCAAAATACAGAACCGAATCTCGTGTCTGAGTCTTCTCCCTGTTGCCAACCTCTAATCTCAGGCTGAGGGTAAACGATGGAGGATAGTGAGGGTTGAGGCAGGGCTCAGAGATGCTCTGAGGAGTCACTTGTGTCTTACATGGGCTTCTTCTCAGATTCTCAAACTTCTCTTTATAGACCTGGGGAGGGAGGTGGGGAGAGGGGTGTGTGGGCATTAGTGTGATTTCTTATTCTTGACCTCACCACTGTCAGGGACATCCTCAGTGAAGTTCTTAACAGTTTCTTCAGCCACACATACATTATATTGATGTTTTAACACTTCTTTATAGTGATTATTTGGGAGAAGGAGTACTAAATTTTAGAAGTTAACCAAGTAGGCTGTAAATAAATCATTGCCTTTTTTTTTAACTTTTATTTTTAATTTAATTTATTTATTTATTATATTTTTGGCTGCTCCGCAGCAACAGCAGCATGTGGGATCCCAGTTCCCCGACCAGGGATCGAACCCACGCCCCCTGCACTGGAAGGGCAGAGTCTCAACCACTGGACTGCCAGAGAAATCCCAAATCACTGCTTTTTAAAAACTTACAATAGTAATCCATCCTCATACAAGTTCAAACAATCCAGTAATTAATGGGGTACAAAGTAAAAGTCCTGGCAAATGAGAGGTAGGTTAGTGATTAGAAAGAGTCTGGGATGTCTGTGGTCTCTTGTGCACATTACTTGATTATAAAAACAGCAATCTTTACTTTGGCTGATAAAAGTCTCATGTTTCCACAGGATGTAGCAAAACGTTCCCTGACCAAAATGTCTCTGTCAGGAGGGTCTTGTCAAAATGTCCAGCTTGGGAATACAGCTATGAAAAAACATGCACAGGGAACAAAAACACTGAGTGGAAACAGTGCTTGTGTTTGGGTGGTAGGATTATAATTCTACCTCCCCTCTTCTGTGTTCCTAATTTGTCTATAAAGTGGTTATAGTTCTTTTGTAATGAAAGTCCAACTTGACAGATATGTATCAAACACTATCTATGTGCCAGACATTGTGCTTGATGCCAGAGATAGGGCAGTGACCCAGACAGGCATGGTCACTGCTTGGAGAAACTTCAGTCCAGTGGGAAATTGCAAATGATTTTACAAGTCATTGTGAGACCATGTGATAAACCCAGGGCGGAGGGGTTTAGAGAGCGTCTGGAACACATCTGAGGGGTGCCTACCCCAGACTGGGGGTAGGGGGAGCTCCAGGGAAGATTTCCTGGAGGAAGAGATGTCTGAGCTGGGACTTGAGGGCCATGTGACTGAAGGTTGGAGTGGGGAGTGTTCCAAGCAAAAGAAACAGCATCTGGCAAAGCTTGGAGGCGAGAGAAAACGTGTCCTGTTTGAGGAACTGGAGGTTGGTGAGACTGGAGCATAGATTGCATGTGAAGTGGGGGTGGTGAGAGGTGAGACTGGAGGGTAAAACAGGGACCAGATTGCGAAGGATTTTTCTTTCTTTTTAAGGGATTTAGATTTTGTCCTAAGGGCAATGTAAAGATACTGGGGAAATATTTCTTTATTTGCTTGTCTGCTTGCTCACTTATTTATTCTTCCAAATTAATTTTTATGTAAAAGTAATACATGTTTGTTTAAAAAACTCAAATAAAATAGAAGTATATAAAATGAAAAGTAAAAGTCTCCCTTTCTCTCCTTGACACTCTCCCCCAGTCTAATCCCCAGAGGTACTTATTGCCAAGGGTTCCTTTTGCACCCTTCCAGGAGTTTTCTGTGTATATGCAAGCATGTATTGTGTGTGTGTGTGTGTGTGTGTGTGTATATATATATATATATATATATATATATATATATACACTTTATCTTTATACAAATGGAACCATGCCATAATAAATAACTTCCACCTTGAAGGCAAAACTTGAATGTCTTGGACATCATATCCGTACATAAAGATATGTATTCTTTTCAATGGCTGCATGGTATACTTTCACATAGCTATCCCATCATTCACTTAACCAGTCTCTTATTGAGGTCTAGACACCTAGACTGTCTAGTTTTTCACTATTACAAAGCAAACTGCAGTGAACGTTCTTGTTATATGTATCTTTGGGTATTTATGTAAGGGTAATACCTGTAGGATATGTTCCTAGAAGTAAAATAGCTGGGTAAGAGGATGTGTACATTTACAATTAAGGTAGATATTACCGAAATAGTCTCTATAGAGGTAGTTACACTTTCTGCTCCCACCAGCATTTTGAGAGTGTCTGTTTCTTCATATTGTCTGCACCACAGAATATACCTACTTTAAAAAATTGTGGTAAAAAATAAAAAAAAACCATAACATAAAATTTACCATCTTTACCATTTTTAACCATAAGTTCAGTAATGTCAAGTATATTTGCACTGTTGCGCAATCAGTAGCCAGAACTGTTTCATCTTGCAAAATAGAAACTCTGTTCTCATTAAATAACTCCCCATTTTCCTCTCCTCCCAGCCCCTGGTAACCACCATTCTACTTTCTCTCTGTGTGAATTTGACCACTCGAGGTCAAATTAGTGAAGTCTTACAGTATTTGTCTTTTTGTGACTGGCTTATTTTATTTAGCATAATGTCCTCCAGGTTCATCCATGTTGTATCATGTGACAAGATCACCTCCTTTTTACAGGCTGAATAGTATTCCATTGTATGTATATAACACATTTTGTTTACCCATTCATGCAGGGAAGGACACTTGGGTTGCTTCCACATCTTGGCTATTGTGAATAATGCTGCTGTAAACGTAGATGTGCAAATATCTCTTTGAAATCCTACTTTCAGTTCTTTCCAATATACTCTTAGAAGTGGGATTGCTGGATCTTTTGGCAATTCTGTTTTATATTTTGGGGAACAGCCATATGGTTTTCCATACTGTCTATACCATTTTATATTCCCACCAACAGTGTACAGAGTTCTAATTTCTCCATATCCTCTCCAACACTTGTTACATTCTGTGGATTTCACAGTAGCCATCCTAATGTGTGTGAGATGATATCTCATTGTAGTTGATTTGCATTTCTCTAATGAAAAGTGATGTTAAGCATCTTTTCATGTACTTACTGGCCACTTGTATATTATCTTTGGAGAAACATCTATTCAAATTATATCCATCTTTCTAATCTTGGCTAATCTATTGGGTAAGAAATAGCATCTCATTGTTTCAATTGACATTCCTTTAATTATGAGTGAAATTTATTCATTCATTCAACAAATAAATATTGAGCAGCCCCTACTTGTCTGGCACTGTTCTAAGGTGCTAAGGACAATAACACAAAAGACAGGTTGAGCATCTCTATGTTTCTTTGACGGTTTGTATATCCTGTTCTGTAGACTATGTTTTTAAGTCTTTTGCCTGTTTTTCTGTTGAGTACTCTATCCTTTCATTGGTTTTTAAGACTTCTTTATTATGTATTAAGGAAATTGGCTTTTTGTGTATTGGGTTTCTGTTACTGTGTAACAAATTACCATGAGCTTCTGGCTCAAAACCACACGCATTTTATTATCTGACAGTTTCTGTAGGTGGGAAGTCTGGTACGGGTTATCTCGTTTCTCTGCTTCAGCGTCTCACCAGTCTGCAGTGCAGATACTGGATGAGTCTGTGGGCTCATCATAGGCTGAACCAAGAATGCACTTCCCAGCTCCCTTGGGCAGAGTTTATTTCCTTGTGGTTGCAGGACTGAGGCGCCAGTTTCTTGCCTGCGACTCCCCTCAGCTCCTACAGGCCACCCACACTTGCTTGGCACGTGGGCTTCTCCAGCATGGCCATTAATGTCATGGCAGCTTACTTTTTCCAGGCCAGTGAAGAGGAGTCTCTCCAACGCCTCTGCTAGCAAGACAGAGGCTTTCAAATATCAGAACGGAATCACTCCATTGCCATATCCTATTGGTGAGAAAAAAGTCACAGATCCTGCCCACACTTAAGGGCAGGGAATTACACAAAGGCATGAACCAGGAGGTGGCGATCATCAGGAGACACCTTAGAGTCTGTCCACCACAATCTGCCATATATATTCCAAATATTTTCTCCATTTAGTAATTTTTTTTTTGTTTGGGAGTTTTCTGTTCTGATTTTTATGAGGCAAATGTAATGATCTTTTTGTGACTTCCATGTTATAATCTGTATGTTTAGAATCGCCTTTATCATGTCAAGATTTCTCAAACACTCACCCAATTTTTTTAACCCATATTAATACTAATACTCTAATACTGTTATTACTTTGGGATTTATTTTGTCTTGAGCCTTGAGACAGAGATCCCACCCTTTTTCTTCTGTGTCCAACCTGTTGTCTCAGTTCTTGAATAATTCATTTTTTATATGATTCTTTCTGTTTTTTTAAATTAATTAATTTTATTTATTATTTATTTTTGGCTGCACTGGGTCTTCATTGCTGCGTGTGGGCTTTCTCTAGTTGCGGCGAGCGGGGGCTACCCTTCGTTGCGGTGCACGGGCTTCTCATTGTGGTGGCTTTTCTTGTTGCAAAGCATGGGCTCTAGGTGTGCAGGTTTCAGTAGTTGTGGTGCACGGACTTAGTTGCTCTGAGACATGTGGGATCTTCCCGGACCAGGGATTGAACCTGTGTTCCCTGTGTTGGCAGGCGGATTCTTAACCACTGCGCCACCAGGGAAGTCCCTTTCTGTTTGTTTGGTTACATTGATATGGCTGCCCATTTCCTCTGTCCATTTCCATATCAGTGTAGTTACTGTAGCTTTGTAATATGCTCTTCAATTTTAATTTTAGTTGTTTTTTGAATATATATGTATTTATATTCATGTGGTTCAGAATTAAAAATAATCAAGAGTGTGCAGTGAAAATACCCCTTCCATCTCTGTCCTAGTCACCCAGTTCACTCCCTACAGGCAACCCCTGTTATCAAGTTTGTTTATTCTTTCAGGGATATTTTATGCAGTATTAGGAAATGTGAATATATAATTCACTTCACCCCACCCTTTTACCCAGAAGGTAGCTAACCATACACATTCCTGTACATTGCATTTTTCACTAATATATCTTAAAGATCTTTCTATATCAGCTCCCCAAGAGCATCCTTATTCTTATTTTGTTTTGGTTGGTTTGTTTCTGAGTACACAGTATTCTATTGTATGGATTTACCATAATTTGTTCAATTAGTTCTCCAATGATGAACATTTAAGTTACAGACTTTAAAAAAAAGTTACAAACTGAGTTTCAATGAACAACCTTATACACATATAATTTTATACACATGCAAATATAACTGCGAGAAAAATTTCTAGGAGTGGAATTGCTGGGGCAATGAGTATATGCATTTATAGCTTTGATAGGTGTGTCAGTTCACACTCCATAGAAGTTGCACCAGTTTACATCCCTACCTGCCATGTATGAAAGTGCCTGTTTGCCCACATCCTCCCCAGCTCAGTGTTTTGTCAACTGATCTTTGTCAGTCTTATAGATGAAAAATCATGTCTCTGTGTTCTTTTAAGTTACATTTCTCTTACTATGAGTGAGGTACATTTTTTCTTATGTTTATGTATTATGTATTACCTTTACTGTGAACAAGCTGTTCATTTCTTTTGCTCTTAATTCTTTAGGGTGGTTGATCTTTTTCTTATTGACTTTTTAGGAGCTCTTTATATATTAAAAAAGTAGACATTTATCTGTGTTATAAGTTGTAAATATTTTCCCAGTTTGCCGTTTGTCTTTTTTTGTGATGGGATTTTGTTTTTCCATGCAGACATTTACATTTTTTTATGTATCAAACTTTAATGTTTTTCAATGGCTTCTAGGGCTTTGTAAAAAGTCTTCTTCTCTTTGTTTCTTTTAATACTTTGTGCCTTCATCTTTAGATTTAAAATCTTTGATCCATCAGGAGCTTATGCTAACATAGGGTATGCAATGTGAATCTGACTTAATTTTTTTTCAGTTTGCTAGCCAGTTGTCCCAACACTGTTTATTGAATAATCATCTTTTCTCCACTAATTTGAAATGCCACTTTTATCATATACTAAATTCCCACATGTGTTTGCTTATATTTCAAGACTTCCCGTTCTCTTTTATTGATTTATGTGTCTATTCATACACCAGAATCACAATGTTTTAACTGATTACTGTAGCTTTATATTACATTTTAAAATTCTAGTGGGATTTATTCACTCTCAAGCTTCTTTTCAGTGATTTTTCCAAGCTATTCTTGCATAGTTATTTTTCCAGGTGAACTTTAAAATCGGCTTGTTAGGATCTATTTTTAAAAATCCTGTCATTAATGGGTTTTATGTAGTTGAATGATGTGATCAGATTTGTGTTTTAGGAAGATTACTCTGACTGCATTGTGAAAGCTAGATTGGAGGAAACAAGATTAGAGACAAAAAGACCAATTATAAGGCTGTTGCAGTAATTCCGGGGAATGGGTAGATGGGAAATTGAGGATAGTAGTAGGTTTGAGAAATGTTTGGAAGGTCAGAGTGACCAGACATGGAGATGCCTGGGATGGGGAGGGGCTGGTAGGAGGTGCTCAAGGAGGACCCCAAACTTCCAGGGCTTGGCTGTGGGGTGGTGCCATTCCCAGACATTTGAAATACACGAGATAGAGCTGGTATGGGAGGAAGATGGCAGATTCGTTTCTAAACATGCTGGGTTTGAAATGCCTGCCAGGTAGTCCTAGAAGAGTTGTCCAGTGGGCTGTTGAACTACAAGTCTGAAGCTTTGGTGAGAGGTCCCTGCTGAAGATAAAGAGTTATACGACAGAGTCCTGAAGAAGGCCAGCACTTAAAGGATGGTCGGGAAGTTCAGGAGTCAGCACAGAAGACTGGAAAGAAATACCACAGTGGTAGGAAGGAAACTGGAGAGCATGGAGTCGCAGAAGCCAGAAGAAGAACATTTTCAAAAGAGAGTGAATTGTCAGTAATTTCAGATGGTTCTGAGAGGTCAGGTAACTTAAGAGCTGAAAAACGTCCAGTTGCATTTAGTAACAAGGAAAGTCAATGGTTATCTTGGGGAGAGAAGTTTCAGTGTAGTAGAGGGGTCGGGGGCTGAGGGGTGAGTGGGAGTTGAGGAGGTAGTTGAGGCAACTCCTTCATCAGGAAACTTAGCTGTGGAGAAGGGAAGAGACACAGGGGTGAGAGGAGAAGAACAGAGCATTAAGTTCTATTTCAAACACCACCCCCACCCCCCAGGGGAGAGGCTTGGCTGTGGTTAAATGGAGATGAGAGGGAGGCAGTGAAAGGGAAGAGGGTAGTGATCGTAGGCTTTGAGGACCAGGTAATTCTGAGATAGATATAAGGGCTTAGAGAAATTGGCCAAGATGAACTGTCTAGAAGGGAGTGATCCAGTTATAGCCTTGGTATATGTTCTCTGATGGTTTTTACTTTTGTTGAGTTTTCTAATATTTTTGTTTGGCTATTTTTTAAAAATTAATTAATTAATTACTGTATTTATTTTTGGCTGCGTTGGGTCTTTGTTGCTGCGCGCGGACTTTCTCTAGTTGCGGCGAGCGGGGGCTACCCTTTGTTGCGGTGCGCAGGCTTCTCATTGCAGTGGCTTCTCATGTTGCAGAGTGCAGGCTCTAGGTGCATGGGCTGCAATAGTTGTGACACACGGGCTCAGTAGTTGTGGCTCACGGGCTCTAGAGCGCAGGTCCAGTAGTTGTGGCCCACAGGGTTAGTTGCTCTGTGGCATGTGGGATCTCCCAGACCAGGGCTCGAACCCATGTCCCCTGCATTGGCAGGTGGATTCTTAACCACTGCACCACCAGGGAAGTCCCTGTTTGGCTATTTTTATATCTTGAGAATTTAGAGAAAGAACTTCTAAGAAATTGGAAATCAGGTTTAGAAATTTAATTGGCAATTAAGTTAAAAAGGTACAGAACAGTGTATTAGTGTGCTACCATTTGTGTAAAAAAGGGTGGGGGTAGAAATAATATGTATTTGCTGTACATGCATAATCAGTAGTTGGAAGGAGTCACAAGAAACTAATAATGTAATTACCCATTGGGAGGTGGGGACTGGAGAGAGGGGAACAAGGGGTGGAGGTTGTCTCTTCACTGTCCATCTTTTATTTAAGAATGTAAATATATTTCTTATTTAAATAATTTGATCTAAGCGGGTTGGTTGTCTTTAAAAGTAATGGTTCCAGCAGAGCCTGAATTTTCTTAGTTACTGATGGCTCTAAGTGGGGTCCATCTGTTCTTCCATATCTAAGAACCACCAAGAAGCAAGTTCTTGCTTTATGCCTGTGAGGTGTGGACCTTTGCCTTTTCTCAACTCTTCCCCACTGGAGAACAGCAGCGCTGGGGAAGTGGGCAGTCCTAGATTTTGGTTTAGGGAAAAAGACTGTGCCCTGGCCTGGCATGTCCTGGCCCTACTATCCATAGTTCGACTGAGTGGGCTATTAAGGGTTCTGCACCCAATTCCACCATGGGCAGAAGGGGGTTCCCGACACCAACAAGCAATTCTCCTACCATTCAACTCAATTCTGACACCATCTTCCCAGAGACAGCATCAGGTGACACAGGTTAAGGACTCAGTCCTATATAAGACTGCCCCGCCTCTACACTTCAGACACCAGTTACAAGTCTAGGTCCCCGAGTTACCTACAACTTCTGTCCAACTTGGCTGTAAATCGGAGGTTCCCATGACCTCCTCCTCCTTTGGATTCAATTAATTTAATAGAACAGCTCATAGAATTCAGGGAAACATTTACTTACACTTACCAGTTTATTATAAAAGAATATGATAAAGGATACAGATGAACATCCAGATGTAAGAGATGTGTAGGGCAAGGTATGTGGGAAAGGGGCACAGAGCTTCTGTGCCCTCTCCAGGACACACCACTGTCTTCACATCTCCATGTGTTCACCAACCCAGAAGTTCTGCAAACCCTGTCCTCTTGGGTTTTTATGGAGGCTTCATTACAGAAGCATGATTGATTACATCATTGGCCATTGGCGATTGCTTCAACTTCCAGTCCCTCTCCCCTCTCTGGTGGTGCTGAGGGGGACACTAAAAGTTTCGACCCTCTAATCACAGGGTTGGTTCTCCAGACAACCAGCCCCTACTGTTAGGTGTGTTCCAAAAGTCACCTGATCAACATAACAAAAAACACCTTTGCTGCTCTCATCACTTAGGAAATTCCAAAGGAGCTCTGTGCCAGAAATGAGGAGGAAGACCAAATATGTTTTCCTTATTAAAAGTCACAACCCCACAGCTGTAAAGCTGGTCTATAGGGAAGAGAAAGGAGAAAGTGGGCAGTCATCATCCTGACACAGGCAGAAGTCTCCCACTGGTTGTCCCCTTCCCAGCTGTGGCACATCCCACTGACAGTTAATCCTATGACTTGTCAGTCTCTCCATGACCACAAATTATTTCCAGAAACTCCAAAACTTTTCAAAACATATCAAAAATTCCCTAAACACAAACAAGTGAAATACACAGAAAATGAAAAAAAAAATTTTTCTTTAGCATTTCTCAATACGTTTCTTGGTGGCTTTAGAGGAAACATCTGAATTATGGCATTGAGGAACCATTTTACTTTTAATCTCTGTTTTATACTCCATGCGGATTGCACACCTCCACCGTTGGAGCATCAGATGAAATACAGTCACCTCAAAACTTTGAAATCCCACAAAAATAACCAAGTTCACTGATGATAATTTTCCTTATCCATTTTTTAGGGTACCAGGTAAAGTAGTTAGTTAGGGCTGTGTTAATGGTGCCTAATCTGAGAAGCTGAACCATAACATTCTGGCAGTTGAAGCTGATTGATCGCCGTTCCCTTTTCTGGGTTCTCACTGGTGGGTAGATGACTCAGGGAGCCGATGGAGGATCAGATCATTAGCTTTATTACCTTTATTACTAGCTGCTGGGTAGCTCCCAGAGCCCTTTTGGGCGGGGCTCTGGGATCAAAATGGGACATCCCTCCTCACGCCTCCCTCTTCCTGGAAGTGAGGCCACCTGCGTGCCCGCGTAGGCAGGGCTGACCAGGCTTACCTCACCAGTCACAGGCCAGAGCTGGAGAAAGGCCCACCTTCCTTGTAAGGGAGAGACCCTGCCCTACTGTTGGGAACCAAGAAGCTGTTGGTAGCACATTCACCCATCCAAAGGAGGGGCCCGGTTCAGGATGGCAGCTCTCACCAGCTCACGTCTGAGTGGTTGGATTTCTCTCCCCTGTCTGTAGGCAGAGGGGAGCACTTGCAGGTGAGAAGAAAAGACTCCCTCCTTATGAGCCCTGCCAGTTTTTGTATTAGGTGACAAAAGGAATGCCAAACCCACTTAACCTGGAGTCTCCAAACAAGCACCCAGACTCATTTGCAGTTTGAACTCAAATTAAATGGAGAACCTGGTCCCACAGACAAATCCTCCTACTTTTGGTAACTTGGTTCCTCATGGAGAAGAATGACCTTATAATGATGAATTTTTAGAAACCTCTCATCTGGGCAGATTCCCCCAAGAGATTCCCCCAAGGATACTTTACAGCTCAGCCTAAGGGAAGATATACCAGAAGCAGGGCTGTATGAAAAAGGAGTGGCCTGCCTGGGAAAGTCATCGGGTCCCATCTCCTGTGGGGTCTAGTAGAGGCTGGATGGCTGCGGCAAGGGTGCTGCATAGTGGGATTGATAGGCCTGTAAGGGCGTTCCTAACTCTTGTGACTGACTGTATGAATCCAGGAGGAACAGGACACTATGTGTGCCTCTTCATGAGCAAGTAGTCGGGTGAGGAAAAGTACCCAAGGCTCTTTTAAATCAAAAACAGGATGTACATTTCGTTGTCTTTTTTAAAACTCAATATGCTTTGTTTAGAATTGCCATGTGCTGTTATATCTAACTAAATATTCCAGATTATTTTATTCCCTCTAGAAACATTTTCTTTTATGATATACCTTCCTAGTTCCTTTGTGAAATTATACACTTATTTTGTCCTTTAAAGTCATGTGAAGAAAAGTATTTTAGTAATAATTTTTGCAGGCCATATGGTAAAACACTTAGCTTTCATCTCTTTTTTTGCATGTCTGTAAGTTATTGGGTTAAAGCTGAAAAAAAGACACCCTTAATTTACTATAGTGTCACAATTTTAATTTTAAAAAATTAAACTTTTTATTTGAAAATGTAAAATATACCCTAAAGTAGAGAATAGAATAATGAACCCCCTTATACTCATCACCAGTCTTAATATTTTCCAGTTTTATTGAGGTATAATTGACATATAACATTGTATTAGTTTAAGGTATACAACATAATGATTTGCTCTGTGTATATATTGCAAAAAAATGATTACCACAATACACAGGGGAACAAGGTCATGAGGAAAGGCGGGCTTGGTGTGCTGCTGCCATTTCTTCCACCTTCAGTCTCTGCGCCTTTCGCCGAGCTTCCAACAGCACCGTGTTGGGACAGAGCATTCGGAGGTTCACAGCCTCAGTGGTCCGTAGGAGCCGCTATGAGGAGGGTCCAGGGAAGAATTTAGCATTTTCAGTGGAAAACAAGTGGCGGATACTAGCTATGATGACTTTGTACTTTGCGTCTGGATTTACAGCACCTTTCTTTATAGTAAGACACCAACTGCTTAAAAAATAATCCATGAGACAGATATGAAGAGGAGCATTTTGAGATGTGCTGTCTCTTTGAAAAAAGGATCAAACTCTTGAACTCAGCATCCTAGATATGTTTGTAAATAAACTTATGGCATAAATCCTTAATATCTCTTCTCTGAAATATAGAACATGATAATTAAGCATGTGCTTACTTTTATTTGGGTAATATTGCATTATTAGTTTCTTAATTAAATATGTATGTGATTTTTTAAAAAAATGATTACCACAATAAGTCTAGTTAACGTCCATCACCACACACAGTTACACATTTTTTTTTTCATTGATGGGAACTTTTAAGATCTACTATCTTAGCAACTTTCAAATATGTATTATGGTATTATTAGCTCTAGTCACCATGCCATACATTACATCCTCAGAACTTGTTTATCTTAAAACTGGAAGTTTGTGCCTTTTGACTGCCTCCACCCATTTCCCTCAATAATTTTCAACACTTTGTCAATTTTGTTGCATTTATCTCCCTTACTTTTTTTTTTTTAATTCCAAATTACAGATCTCTTTTAAACTCAGTGAAGTATCTTACCAAGTTTAATCAGGGTGGTGTATCTGGCGTGATTCACGATGCAGCGAGACTGAAAGGAGAGGGAAGAAGGGCAGTCCGTGCCTACACATGACTCTTCCTCACCTCTGTCTCATACGGCAGGAAGAGGCAGGTGATGGGGTAAAGCCACGTTCAGGTGCTTTGACTCCTTTCCTACCGGACCTAAAATACCTATCTGACCCCTCTGGCCTCTGAGGACACCATTGGCCTTACTCTACTGGCCAGTTGCTTTCCTGTTTAACCTGCCTCTAGGCCAGGCACCTGCTGCCCTGCCCTGTCACTGCTCAAGTCTTAGCTCACAAAAACCAGTTCCTCCCTTCCACAGTTCCTTTCCATCATTCCATCATCACATAAGAAGCAAATCAGCTTCTTCTGGAGGAAATAAATGGGCAGACCCAATTTACCCAGAACTGATTTCTCTAGTCATGATCATATTAGGAGCCAAAGGGGAGCTGCACTCAACAGAAGGCCTCTCTTTCCACTGAAGACATTGCACCAGGCAGGAAGGCGGGGATGGGAATGGACAGTTTAAAACTTCTACCTCTGTGGGTGCTTGTGTGGTATTTCCTGGAAAGACAGTATAATATGCCTGCAGGGGCCTGGGGTCTGCATTAACCTCTGCCATGCCCATGCCCATCCCTGAGGATTTGAAGTGGAAATTCTTTTTATTATGGAAAATTTTAGCTATCCCCCAAAGTAGAAAGAATAGAATACTAAGCTCCCATATAGCCATCACCAGTTTCAATAATTCTCAACATTTTGTCATTTAAACTTTTTGATCATGCATCCTAGTAGTAAAAAAGAGTTTTGTATCCCCAATCTGGTTACGTTTTTGTTTGTTAGTTATATATACATACCCCTGTACTGTTATATTATTACACAAAAAAAATAGAAAACTGAGTGGTGGAAACAGGGCTTCTAATATCTTCTCTACACCCTATATACATCACACACTCTGCTTATTTAGAAACATAATAATAATTCATCAAACGTGTGTTGGAACCCACTGTCACAGACACCATGTGGGGGCCGAGAGGGAAGGTGCTGGGGCAGAATAACAGGTCTCACCGCTTGCAGTCCGCTAGGTCAGCAGAATGTCACCCACCAACCTCTCCAGGTGAGATGCCTGTGCGAGCCCCACCTGGGATATTGACCTTCTCAACTGCCTCTTCCGGGAACAAGAGCCCCGCTATGAACCCTAAACCCTGCACTCTGGGCATGTTTTATGCTTTGTTGTTATTTCTTATTTTTACAGATTATTCCTCCTGGTCCTCTGAGATAATTTTGACTGCTTTGATTTTTTTTTTTCTGTTTGGACCTTTGCTGCCTTAAAAAACAAACTGTTTTATCAGTCATATTTTAGAGTAATCTTTATCCTTAGTTTATCTTATTAACTTTTCTTCCCTTTTACCTTTCATTTAAAAATAAGGACTAGGAAGGGGCAACACATGGGATACAGATATGGTGACAGGCCATGTCACAGGTTAGAAGGTTTGGGTGCCAGCACCTTCTCTGCTCTGCTCTGCTCTTTGTAGCTTCTTTTCATCCTCACAGCAGGACTCATTTGGTCCTTGGGAGAAGATTGGATCCCAAATTCAGTTGGCAAAAAAGGCATGGTCTCAATGTTAAAAATAAAATAAAAACTACCCACTCAGGTGATTCAGGGGCTCTGAGAGTCAAAGTACCCTGTAAAACTGGACTAAGACCAGCCTGAAGATAGTGTAGCATTGGCCACCTGCTGGGAGAAAAGCCTTACCTTATTCCCAGAAGTTAGGAGCCTTACAGTTTTGTGAACTCAAGATCTAGCCCACTGGCGTGGCTGAGCACCAGCTGCTGCCCAATTTTAACACTGCAGAGGGCAAAGGAAGAGGCTGGGGAGCTGAGGTCAGGGAGGGCTGGCAGAGCGCTGGCACGTCTGATCCTGGAGATTTGTAAAGTATTTTGAATTATATTTTAAGGTTGTTTTGTTTTGTTTTGTTTTGATGGTGATATAATAGAGTCTCTAACCAAGCTATGAAATCCTTTTTATTCTGCTCGTTTTGTAAGGCAGAATTAAAATGCTCCATTTAGCCCCCAGGGAGTGAATTAATAGCCTCTTCTTTGCAGTGGGCAGGTCTTCCTGACTCCCTCCCTCCCTTCATCATGAGAACCAAAGGAAGCCCTGGCTGTGGCTGGAATGATCCTGGAATGTGGCTGGGTTCCCAAGAGAGGCACAGTTGTCCCTTTGTTAGACTCTTTTTTAAAAGAGGGGACCTATAACGTCGTCCATTAACTATAGCCTGCATATAAATAAGAAGCGCTGCAAACTCAGGGAATCTGCCTTCCTGCCCTTTTAAAGTCTCCAGTCTTCCCCCCAGAGAAATGTATTCAGAACCAGGGGTTAGTCTTTCATGATCGAAAGAAGAGCTAAACAGCATTGTGGGCGGGCTGGAGGTCCTGTAGAGCAAATTAGTGAGTGCGAGGGTGACCTCAGAGCCAAGCATTAACACACCACGTCTAGCAGTGCCTTTATGATCTGTTAAACTTCTACCCAGTCTCCTGTTCCACCTCTAGCTCTACTGGGGAGGAGGGAAACAGATGGGAGCTCAAATATATACAGTAATTTAGACAGACACCATGTAGCATTTTAATTCTATAGGAGGAAGCATGGGAAGGTCAATAAATAGCCTTGGGACTTGTAGCTAACCTTTATAAAATATTGTTGGACACTTACCCCAAATGAGACTGTTGGATCCAATATAAAAGATAAGTATGCTGTTTATACTGCAGGATAGCCAGATACCCTAGCAGGGCTCTTACCCTTTAATTGAATCTTGGGTCATCAGTAGATTTATGAGAACATAATAAAATTTTGTCTGGAACATTTCTGGAAAAATATTTTTTATTTTTTCTGTATATGTCAGCAAAAATCCACTTACAATCTCAAAAATAACTGATTTTGTGTGGGTGACTGAGCAAAGGAGGCAAAATGGTGAGGTGAAGAGAACCCTGAAGGAGACTCAGAATCCTGAGTTCAAGTTGCCAGGCTGTGTGACGGTGAGAAAAAATCACTTCATCTCCCTGGGTCCTGGTTTCTCATCTGTAGAAGGAAAGCACGGAGCTGGATTCCATTATGGTCAGCAGTCCTTTTGCTTATCACTCTGATAAGCCAGCAGCCCTGTTCCCTTGTGTTGCTCATCCCCACCTTATTTTCACCTGCTCTGGGCTGAAAAGCCAGGTGGTCCAGTTTATTAGGCTCAGGTAAGGTGTAATGGAGAACCTGAGGGGCTCCCTTCCAAGTGCTCTCCTGGAGGGTTCTGTTTTTGTTGCTTAGAGACTCTCTTTGCTTCCTGGTTTGCTGCTGAGATGGGTGAAGTTGTCACATAAATGACCCCTGGTTCAGGCTAGCACATTGTCCTCATACCGTAAAATAACGGTATCATCACATCCAGTGCAACTCCTGTCAGTATGTGTTTCTAGTATTGACAGTGGTATTCCAGAATAATATCTGTTGCTCTGACAGGATTTTTTTTTCTTGCGCTTTAGTTATCATAATGTCTACAAATGATGCTACTGAGAGTTGTCTTATGTGGAATTGTTTCTGTTTGAGATAGTGATTGGGCATCCCCTTGTAAAGATACTGAGGTTATGGTATTCTGGATCAAGACTTTTCAGAGGAACCATTAATATGCTTAATCTCTGTCCTCTCAAATGTTTTAAATATATTTTTAAAAACTCAGTAGAACTTCTTACAGTGCAGGAATGTACTTGGCCATCCTACTAGCATTTAGAAATCTATATTTCACTTGAGAGAAGTTGCAAATTACATTGCTCCTTTTTTTAATAACATCGTATAGAAATACAGCTGTAAGTAAGAATTGATTTTGCTGCAAGAAAGAAGTGTGGCTTGGTCATTCACATATAAAGAATATGCTATAGCATATATACCTTTAATAATGACAGTCTCCTTGAGTTGGCAATAAGCAGCTCTCCAATTCTCAAACTTCAGCTCATTCCATGACTAAACATGGGCTTAGTAGTAGGAATCTGCTTGTGGTTTGTTAGTCATGTAAGATCTGGGGTTTCTAATTAGCCACAAACTTAATGATCTGCCAGTGATGCGGTACGTCTGCTAAAAGAATCAATGCAAATGTAGGTCACATTGATAGATCAATAGTGTCTAATTAGAGGAAGTAATCTTCCTCCCAGGAAAGGTAAGGAAATCCAGCTGCCACGTTCAGCCATTCACCCCAGGCTGCAGCTTTCACAGGTGATGTGAGGTGACTGCATATGGTGCTGCATGTAAAGACACCTGCGTGAGGTCTCGGTCCTTGGGGGGAGTGCTCTGGGAGTGTGGTCCTGTCTGCCGTTGCCCTGCAAATCCTCAACGCTGCTTCTTTTGGAGGATTCACGTGTCCTGTTTCATCTCGGAAAGAGTTCCGCTATCAGCATTAGCCATGTTGCCCCCGCCCTATCAGCCACCCTAATACCTGGAAACCTGAACCAATTTGCCATCCACGTAGAGGTATTTTCAGAAGCAATCAGGAGCATGCAATTCTGCAAAGCGGGGAGAGCCTGAAACGGGGGCTCTCTGCAAGTGGACATTCAATTCCCAGAAGTACCTTGAACCGCTTTGAATTCGCCTCCTCCCCCCAAAGCCCAGCCACAGAAACTAAGTAAGAATGCCTATGGCTAGCTACTTGCCAACTCAGGAAGCACCTGTACCCTCCCGCCCCGGCCTCATTGTCCTTCACTGTTGAGGTCCGTGGAACCTTGGTGTTTGGCCTGTGCTCCACCTAGTCTACCCTCTCTCAGATTTGGGGACCTAAGCCCAGAATCCACCTTTCCCCTGCCTTGGGTTACCACTCGGTCATTCCTCTCCATGCTCAGGCCCTGGCAATTCAGTCACAATGTGAAACAGAATTCTCTGGCCACCCCTTCACTGCTCAGTTTCCTACTGAGAGCCTCCTGGTGCTAACCCTCACCCCTGCATTACCTCAGGCAGCCAGCGAGGACACTGCCACTCCCCATGTGCGGTTCCCATCCGCTTTCTAGTGCCTGGGGCCCTGCAGTAAGACCAATGCTGGCCCGGGCCTTGAAGCGGTTATTGGACCTCCCATCCCTATGTATTTCAGAATAAAAACTGTTAAGCCTTCCAGAACAAACAAACAAACAAAAAGATAAGGAAATCCAGCTAAATTCTGATTTTTCCCACACTGAATACTTTGAATGTTATTGGACAGTCTCTCAAATAGAGTCTTCCTCTTCTGTGTTGCCCTTTTCTTGCTTGTATCCTAAGAATGTGCTCGGTCTACCTATGGGTAGTCCAGCACCGGATCCCAGATATCAGTGTGGAGGAGCTTCTGTATACGGGTGTGCAGGAGTCCTGTATTCTCTACTTAGTGTCTGGGTCCCACGTTTTCAGATCGGGTGGTGCTTGTCAGAACCTGAGCCTGAGGCCCTCCTTAAAACATGTAGGCACCAATTTGCAGGCTCTTTTGACTTTCCACTTCCCTCGTTGCTCTTCGTGAAAAGCAGGACTCTCCATCTCACTGCAGTCTCTCTGCCATCACTGCCATATCAGTCAGCTTTGCTACAGTACCAACCAATTCAAAAACTCTGGGACTTTCAGCAAACCTTTGTTTTTCACTCATATTCCCTGCTGTGCTCTCCTCCCTGTATCTTCCCCTTCTGCAACTGAGGTTGAAGCAGCATCCGCTCTTTGGGACATGGCATTCTCATGGCAGAAGGAAGGGTGTGAGAGTTTCTGTTTGGACAAGATGTATATCACGTGTGCTCATGATCCATTGATTAAAGCAAGTCACAAAGCCCTGCCAACATTCTTTTTAGGCATTCATCCCAGATTGCAGCTTTCAGAGGTGACATGGCATGGGCAGCAGATGGGTGTGGGAGGCTCAGAATGCTGGAGGATGCCCCTAATGATGATGTCACTCCTGCTGTCCACAGAAGGGCTCTGCAGGGTGGCCTCACCTTTAACAAGATGCTCTCCAGTGTCCCACCACCTGGATATCCATCCTCCTTCTGATGCCCAGTGTATTGGCCTGCTGGACCTTCCCTAATAGAATACCACAGACTGGGTGCCTTAAACAACAGAAATTTATTTTTTCATAGTTCTGGAGGCTGTAAAGTTCAAAATCAAGGTGTTGGTAGTTTGGTTTCTATTGAGGACTCTCTTCCTGGCTTGCAGATGGCTGCCTTCTTGCTTTGTCCTCACATGGCCTTTCATCTGTGTGCGTGTCCTCCTGGTGTCTCTTCCTCTTCTTAAAAGGACACCAGTCCTAAAAAAAAAAAAAAAAAAAAGACACCAGTCCTATGGATTAGATCCTACCTTATGACCTCATTTAACCTTAATTACTTCCTTAAAGACCCCATCTCCAAATACAGTCACATTGGGGATTAGGGCTTTAATGCACAAATTCTGGGGGACACAATTCAGTCTGTAACACCCAGTTTCCTTGGGATAAGGCAGCTTTCACACACATAATTTAATTTCGTTTTCTCAACAAGCCTGTGAGGAAGTTATCAGATGATCATTTCCACTTTACCGATAAGGAAGACAAACGAAGTAACTTGTTAGTAAGTGGAAGATTCTGGACTGAGACTGTTTTCTTTGATTCCAAACCACAAGTTCTTTGAACTGTATAATGGAGTTTTGGCCTTATGAATGTTGGAAATGAAATACTGTACGCTTATTGAATTAATAACTGTAAGGATTACATAATATATGGAAGATTGTTTACAAAATGTTAAGTACGGAAAATAGATCACAAAAATAAATGTGCTATGGGTACCACCATGTAAAAACTATGGATAAAACTTGAAAAGGAACAGAAGAAATGAAGTACTTGACCTTCAGGGTGGTAGGGTTTTATTCCTTTTTTGTATTAAAGTTAGCTTAAGAAATACATTTTTAAATAACAGAATTTTAGCTCTTATCAAGGACGAGATTGGAAGTTGGTGGGAACAGGAGAACTGTGTGTCTGTTTGTCCCTAGCTTTTTGGGATCCAGAGACTTAGGTCAACTACCAAACACCATAGTGTTTAACAGACTCCTTCACTGTGAAACCTCCTCCAGTTCCAGCTTCCTGGGCTGAACTGCTGTAGTTCATTTGATGGGCAAGACCCTGTGAGTTGAGAGGGCTAAAGTCAAATATAGTGTGGAAGAAGATCAGCTACTACAGCGGCAGAGAGTTGAACTTGTGCCACGGTGAGGAAGAGAAGAAAATTTCAAATGTGGCCAGAGATTTCCCCTACACACACACACACACACACACACACACACACACACACACACACACACACACACTGAGTCCGAGTAATAATAGAGGATCTGGGCCAGCAAGGGTTAAGGCAAAACAGGCAAGTGTAAATAGAAAATATATGTGTAGTAGGAAGTTCAGAAGACATTCCAAGAGCTTTCTGCTTTTTGGATCCCTCCCCTTTATTTTTAATTTTATTATTTTGGCCACGCCGTGCGGCATGCGGGATCTCAGTTCCCCTGCAGTGGAAGCACAGAGTCTTAACCACTGCACCGCCGGGGAAGTCCCCTTGGATCCCCTTCTAAAGACCCTCGGTGCCCCTTCTGTAGGCTGGCCTCTGGGAGCTCAGTCTGGCAGTAGTTGTGCTCTACGACTCCTAGAGGAAAATGTTATTTTCAAGTACAGTTAACATTCGTGTGATTTTATTACCAGAGAGTCCTCCCTTTTCTTTTATCCTGGAACAAAGTAATCTGTCTCTTAAAAATTATGTCTGCTGTGTAAGCAGGTCCTGATAAAGTGTGCCTTGGGTATTCACCCTCTTGATTAACAAAGGTGTTTCAACTTATCACTCCCTAGATTAGTGTGCTGTCTTGTCTGAGATCAACATCCATCTTACCTATCACAATGGATGTTTTTCTTCCAGTACCAGAGGTTGTTCCTCAGTAAGATCTCTTTATTTTAGGAGTTAATAGATTTGGATTGTAAAACTAGAGAACTGAGACAGGCTGGGACCTGGGACCCTTTGCTGACAGAACTGTTCAACTAAACTAGTCCAGACATTTTATCAGTCCACTCGGGAGAAATAGGAGTCATTCCCAAATCCGATATAAGAAAATCTGTGTGTTTATAACAAAGAAAAATTAGCGACCAATTCTTAACTAAAAGAAGCTCCCCCAGAAAGACATACTCCGTCAGAGGATTCCTTTCATAGTAAGCTAGGTATTTGACATATGATTCAGTTTACATAAAAGAAAATCTGTTTTCATGTATTTCACAAACATCTCTGGCATAATATTGTATACACATTGCCCCATTATGTGAGGTAGAATGGTCCAGCCTAGGATTTGGTTTTTGCTTGTGACCACCTAGAGGGATGAGATAAAGAGGATGGGAGGGAGACGCAAGAGGAAGGGGATATGGGGATATACGTATGCATATAGCTGATTCACTTTGTAATACAGCAGAAACTAACACAGCACTGTAAAGCAATTATACTCCAACAAAGATGTTAAAAAAAAAAAAAGGTTGCCTTTTATCATGCCAAACTCAAAAATGTTAAGAATGTCACCCAAGCCTCCATTAATAAAAGATTTTGTATTTATTGACCATGGATTTATCTTGAATCTGTTTGTATTTTCATTTGTACCATTTGGGGTATAAATGAGTTGATAATGAGTTGTGTGTTTCCCAGTTGTATTCAGGTAGTATTCTTTTTTCTCGCCTTGACTCAGGGGTCACAAACTCAGATGTCTAACATAAGAAGTCAGCTACTCTCAATTTCAGTCCCCATTGCCAAGTGGGAATTTGGGACCAGTGTGGCCAAGATGTTCAGATTTTTCACTAGAAGCCCCAAACCTGAATTTTTAAACATTGTCGAGTCAATCAAAAATATAAAAAGACACCGTATAGAGCAAGTAGTCCCCAGTCCCCAGGAGGTATCCCATTTTATTTCTGGATGCCACATCTATGTTTCTGAACACTGCACGCTGTAGGTACTCAGTTCGCTTCTGTCTTAAGTACACCTCTTTTATATTTCATGCTTATCTCCTAATTCCTGGGATTTGATGTATGAGTCCATAGTCTCCAAATTGTGACAACTTTTAATATATCATTCTTTCAGCTTTCATCTTCACACACTAAAGACTATTTTAAATTATTCTGTAATGATGTAGAAACAGCTCCATGTGCTGCATTTTATTTACCTTGACTCAAGGCACAGTCATAGACACCAGTAAAATTATAAAGTCAGCCTTGTCATCTGTTGTTGTGATCAGTTGGTGTTCTTGAGGGTGAGTGGCAATGTCACGGTCACAGGCCAACTCTCTCCCTTCTCTCCACAGCCGGCGTTCCACCCAGCTGACAGCGTGCGCGGAACCCGCCACCATGGGCTGGTGGAGAGGCCGTCCCGGACCCGCTTCCACCCCCTCCACCGACGGTCTGGGGACAAGCCAGGACGACAAATATCCTTTTTCATTGTCTGAGGAGAGGATAAGTTTTGAAAGGTTTTCAGGATGTATCTTCCCTGTCATTCCCCTTTGGCCTCAAAATCTTCATTTTATCTGATGAACAGAGGCAAGAAAAATAAGTGAGTTGGAAACCAGAAACATCTCCGCAGGTAAAAATTGGAAGGATCATTGTAGATGTTTACTTTATGAAAGTGTCAATAAAGTTCAGTTTAATGAAGTAACTGAACATAAACAACATGTAATTCAGCCCCACTGCAAGGCCTTCTCAGCATTTTCTTCAGAAATCAGCAGTCAGAATTAAACGTGACTTTGAATCAGGTTAGATAGATTTAATCTGTCCAGCCAAAACAAACAGACAGATAGGTGATTTGTTTTTATTTCTGTTGACCCACTGACCTGCTGCTAGAACTTACAGAAGAAATTTTATATGATTTTCTATTTATGGAGTTTCAAATTCAATAGATGACAACTAAAATATAAAGCTGGTATTTAGGAAAATCTTACGTAGTGATATTCACTCACACCAAATCCTATGCTATTAAGTAGGAAGAAAAAAAGGAGATTGTGAATTCATCTGACAATTTTATTTTTGAGGCCAGAGTGGGGTGTGCTGCTCGGGGTCCAGCATTGTGCTCAGGGCTTTTGGAAACAGACCTGAGCTGGATTTTGTGGGAGGAGGGCCTGAGTTCTCACTTCACTCTTCTCACCCGCAGGGGTGGAGGAAGACGAGAAAGGCGGGGTAAGTCTTACTGCAGAGCTGGATTCCTGGCAGTGATGGTAGAGTTCGCTTCACCAGCCTAGAAACCAGGAAGTGGGGGGAGGACGCTTATGTTTACTGAGCACCTACCCATGCCAGACACTGTGCTGGGCAGTTCATATGTCATTTAGTCCTCAATACTTACTGAGCAGTTTACTTTTTTTAACCCCCATTTTCCAATGAGGAAACTGAGTGTCAGAGTAACTTGCCCAAAATTCCACTGCTGAGGTTGGAGGGGCCCAGATTCAGCCCAGGTCAAGCTGACCCCCCAGCCTGAGCCCCTCCCTCGCTACAGCACTCAGTGGTCCCCAGGACCACACTCAAGAGAGACCCCCTGGGAGGAGTTGCGGGGGGGGGGGGGGGGGGGGGGGGGGGGGTCGCACAGAGGAAACCACTGCTTCTCTTGCCCTTGGGCTTCTTGCAGTTTTCTGTCAATGTGAGGCGAGGGTAATGACCCCAATGAATGTTTACTTCTCCTCTCTTCCACCCCCAGGGACACACCACATTTGGTCCACTGAGATACCTTGACTTCTAATTTTGTGTATCATGTGACCATTATCTGGGAAAATGAAGTTGATAACTAATTTTTCCAAGTTCTTTCTGGGAGGCGAGAATTCTACCATTTAACCACCAATACCCCTCAAATTCCTTTCTGGAATGTGTAGTAACTTTTACATAGAATGCAAAAGGAAAGGAGAATTCAGGCAGTACTTCAGCTCATTCACATGTGTGCGGGTGGAGCAGTTCCTGGAACCATTGTCTAAATTGCTTGGAATTTTCAAGTAAAAGAGTGTTTCTTGATGTAACTAACATTGTATCTTTTTCTAATTTCTCAATTCCCTCTTTCCCTTGTAGGTGTTCTCTCTGAATATTATAATACATATAGATATATTTATAGCTATTTCAAATCCTTTTTGCAGCAAGTATAGTCTAAATATATGCATATACTCACAGCTTTTTAAACTAGAGGACTGTCTAGAAGAGGAGGAGATTGAAGAAAAGCAACGGAGAAAAATGTTCATTCACTTAACAGTTAGTGTTAGGCACCATTTAGACACTATAGATATCATGGGAAACATAACGTAGTCCCTGCCCTCAAGTTGCTTGTAGTTCAGTGGGAGAGGCAGCTGGCCAAGCAAACGGTGTCAGCACAGTGTGGTGAGCTGCAGGTGATGCAGCTTAGGGGCTGTGCAAGCTCAGAGTAGCACAGCCTGCACCAGTCTTGGGGAGATGGAGAAGGCATCCCAGAGGAAAATCTGAGGCTTGAAGGATAGGTAACAAGTGAGGGGATAGCATGTTTATTTATTTAACAGGTATTCACAGAGCCCCTTCTCTGTACAAGGTACTGTTCTAAGCACTGGGGACTCAGAGGTGTATGAGACAGACGTGTCCCTGCCTTCTTGAGTTTACAGTCCTGTGGGAGATGACAGACAACAAACAGGTGAAAAAAAAAAAAAAATTATTAAAGGAAAATAACTTCAGGTGGTTGTGATATGCAGGGAGGAAGACAGCCGGGAGGAGATGTTTCAGGCGGAGTGAACAGCTTGTGCAAAGTGCCGGAGGGAAGACTTCACTGTCTGTTCAGGTGACTCTATCTCTTTTCAGGTAATAAGTCATAGGTTAGAACTTGACTGTGTATATGGGTCAATTCATGAGAGCAGCAGCAAAGCAGATCAACTCCTAAGGGCAGGAGAAGCAAGAACCAAATAAATATACAGATGAATTAAAGTTGTTCATCAGACAGTGCAAGTCTGATTCACCGACCATGAGATGTCTCTCTGAAGCACCTAACGGGGGTCCTGGGACTGACATCTGCTGACTCAAAAGAGTTCTTTAGCGTAGGCCTGCCCATGAATAAACAGAGAGTCTCTTGAAGAATCAAGGGACCTTGAGCTCCTAGTAAAATATAAAAGTGGAATGATTTTATGTCGAAGATATGAATATATTCAGGAGAAGATGGGGAAGAGGGCTGCAATTCCATCTTTCCTTTCCTGGCCTGCATTCATTTGATTTTGCAATAATTTGCTTAAAATGGTTGCCTTTCTCACCGATCTATTACTTCCTTAATGAAGTTTTATTATTCGGAAGTATTAACACCGGTTTGAATCTTTGCTAGAACAAAGAGAAGAAATGTATTCAGAATTTTCTTCTTCCAGCTGTTTCTTGGCTTGGGTGTTATTTTAGAACGCGCACAGTGACTTAGAGAAGGGTTCAGTCCTATGATCTCAAATGAACATTGTTAACAGTGTGGGCACCACAAGCAGCGGAGATCTGGCACAAGGGCATTCCTCCCGTGGTGGGCAGTGGGCAGCCACCGTAGCAGGGAAGGCTGGCACAGTGGGCTCTGGGCTCTGCTGTTGGCATGGCGGCCGCCAGAAGCAGAGACCAGGGCACTGCCCACCTGAGATCTGGCCCAGGACTGTACTCAGGGCAGCAGAGAGGCGCTGCCTGGTCCCCAGCTGGGGGCCTGGGCCTGAGAACTCGGAGGAGAGGCTCTCCTACCTTCCTGCAGCTGCTCATGTCTTCAGCAGCCCTTCTCACTCCTCAAAGGCAGCAAACATGTATCCCAAACACCATCCTGTTGAATTTCTGAGCTATTAACATAAATTTACAGCAAATATAATATTATCTCAGACCTGTGGATAATACATTGAAGAAAAGGGGGACACACTGAAGAATCATAAGAAACGCCTCCCTCTAAAAGAGATGTGTTTTTAGGAAGAAAGAAAAACAAACGTTTAGAAATTTTCTGATTTACATTCCCAACAAGGTTTGAGAGTATATTGTGTCCAGAAAACTAGGGTGAACAGTCACGAAGAGATGCCTTAAGACCTGCCAAAGTTAGGAATGGCTTTCCTCTTTGGAATAGGCCTTGCTTTGATTCTTTTCATACAATGAGATGAAAATTTTAGGATGTCAGTTTATAGAACACTGTTTCTTTGAAATGCACTGCCTATTATATTTGAGAAATGTCGGGTTCTCTGTATCTTCTTGAAGCTTCACAGTTTATATTAGGGGTCTGAGAAGCCTGGCAGTTAAGAAACTTGTCTTTAATCCAGGGTTTCCAAAACTTAGTTGATCACAAAATCCAGTTTTTACCTACCACCCATTAAGGATTTCCATCTTGGAGGATAAGGAAATGCTAGTTTTTAGAGTTTTAAGGGGAAAATAGTCAGACTTCAAAATCCCACATGCCGCCTATTTGTCACTCGCATGCTGAGGTAAACAGGAGGACAGTTTCATACACACAGGGACTCAAAAAAGATCTCACTCATGTACCTCCCTTCATGTTTGACTTTTAGATGTATTCTGGCAGGACATAGTTGGAGGTAAAAGGACAAGAGGAAGTTGAGCGATGGTGAAGACATGGTTGAGAAATTAGGAAGGAACCAAATTGTGGTCAGTTTTATATGTTAAATCTGACCCTGGCACTTGTCTTGGTGGGTGGGTTCTATTAACCCACCAGACCTGGAGTTCACTTACCCCACCAGCTGCGTGGACCATCATGAACCTGCCCCACAAACTCTGTGCCTGGAGGAGCACGGAGTTGCAGAGGGCAGGAGAGAACATGGTCGCCCCTAGGCTGCTCAAGAAGGCAGTTCCTGAGCCCTGCCCTGGGTGCCCTTACCTCATGGGAACAGGAAGCCAAAAGAAGAACCCGGCTGTGCTCACCAGCCACGAGCAGGCAGCACAAGAAAGAGACAGGGTCGGACTTGTTTGGAGCTTCTGAGGCTCAGTGACCCCACCCATGGGGAAATGGGCCAGCAGGTGTCCTGTCATATCAGCAGAAGGGCTACTCCCCTTCCTTTGGGAAAGAGTGTGTGAGAACTTTCCCTCTGACCCTCCCCGAGCTGAGAAGGAGCAGGAGCCCCCTTGTCGATGGACTGAGGCAGGAGCACGAGGGGAAGGATTCTCCGCTACAGAACTGCAGGGACTTGGGGAGAGAGAGCAGCCCGGGATGACTGGCATTTCCACCTGGAGCACCTGGGTGGATGGCACCCTCCATTACATACGATGGACTCCTAGCAAGACGAGCAGGCGAGAGGCAAGATGATGAGTGGGGTTTTAGGTAGAATTTGAGGTACTTTTGGTGGAGAAGCTGAGTAGGCAGTTGGAAATTTGAGCCTGAAGTTCATGAGAACTGTTGGGAGCTGGAGGTATGGATTTATGAGTTACTGGACTGTGGATGATGGATGGAGCCAGAGGCATGGGTGGGACCGACCAAGGTGAGCATGGAAGGCAGGACACTCTTCCCAAAGTGGCTGTGCCCGGAGTCCCCAGCCTCTCGCCCTGCTCCCACTCTACATGGCACGCATGATACTGAGACCCTTCTTCCCATCCTGTCCTTTTGAGAGCAATGTAAGCAGATGTGGGCTGAGAGGCTGTGAGGCCACAGAAACTCTGGACCATCAGGGTTGAAGGCAGAAGAGGAGGAGCCAGAAGAGGAGTGCACAGGGGGATAAATAAAAAGGCCCATTATAATGTGGGATTGTTTGTTTTTGGATTTTTTTTTTTAATGTTGACCATTTATAAAGTCTTCATGGAATTTGCTACAATACTGCCTCCATTCCATGCCTTGGCTCCTTGGCCGGGAGGCATGTGGGATCCCGGCTCCCCAACCAGGGATTGAACCTGCACCCCCTGCGCCAGAAGGCAAAGTCTCAACCACGGGACCGCCAGGGAAGTCCCTGTGGGACTGTTTTTTGACTTAGGCTTAACTAACGTAGTGCTGGGTGAGGAGCTGATGTGGCTTGTTAAAAACCCTGTCACCTCTGCTGCTGTTCTGTTTGTTTGCTGGCAGCTAGCAAGCACTCTAGAAATGTTTGTTGAATTAAATGGTAAATTCAAGTTTGCAAATAAGGTATTTTTTCTGTCTTTAGGATGTTCTTTAGGACATATTAGTGTTGTAGAGTAATTAAAGCCACCTGAACAAAATTTTCTGAAATCTTCAGAAGAACAAATAAACCTTTTGTAGGTTTTCTTCTGTTGAATTTAGCTGTAAGCTATTGACATTAGTGGTTACTAACATTAGTGGTTCTCTTGGTGCCAACAATTGTTGGGTTTTTGAATATCCATTAAGTGAGATGTGAATGGTGAGAACTGGGAGAGCTCAGAGGTCACATCTTTTAACTTTTGAAGCCTCGGCCTACTCATATTAAAATTTCAGGAATTTACTACATTTCCGTGTTGTTAATACACATCAGAAAGGCTAAAATGCTGACTTATACCTCAACATTGAAATAATCGATGTTTGATCATTGCACTGCTATTACACCACTGCATTCTAATTTGTATTACAGGTTCCAGATAAGTGGACTTAAGGACTTTAAGGGTGGCAGTGTCCTGAGGGAAGTGGTAAACTTCTGCTTCTGAAATTTATCTTTTCTGGACAGAGATTCATCAAACTCTGCAGGAAAGAGAAAGGCTCAATGCCTTCTCCCTAATGGCTCTGCCAACTGAGATACTGCTGTGCTTCCTCTCAGAGGGCCTTCTTATTTCTTTATCACCTTTTCCTCTTCTGTCTCCTTCTGCAGTCTGTTCTCATCTGTACTTTGCATACATTAAGCCTAATATTTGGTGTTGAAGAAATGTCTGGTCTCTCTTTTGAAAATAGCTCTGTTTTATTGCCTTGACTAAGATTCAGATTAAGGAAGAAGGTAACTAGACATGACAAAACTAATACACAGGAAGTGAACCTTGTGATCTTAATGCTTCTGGCAAAGGAAATATTTCATGAAGAGTTCATTAGTGCCCATGTTTTACTAATGCCAGATTCTGCCTGTAGGATAGGGTCCTTCTCCGTTGGTTCCCATTTCCTTCTGAGCCCTAGCTCAGAAGCCCTGGCTTCCTTTATACAGAATCATTGAAGATTTTTTAGCAGGAGAATAATATGATTTAAAATGTTTTAAGAAGGCTATTCTATATGTATAATTAACTAAATTAACCAAAACGGCTCTACTGTGCTCAGCATGTATAGTGTAGCATCACATTTGTTTTTCCGTATTTCCATTTCACCTGGAATATGTTCTAAGGCAGGCTAGACCCAGTGAAGAATACAGAAATTATAAAACGGGGCCCCTGACAACCCAAGGAAGTTCACATTTCTCCACAAACCTAATGCCGCTCTCTTTTAGTTATAAGAAACAGAAACCCTCAACTTGGAAAAAAGGAAATTTATTGGCTTATGTCACTAGAAGCCCAAGGGGCTAGATCCAGGGGTTTGTACAATAGCATCGAGATTCGGCATCTGTGAGGGGCTCCCTCTGAATTGACTTCCAGGGAGGGAAACCCAGGTCCATGTGGTCCTCGGGCTCACCACGTCAGCTGGGGGCACTCCTTTTCCCCCTTGTTTGTATCATGAGCCCATCCCTGAACCAGTCGCAGGGGAATAAGTTACCTTGACTGGAAATATTGGGTCTATGTACATTTTGTGGGGCAGGCAGGCCCACACAGAATGACAGCCTTACCAGGTTTCAGATCGGGGTGGAAGCAGTTCTTGAAAGTAAAAGATGTTGGGCAGGCAGAAAAAAAAAAAGAAACACCCCATGTGAATCATGCAGAGATGGCACTGGTTAGAAGATAGAATAGATTTTTCCAGAGGAAGTTGATAAGACAAAGCATGGAGGAAGAGATGTCGGGTGTAGAGATAAAGATAAGAACCAAAAAAGTTGTTGAACTCCCCACGATTCCAGCCTCTTAGTTCTGCTTCAACTTTCCATTCATTATATTTTTCCTTTATTGAAAATTCTACTTTGATGGTAGTACATTTGGAGCTAATTACGCCTCGCAGCCCCTGGATGAGAGTTGGCCAAGGTAAGCAAGCCTTATTTTCAAAGATAGGAGGGGCATGTGCTATTTTTGGATGGTTTCGCTTTATTGTATCCACCTTGAATGTTGTTTTAGAAATTTCTAATCTAAAGCACAGGCTCTTGTTTTCTCTTATAAAACTTAAGTCTTTCCATGTATAATCATAGACTTATATGAAAGTCTAAAATTAAGTTATTTAAATCAATCTAGATCTTCATTTTAAAGACCAAATAGAAACACATTTGGAATACAATTACCAACATACTACTCTGATTTTTTATTCTTATATTTGAATATATAACGTGTCTTGGTAAGCTACTGAAAGAAACATAAGACTTTAGTAAGCTCCTAAAACTAATTTGCATAGTGGATTTGACCAAGGGTCTCCCTGAGTATTTTTGTATATAGAGAATATATACCAAAAAGTTGAGTGTTTTTGAATACTGAGGGTGACAGAATATAAAATTAACTGAAAAGATTGTTACATCCGGTGGATGCATGGTATCATTTTCAGATCACCTAGTCAGATTTAAGAGGCATTTGAAATGTACGTATTGAGAAAATTTAGCTCTCTCGGTTGAGATCTATTCTCCATCCATTCTCGGGGCAAACACTGGCAGCACTTCCTGTGGATAATGTAGTCAGGACCTGGAAAAGGTCGATATGAAGATGAGTGACAGCTGGCCCCTACCTCAAGTAGGTTTTCAGCAGCGCTTAAGAATCTTGGGATCCACAGTTGTAGGATAAGCACAATATTTTATTTTAAATCATAAAAGGATACCTCCAAATTGAGATTCTAAAAATTTGTATTCAAGAAAAATTGTCTTAGGCTTTCCAGAGCGGGAGGATTAGTCAGATTCATAGTTTCATAAACTGGGCTACTGTAACAGTTATATTCCTCTTCATGGGAGTCTGTGTGGGGTTGCAGCATTTCTGCTTCCAGTCCGGCCAGGCACCCACATGCACACACTCCACGCACTCGGGGTATGTGACAAGGGGTAGTTTTTCAACATCTGGAGTAAGACCTCACATCCCCAGAGAGGAACTGGTCATAGATTTGAAACATTTCAAAAGGCATTCAAAGGTGCTTGTTTGACCTTTTTAAAAAAACCAAAAAAAAAAAAACCCAAAAAAACCTTGTTATGTGCCCAGCTATCTCATTTGCTCCTGCTGTTCCCATGGATTTGTGATAGTTTTAATCATGGAAATCAGAAATCACAGGAACTGGAGAGGTCAGCCTTGCAGCTGGGTTAATAGAGGAGCCAGTTCTCAAACCCAGGCCGGAGGTTCTCCTTTGCTCCCCGTGGATTGAACTTCTTTTTCTTTTTATGTTATTCTGGTTTTTAAAGGCAGCAGCCTCCTTGGAAGGAAGAGAAGCACCCTGGGTTCAGGCTAACATCTGCACTTAACAGGTACATGGCTTGTTTTCTAGTAGAAATAAACTTTAAGCCAGTCGCCTTGATTGTCCTGATGTTTTCTAATATATCATCCATTTGCCAGAGTACGTTTACATCAGTTGTGTTTATATGACGTGTTTAAAAAAAAAAAAGGAACCCAAATCTCCCACCAGGTCGTGAACGTCTGCTCAGGACTCTGCAGCAGTGTGAGAACATGAGGTCTGAGTGGATAACAGGGTCTGCCTCTCTTAATCTGTGACCTTGAGCAAGTTATGTAGCTTCCCTATGCCTCAGTTTACTCATCTGGAAAAGGGAGATAACGGTGCCAATATCAAGGGGTGGTTGTGAGGATTAAATAAGATACATAAGGAACTTGGGAATCGTAGGTATTCAATATACATTAGCTATTAAATGATCACTTTGAGCTGGACCCCAGTGGTAAGTGTTCTACACAGGTCATTTTTTTTGATCCTGATAACATTCTACAAGAATGAGTAGTATTTTCTGTTCTAAGAGGTTATAAACGACTTTTCCAAGGCCACTTAGCTAATATGTGATGGAACTGGGATTTAAAAAAAAAAAATTAGTGCAAAATTTTAACATATACAAAAAAGAGTTGGAAAGGAAAATAGTTATAAGAATTCCGTGTGCCCATCCTTCAGCTTCTATTTCTACCCCGCCGTCCCCCACACCCCCATCCCAGCACCGGCCAGATAAAGTATTTCACCTGTAAATATACCTAACAGTATAAGCCTGATAGGAACCTTTTTTAAAAAAACATAACCACAATGCCATTATTACACTTAACAAAATTAACAGTAATTTCTAACATTATTTAATACCCAGTCTGTATTCAGATTTTCCCAGTTGTCTCTCTGCATTTGATTGATATTCTCCTGAGTCTTTTTGAATCTGTAAAGGAGCTAGAATCTGAACCCAGGGCTCTCTGATCCCAGAGTCCACACTCTTCCTGTTTTTCATGTAGGTTCTGAACCGCCTCTCCCTTTGTCTGAACACAACACAGCCATGGTGCACAGTCAAGCCACACGGCTTGGTGGCCACAGGAGGCCATCACCTGGAACAGCCCACAAAGAAGCATTTTAGATTAATTTCAGGTCTCTCACAAGTTCTTTTTATGGCAGACAGTTTGACCCTTGGATGAGATAAGTAACTAATATCTCTTAGAGTCGAAGCTAAATATAAATTGGAGCTGTCTGGGAGAATTCCAGAAATTTGCTATAGTTCAACGGTTCCCAAAATGTTTTGTCTTAAGACTCCTTTGCAACCTTAAAAGCCATTGAGGCCCTCAGTGTTTGTTTGTGTGAGTATATTTGTTTATTTCGCTATTGATATTGGAAATTAAATTGAGAGATTTATAGAAGATACTTATTAAATGCATTTAGAAATAAAATAACAATAATAAACTCATTACATGTCGATAAATATCTTTTTTTAAGAAGCACAGTTATATTTTCTGAAACAAAAAAAATTTACTGAGAAGAGTGGCATTGTTGTACCTTTTACAAATCTCTTGAAGATAGCTCGATTCTCCGCCTGTGCATTCAGCCCGCGGTGACATCACAGGTCACAAGGCTGCTGGAAAACTACTGTGCTCATGAGAGCGAGAGTGAAAGGGCAAAGGACACATTAGGGTTATTTTGAAAGTTGTCTTGACCTTGCATTCTCCCTGGAAGGGTTTGAGAGTCACTGCTATCGGTGATCCTTCGTATAGGAGGAGTTATTCTCAGATGGGGAAAAGCTAGTGCAGCCACAGAGAATATACTGATCACAGCGATCTTCTGAGTTGTGAGGAAAACTGGGAAGTTTCTTAGAGGAAGCCGTGAATCCAGGGTCTGCCTTGTTGAACCAGATCATTATGCCATTAGCTTCAAAGGAAAAGATCATACAAGTACAAATTACAGTCTTTTGGGTATGGGCCATCCTCAGAGGCTGTTACTGATCTAAGGGACTTCAGGTAGGTCCAGACCCCTCAATTTATGGATGATTGCAAATCTGTTATTCTTGCCTTCTTTCCTGTTGGTAATTTTCAGCAAAGAACATTGCATTTTCACTAAGGAAAAATGGATTTTCAGCCAGACTCTCTCCTCCCCCCATTAGGACCAATTCTGACTCTGCTCTTCACACGAGTGCTCTGAGCACCAAGCCCCAGGACCCCTATGGAGGAGGGGGCCAGTCGGCCTGGCCTGCCTCATACATGGGTAAGACATGCAGGCCCGATGCTAACAGCATCTGTGCCTTCTCATTCTGTCCTATGGGAACCGGGAGAGAGAAAAGCTTAAACCGCAAGTGCATTTCCCCGATTCGTGGTCCTCAGGGAAAAACTCCTGGCAGGGGAGATGTGTGTGTGCTCACGATGGAATAAGAATGGAGCTTCTCTCCTGCCTCTTCCTCTGCAAATTCTCTCTTCTTGGCATCTCTTGACCCTCCAGCTTCCTCTACTCCACACTCTTCCATTTTCAGGCCCTCATCATTTTTATAGGGACTCATAACAACTTGCTAACTGGTCTCCTTATTTCCAGTCTTATGTCCTCCCAATCCAGTTTTATGTTGGGTTCTCTGAAAGTCCTTTTTTCCCATCCAGAATCTGGACAAACTGAGAAATAAAAGTAGAAGTGATGGGTGGAGGTAAATACCACCTTTCTTCCTGACAAGAGGAAGTGACTTCTCTCTGTGGGTCTGTGGCTGTTAAGACTGAACCCCAGAGGGAGACTGACTCCCCCAGTGGCCAGCAGCACTGGCCCAGGGCGCCCCCCGCAGGAGCATCGAGGTCAGACTGCAGGGCAGGGCCGGCAGGGAGGCTGCTCTCCGAGGGAAGGCACGCCCCTGGCCAGGAGAAGCGCGAGCCAGAGTGGAGCCGGCACACCCCCCACCCCCCCCCACCCCCGCCTCACTTGTTCCCCTCTTTGCTGCAGGTCATCATTCCACCTCCCTGGGGCCAGAGTGAGTAAAGGGGTGGAGAGAGGCCAGCGGGGACCAGGAGTGGGGAAAAGATTCATGCTGTCTGCTTCCAGAATGAACCCACATCTGATCATATTCCTCTCCTGCTTAAAATCTCAGTGCCACCCCCTCACCTCCCAGAGAGAGTCCAAATCTCTCAGTTTGGAATGACACAGACTCCAGGATCTGGCCCTTGCCCACCTCTCTCCCTTCTCTCCTCACTCACCAGCCCCTCCCCACAAGTGGGTGAACTACTTCGGTTTCTATTAGTGTTCCATCCTCTTCCCATCTCTTCCTCTCTTAACTTACTCCTGGCTCACCTGACCAGGGCCCTCAGCTTTGTCCCCACGTCTGTGGAGCCATCCTTGACCTTCCTCCCTTTGCCAGCCCAGAGCTCCCCATGTCCTTCTAACATCCCAAAGCTCCTACCTATAGATGGCCATCTCGGCACCTGTGTCACTTGACTGCCTTTCTCGTGAATGTGCTTCTCTCCTTCTGCTCCCTGGAGGTTTCTTACAGTCAGCGTCTTATGGTCTTACCTTCCGCACAGTGCCTGGCACAGAGGAGTCCTCAGTGAGGGAGAGTGTGGAGAAATTACTCAGTGGCTTATGTGTACAGAGCATACTCTAGTTGCTGAATCTAACCTGCATGTGAACCAAGTCTGGTTCACTAAGACAAAGACCAAGCCTGCCTTTCTGGAGTTTATAATCTAGTAGGAACAATGGTCCTGAACTATCCATTCCTTATGCACACTGACTCTTGTCCATAAATAGGGCTGTGTGTTTGGTCTTGAAATGGGATTAAATAAATCTTTGGCCAAGATAATGCTAGCTTTTCTAGTTTTCTTTACTTTTTAGGTAATTTAAACCCTAAATAGTCTCTTTTCCTTCTGAGGAGAATATTCCAGGTCTTAAGTCCTTGCATATAGTAGGGATAGGATTTAATAATCCCTATATTGTTGTAATAATGCTGCATTTGTTCCCTTGGTGAAATTCAGAGATGCTACATTTACCCGAACAGTTTGTCAAGTATGAGCTCTTATAGAATTGGTTAGGACCGTCTAGCTGTTTCCACACATGGGGATATGAGAGTAAAGCTGGCAGTTATGTTGGAATTGGATATGGGTCCACTGCTTACCACTTAGAGAGGTAGGATATATGGGAAGATGGAGTAGTTTAGCTTCCAGATAGGTAGGGTTATAGGTAGACTATAGGCATGTATAAGCCTAAACAAGGTGCAGCAAGCGCTTAGTCTCCCCGGATTGGGAGGGAACCAGACTGATAGGCTTTAACCTGGAGCTCCCCAAAAAGAGCTGCATTTCTGCTTCTGACATTCCTTCATTCGTGTCACCCTCTGTTTAAAGTTTCCGCTTCTCTAGAAAGGGCCAAAGGCCTACAGAGAACAAGGTAACAAGATCTTGAGGCCTGCATGCAGAGAGAAAAAAAAAAAAAACACAAAACTATAAAGAAAGTGATTAATTGAGTGAAATATTTATGCCAAGAGTGATGTAGCCTCTGAGGGAAGAGGTGAGAAATGTCAGAAGGTGTGAGTGAGGATGAATAAGAAAAGCAGAAGAATGTCAGTGTTGATCCTAGTAGACAGAGCAATACAAAAAGCAGAAAGAAAGAAATCCTGGAGCAGAATTCCTGGGTCACTCCTTTTCACATCCGCAGTTAGAAACCGTTGGGCCCCAATATCTCTCAACCGTGGAAGGTGGGCCGACCTCCAGCTTGGATGTCTGAACTGTGTGCCTCCTTCTGCAAAGTTGCCTTGCAAGTATAGCAGAACTCAGAAACACATCCAAATATGGATGTGTTTACATGGGAAAGCCAGTGTGTTTAAAATATTATTCAAGTCTCCAGGGATAGGAATTATTTCTGGAGAATTATATTTGTTGGTGGAAGCTGTTTTAAATAGTTTCATGTACTTTTCCCCCTGTCATTCATTAAAGTTTTTCATTTTCTTTCCTTTTGGACTTTAAAAATATCGGCTAGCTTTCCAAAAGGTATTTCTTATTATAGGACCAACCAAATAAAGTAAAGATTTAAAAAGTGATGGGAAAATATAATTGAAACCCAGAATTAGGCTCCATAGCAGAAGCAATAACTGCTCTTTCCCTGGGAATCTTTCCTGAGCATAATGATGTAACCTCAGTTAATGTTCCCATTATTTATTTGCTTTTTTTTATGAGCAGATGATAAGGGAGCATCTGCTCACAGCTTAACTACATAAACAATAAACTATGATACATTCATGAGCAGAGGTTTGTGTCCCAAGAAAACAAAGCCATTAGACTGATACGTAGTTAGTAATTTTCATAATGGTTATTGGGTTGCACGGCAATTAGGCATCCATGGTAAGCAGTTGATGTAAATTCTAGAAATAAACTTTTATACATCCAAACAAGATTTTTATAATTTCTCTCTTCTTGTTTAATTATCCAGAATTTATAAAGAGAAATATTGATCATTTCCCTAGCAGCATGTGCAGTTTAATTATTGTTTCACAGGCGCCCCCCCCAACACACACACACACCCCCAATGGGTAAGCATGAGGGCACTCTGTGACACTTGCCCCGTTTCCCTGTCCCATAGCCTAGGGACTGTCCCTGTCTCCCCTCCACTCCTCACCAGCGAGTGGAGGAGGGGGCTGCGGTGGTCCCTGTCCTTTCAGGGGGCAGTCTAGAGCTACGGGCAGAAGAGGGCATGACGGTTGTCGTCTTTGCACCCAGAGCGGTAGATGCTGAGTGTCACCAGCTTTGAGAACTATAGCCCTGAGCTCCTCCCCAGGAAAAGAGGCCTGCCTCCCACCTCAGTGACCTTGCCAGAGGCAACACCTTTGACCAGCGCAGTTAACTTTTTTTTTTTTAAAACATCTTTATTGGAGTAGAATTGCTTTACAATGGTGTGTTAGTTTCTGCTTTATAGCAAAGTGAATCAGTTATACATATACATATGTTACCATATCTCTTCCCTCTTGCATCTCTTTCCCTCCCACCCTCCCTATCCCACCCCTCTAGGTGGTCACAAAGCACTGAGCTGATTTCCCTGTGCTATGCGGCTGCTTCCCACTAGCTATCTATTTTACGTTTGGTAGTGTATATATGTCCATGCCACTCTCTCACTTTGTCCCAGCTTACCCTTCCCCCTCCCCGTATCCTCAAGTCCATTCTCTAATAGGTCTGTGTCTTTATTCCCGTCTTGCTCCTAGGTTCTTCATGACCTTTTTTTTTCCCTTAAATTCCATATATATGTGTTAGCATACGGTATTTGTTTTTCTCTTTCTGACTTACTTCACTCTGTATGACAGACTCTAGGTCCATCCACCTCACTACAAATAACTCAATTTCATTTAACGTTTAAAATGCAAGTAACCCTGAAAGAAGCTTGACTGCACGGATAGGAGGAAGAGGGGGATGGCAAAAGCATCCCAGATCTAAAGCGGGGCAAGAGTGTCACCCGGATGACAGGAGGGCCCAGAATGGGGAGGCTGAAGCCAGAGGCTTCTTAAAGGACACACGCTGGTTAAGGGATCTACCCCCTGCCTCTGCCTCTATTCAGCAAATCAAGGCTGTGCTAGGAGTTATTTTAGATTCGTCAGGCATGGGAGTAGGGAGAGGGAACATGGTCTCCGTTACACTGGGTCAGCCCTCAGTGGCTCTGAGACTTCGAGGTTTCTTGGAACACAGTTGCAGCCTTGGTCATGGCTGTTCCATCCCCTGTGGAACTGATATGAGTTTCCTCTGTTTCTAGATATCCAGTCACAACTCGTTCCTTTTTACTTTTATCCCTTTATTTATAGTTGTATCATATGATATTTTTTATCCAGTAGTAAAAATCCAGCCGTGGATATTTTGGTTATACATTAGCTTGATGCTGACATATCAGTTATTGCCACCACCATCCTTCTAGTTACCTAAACTCTAAACCAGGAGTTAGTTGTCTTTAAATTATTCTCATTCCCATACCCCTCACACCCATTCAGTAGCCCGGCCGTGTTCCTTCTCCCTGCAGGGTATCTCAGGTCTGCCGCCTCTTTTCTGTCCTCACTGGCAATAAATACCCTACTTCTTTCCTTCTTGCCTGGACTATTACAGTGGTTTTTCCACTTGGTCTCCCTGCCTTTAGGCTTTCTCCTTTCAATCCATCTTACACTGCTGCAAGAACAATCTCTCTAAAGCTTAGCTATAATCATGTCACTTCTCTAACCAAAACCTTCTATTCCCTGCATCAAGCCAGATTACTCACAGACACCTTCAGTCCAGCCTCATCTCCCCTTCCTCCCATCCTGAGCTCCAGCAAGACTACACCATTCTCTGCCCCTGCTGTACCCTCCCCCTCTTCCTTCTCCTCCTGTCTTTACACTGGGGCATCCCCTTCATCCTCATTCCTGAGTGTCTAAACTCCCAGGTGAAGCAAGTTGGACATTCTGAAGGCACACAGGCCGGAGTTCTGCTTCAGACTTCCTAGCGTGTGATCTTGGGGGTGATAATAGCCCCTGCCTCATGGGGTTGCTGTGGGGATGACCTGAGATCATCCATGTAAGTGCCTGGCACGTAATAAGAGAACAATCACAGTGGCTCTTGTTATTATCATCCCCGTCATTGTCCTTCAGTGGCTAACTCAGGTGCCACCTCCTCCACGAGGCTTTCTTTCTGTCCCAGTCTGAGAGGATATTATGTGGGGTGTCTGCTCCCCACTCAGGCAGTTCCACAAGGTAGCCATCAGTTGAGTCTGTTCCAGGGACAGGTCAGACTTACTACTTAAATGGAAAACTGGCCTTATTTATTAAACCCAGAGTGATTGGTGCCTTAATGATAAAGAGATGCTTCAACATACTATACCAGATTGCTGTGTCAAACTTCGTTTTTTATCTGTAATAGAATTGTCACTTTTTAAGTGATCTAAGTGGTTAAGTTCCCGATATGAGGGTCCCAGGGAAACCAAACCAGGAATCAGAAGCTTCTCCCCCTCCTTCTGATGTGCTGATCGTAGAGCCACACCTTCCGTCTCTCCGCACCTGTCTCCTAGTGTTCTGTTCACACTGCCTGTCTTTAGTAGGCGTGTTAGATCATGACTAAGCTACAGCCTAGCCCAAGTCTCTCTAAGAGACCATCTGCAGTAAAGTCCTCTGAGCTGATTGTTTAAAATGTAGATTCCCGGGCCCATTCTCACAGCTTCTGAACCAAAATCTGTGCAGTTTGGGCCCACAAACTTGCATTTTAGCAAGCTTACCCAAATAGTCTTTATGTGCACTAAACAGAGTTTTAAATCACTAACTTGGATTCTGTTCTGTGGGCCTGAGAGAAATGCTGTCTTTATGAGTGTTCTTAATTTTTAATTTTAGTGCTTCTGGGGATTCTCAGTATTGTCCAGCCCCAGGGTGCCACTAAAATTTTATATCTTCTGCCTGTGTTATAGAATTTGCTTCCGTGTTCTATCTTCTCACCTACACTGTATCGTCTGGCCACACCTAGCAGTCAGTGCAGGAACTTAATTATGTTCAGTGTATGGTTATTAGACATTTGGCTTAAGTTTTATAGACTAATCAGGTTAACTTATAGGTTAAGCTTATTCAGAAACATATTTAAACCTGAAGTAAGTTATATTTAAAGGCTTAAAACTTAAAAATTTGTCCTGATCTTAACTGAAAACTCATATGGTATATTTGATTGCTCCACAGAGAATGCTAACGTGTTACATTCTTGGCACGATTCTTTGGTTTTAGCTTAGAGCAATAGGATATACTCTACTTGTCATCTGCAATATATTTTATGGATCAGAATTCCTTACAAGTCAAATTTTTAAAACTTTGTGAATAGCTATCATATATACGATTTAAATTGACTGAGACTCCAGATAAGTTTCTTTTAAAAAAATATTTATTTATTTAATTTTTGGCTGCATTGGGGTGTCTTAGTTGTGGCATGCGGGATCTTCGTTGTGGCACGTGGGCTTCAGAGCACATGGGCCCTGTAGTTTGCAGCACACAGTCTCTAGTTCTGGCTCCCGTGCACAGTAACTGCGGCGCTCGGGCTTAGCTGCCCCACGGCATGTGGGACCTTAGTTCCCCAACCAGGGAGCAAACCTGCGTCCCCTACATTGGAAGGTGGATTCTTAACCACTGGACCACCAGGGAAGTCCCAAGTTTCTTTTTAAAATGACTGTTTGTAAGAAATATAAATAACAGTACACAGCATGGAACTTCCAGTTTGTTTCTCTAGACACGCATGGTGAGTGTGAAACAGTGATGTAGACTTTTTTAGTTACCTCCCCTTCCCCCCACAATAAAGCATTTGGAAGAGAGTTTCGATCTATATACTTCTTTTCTTTGTGATTTGGTTAGAGGTTCTCAGACTTTGTAAATTGTTCTTCTTTCAGGACACAGGCAGTAAAAAATTTTAAGATGGAGATAATTTTAAATAAAAGTAGATAGGCACCAACTTTAGACTTAAATTAGCCATATCTATTTTAATTTTATTATAAATGCTAATGTACACTGATTTGACCATCAGTGTACCGAAATTGCTTTGGAATTTTCGAAATTCTATTTTGAATCAGAAAGACTTACTAATTCATGAATAAATAAAGGTGAAAGCACCACATAAAAGTGTTTTTTTTTCTTTCCCACTAGGTTTCTGTGATGGTGAGAACGACGTACATGGGGAAGGTATGAATTGATTTCACCTACCTGTGCTGAGTGAGATACTGACTTTAGTATTCATAACCTTCTTTCAACATCTGAACTAGTTAATACTCATGTTTTCAGGACTTCCCAAAATGCTGACAACTGCTGATGGGTTTAATTTTCTGAGATGCTCTATAAAATTAAGGCTAGCCATGATCAAGGCCACGAAAAAGGAAATGTGTGGTTAGATTACAAGGCTCCTCATCATCTGAGTCCCACAGTCCCACAGTCACAAGGTTGTGCAGGGAAGCAAAAGTTGTAATCACGTGAAAATATTAATAAATTGGTCACTTAAGCCATTAGTTGTTCCAATATCCTTCCTTCCTCAGCTGTCTTTCTCTGCCTGTTTAGAAAGTTTTGTGAGTCAGTAATTGACAGATATAAATAATGTGAGGAAAATGCAAACTGATTGCAGAATGAAATTGCAAATCTTGCAGAAGATAATGAGTTTCATAAAGCTGATTAAAGTAACGTTGGAGGGCTTCCCTGGTGCCGCAGTAGTTGGGAATCCGCCTGCCAATGCAGGGGACATGGGTTCAAGCCCTGGTCCGGGAAGATCCCACATGCCGCGGAGCAACTAAGCCTGTGCACCACAACTACTGAGCCTGCGCTCTAGAGCCCGCGAGCCACAACTACTGAGCCCACGTGCCACAACTACTGAAGCCTGCGTGCCTAGAGCCTGTGCTGCGCAATGAGAGAGGCCACTGCAATGAGAAGCCCATGCATCGCAACAAAGAGTAGCCCCTGCTCGCCGCAGCTAGAGAAAGCCCACGTGCAGCAACGAAGACCCAATGCAGCCAAAAATAAATAAATAAAATAATTTTTTTTAAAAAAAGGTAATGTTGGAGATCTACTAAATGACTCTCGAAGCCATTGACAAATGAGGGTCTGACACAGTTCATTTATTCATTCAGTACCAGGCACTGTTTTCTTTTCCCTAAAACTTTATAATCTGGAATTTAGTTTTCATAATCTAGAAGTGAACAACTAAATTAGGTTTGTGTATCGCAGCGGTCAGGACTCGTGGGGAATATGATAAATGAGGAGCATCTTGCGTCAGAGCCACAATTCTCTTTCATCATCTTATATACTCGTTTCTGGGCAAGCCATTTTAGGCCATGAGTCAAACCATGAAAAGTTGAAACAGCAATAAATATCTAATCCACTAGGACAGAGATAAAGAAATGGCTTCAAGGTTGTTTGCATTCCCCCAATGACTTCTCTGAAGAATTCCCAACCAATCTTGGATATGAAGAGACTAAAAGCAATGAACTACTCTAAGGAAACAATCCCCTTTGCGGTGCTGGAATACACTCCAGCCATACTCCTGTGACCAAACTCTTACAAGAAGTAGGCTTGAGTCATGAAGCTACCTCACTCAGCCCTTGAAACTTTTCCTATCATCTAGCAGTACATTACAGAAACATTTTTTAATTCTTGCAAATTTTTCCTATCATCTAGCAGTACATTACAGAAACATTTTTTAATTCTTGCGTCATTGTATGGCTTTATAAAGGCTCTCAAACCTATTATTCCTGTCCTCCAGTTTGTTGAGAGAGGGCTGTAGGGCCAGTGTTTACCAGGTACTATTTTAAGCACTGCCCACCAGTGCATAAAATAAAGGCCCTGCCATCATGAAACTTACATTTCTGAAGCAGTTTACGTTGACAGTTAGACAAGTTAACAAGGAAGCCAAGAAAAGGAAGAAAACAAGAAGGTTGACAAAATAAGCTTTTCCAAAGAGAGTGGTTTGACGATCAGAATTAAGACACACCTGGGATCATTGATAAAGCCTGGAATATTTGAGCAGAAATGACTGCTGTTGTGATGGTGCTGAGTAGGTCATCTGTAAAGAGCATTGCCTCATTCTCAGAATTTACTCTGAAATTTCAGTCTGTTTGAAGTGGCTTCTCTCTGGAGTCTGTCATCCTGTGTGGGGCTAAGACAGGACAGTCATGACAGTCACCCTGGAGCTTACATGGTCACCAGAACCTAACAGCACTCATAGTTCTGAGCGTCACCTGTCTCTCTAATGAATCCCCTTCCTAACATCAGATCCTGAGGGTTGGCCCTTTGTCTTCTTGTGTCTCTCTGAGAACAAGAAGTTTTCCCTTTTTTATGGCTCAGCACTCCTGTTTTACCTGGCAGAAAGCCCTGGATTGGTCCCTTGATACAAAGCCAGGCTGTTTTACAGGCTTTAAGAGCCAGGAGAGGGCCCTTCAGCTGCCCAGCCTTAGTCCTCTGGGTTCTCAATTCCTCTTTATCCCCCACTCCCAGCCTATGACCAGGTAGCTTTACTGCCACCATGTCTTCCATGTAATATTCCTCTTCTCTCTTTGTTATCTTCCCCATTTCCTCTCTCCTGGATTTCTGTGGGTCTCTCCTCATCCCTTTTCTTCCATCCTCTCCTCGCCAAGTTTGAGGGCCCTTCCTGATCTGGCCTCGACCTTCCTACCCTTCTCCTTTACTTTCCCTACACTCCAGTTGAAAAGAGCAGCTCTGCTCAGTAGTCGTCCACCACTTCCTCTCTCTCTAGGCCTTTGTTCTTATTCCTCCCTCTCTGGGGATGTTCATTTCCTGTGTCTCTAAAGGGCTCGCCTCAGTGCCGAGCCCCAGAGGCCAGCGTGGGCTCTTCCTGGTCTACCCTTGAGCAGCACTGAGCTTTCACTCTTGTGGGCCTCCCCCGGCTTCTCCTTCCGGACATGGGTATTCACATTTTGTCCTTTCCCCTGACTAGAGTATAAAGTCCTCAAGGGCTGAATCCATGTCTTACTCACCTATGCCACACCCATGGTAACGCTCAAAACACCTTCCCTAGTAGACAGGCAATAAATATGTGTTAAATCAATCATTTTTACAAAGATAATTGGTTCGGCCAAAGGTGGGATGGCTTCCTTCTAACACAGTGAATGTGCTTCTTCTCCCTTTTAGTTGTGTCTTTCCCCAGCCCACTGAAGGAAGAGAATCTGCTAAACATTCCCAAGCCACTGCCAAAACAGCTGTGGGAGACCAAGGAGGTGGGTGGACAGCTATGTTTGTTGTCACTGAATATTTGTACTTCAGAGGTCATCGTCAAATTCTGCTGAGGAGAAAACAAGACGAATTGGGAAAAAAGGCAGAGCGGATGTCTGGGGACAGAGATAGGAAGAATGTACTAGGGAATGATGGTTCAAATAAAAATTATCATTGTTGATGAATTAGTACAGCCATCTCTTGCCTTCCTAATTTTCTGAATTTACTCATTCAGAAAAACCTGTTGGTCCTTCACATCTCATTTGTATTACAAGAAGCACTGAAACCTGGTTACAAGTCACAGGCAGATTTTTCTGTTTTGTAGCCAACACTGCCTTCCAGTCACCAGCTTCTGTCCAGAATTGCTGGTTTACCAGATACTACTTTCTTGAATCAAGGCCATTGGACCCGAGTCTTCCAGAAGTCAGAAAGGAAGTGCTCTGTTAAATGGTTTCTAAGAGCCTTTGAGCACTTGTCCCTGTCTCTACCATGGCTCTCTCTGTGAACTCACCTGCTGTGGAAGAGAGGGAGGTCCCAGCAGTACCTGAGTTGGCCTTTCTTCCCATAGAGAAGCTGTTGCCTTTGAAAGAAAACAGTGTGTCTGCCCTGGCCCTGAGATGTGCTGTTGCAGTTGCTTGTATTGTCTCGTGCTTGACCATCGCCACCTGTTCAGGCTTCCTTTAGTCACTTCCAATTTCTTCTGCCAAGTCTACCAAAGTCATCATTAGCATTAGGGTGGGCTTGAATGGTCTTTTGTAAAAGCAAGATGTTTTGATGTTTAGTCTTTTGGGGAATAAAAGAGATTTAAAATTCACATACTTAAACATAGGAGAAGTAGCCCACTGCTATGGAGGCCCAGGTGGTTTTGGAGGCTTTTATCGGAGGACAACTGTATCTTCCCCACAAAGGGGGCAGTGGCATCCACTCTTTCCCAAGTACCAGGGAAGATGTGCTCTCTCTGGGAAGAGGTGTTCGTCTCCTCTTTTAGTTCTTTTTTTGCCACACCACACGGCTTGCAGGATCTTAATTCCCTGACCAGGGGTTGAACCCAGGACCAGGGTAGTGAAAGCGCCGAATCCTGACCACTGGACCGCCAGGGAATTCCCCTCATCTCTCTTAGTTCTTATGGATTTGCAGTTCTCCATAAATCATTTCTGGGTGAAGAGTTGAGTCAATAGGTTCATTCATTTTATATATATATATGTATAGCACCTGTTGCCAGGCATCCTGGGTGCAGGGATACAGCAATAAACAAAATGAAAATCGCCCCCATCCTGGAATTTAGATTCTAGTTGAAATATTTTTTTTCTTCTGACATTAATTTCCTCTTTCTTCATCCTGTTTTATTTTTCTCTTTTCTTCTATTCCTCTCAGGCCAACTGGAAAATGAATGTTTATTTAAATGCTCTGTATGAAAAACATTGGCCTTTTATAAGAAAATAATATTCATCTAGAAGATAAATTAAGAAAGCATCAAATTAAGAAAATTTGTTAATATTATGCCTCTGTTATGCCTGGAAAAGTCTAGTCAAAGCTTAAATGGCGGGCTTCCCTGGTAGCGCAGTGGTTGAGGGTCTGCCTGCCGATGCAGGGGACGCGGGTTTGTGCCCCGGTCTGGGAAGAGCCCACATGCCGCGGAGCGGCTGGGCCCGTGAGCCATGGCCGCTGAGCCTGCGCGTCCGGATCCTGTGCTCCGCAACGGGAGAGGCCACAACAGTGAGAGGCCTGTGTACCAGAAAAAAAAAAAAAAGCTTAAATGGCTGCCTTGTGGGGATGCTGTTTATATGTGCTGACTCTCATTTGCACTGACTAGAGTCCCAAGATACCTGCAAAGACGCTTTTTAAAAACTTGAATTTGGCTTGTCAGTGAGTAAGCCCAGCTTTCTGTGTCTCTCCCCAGATCCAGTCCCTGTCAGGGCGCCCTCGATCCTGTGATGTCAGAGGTGGCAGGTAAGTAATGTTCTTTCATTTCTCGGCTCGGAGGGCATCCTGAAGGTTTTCCCAAAAGGAAAGTCTTACTGCTTCATCAGAGAACTCTTGAGAAATTTCACTTGTTATACATAAGTTGAAAGTCAACTGAATTTTCACAAAACAACAGCTCCCTTTTGGTACTCATATATCATTTAAAGTAATTATATTACATAATTGCAATAACAAATAAAACCGCCATAAATACATTAGAGAATAACACAGCTGACTCTCAGTAAACACACAACTCCACGGGTAGAAGCAGAAGCGTGCCCGCATTGAGAGGGGCCCACCAGCCTCGCACCTTTGGCAGCTGTGGGCCCCTGGCAACTTGCTGACACAGAAGTTAACTAAGAGAGTTTGTACAAATGTACTGAATGCCACAGAACCGTACACTTAAAAGGGATAAATTTTATGTATGTATGTTTTACCACAATTTTTTTAAATTAATGGAAGATGCATAAATAGGAAAATTTGCAATATAAAAAGAATTTCTATGGAACAATTAATTAACGTATTTAGGAGTATACAACTTTACTCCCTGAAAGATTTGAGACAGCTTTCAAAAATATGTGTAGTACTAAAAGATTAAGATGTTCTTGAGGAAATTGGGACCAAGGAAGAACACGGAGGCGACAGTTAAGGAAGCCCACACGTTGACAGACACTGTGAAGACGCAAAGACAGAGCCCATCAGTGCCATCACTTGAGTGACACAGACGCTGGGCGATTCTCGCGCGGGTCTTCGCAGAGAGGACCAAGCCCTTGGGACGCACAGGCGGTGTCCGGAGAGCACCAGGGGAGCCACCTGGGGCTGTTGACCACAGCATCCCTCAGGGCTGCCCCGCGGGCTTGGAACCAAAACCCGCTCAGAAGCGGCAGCTCTTTCCGGGGCCAAGATCACGTGGCTTGAAATCAGGACCCTTGCCTGATCTAGCTGAGTACACGCACGCATTTCAGAGGGTCTGCAGAGGAACTAAATCTACATCAGGCCATCCTATTTATCATTCTCCCCAGTAAAGCCTTTTCTGGGTATCTAACTGCAGTGAGTTCAGGGCACTCCATACTCAGTAGCTGGAGTGCAGGCATTCTTTTTGGCTAGTTAAATATAAACGCATGTAATGAACAGCCCGCTGAGCCGAGATGATCGGAAGTTCAAAAAGCCAGCCAGGACACGTGATTGGAGAGAAGACCAGCACCCCTAGAGGTGTAGGATGTCCCCACAGATAGGGCTGAGATTCTTCTCAAGGGCTCATTTTGGCTCAATCCTCAGACAAAGGAGTGATGGAGGCCCCGAAGGCCTACATTTCAGAAGGGGGCTACGGTACTTTAAACCCCTTGTCCCCACCCCCGAGAATCTTGAAGGAGCTGTTTCTTAGATAAGGAAAGTTGCTTTCTTGTTCTTATGTTAGAGATAGAATTCTATTCAGTGATTCCTATTCATTCAGGTATTGATTGACCCCCTAATTCTAGGCACTGGGGTAGAGCAGTGAACAAAACAGATCAAGTCTCTGCTTTCAAGAAGCTAATGCTCTAGTGGAGCGAAATAGGCAAAAACAATTAAGCAAATAAATGTATGTCATGCGTTGGTAAATGCAGTGAAGAAAAAGCACAGTAAGGAGAGAGGCAATGAAGGGTGTCTGGGATAAGATGATATGTCACCAGAACCTGGATGAAGGGGAGGGAAGGGTAGAGGGGACAGCAAGACCCTGAGTGCAAAGACCCTGAGGCGGGAGCATGCCTGCAGAGTATGGAGGCTGGTGTAGCCTGACTCAGAGTAAGGTCAGAATCATCAGAGGGTTTTGAACGAGGGAGAACATAATCTGCCTTATATCAGATCCAAGAGATGACTCCAGCAGGTCGCAACTATATTTGGAAAGTTACAACTTGTATTCCTCTCAATTGGAGAGAAATTGCTTTGAATGTCACTGACGACCTGGGTCGTGTTTGTCACAGTTACCTTCTCCATCCTTGCTCTGTGCCGCCAGACGCTGTTCAGCCTCCCTCCCCCCCCCCTCCCCCCGCCTCCTTCTGCCTTCACTCCGACCTAAGCACCCATGGAGCTCTCTTCTCTCAATCAGAGAGCCCATCTGCCCTCATAGCAAGCAGCTCTGGGTTCTCAAGTTTATTTCCTAGTCCTTGGCCTTAACACTGCAACCAGCCATCCGAGAGACAAAGTATCACATTCAGTTTTTCTACAACCAAAATCATCCTTCTTCCTCATCCATCAAATCGGACACCTTTCCTGCTTCCCCATTTCTTTTCAAGCCTCCACAGTTATCCCAGTCCTACTTTTACTAAGAAAAGAGAGACCATCAGGAATGAATGCTCAGCTTCCCTCCCGCCCCTACTTCCCCCCTCGCCATCCATTCTTGTTTCTAGTCTTAGGGACACAGGTGTCCCTCTGTTCAAGGCTGTTAGCCTCACCCATGTCCCTGACCCTTCCTGAGGCCTCTCTCTCCTGCTTATCCTTCCCTCTTCTATGTTTTCAGCCTTTCCCTCTCTACAGGGTTTTCTCTCTGCGTTTAAATATACTTAAGGATTCTGCACTAAAAAGTCCTTCCGTGACCCTGCATTCCCATTTAGTTACTTCCTTCTCATTTCCAGAATTCTCAGCCACACTTTCTGAAAGAGTATTTACTCTTGAGGCCCCCTCACTGCTTGTCTATTCCTCAACCCACTGTGGCCGGGCTTCCACCCCCACTGTTCCGATGGAGCTGTCCTCAGGAGACATCCCATGACAGGTCCTCCCGTATTACAGAAACTCAGTGTCTAAAGCAGAATTCGTTGTCTGACCCCACCACCTACCCTTATCCCCAGTCTACTGGTGTGCCTCCGTGTTCCCTGTCCTGGTAGGGGTGGTTCCACCGGTCCCCATGGCAGAAAATCGGGAGTCATTCTTGAGTACTTGCTTAAATATCTCCAGAAGCCCTCCCTGTCTCTCCACCTCCATGCCCTCATTATGTCTAGTCTGATTTTCAGCAGCAGCATAACTCACCTCTCTGCCTCCAGGCTCTGCTTCTCACACCCTGTCCTCCCTCCCCCAAGTCTGTCCTAAGAATGATGATGTCTTTTCCCTGCTCTCAACCTTCCACTGGCTTCTTGTCATCAACGCATCAGTGTAAGCCTCATGTGCTTTCTGCCTCCTCCTCCAGGCCCATCTCCCATCATATCCACCCCTCCTAAACTTGACCTTCCTGCAGCAGCTAAGTTCCTAGGGCACACAATATAGTCACGTGCCTCTCTGCTTTGCCTGTGCTGGGAACTCTACCTGAAATGATTTCCCTGTTTAGAGTGTCTGAATTCTCGAGCCTTCCAACTCAGTTCAGACGTCCTCCAGGAAGCCCCCTCCAGCCTGCTGGTCATTCCCTCCATACCTTATACCATCAGGTTCTGTCACTGTACAGTAAGTCCCCTACACACGAACCTTCAAGTTGCAAACTCTCAAAGATGTGAACATGCGTTCACATGTCCAGTCACGTAAGTTAGTTCACGTATCTGGTGTACATGGTCACGTGCGTGCATCCTCTACAAGTGGTTGTGCTTTTGTGTTCTTTACAGTACTGTTTAGCGTACAGTCCTACAGTGTCTTTACTTCAAGCCCAGCATGTCTGGAAGCAAGCGTAAAAGCAGTGGTATATAGCCAGTCGTGGTAGTTGGGTATCTAGGCTAACTTTGTTGGACTTACAAACAAATTGGACTTACGAACGTGCTCTCAGGATGGAACTCGTTCGTACGTAGGGGACTTACTGCTCTACTGAATGGTATTATGTTGCAAGTTGTTTTCTTTATGGCTCTTTCTCTCTGCTCTGTCCGAGTCTCTTGAGGCCCTAATGCCAGTGGCTGGCACCCGGGAGGCGCTCTGCTGGTGTGTGCTGTATTGAGTCCGGTGTCCTCAATCGAATTCATAATCTCTCCCTGCCGCCCCATTCCTGGCTAACGGCACTTCCTCCAACCATTCTCCTCCTCTTCAGCCTCTTTGTTCTCTTCCTAGATCATACCTGAACCACACAGGCGCTTCTGACTGGTTCCCCGCCCCTCTCTTTCTGCCCCCTTAAGCCATCCTCCACGCTGCAACCACAGTGGCGTTTCTAAAATGTGATTCTGATGCTCCAGCTTAATCCTGGGCTCCCTGTCTCCTGCCTTCCCTGACCCAGACTCTTCAGAGCATCATGTCATCATGCCCTTGTTTTCTCCCTTACCTGCCTCCCCCACCTCATCTCCTGTCCCCTGTTCCCCACTCTGCCCCGACACCTTGGCCGTGCTGCGCTGCTTGCAGTTCCATGTGCACAGGGTCATGTGCTTGGTCAAGGCTTCCCTTCCCCACCCATCCTCACAACCCCAACTCCTGCTTCTGCGTTCCCAGCGTCACTTGTATCAGACCTGGCCCAGCGAGCTTCCTGCAGTACTGCAATCGCTTGCCTTACCGGTCTGTCTCTGGCCTGCCCGTGAGCTCTAAGAGCAGTGCCCCCTCAGCCTGGGCCACGCAGCCCCTCCCTGGGCCCACACTTCAGAGGTCTCTGCTCCCGTGGAGTAAGGAGTCCAAGGAGCCACAGGGGATGCGGAGCTTGGCCAGAGCTGGCCCCTAGGCTGGGATATCCATAAGCGTGCCCTGCGGTGCAGAACAGGGCTGCGGGGAGAGATGGTGGCGTGGACTGAGGGTCGGGGCTGCCTCTCTGCACGTTCTAGTGTGGAGCTCCAAGGAGTCGGAGAATTCTGAACTTGAATCTGGCCTTCCAGGCTATTACAAAGGTACAATTTGTCAAGACAGAAACATAGAACATAATTCATTTAAAGATTTATTGATTTGATTTATAACTTTAAAAAATTTAAACTAGACGGTGTACTAGGCCTCCGTTTGTACTCTTGCTCCAGGCCTGCACACTCCCTGCTCATTCATCATCCCACCTCCAGCAGTTAGCCCAGTGCCTGGGCACAGAGTGACCACCCAACAGATTCTGACAAAGGAATGGTCACATCTCTTTCTCACTTTAAAGTTTATGAAAACTGTAATTGAAAAAATACATCTTGGAAGGCATCTGGTTGATACAGAGATACTTTTTTTGGTAGGAAAGATAATTTAGCAATGTAGCAAAAGGAACGGAATAAATAGAAAGCAGTGCCTCACATTTTATATAGTGCTTTATAATGTTCAAAGTACTTTTGCATTAATAATCTACTCTTATCTTGGAAAATATTCCTGTAACGTGGGCATCCTTAGTCCAACATACCAGGTAAGCAAATCGCACTTCAGAGAGGTTAAGCCAAGGATGCAAGTTTTCAGAACAAGGAAGAGGCAGAGTCTACACAAGGACTTAGATCTTTGGTTCCAACTGCTTTTACTGAACAAGGAAAAGTATCATACATGTCCTGTTCCCCAGAGCAGCGGAATGCATTTTAGAAAGTAATACTTATCTTTCTTTTTTCAGCGCTTTTCCACACAGTGGTCAAAACATGGGCCTCTCACCCTTTCTGGGAACCCTGAACACTGGGGGGTCGTTGCCAGATCTAACCAACCTCCACTACTCAGTGCCCCTGCCCACCTCCCTGGACACCAGTGACCACCTCTTTGGTAGTATGAGTGTGGGGAACAGTGTGGGCAACCTTCCCGCTGCCATGACTCACCTGGGCATAAGAAGCTCTTCTGGTAAGTATTCCCCACTCCATAAGGACCTTGTCTGTGTCCCCTGGTGGCTTAACCATAGGTGGTACCTGGCCAGGTGGTACACTGGACAGAGGCTTCCAGGGGCCCTGCACGGAATTGGTTGTCCAGCCCTGGGGTCTGTTCCTTGGGTGGGAACAGAGTACACTGAACATTCACCTCTGCTGCCCCCACCCCGCTTACCTAGTCCTGCTCTCCCAGTGTGATTTACACAGTCTCCTTCCTGAGAAAAAGCCATTCTCATCTTGATGGCATCGTCCCTCTCAGTCTGAGTGTACCTTTTCTTTGCCGTTGGTACCATTTTCAGTAGGAGAGTTGCCCAGAGCTCCTTCTCATACAGAATCATCATCAAATACAAATAGTAGGAAGTCGAGTTTTCTCTAATCTTTGGAAAACAGAAGATTTGGTCTGAAATTATGACAAGTAACTTGTGAATGTGTTGTCTTCTAGGTCTGCAGAGTTCTCGAAGCAACCCCTCCATCCAGGCCACGCTCAATAAGACAGTGCTTTCCTCTTCCCTAAACAGCCGCCCACAGGCATCTGCTCCCAACGCCTCTGCGCTTCACTCTTCGCTCCGTCTCTTCTCCCTTAGCAACCCGTCTCTTTCCACCACAAACCTGAGTGGCCCCTCTCGGCGTAGGCAGCCTCCCGTCAGCCCTCTCACGCTTTCTCCTGGCCCCGAAGCGCATCAAAGTTTCAGCCGACAGCTCTCTTCAACCAGCCCACTGAAGCCATATCCTGCCTCGCAGGTAAAAGCAAACGAACAGCGAAACAGACTGAAGCAGTTAGGAATTGGATTAGGTCCTCACACCGAGCACTGTCTTGTGAGGTCTGAAATGCGGTCAGTTCTCACTTCTGTGCGAAATCAAATGATTCAGAATGCACTAATGATTTTCCAACAGCAGATTTGTTGTGTTGATTGCTCTTAAGCAAACGCTGAACAGTTTGCAGTACTCTGGTGAAGTTGGAGCTGGAGGGAAGGGTCGGGTGTAGAGGGCACAATCCAGGCATGTCTGAAATAGCTAAGGGAAGCCAGGTTGGGATTTTAAATTTGGTATGGAAAATCAATAATTGACTCTATGAGCACTTTGAGCCACAGAGGAAAGCCAAGGAAGACATTTAAATACCTTCCTGAAGCTTTGATATTGGATTAGACCTCTTCCCTAATTACAGCAACAGATTTCATCAACAATACTTCTATTGTTGATGAAATACTAGGTACAATAGGATCATATCTCTGTAAAAGGACCCAAATAAATCTGTTTAGAAAGAGGCACATTTTGAAGTCACAAGCCTGTTACAGAAATTTAGGGTGGGAAGGTCATATTTTGACTTGTTGACTTTGTTTCTATTCTAAGTTCTTAGGGTGGCTCTTACTACCATCATGAATGAATATGTTCTTAACCTGTTGGTCACTCCCTAGATACATTATAACATCACTTACCACTTCACTATAAATGAGTAATGATTTAGCAAGAAAGAGTTGACAGAGCACAGCAGAAGGAGTTAGCAGGTCCAGTTATTAGTCACTCTTTACCAATTAGTAGCTACGGGATTTTTATTATATGAGTAATCCCTTTCGGAAGAGGGTAAGAGGGTATTTCATAATTGGTTTTTTAGTGCTTATTTTCATGTTATTGGATTGCCTTTAATTCTATTTTGCACGATTATTTTATAGGATATAAAAATATTACTCCTTCTTTCTAGTTACATTTTAAGGAGAGATAAAAAGCATCCTTTTAAAGATATTTTTGTTTGCTTAATATTTTAAAATATTCTTTTAAAAATCAGTGTTATTCATGCACATAATTTAAAAAGTCAAATACTTCTAAAGGGCTTGTTGTGAAATTACAGTTGTCTTCCCCTCCCTCCCCGACTAGCCATATTTCTCACTGCCTGGAGATGGCTACTTTTGACCATTTTAGCTACTCTCTTTGGTATATCAGCATTATTTCATGCTTATTTTGTTCTAGATTTTTAGTGTTAAGTACTATCTAATGACATCCTACCATGGAAGATTAGGGGTTAGTTCTCTTTAAACTCCCCCAATCCCCTCACTCCCCACTCCCCACACGTATTTCCTACTCACCCTCCTCATCTTCACAATGTGGTTTATTATAGTTTTGTTTAGAGCAATACTCAGTGTTTAGTGTTTTCATGGTTATAATAATGCAATCAGAGTTGAACCATAGTTTACTGTGAAATAACAAAATGAACAACTTTTTCTCCTGGGAATTAATAAATGTCTTACTTTTTTCTCTGTATGTATTACTTATTCAATCCCAAACTCTCAGGGTTGGGTAGATCTCCTCTCAATACAGTTAAAAATGAATCCTCTAGTAGCTTTACAAGAAAGAGTACATGTGACCTGGTGTGACTTCACCGTGTCTTCATTCTGCCCACCATTTAACTAATAATTGGCTAAGCATAGAATTCAAATTTTAAATAATTTTCTTTTGAAATTTTGAAGGTATTAATCCATTGCCTTTTAGTTTCTAGAGTTGCTATTGAGAATTCCAATGACATTCTGATTCTTTTTTTTTTTTCCATTCTGATTTTTAATACTTTGAATTAAATCTCCTTTTTTTTCCCCTCGAGAGGCTTGTGGGATCTTCTTTTTGTCCCTAGTGTTCTGAAACTTGAAGATAATGTGGCTTGATATGAGTCTGGCTGTTTGGTGAGTTTCTTCAATCTGGAAACTCATTGCCTTCATTTCTGGGAAATTTTCCTTAATTATTTCTTCAACGATTTCTTCTCTTCAGTTTTCTCTGTTTTCTCTTGAATGTATGAATGTTAGATATCCTGTACTTTTCCTCTAACGTCTTATTTTTCTCTCCTCTTTTCTCTCTCTGTCTTTTTTCTCTTCTTTCTGGAAGAGTTTCTCACCATTATTTTCCATGCTTATGTTGAGGTTTTCATGTCTGCTCTCATACTTTTAAATTGCCAAGAATTTTTTTTGTTCTTCTTCTCTGAATGTTCCTTTTTTATAGCGTCATACTTATTCCATGGACACCATATCATCTTTGATCTCTTTGAGGTTTTTAGTGGTAATTTTTATTCCGGTTTCTTTTATTTTTATTTTTTGTAATACGAATTTTCCAAATTGCATAGAAGTAGAGAACATAATATAATGAATCCTTTATACCCATCATCTAGCCTCAACAATCATCAGCATTTTTATAATCTTGTTTTATCTGTATCCCTACTTTTTTTTAATATGTATATATGTTTTGGCTGTGCCGCACGGCACGTGGAGTCTAAGTTCCCCGACCAGGGATCGAGCCCACGCCCCTTGCATTGGAAGTGTGGAGTCTTAACCACTGGACCACCAGGGAAGTCCTCCATATCCCTACTTTAAAAAAATGTATATAGAGGTACATATTACAAATAGCTTAATATGTATTTCTAACAGATAAGGATTTTTTAATAGCTCTAAATATTATAATGATAATGTTGTTTTTCATGACTACTTCTTCCTACATAGACTTCTCCAAGTTTCTTTTCTCAGTTTGTCTGCTTGGGTCTCTAACTTTCATTCACATGCTTTCCTCATGGTCTGGTGATCCTTGGCACCCTGCTCGTGTTTATGAACAGGATAGACACACACAAAAACTGATTGGAAGCTCTGTGTAGGTGGGTGGGCTTGTTGAGTATGGTCTTCATGGTAGAGTGATCTAGCTCAGCCATTTCCTTAGGGAACCTCTGGTGTCATAAGTTGGATTTTCTCCCAGCCTGGTCAGATCCCCGAAGGATGCTATCCCGATCTTGCTCCTGGCATGTGCCTGGATCCCAGCACTCTGAGAGCTGAGTTGGGAAAGAGAGGTGGAGGACTCAAGATGCGATAGTGGCCTTTCTCATAAGCCCTGTGTTTTCAGGAGTGCCTTGCCTTCTAGGGTCTGGTGCACCCCAGCCAGAGACCCTGAGCTGTACTCTCTCCAGAGCACAGCCCTCAGTCTCCCGCCGTGCAAGGGTCCTGGAACCTAACTGCTGCCCACGAGCTCCTCCAGGTTTAGCTCCATCTTCACCCGCTGCTGCCTGCTGCCCCGGTTCCAGACCCCTTTAGGGATTCTGTGATGTAAACCAGAGTGTCTCTTGATTTTCCCCACTGCCAGCTTAGCATTTGGCTTTCTCAGCTCTGCTCAGCCTGCTACTACTTGTCCATCTGCTTTTCATTTTCCAAATTTTGTTGCCATTTTCTTCTTTCTCATTATCTTTGTCCTCGTGTTGTTACTTATCCTTTCATGTTGTTTATGTTTTAGTGTTGTTTATTAATGTTTATGGTTGTTTAATGTTGTTTTAGGGGTTTTAGGAGAGTTTTGGGAGACAGCAGAGCTAAATGCTTTTTTCAGTCTTCCATTTTTAACCAGAAGTTTTGGCTGTGAAAAAACAAACACGATTTTCACTGAGAAAACTGAGATGAAACTGGTTAACTTGGCTGGGTTTTGTTTTGTTTGTTTTTTAAGACAATAGAAATTGTCGTTGAATGGAAAATGTTTTGTGGGGAAGTGAGATTTGAGATATACTTTGAAGGATACAGAACTGGGCTTCTCAGAGCATAGTATAGACTATCAGGGTGAGGAAAATCTCAGGGTTTTTCCTCACTTTGACATTTCCTAATCATAAAGGACTTACTGCTAGAAACTCAGAAGCTAAGTAGTTGGTGGCTTTGTTTTTCAGATGGTGTCCTCAGATCGAAGCCCGCTCTCCTTCCTGCCCACAGAAGCTCAAGCCCAAGTGTCATCCCCGCCTCCTTACCCCACGCCCCAGGACCTCCCCCAGCCTCTGCTGCAGCAGCCCCACGCCCAGGAGCCCGCTGCTCAGCAGCCCCAGGCAGCCCCATCGCTGCCCCAGTCAGACTTCCAGCTCCTCGCGGCCCAGGTGAGTCCCACCGGGAACACCAGGAGGAGGGAACGCTTAGGTCGCCCCAAGTTCCAAGCTAAATGGTCCCCTCCTTCTTTCCTGAAGGGCTCCTCTTTGACCAACTTCTTCCCAGATGTGAGCTTTGACCAGCAGTCCATGAGGCCAGGCCCAGCCTTTCCTCAGCAGGTGAGTGGTCGCCAGGGCCTGCCTCTTCCTCGGAGCAGGAACTGCCACAGTCAGGCCTCTTCTGTGCGTGGAACCCACACCAAACAGACTCGGTACTGCACTTCTCTGACCTCAGGTGTGCTCATCGGCTAGGAGAGCCTGGCACCGCCCCAGGCCCTAGAGGCTGGTGCTGGCTGCCTTATTTAATTGTCAGGCCTTAGCAGAGGACCTGTTTGAACAAGTGGTAGAAGACTTGTGATGACACTCTAGCCATAGAATTGTAGAGTCATTGATGCTGGAAGGAACCGTAGCAATTCACAGATCTATCTATCATGATGAGGAGACTCAGACCCAGGGAGGGGCTGTGCCTCGGCCTGAGTTGCTGTGCCCTGCACAGTGTGTGGCCTCCTGGGAGCTCGTCCTGGCTGGGGCAGGGGTCAATCCTGAAGGTACTTTCATTCAGGCTTTTTCTTTTGCTTTTCAGTTTCTCCCTAACACAGACCATTTTTTAATTTCCCTAGATTTTATAATATTCAATAATTATGGTTTGGGCTCCAGGATATATTATGGAGAGGAGGAAGAGCACTTTCCAGAACTTAATAATAATAACAGTAAAATAAATAAAGACAGATGTTTCCTGAATAGGCCATGGGGAAGCCTCGTGGTAAGAACCAATAGTCCCTGCCTCCCCAATTTCTAAAGAAGCCATTTGAGTCTAGGTGAGTCAATGTGTTTCTGAAAAAATGATGGAAACTCCTACTTTTGAAAGATTTTTTTAAATGGTTTAAAAATTAATTTCAGGAATGGCACCTAAAGTAGGCCCCAGAAACTGGGAACTTCATGGTGATCTGTACATATTGAAGTTTCTCTGGTACTCAAAGGTTATATAGTTAATAAATTTTCATTAACAAAAAAATAAAAAAAATAAAGTAGGCGCCAGTTCTAACCCATCCTCATAGAGGCTTTCTCACAGAGAGGGGCTTGCCTGTGGTTCCTCCCTCTGAGTGAGAGAAGGAGAAGGTTCTGCTTTCTCATTTTTCTAGAAACCAGAGAGGAAAAGAGCCCATCACTTCCTTGGTTACAGACAGGGCCTTTGAAGGGCTCCACAGGTGGTAGTTTCCAGAGGCCTTTGTGTGCTGAGCAGGGGAGGTGGCTGAGACCAGAGGGCCCGCAGAAACCATGGCCAGTGGTGTCTCCTGGGATGGGATAGAGGGCCAGGCAGTGTGCAAACAGGGACAAGTGTGGCCCTCAGGGACCCCTCCTCTACCGCAGCATCCCCCTGCCTGAGCAGAATGTTCTGTGTAGCCTGTCACAGCGGCCAGGCACTCTGGGATCCTAGAGAGAAGGGACTGTAAGAGAGCGTTCACGTCTGGTTTTGCTCCGGGAGCACACTGCACTGTTCTGTCCTTGGAAACAGAGACCGTCCCTTACAACGTGACCTTTGTTGTTTCCAGGTGCCCCTGGTGCAACACTGTCCCCGAGAACCACAGGACTCCTTTCATTTGAGACCAAACCTGTATTCCAACTGCGGGAATTTCCCAAACACCATCCTGACAGGTGAGTGCTGCTTCTTTTATTTCACTGTGTTTCTACAGATACCACTGTAAGATAGTTTAGACAACATAACATTATATGAAGCAGAAAATGAAACTTTACCTTTCTGAGATGCAGGTGTCCAGCCCCAGAGACTGTGAGGCAGTAGGGAAGGGGCCTGGTGACCCAAGTCTTTTCCGAACTACGTAACTTCCTGTGATTGACAACTGTTCCAAGGGAGAAAACCTGCAAAACTGGGAGTTGTGGGACTGACTGAAAAGAACATAGATTCCAGAGCAAAACCGTAGGCCCAGGAGTGGTTGGGACACAGGTGATGACTGTCCTGGTTGGGAAGATGACAGGAACGGCATTTTGGGGGTTGTCATCAGTTGTGTCCTCTTAGTGACCTGGGCCCTCACGCCTCCTAATCCACATTGTTTTCCCCTCCCGCTGCCCTTTCCAGAAGACTCGAGCACCAGCCTGTTCAAAGACCTCGGCAGTGCTCTGGCAGGCATGCCCGAGGTCAACCTAAACGTGGACACTCCGTTTCCATTGGAAGAAGAGCTCCAGATCGAACCCCTGAGCCTGGACGGACTCAGCATGCTAAGTGATTCCAGCCTGGGCCTGCTCGACCCCTCTATTGAAGAGGCACTTCGAGCTGACCGACTGTGAACAGAAAGGAACGGGGCGGGAGGGCTGTTTCTGAGACAGAACGGAATAGGACGGAGCCAGCTGCAGCCCTGGGCGTTAGTTATCACGGGCTCTGACACGGAAAGAACCAATTCCTTGGCTCCCAGCTCGCAGACAAGGTCCCATCTCAGACGCCGTGGCTCATTCTAGACCACAGAGCTGGGCGCCGCCCCTCAGGCCTGCGGCACAGGTCCTGTTGCTGCAGGCAGGCTGCTCTGGGGCTTCCGATGAATTGGTCGTCACCACAACCGTTACATCTTTTACTGGCCATCTAATGGGTGTGTAAAAATATAGCGAGAGGCCTCAGTAGCCTTGTGTAGTGCTCAGAACCACTGATCTCAATCAACACTGAAGAAAGGACCCGGAGTGGGGGGCGGTTAGGGGCCACAGGCCTTCGGAAGTTCGCTCAGCATCCAGCAACGGTACCACAGCCCCACGATGCCTTCTCTGATCCAGCCATCGTGCCTCAGCAGCGGCAGGATGTTCCAGGGCAGAGCGGAGGGCCAGGGCTCTCTCAGAGGCCTCAATTCTAACATGAAGAAGGCTTTTTACCACAAGTCCAAGAACAGACTTGAGTTAAGCAAACTGAATTCTAATTTGTCCCCCCCCCCTCAGTTTGTAATCTCTTTTCTGCTGCTTCAGAACCCCTTTTCCTATGGACAAGAGGAAAAGGAAGACTATTTTATTCAGTCACTGAAAAAAAAAAAAAAAATCCCCTGGTGATAGATGAGCCTGAAGAGAACGGTGCTTCTTCTTAGAGGCTGGGGAAGAGAGAAAGGGGGCTGCAGTTATCTCAGAGACACACGAAGTCCTCCAGACAAGTTCTGGACCGTACAGGCCTCCCTCTCTACAGACCAGCTGGAGGGGGTGGCTGGAGGTCTAGATTGGGCCCACCCAGCAGCTGCGCAGCAGCAAAGGGAAGCTGTTTCTCTGTGGAATGGGGGTGGTTCATATAACCCCACTAGACCGTAAGCTCCTTGAGGGCAGGGACTGTGCCTTAGTCATCATCGAACCCCTAGCACCTAACAAGTGCCTGGCGCTGGGCAGGTGCTGCAGAACCGTGCGTTCAGTGCACACGTGAATGAGTGAATGCATGCACGAATGAATGAATCTGCTTTGCTGTGAGGCAGTCTAATCTTTCACTGTTTCTGTTCCTTACCAAATCTTCTCAGAGCTTCAGCTTTTCTAACACTTGTGCCTGTGGTTAAGTTAAGCACGCACTTTAATATGCTTTTAACACTAGGTGACCAAATCCACGGTTAGACTGCACGCCCTGTTCTCTCCCAGAGTATGCAGGTAGGTGGAAACTGTCTTCTGAGTGCATCCACAGTGGGTCAGCAAACTGAGGCCTCCCACCTGCCGGGACCTCGGGGGTCCTGGCCACCGCAAAAGATCTTCCCTCTCAGACCCAGGTTTTGCTCTCGATTGTGTTAGGAAGAGATTCATTCTCTGAGGTTGAAGAAATAGTCTATAGTAAAATGAAGGCCTAATTTATGAAACCATCATTAGTCATCAGTTTCTTAGCACAAAACAGTATTACTATATTTCCACCACCACCTGCCCCCTCTGACTTAGTCCAGGCCAGCCCTTGACCAGAAACCTGATGGGTGGGATTGGAAGCCGGCTGGGGAGGAGGGTGGGCAACGGGGCCAAATGCGGGCATGGGTAGACAGCACAGAGAGGACAGACACACTGAAGGAGGGATGAAGATGCCGGAGCCTTTGCCCAGACAGCCGGTGTCCTTCCAGGAGACACCAGGGGTGTTGCTGAAGGGTCCAGACTGCTCCCACCCAAAGAAGCAAGGCTGCACCTTGTGGGTCTGAATCTGACACGTGTGCCTGGTGGCCGGAGGGGTCTGTCACAGCGTCCTGGGCTGTTAACCTCTCTAGACCTTGTCCCATTTCCTTCTGTCTTCAGGGGGATCCCTTCCCTCCAGTCTTTCCAGTAACCTCGATCGTGCACTGCTCCATCTTCACTGGAGCCCAAGTCTTCCCACCTCACGTTCACCCTGAACCCCTGCTACTGAATTAGGAAGTCAAACCAGAGTCCTCCCTGCCTGAGCTCTGGCTCAGCGAGAGGCAGTTGGCCTCCCCTTCGAAGCCATATTTCCCATTAAACTTCCCAGTCTCAGAGGGCAGTGACTTTTTGTTAAAGTAAAAGGGCCTTTCATCGTACCCAGCACCCCAGTGTGCCAAAAGAAGCCAGATCCTGGCTGCCTTTCCTGTGTCAGAGACCCCCAAATCCGATCTGGCCTTTCAGACAGGGAGAAGTGCTGATGTTCTCAGAGGTTTTTTTTGAACAATGGAGGTTCCAGGATAATCTGCTCTTTACACAGTGCCTTACCCACGGGGATCACTAGTGTCAGGGTCCCAACTCTCTTTGCACAGCAGCCCAGTCTTACAGCTGGAGACCCTGAGACCTACAGGACGAAGTGTGCTCCCCCTGGGCATTCGCCAGGGACTCGTGGAAATGGAGGCTCCTGGGAAAAGTGACTTGTTTGGGGTAGTATAATGATGACAGTGAGGTTTAGCACTGAATTCAATTTGTCCTGAGGTCCATCCATCCCATCTTTTCCTGTGAAAAGGTTTTGGGCATTATATAACCCACGTTGCTTACATGGTGTCAAGGACACCCATGGACAGGAGTCGCCCTGACCTTCTCACTGCTGCCTTTGCAACAAACCAGGCGTGGTCCTCGGCATCTGAAGTGGCTGCAGACTTCAGAGTAAACTATTTTTCAGTATTTAGTTTTTCACAAGAAATCGATGGTTGTACTACTCTCATTTACTAGCAGTTAAACAGCATAGCACTAAAAACCTATCTGTATTTTCTATTTTTCCCTTCTGTACGTTTGTGGTTTTCAGGACATACAGTGTCAGGAGAAACTTTGACGATGTCAAGATCAACATGAATTCTCCATTGTCCTGTTTCATTTCTCCTAAGTCTACTGTATATTACCCGAGCTGAAATCTATATTCCAGTCCATTTGCATATTTGAAGACATTTCCAGCTCCGCCTCTCATCGGCTCTTCTGATTCATGCACAGACGGTTCCGAGCGTGTGTCTTCCACTGCTTCGTGATGGAACCATCACAGCGACTAATCAGACTTCCCGCCAGTATCCTAGTTCCCAGGTTCCTTGTTAAACAATATTTAAAGATTGGAATTTGTACAAAGTAGCTTCCAAGTTTTATAATGCATCATTTTACATCTTTCGTAATTAAAAGCAGCACAATAAGGTTGTTTGTGCATTTGGTGTTTTTCTTCAGCCTCGGGTGAGGTGAACTGGCGGAGAGCCCTCCTCGCTCAGCTCAGCCTGCAGTTAGAGATTTCTGGTCCGTGGCCCGCTTCTCACGTGTTCTTAATACTTGCTGTTGCGCCCAGTCCTGAGAGAAGTTCAGAAGGAAGTGGAGGCACGCTGTTCCTTTGAAGCCGCGTGGACCCAGGACAGAGACATCATTGTAGGGGCTCAGGATTCTGCTCCCCCTGCTGGCGCCCCTTCCAGACCCCCCGCCTGCCCTCCCCTAAAACCCCTCCCCTTCTGAGGTTCAGGCCACTGATGCTACTCTGCCTCATGTACCGGATCTTTAGCCCTTTCTCCCGTTTCACCAAAGACTTGGACTCTGTTTTCTACCCCCAGACCCCCTCCCCATGTCCCAGCAGGGCCCACAGCCCTGGCCTATCCAACAGCAAACAGCCTCAGCTGCCTTCAGAGACCCACTTCCCCAGCCACATGCAGGGCTTGTCATAAAGGTGACTCTTCTGAAATCCTAGAAATCCCTTCTCTGACCCCAACTTCCTGAGCCACCATCTCTACTCTGGTCCACACACACCCTGTTATTTGACCCCACCGAGGATTCTGTTCCTTGTCCCTCCTCTCAGTCTGCCTGTCCTCTCCTGTCCCTTCCTTCCCCGGCCTAGCCCACGGGGTCAGAGGCCTTCATGACACCCTCACCAGCCCTCCTCTGCTCTGATCCTGAAAATTTCTCTGCCAGGAGTCCCGCCAGAACCAACCACCACACACTGTCCCTTAACCCCGTCCCTCTCCTGCCACCCAGGGGCACTCCAGACCTCTCCTCTCCTCAAGGCCCTCATCAGGGCCCTGCTCTCCTCATGACCAGGAACTCCAAGCCCTCAGGGGGCAGCTCCCTCCGCGTCCCAGCTGCTCCCACCTGCTCCCCACTCCATTCTTTTTCCTGGTAAACTTGCCCAAATCTATACCCATCCTTCCCACCTTCCCCTCTGCCTTACCTGGTTCTCCTTTTTCATGTGTGATTGATCTGTGCTCCCTCCAAGGATTCCCTGCCCTCCGCCAGGCCTCCTTCTCATCCTCTCCAGTGGCTCTTTCCCCTCAGCCTGTAGATGGTCTCCTCCTTGCTAAAAACAAACAATGAAACAACACTATCCTCCAACCACGGCCCTGCCTCCCTCCCTCCCTTCCTGGAAGAGTCGCTCATGCTCAGCTCCCTTCTCAACTCCTCTGGCCTGTCCAGTCCCTCTCCTCCTTGGCCCTCCCCTGACATTTGAGCCCTGAGGCCGCTCCCTTTCCCCCCAGATCCTCTCTCCAGCTCTAGTAAATCCTTTTCCTCTTGTTCTCTCAGGGCATATCCATCTCCGATGTGTACCCTCCTCCCCTGCCATCTCCTCTCTCAGACCCACTGTCCCCAGGCCGTCACCTCCAAGCTGATGACCTCCCACATCCAGCCTCCTACCCCACGTGCCTGTCAGCGCAGGCCCACCCGCACTCCACCCCGTGCGGCCCGCTGCACCATCCTTCACAGATCTGTGGACACCGGCAAGCGTTCAACATCACCTGGGACACCGGCCTTTCCCACGGGGCTCTCGACTCTGCAAGGACAGGGGCCGTGTCTTCTACCTGAATTCTACAGCCACGGTGCCTGGCATGTAGTAGGTGCTCAATACAGTAAGTCCCCTACATACGAGCGAGTTCCATTCTGAGAGCTCATTCGCAAGTCCAACAAAGTTAGCCTAGGTACACAACAAACACAATCAGCTATATCGTACTGTACTGTAATAGGTTTATCATACTCTTCACACAAATAATACATAAAAAACAAAAACAAACAATAGAACTTAAAAAAAATTTTATTTATTTTTGGCTGCCTTGGGTCTTTGTTGCTGCGCGCGGGCTTTCTCTAGTTGCGGCGAGTGGGGGCTACTCTTCATTGCGGTGCACAGGGTGCGCGGGCTTCTCACTGCGGTGGCTTCTCTTGTGGTGCACGGGCTCTAGGTGCACGGGCTCAGTAGTTGTGGTTCGCGGGCTCAGTAGTTGTGGCTCGCAGGCTCTAGAGCGCAGGCTTAGTAGTTGTGGCGCATGGGCTTAGTTGCTCCGCGGCCTGTGGGGTCTTCCCAGACAAGGGCTTGAACCTGTGCCCCCTGCATTGGCAGGCGGATTCTTAACCACTGCACCACCAGGGAAGCCCAAAGAAAACATGTTTAATCTTACAGTACAGAACCTTGAGAAGTACAGTAGTACAGTACAACAGCTGGCATCCAGGGGCTGGCATCGAGTGAACAGGCAAGAAGAGTTACTGACTGGAGGAGGGAGAGGAGGTGGGAGATGCTAGAGCTGAAGGATCGTCAGCAATAGGAGTCGAAGGGCGAGCTGCAACGTCACTCACACCTGACGCTGATGGCACAGGTTCCTTGCTGCAACCAGATATATGTTTGCATCTTTGAAAGTTCGCAATTTGCAGGTTTGTATGTAGGGGACTTACTGTAAATATGTTCAAACTGCTAACTACTGTCCGCCCTCTCGGATCACAGCCTCTAACTACCCTGATGCTCAAGCTGGAGAGCGAGCCCTTCCGCATAGCTCTCCTCCTCCCCTCAGATCCAGCCTGAGTCCCTAAGGGCTGTCTCAGCCCCCATTCTCCCTCTCCTGAGCCTGGCAGTAGCTTCCCATTTGGCTCCCTCCTCCTCCCTGGCCCACTAGGCAGCCTCTGCCTCCCCTCAGAAATTAGCAGAGTGACAGGTTTTACTTTTACCTTTGTGTGCCCCAGGGTTCTTATCTTAAAGCGAAACAATAAGTACCTCCAACCCCACCCTGGTTTCACAGCTTTGTAGAGGGTGCAATGAACTCATAATGAAAGCACTTAGAATTGTGCCAAGCACATCGTAAACACTCAAGAAATGTCAATTATTATAAATATCACTTGTTGCACGAATTTGCTGTCCTTTCAAACAAAGGATGCACACATCTTTATAAGTGCTGAATTTGTATAATGCTTGCTTTGAAATACCAAACCTTTGTATGGGGAGGAGTGTTTTAAACTGGTCGTATTTAGGTCCTGTTTGCCTAACGAGCCCTTTACCATTTGTAAGTATGGAAATTTTACCCTAAGCCAGTTATATGGGCCGGTGTCCCCATGTGGACACTAGATGGCGCTGCAGCATAGAGTGGCTGTTGGGACCTGGAAAAAGCCGGCAGTGCCACCTGACCTTCTCCTCTCCAATTTAACCTTTAGCCTGGGGTGGCGGTACCGTGGCTTAGAATCGAATCCTATGATGGCAGAGTGTATTAATGTCTCTCTGGTGACCGCTCCACTGTGGACACTCAGACCCTGCACATCACACATCCCTCACAGCAGCCTGGACGTGAGGCAGGCCAAGGATGGCTTCTCGGGTTTCCGGATGAGGAAGCAGGCCCAGAGCAGCACAGAGTCACCCGGCGACACGTGGAGCACAGACCCTGCACGCGGCCGGGTCCCCAAGGTTCAAACGTGCTGGTGGAGCTGGGGAAGCGGCGCCGCCGGGCCTCCGGTGCCCGGGCCACGCACCCACGCCTCCCAGGGGCTGGACTGACCCCCTCACCCACCCGGGAAACAGACGGTCCGGCAGCACACGCAGGAAGCACGAGCCAGAAGGGAGCGCCCGATTTTCTCTTTTCCAGAAATGTATTTTCAGTTTTTAAATAAAAGGCTTTGCTTCTACAATAATAGTGAACGCACATTGTAAGAAATTCAAGGGACTTCCCTGGTGGTCCAGTGGTTAAGACTCCCAATGCAGGGGTCCCGGGTTCGATCCCTGGTGGGGGAACTAGATCCCACATGCTGCAACTAAAAGAGCCCTGCAACTAAAAGAGACCACATGCAGCAATTAAAAGATCCCGCGTGCTGCAACTAAGACCCAGCAGCAGCCAAATAAATAAAAAGAAAGAACTTCCAGTAACACTGAAGAGCACAAAAAAGAAAATTTTCAAGTGCTCTGGAAGGCCAGCACCCCCAGAAGCATCGAGGGAGACATCTGTCTATGCACCTATTCAGAGAAAAGGACAGGTAGATTGATGGAAATTTTTACCAAAAAGTGTTCACACGGTACGTGCTCTTTTTGGGAAAAGTGTTTAACAGAAAGGAAAAAAAAAAAAAAAAGAAGAAGCCTAAATGTAACTAAAGAAATTGCCAAGCTGCAAATAATTAAAAGGAAAGAAAAATACCCAGGGACTGAATTCATTCTTGAAATATGCTTCAACTGTAGATGGCATCTCTTGACAGCCTGTGGATTTAGGATGAGGAAATGAGCTCACCCACTTCCTATCTCTTCCCCCCTCCCAAATGTTGTGAGTTCTTATTTTTACATTGTCAAGGTTTGTAACTACCTGCATCCTGTCCTGTAACCATCCTTCCCACCATTGTTTGGCCCCTGCTCTGTGCGTGCGCGGGTCCCCTGCTCACTGCCAGTCCTTTTAGAGTGGGTTTCCCAGCCCTCCATTCTTGAGTTCTTGACTTTGATTCACCTCATGTTTGACTTGACTTGTCCCCAAGAAGTCTGTTCAGGGAGGGCTTTGGTGGTCACAGCCAAGAGGGGTGGCTGCTAGGAGCAAGGTTGGAGGCCTCAATTCTGAAAAGGGGGTGGGCGGGCTATAAAATCGGCTGATTTATGCCCAGTGAAACTGGCATAAATCCCCAATGTAGGAACAAGCACTAATACTTTCCAGTGTGACTCCTTGCTGGACAGAGTCTTCAACTTGTATTTGGTTGCACATAGTTGAAGTCTTAGAATTTGGAAATAAAGAAAATGACTAGGGTGGGGAACCCAGAGAGTATTGTTTTCTTTTTTTGGGCCGCACCATGCAGCATGTAGGATCTTAGTTCCCCAACCAGGGATCCAACCCATGCCCCCTGCATTGGGAGCACAGAGTCTCAACCACTGGACCACCGGGGAAGTGCCTTGTTTTCAAAGAAAGGACATGCCAGATTTCTGGCTCAGGGGGCCTCTGTGACCAGGCCACCACCACTACCCTAACAGCACCCGCCCCCAACACACACACACACACACACACACACACACACACACACACACACTTCATACCTTTGACAGCAGTGCCTAATCCCATATTCACCTGGAAAAACCCAACTTCTCCTTCAAGACCAAGGTCAAATGACACCTCCTCTGTGAAGCCTTTTGTATGTTCTGGATTATTGCTTGGCAAATATTTACTTCTCTGCCTTCCCACTTTGGCAGTGGTATACCTCCAGGCCCCTTTGCTCCTGGGCTCTGCTATGTGACTTGCTTTGGCCAATGAGATATTTGGAGACAAAACGTGGAGTACAGCCTTGGCATGAGCTGGTGGAAGAGCCCACCCACTCGTGTTTCTGCCATTGCCACAAGCACACCTTTCCCTGCATGGCCTAGTGGTTCCAGGAGAATGAGAGGCAGGGTAGACCTCCATGTAATCCATGCCCAGGAGCCAGTCTAACCAGGCCCAGCTGAAATTGTCAGGGCTGCCCCAGTCAGTGTGCAGACACATGAGCCAGAAATAAATGCTTGTAACAGTAAGTTATTGAATTATGGGGTCATTTGTTATGCAGCATTGTTGTGACAATAGTTGACTGATACACGTTCTCTGTTCATTTCCTCTTTTGTGCTTGAGATGCACTTTGTGCCCACAGCTTTACTTATTAACTGTAGGGCTGATTTTGTAGCAGAGTCTGCCCTCCCTCTGGCCTGTGAACAGTTTGAAGAAAGGACTGCCTCTCATTCAATTCTGACTCCCCAGTACCCAGCTAGATGGCACCCAATATCATTCTTTCCATCAGCACTCTGTCCAGGATAGCCAAGTCCAAGTGGAGAGCCCAGGCCTCTGCTTCCAGGACTCACCTGCAAGTATGGACAAGAAGGTTCCAAAGCCCTAATCTTCGGTACCCACTGCTGGGGAAAACACTCAGGGCATAGCTGCTCTTACCTGGGAGCACCAGGGACCACAGTGGCTGCTTTCCTAGCCAGGTAGTGTATGAAAACAGGGAGAAGACCCTGGTAAGTAGATGTAGGAGGGTGGGAGAAAACTAAGCTCTTTGTCCAAATAGAAACAAAGAGCCTTGGGGTATGGAAATCCTGGAAGCCTTCCTTACAAAGTGCCCGAGTATCCAGGGGCAGTGAAGGCCATGTCACTAATATAATACAGACCCACCCTGGGAGAATGAGTACTGAGAGCCAGGGTTCTGGCACAAGGAGAGCAGCTGTGGACTGGGTTTTCCAAACTCTGCCCATCAGCATCTTGCGATGCTAATCCTGGTTCCACCTACCCTACTTTCCTTAAAATTGGTCATCCAAACCAGAACACATTGGTGAGTGAAAGGAGACACTGTTAATAATTGTGCCAGGACAACCAGCATAAGCAGGGACATATGGTCAGCCTGTGTATCGGACCAAGACCTAGACGCAGTACTGCTCAGGGGCCAAGGGTGTAGGCTCCAGAGTTAAGAGACCTGGGTTCAAATGTGCCTCTTTGTGGCTCTGAAGCCAGGGCAAGCGAGTGGCCTCTGTGTGATTCAGTTTCCTGATTTATAAAATAGAGATAATGGGGTTGTGCCTGCTCCTGGTAAGCGCTTCCTAAATGTTAGCTATCCTTTTAACTGTTACTCTTTTCACTAAATGGGTCCTTTATTGCTAGATCTCAGAAACACAACAAAAGAATTTCTTGAGAAGAACAAGCCCACATTCTGAAAGGAGCCCTGAATAGTTTTCGCCACGCACAGGGCTCCTGTGGTACCTCCACCCTCCTCTCTAGGGAGCTGGTGTGACTGACACTGACCAGTCTGGCCAGGGCACCTGCAGCCAAACTTGGATCTTCTGGACGCACCAGCTTTCCTGATTCAGGAGCCTCAGGACTAACCTCAGATGATGCTTATTCCTCACCTGCTCAAAACCTGGCCTTGTAAGTACTGGATCTTCCTCAACTGCTTTCTGCAGGGCCTTGGTTTCCCTCCAACAAGCCTGGCACACTGCCAGGGGCCCATTTACTGGTTGCAGGAGGAGCCAGGCAAACCGGAGGCTGCTGGGCCCTCCCCTCCCAGAAGCCAGGCCAGCGCACACAGGGCCCCCTGGCATGTTTGCTTGATCCACTTGGCCAATCAGATGTTCCCTCCCAGGACTTTGAAGCTTGAATGGGAGATCCAGGTGGGGGTGGAGTGTCAGTGAAACTGAGCCACATTAATGGCAGTGCCTTGGAGAGAAGGTTCCCCAGGCCCCTGCGTGGCCATTATTCTGCCATCGGGAGGCCTGGTTGTTCAGCAGTTCTCCCAGGCTGTGTGCTGCCTCACTAACTTTCTCATAAGTCCCCTGGAGCGAAGAGTTGCTTCAGTTCACCAGCTTGTGAGGCTGAACTTCCCAAGAAGCAGCCTGGGAATCTCTGCAGCTCTGTGTCTTCCCCAGCCCAGGGGGCTGGTCTGCCATCTGGGCTCCTGCTTCTGACTCTGCCTTCTCTTTCAGATCAGCCGGTAGCAGTGGGAGTTGGTAAAACGTGTCACTTCTGGCTCCGGGTTCTTTCTGAAGAAAGAACTCCCTGGGCATCCATGGTTACACCAGCACACCCCTCTAGCCACTGCAAATAGCGCTGTTTAATCACTTCCCACCCGGGGGTCCTGAGAACCAGCGCTCCCCATGGCAAGGCCTGGCAAATGCTAGTTCTGCAGAATGCTGATAAGGGGTGCACAGAGCAGTGCTCCTGCAGGCCTGGGGTACTGGCTGCTTAAGCACAGTGAAAAGCTGTCTTCACTGAAGGACTTCGCAAGGGGCCCTCACGTGCCAACCCACCTCCAAGAGGTTGACTAAGTCAGCATTGCTCAAATGTGTTCAACCCCTGGGTCCTTTTTGTCAGGACCATCTTGTGAATCTGATGTTCTGTGGAACACACTGGGAAAGGCATGGAGACAGGTAGAGATGGATGAGAGCAGGAGAATCAGACTTTGAGAGGACCAAAGAAGGAGAAGGGAAAGGATGGAGCACAGAAAAGAGCACAAGAAAAGGATGAGAGGGCACCCAGAGTTTCCAACATGGAAGATCCAGTGGGCCCAGGCTCCGGGAAGCCTGAGAGTTGCCTCTGACCAATTCAGGGATATTATTATTACATCTATTGATGGCCAATATTAATACAAATAAATGACTGCCCAAGAAGCCACACCTGAGACTTTAGTATTAACTGGAGAAGGGGCTGCGGCCTGTAAAGAGCGCCCCCTGGCATTCTTCCACCTCCTTGTGGTCAGGGTTACCGGGCGCCCAGCCCAGGACGGGTTGATCGGCAGCCTCTGGTCTAGAAGCTGATTTCATTCATTCATTCATTCATTCACTCATTTATCAATTCAAAAACGTCTCCGTGGTCATCTGGTTTGTGTGAATGAGCGTGTGGCTTGACAATGCAAGCTTGTTAAAATGTCTTGGGTAAAATAAACATTTTACCAAATGATTTTAGACCTGAAATCTTGGAGAATATACAGTTTAAAACCCGAAGAAACAGACTTCCCTGGTGGTGCAGTGGTTAAGAATCCGCCTGCCAATGCAGGGGACATGGGTTTGATCCCTGGTCCAGGAAGATCCCACATGCCGCGGAGCAACTAAGCCCATGTTCCACAATTACTGAGTCTGCACTCTAGAGCCCGCGAGCCACAACTACTGAAGCCCATGCGCCTAGAGCCTGTGATAAATAAATAAATAAATAAATAAATAAATAAATAAATAAATAAATAAAACCAGAAGAAACAACAGGAGAAATCAGTTATGTGATTAGGTAAGAATTAATGGTGGAGAGATTGAATGAAGATGGCAGCCTGAGCACCTGTTTCAACCCGATCGAAAAAATATGTATTTTTTAAAAATCTATCAGGACTTCCCTGGTGGTGCGTTGGTTAAGAATCCACCTGCCAATGCAGGGGACACGGGTTCGATCCCACGGGACGATCCCACATGCCATGGAGCAACTAAGCCCGTGCACCACAAGTACTGAGCCTGCGGTCTAGAGCCCGCAAGCCACAACTACTGAGCCGGCGCACCACAACTACTGAAGCCCATGCTCCTAGAGCCCGTGCTCCACAACAAGGGAAGCCAACGCAATGAGAAGCCTAAGCACCGCAACGAAGAGTAGCCTGCACTCACTGCAACTAGAGAAAGCCCGCGCGCAGCAACAAAGACCCAACACAGCCAAAAATTAATTAATTAATTAATTTTAAATATATATATATTTTTAAAATCTATCATGGGCTAGAAACTACAAAGGGATATCCTCATTATCAGAAACTATGAGGAGTAAAGGATGCTGAAGAGTGAAAGGCAAATAGCTGGAATTGAGTTGAAGGTGAAAGTCTAGCCATAAATGTTCAGAAGAGGATTCTGTAAAGGGAGGGGCTGGCCTTTGGGGTGCACCAAGGGCAGGGCAGGCGGGCACAGGAAGCAGGAGAGGCCCAGGCGGCTGACAAGGTGACCGGGGGCGTGTGGCTCCTCCCCCACCCCACTGCACCAAGCAGCTGGCAACAGATGCTGCTAGCAGACAGCAGAGATATAAGGACAAACCAGGGGGACTTATTTAACACACGGGGCCGGACTGTTTCCTTAAGAAACAGTGAGCCCTTTATCAAAAGATAAAGACTGACAGCCAACAGAAAAACCAGGGTGAAGATGCCATCAGGCAGGTCACAGAAAAAGAAATACAAATAACTAATACTCATATGAAAAGATTCTGGATCTCACTGATAATTAAAGAAATGCTAATTAAAACAACAAGATACAAATTGTTCACCCCTGGCAAGGATTTGGAAAGATTGCAGATGCTCAGGGCTGGTGAGGGTGTGGGGAAGGGCTCATACACACGGCTGATGGGATGTAAACTGGTAAACCTTTCTGGAGGACAATTTGACATCAGCCATCAAACAGAATTATTAAGGCACTGGAAGAAAATATGATAAAATATTTTTTATATTCTTGGAGTGGGGAAAACTTTCCTAAGCAAGACAACATCTAGAAGCCCTAAAGGGAAAAGTGGACAGATTTGACCTCATAAAAATGTAAAACTTCTGTAGGGCTAGAGACCATATCAAAGACAAAAGGCAAATGATAGACATTAGGTACAACATGCATAATAACCTGAAATATGCAGAGTCCCTTCATATCAAAGGATGAAGCTTTATTTTCCAAGATATAAATGGTCAAAGGACAAGAACAGGCAATTTGCAAGAGAAGAAATTCAAATGGCCACTAGTTGAGAAATGACATTTATGCTCACTAGGGATCAGAGAAATGCAAATTTTTAAAGTGATAATATCTAACAAGAAAGGCGTGCTCCTGTATAGTGTGGGCTTTTGGGCTGGTACAATCTTTTGAAGGACAATGGGGAGAACCCATCAGCATATGTAAAATGTGCAGATAAACTTCTATGAATCTATTCCTTAGAAATACTTGCTCAAAGGTTCGTGGAAATGTGAACAAGTATGTGCATCACAGAACTATTTGTATTAGAGAAAAACCAAAGATAATCTAAATAATCAGAGAGTGGGAAGAATAAGGGGAGTCCACTTTTTATATTTTTGTATTGTTTGAACTTTTTCTATTTAGTGTTTTTTCAATTAATGCCATGTGTCTGATTTTCAAGAAATTATTTAGAGTGAGCTGAAATTCCAGCACCTCCCATCCCTAAATCCCATTTAAATGTCCTTGAAATCAACCCCAACAGGAGCCCGAGTGCCACAACTAAGGAGCCGGCGAGCCACAGCCAAGAAGCCCGCCTGCTGCAACTAAGACCGCGCGCAACCAAATAAGCAAATTTTTTGTTCTTTTTTTAAAGAGGAGCATAGCTCAGAATCTGAGTCCGTATAATCCAGCCCCCGCTAATGGGAAGAGATGAAGACATGGATTCCCTTCACACAGCCCCTCTCCCACCTGGCTGGGGAGGCTGACGTGCGGTGAGTATGCGGTCATAACTGCGTGGAGGAAGCTGGCCGGTGGCCGGTGCCCATATCTGGACTGAGCGCTCTACTCAGCCCAAGAGAGGGAACCAGGACAACAGCCCCATCCTCCAGCCTCAGGTCTGAAATTGCTCGGAGTGGAATAAGGAAGAGAGCTCACCCGTCTCACCCAAAGTCGTGGGGCGTTTACAGTGAGGACACAGACTTGGGAACCCAGGAGAACAACCTGGATGCAGGTCTTTGCTCTGTCCTCCCCCAAGTAGCACGAGTGACCCAGCCCTCCCCAGGGTGCTGCCCTTCTCTCTGCCTTCACCATTTGGTCTCCTCTCACTAATGACTCTACCTCCTCTCTGTGTCATTACTCCTACTCAGGGCTAGTAGTCAAGATACCTAACAACTACTAAAGCATGGGCCTCTGCCAAGCAGAACAGACACCAGCCGTAAGAATGGGTAGAGGTAGCAAATTATCCCAGAACTCAGTGGCCTAGAACAACAGATATTTATGATCACACACACGTATGGGTCAAGAATTTGGAGCTGCTTACCTGGGTGGTTCTGGCTCGGGGTCTCTCGTGAAGTTGTGGTCAAGATGTCGGTTGGAGTTGTAGTCATTTGAAGGCTTGACCAGGCCTGGAGGATCTGCTTCCTAGGTGTCTCACTCACAAGGCTGTAGGCAGGAGGTCTCAGTGCATCACCAGTGGGCCTCTCCATCGGGCTGCTTGAGCATCTTCACAACATGGCAGCTGGCTTCCCCAGAGGGAGTGACTCAGGGAGCAAGACAAAGTCACAATGTCTTTTTTTTTTTTTTTTTTTAGTATTTATTTATTTATTTGGCTGCACCGGTCTTAGTTGCGGCACGAGGGATCTTCACTGCAGCGTGCAGGCTCCTTTAGTTGCGGCGTGTGGGATATTTGGTTGCGGCATGCAGGCTCTTAGTTGCGGCATGCAGGATCTAGTTCCCTGGCCGGGGATCAAACCCAGGCCCTCTGCACTGGGAGTGCAGAGTCTTAACCTCTGGACCACCAGGGAAGTCCCAAAGTCACAATGTCTTTTATGACCTAGCCTTGAAAGTCACATGCTCATTTCTGCAGTATTCTAGGGTTACACTCATCAGCTATATTCTGTGTGGGAGGGACTACACGAGTGTGTAAATACCAGGAGGTGAGGATCAACGGGAGCATTTTGGAGACTGGCTACCACAGTACCCTATCACTCCCTGCTTAAAGCCTCTGATGGCTTCCCACCGCCCTTAGAATCAAACACAAATGCCTGGCCATGGCCTGCAAAGCCTGGCATGAACTGGCCCCTACCTACCGTCCAATCTCATCACGTCCTTCTTTTCTTTTGGCTGTGCCACTCGGCCTGTGGCATCTTAGTTCCCCAACCAGGGATCAAACCTGTGCCCCCTGCAGTGGAAGCTCGAGTCTTAATGACTGGACCATCAGGGAAGTCCCTCATCATGTTCTTCTTTACCCACTAAACACACCAACCTTCCATATATCCCTCAGCTTCCCCAATTCATCCTTTATATTTTCTGCTCCCTCTGCCTAGAATTCTCCTTACCCAGATCTTTGCGTGGCTGGGTCCTTCTCATCTTTCAGGTCTCAGCTCAAATGTCACCTCCTCAGACAAGCTTTCCTGACCACCTTATCAAAAGTAGCCCCTGCCCTACCTGTCACTCTCTTTCACATCACCTTGTGTTTTTGGTTGTTGTTCACTGTTACATGTGTGTAGATGCTACGTGAGTGATGCTACATAATTTGCATTTTATGGTTTGCCATGCAGTCAGTTGCAATGTCATGCTACCTTTCCTTAGGAGATGCCCATCCACATCCCTGTGTGCTAACTTCTTCCTAGCACTGACCTCTATCTGAAATTATCTTGTTTATTGCTGTTCTCCCTTCATGTACCAGCAAGAGTTCTTGTTTACAAGCAACAGACTCCTCTCTAGCGGGTCTAAGCTGGAAAGGAATTTGTTAAAGGATATTAGGTACCTCATAAAATCTCCAGGAAAACAGAGAACCAGGCAAGGAGGTCATCTGTGTGGATAACCCCCATTGCACTCACACCGTCATTTGCCCTGGGGGTGCACTTGATGTTGGACACCACCATTGGGGTGCCTGCTCCTGCTGCCTCTGAGAGCCGGGTGGATCTGCTGTCATCCTCTCTAGGGAAGATGCCTTGGCACCTGCTTCTCAGTGACACTTAGCCTCATGCAAGTGCATCAGATTGGTGGCGTCTTAAGTCACATGCTCTGCCCCATCTGCAGGTGAGGCTGGGAAACGATCTGGCTTCCGCCATGGGGAGGTGTGAGTTCATTGGGTGGGGAATTCTCAAAATATAGGAAGCGTGTTCCTTGGTTTTGAAGCCAAAGTGAGTTGATGACGTGTATCCTCCACAATCTACCCCCTTAGTTACTTAACCTCATCATCAACCCTTCTTCCATACTTAATCTTACAAACAACAACAGAACCCAATAGAAAGCTGAGAGCTGTGTCTCAAAAAGAAAATAGTTACTTGCAGAGAAAATTCATGGCTTCACTCCAAAACTCAGGGCTTTCTGCTGTTCTCTGACCATCTTGCTCATGTACCTATTTCTTGCTTGCCTAGAGCAGCCCTCTGGGTAAGTGTTATAAGAGCCGGGACCTTGTTCATCTCTATATCCTCACAACCTAGAACAGTGCCTGGCATATCACAGGTACCCATAAATGTTAAGCTGGTGAATTGTGTCCATGAAGTTCCCTCCCAGTGAACAGGGCTGACCTGTGTGGCCAGTAGGGAACTGCAGAAGTGGCAGTGTGTGACTTTCAAGCCTCAGCTGCCATGGCTAGCAGCCTCCTTTGGTGGTTCCAATTTCAGGTTTGAGAGAGGGAGAATCCAATTGGCTCATGTGGCCTATTTGTATCAAGCCATAGATTATCTGTGTGGGGGGGCCTATAAATTGGGGTCTCTGAGGAAAGGGGTCTGCCCACTTTGGCCATCAGAAGGGGCTATGGCATCCCAGACACTGCGGTTGAGACGTCTAGTACAATGGGGTCACATCTTACATGAGGAATTGGATTCGAAAATCTCCATGTAAGACTTTATCCCATATAGTCAGAGTCACTCATGAAAACCCTTTAAATTACCCATAAATTTCTCTACTGTATAGTACCATCTATTGAAAATCCACTTCAGCCAGTTTTCCCTTCACTAGGGAAGAGATAGCTGTTTCTTTGGTTGGGCAGATGAAGTAGTTGGTTTACCTTATGGGTCTTGTTTGAAAAACACATCTTTAGATATTAGAGTCATGATGAGATGCTCACATATAAGGGGCACGTGGGACCCTAGACCACGGAGAGAACCACAGGTTCCCACCACATCTCCGATCTCTGCTCATTGCGGGGCACGCGCTCTCTGAGTAGAAGGGGAGGCCCTATTTAAATCGTCCTGTCTTCTCCCCTCCCCTCCTCTCCTTCCCGATTTCCTCTCTCTCCTCCCCTTTTTTTTTTTTTTTTTTTGCGGTACGTGGGCCTCTCACTGTTGTGGCCTCTCCCGTTGCGGAGCACAGGCTCTGGACGCTCAGGCTCAGCGGCCATGGCTCACGGGCCCAGCCACTCCGCGGCACGTGGGATCCTCCCAGACCGGGGCACGAACCCGCGTCCCCTGCATCGTCAGGCGGACTCTCAACCGCTGCGCCACCAGGGAAGCCCTCTCCTCCCTTTTGAACGAATATATATTACAAGGTTTAATGATTTAAAAAAAAAATCTACTTGCTCTCATTGGATCTACACGTGAATTGCAAGGAAGTCTGAATATAAGAGGAAGAAAACTAATCTGATGTCAGTGAGAAAGCCCGGAGCACAGAAGTAAAAGAAGAAAGCAGTGAAATTGTATTGCTAATCCTATTCTCTGAAAAGGATGTCTCACGTGAAATGAAAGAAGATTTTAGAAAACAGCTATTACCAATTCTCAGGGTGATCAGACAAGGACAGTGCAGGGCAAGTGGGTGCCCGTCACATTAGCTTGTCACTGGAAGCTGTGATTAATAGGATTAGAGGAGATTGGATTATTAAACGAGATAGGCAAGAGAAACCTCTGTGGCAAATGGGGGAAATTAATGGAGAGATGGAAGCAAAGCTCGGGGAAAATGCCGGACATTTAGGATAAAGTGTGAAGATTTAATATGGGGCGGGGGGGGGGGGGAGTTCCTGAAGTTTATAAATAAATCAATGGAACGGGATCAATAATCAAAACTTGTTTGTTTTCTCTCTTCCTATTTCCCTCTCCCTCCCTTCCACCCTCCCTCTAGCACTCTCTCCCTCTCTCTCTCTCTCTCTCTCTCTCTCTCCCTCTCTCTCTCTCTCTCTCTCTCTCTCTCTCACACACACACACACACACACACACACACACACAGGTACACACACACAAGGGCAGAGAGTTTTTTCTGTTTTCTTCACAGCTGTCTCCCCAGAACTTAAAACAGTGCCTAGCACATAGTAAGCCCTTAACATTTGCTAAATTGTTACAATGAAGTAAGATGTACCATCTTGTACCAATTCAAATGAGAAGCCAACCCGACTCTAAGATATATTCTGGTGAAATTCCTAAACTTGATGGAAAAATAAAGGCTTCTCCCAACTTTCAAGCAGAAGAAACAAAGTCAGATGACTTTCAAAAATGTTGATAACCAGCACAGCTTTGAACTTCACGTGGCAACAGCCATTGCCTGAGACAATAAAGTGAAAACTACAGGATCCTTAGGGGACGAGGGCCCCCCAGGACTCCCAAAGCCAGGAAGAAAATTAAAGGAAATCTCGGACCCGGAAACTCAGGAAAATGGACTCGCCAGCCTTTGGTGAAATGCAGAGACTAAAGTACACCTGAAAAGGGAGAGCCCTTCGTTCTGCTTCTGATGCTTATGGAGCACCTTCTGTGGGCCACTGGGCCTTGGGTTCTCATGGGAGGAGGCAGTCAGTCAATGAACAAACGACTGAATCAACACTTGGGAGAGCAGCGCTGGCCTTGCTGCCTTAATTTGGCAGGGCTGGTGGGGCTGGCGGGGCTGGAGGGGGCAGCCTCAACCCTCCCCCTGGGACAGCTGGGGAGGCTGCAGCCCAGCCCACCACTGGCAACTGCAGCTCTGTGACACTTCAGGTCACCTGGGTGGTGACCAGAGGGACAGTCTCCCCAGACCCTGTGATCCCTCTGCACAGCCGGGATGGGCTTGGGCTGGGCACCCTCCCTTCCCTCCTGCGCCTGCAGAATTGAGGCAGGGACACAGGAAGAAATGGAGGGGGGGGAGATGGCAGCGGCCTCATCGGAGCCCAGCCTAGCATGTTCGCTGTGATGAGAAAAGGGCAGCCTAGGTCCCTCTCTCAGATCCCTGTGGCTCCCACCCTCGTGAGCTCCACCCTGGAACCAGCTTTATTCCTCTGCCGCGAGCCAGACCGGAAGTGAGCCTGCTCGCTCCCACTTCCTCCTGAGCCTCTGCTGTCCCAGGGCAGGCATAACCCAGGACCCGCCCTGACTCCATCCAGGCAGCGTCACAGCCAGCCCCACGGCAGGAAAGGGGCCACTGGGGCCCACCTGGAAATGGGGGAGACCCCTGAGGCCCAGGACCTCGGCCCCCTGTGCTCTCCTCCGCCCATTCCTGGGCCCTGGTTATACCCACAGGCACTTGTTTGTGTGTCCCTTGTCCATTCCAGGATTTATTGTCCATTCTAGGATTTATTGAGTACCTACTACACACTACAAGCTGGTGGACAGAACAGTCTCAAAACCTGCTGTTGCGGGGTTTTTACTCCACAGGGATGACAAAGGCAGAGCCCTACATGGATCAACCGTTCCTGGCTCTCTGAAGTTGCAGAACAATCTTGGACACCTCACCCAACCAGTGCACAGTAAGAAAGTAGGCAAGAGTTTTCTACCTTGGGGACAAAAATAAAAACCCAGTCACTTAAGTGTCACACCTACAGCAGCATTGACTTAATGACTGCAGTTAGAGAAAAAATACCGTTGTCTGAACAGAGACATATTTAGCAAGTTTTGTTATACTGACTGTCATGCTTAATTCCCTTCCCTTTGGAGAAAAAAACAAAAAGCACTGAATGCCCCCTTCCCCAAAAAGGGTAAAAATAAATTATCAGAACAGAAACAAAACTGAAGCCGAGCTCCCTTCAGTCCCAAGCACTGTCTGGTGACTGAATCACCCAGATTTCAGATTATTCTGAAAAGGACAGGAAAGTGGTGCTTTACCTCCTGGGCCAAGAAGCAGCCAAGCTGGGGGTGGAGGGACATGTGGGGAGCCACGGTGCCATCGCCCTGTCCCTTTGTCTTTCAGTCTATGACTCTGTCTCTCTTTTTTTCCTACTGTGTTCTGTGTCTTTGTCCATCACTCTGCTGCTTGGTCACTGTCTCCTGGCCTCTGTTGGTCTCTGCCCGATGACTGTCTCTCTCAGAACACGAGATCTCTCATCTCTACTTCCCAGTACATCTGCTTTTTCCCTTCTCTCTTTCTCTCTCACTCTCTTTCTCTCTCTCTCCCTGCAGACTGGCTTTCTCATCTCTGCTGAAACACAGCTGGTCTTTTCATGACCCTAAACTTTGGTGCCTATACTAACTGACCCGTCTCTAGGTGACCCAATTCCTAATCCCCAGGCCAGGGAGGGCAATTGGCTCAGCTGCCTCTGGAGTGCTTCCTCTGGGTTGGCCACCTCTCTGTTCTGTGGCTCTGTGAGTGTGTGTGTGTGTGTGTGTGTGTGTGTGTGTGTGTGTAGGGCAGGGCCCATTCTTGGGAATGGCCAGGGGTGTGAAAGTTCTCAGATGAAGAGGCAAACCCTGGGGACACACCTCAAAAAATTCTTCTGTGTTACAAACCCCACAGAAAGAGGTGTTCCTGGAAATCCTTGGGGCAGACCCCACGTGTAATGTTCTCTTTTGCAGATGTTATAAATATATAAATTCCTAATGCTTAAAAAAGACATATTTCACATGTGACTGTGAAATAAGATAGTGAAAAATACATCCCTGTTCTACATGATTCAGGCTGAAAAGTTTTCTAAATGCAGTAAGTTATATTACCATCTTCATGCAGCCTCTTCCTAATTTGAAGACACTATAATTATATACCATGCATTGACATTGCTGGAAATCTATCTAAAAACTTGGCCCAGGAAGGACTTAACCAAAATATGCAGTTTCCTTGATTTAAACTGGCCGAGATTGCGTCTGAAAAATTCTACACATTGTCAGAGACAGCTCTGGGAACAGGGCTTTTCCCTACCTGCTTTATCAAGACCTCCTCACATCTCTGTGAAGGACCAGAAAGGCCTTCAGCCTTCAGCCAGGAGTAGCGGCGAAACGGTGGGGGGTGGGGGTGGGGAAGGGCTCTAGCTTCGGGGCAGGGGTGACTCTAGCTTCTTCTAGATTCTGTGTGCTGAATAAACTACAGAAAGGGGATGTCTGCATTAGCTTCTCTGTAGAAACTAAATACAGCAAAATTCTCTCATCCTGAATCACAGAGAGATTAATTGCTGTTTAAGTGGCTGTTTCTCATCCAAGGCATTTGGCGGTTCTCTCTTGTTTCCTGGGAATTTTTTGAAACCATGGTTTGTCTAGTTTCGAATTGTGCTGTGAGAGTGCCAGGCATGGGCTGGTGCTGAGTTCTGCCGTCCTAGCCCAAGCAGAGAGGCTCTGGTTTGACCTGTTTTACTTATCTTCCTAACTTAATTTTTATTTGGTCAGTTGTACAATAAATATTGGTTAAATAGCAATAGTCTCGTAATCCAGCCCTGCAAAGTTCAAACTCTTAAGCCAGTTCTTTTGGTATTTACCTCCCTAATTCTCAATCATATGCTTATATGATTACTGACTGATTTTTTTTCACTTTGGACCATCATCTGCTGATTTCCAACCTCCTATTCTAGAAGATGAAGATGAAGCTGTCTTATCACACACCTCTCTGCCTGCACGCTCCCGCACCCACATATCCTACACTTTCCTTTTCCTTCCTTATCTTCTCAAGACAGTTCATCACAATTTTAACTAATTCAATAGTGTTTATATTATTATGACTGCAGAAGAGGCTATTTTTTTAACATCTTTATTAGAGTATAATTGCTTTACAATGGTGTGTTAGTTTCTGCTTTATAACAAAGTGAATCAGTTATACATATACATATGTCCCCATATCTCTTCCCTCTTGCATCTCCCTCCCTCCCACCCTCCCTATCCCACCCCTCCTAGGTGGTCACAGAGCACCGAGCTGATCTCTCTGAGCTGATCTCTCTGTGCTATGCGGCTGCTTCCCAATAGCTATCTAATTTACATTTGGTAGTGTATATATGTCCATGCCACTCTCTCACTTTGACCCAGCTTACCCTTCCCCCTCCCCATATCCTCAAGTCCATTCTCTAGTAGGTCTACATCTTTATTCCCATCTTGCCCCTAGGTTCTTCTGACCTTTTTTTTTTTTTTAGATTCCATATATATGTGTTAGCATACGGTATTTGTTTTTCTCTTTCTGACTTACTTCACTCTGTATGACAGTCTCTAGGTCCATCCACCTCACTACAAATAACTCAGTTTCGTTCCATTTTATGGCTGAGTAATATTCCATTGTATATATGTGCCACATCTTCTTTATCCGTTCATCTGTTGATGGACACTTAAGTTGCTTCCATGTCCTGGCTATTGTAAATAGAGCTGCAATGAACATTCTGGTACATGACTCTTTTTGAATTATGGTTTTCTCAGGGTACATGCCCAGTAGTGGGATTGCTGGGTCAATGGTGGTTCTATTTTTAGTTTTGTTTTTGGTTTTGTTTTTTTTTGTGGTACGTGGGCCTCTCATTGTTGTGGCCTCTCCCGTTGCGGAGCACAGGCTCCAGACGCGCAGGCTCAGCGGCCATGGCTCATGGGCCCAGCTGCTCCGCGGCATGTGGGATCCTCCCGGACGGGGACACGAACCCATGTCCCCTGCATCGGCAGGTGGACTCTCAACCACTGCGCCACCAGGGAAGCCCTGAGGGCTTGTTTTAGAAGGTGAAACACCCACTCCCTCCCGGGAGGGCCTGGGTGTCAGTAGATCTCAAGATTCAAAGGAGGGGGAGATGCTTCAGATGACGGGGAGGTAGGTTTCGCAGGTGCCATGGCAAAATGAAAGGTAAAGGGGAGGAGAAGCTGATGGCAAGAAAGCAAGATGGCAGGAGGCCAGGCAAGGCTAACGTGACCCCTGACTTAGTACAACACCCCCACCGGACCCTTTGGCAAAGCCCAAGGACCCCACAGTGTGGTGTGATTAAATGTCGGGGAACCAGAAAAGCAGCCAGAATGCTGAGGACTGAAGGGGTTCCAGCAATGGAGTGACAAGGGAGGTGGGGAGGCCCCAGGGAGCAATGCCTCAGTGGGGGCCGAGGCCCGGCAGAACAGAGGCGGACGGACCAGGAGACCAGAAAGTAAAGCACATAGGTAGACGATGCTTTCCAGAATCTTGGCTTCAAAGAGGCTCCAGGAGCCCCGTGGTTAAATTCTCTTCCAAAGGCCTGAAAACCCTGTAATACCACCATTGAGCTATATTGCTTTCTTCTCTTTCTGGAAAAAAAGATAAACAAAGCATATTGTGATGGTTTATGATTCAAAGTCTCACCAAACTCTGTGTTCCCCTTTCGCACGAAGACATATTTTACATCATTGGTACAAAACGAATATGCAGCGTTTTCAAAAGTTCCGAGGGAAATTCTCGTCCCAAAATTGTGCCAATGACTGAACAGAGAGGGGCCTGCCTCGAGGAGGAAATGGAGCTTTGATCGGAAGGTGACCTCCCCCTTCCCTTTGAAACAGGTTGATTGGTTGTGGACACTCTGGGGCAGCTCCCCTAAAAGTTAGGGGATCCAATTCTCCCCACATTATTTTTTAAATACACCAAGGAGAAGACGGAAACCAGTGTGGTCACAACCAAACCTGCATGATGTTGTTTAGAGAGAAAAGGGAATGTAGAATAAACCTTCTGGACGGGTCTCTAGGTTTCTTGGTGTCTAGATATTTTCACCTCATTTCTCATTTTAACAGAACTAAAAATTAGGCTGAGCATAGACAAGGGGGGGTCCTTCTTGTTTATGTGGAAGGGGAGCAGAGTGACTGGAAGTAGCCGGATGGGGAAGGGGAGGCAAGGGGGAGACTTTGATGGGAAGGACTTGAGCTTGTTTAAAGGCTGATGAGAAGCACACAGTTGAGAGGAAAGAGGCTGAAGACAATGAAAGGTTCTGAGGTTGCAGAACCAATGGGAGGAGATGGATTGAGAGCTCGGGAGGTCTGGCCTTAGACAGAGAGAAAAAGGTGGGCGTGGGCGTAGCGAAGTTTGGTGAGGGGTGGGGGGAAGGAGAGCAGGAGGTTGAAATAAGTCCCGTCGGAGGCAGGCGTGCTCTCTGCTCCGTGCAGCAGGCAGGGAGGGTGTGTGTTCAGAGCCACCGCGGGGAGATGGGGGTGGAGGTGGAGGTGGAGTTTGGAAAAGCCGATGTGGGCAAAGGGAGAAAAGAGCTGGCCAGGGAGATAGGTTGGGGTGTCGGGATAGGAAGTTGGGGGCCCCCCAGCAACCATTCCCCCTTCTTTCACCGTGGTAGAAGATTTAATGGTCACCCAAGGGCCAGAAACAAGGGTTGGGATTTTGTTTCTGTGTGTTTGCTTGTTTGTTTTTTCCCTTGCCCGACCATGTCCACCACGCACCTCCTTTCCAGGTCCTGGAGTAGTCTCAAAACACATTCCGAGAGAGACTGGTGTCTGCAGCCCGAGCAGTGAGTATCAGATACCGATCCAGGCTTTCCGGGGACCCTGCACCCACTTGCACAAGGGTTCCAGCACCATCAACAGCCCAGCCTGCGAGGCGCCACTCGGGGCTCGGCTGGGAGGGAAGGAGGCCGCTCAGCTCCCTTGGGCGAGTTTTGCCCCACACGCTGTTGGTAATATTCATGTATGCCGACTTTACTTTGTGTTAATCTTTTTTACACAGCTTTTCTGAAACAGGACATACAACAAGGCATAAAAATACAAAACACCCACGGCCCTATCACCCGGCGTAAGGAGAACAACACAAACATACTAACAGGACGGGCGGGGGGCTGAGGGAGCGCGCGGCGGCCGCGGAGCGAGCGAGCGGGCGGGCTCGGTCCGGAGTGCGGGGGATGCGGGCGGCGGGCGCGCTGAGCTGCCGGGCCGGGCAGGGCCGGGGCGTGGGCAGCGGCCCCTCCTCCTCGGGCTGCAGGTAAGGGCGGCCGCGGGGAGCGTCCGAGGGGAACGGCTGGTCCCGGGGTCTCGGGGCCCGGGGTGAGGGGAACCGCCGGAGCGTCCCCCACTTCGGAACACCCCTAAACGTTATTGACCCCCAGAATTTAGAGGGGAGTACCCCAGAACCCATGGTCCAGAGAAAGGGAATGCCCTCCGAGAGGGGGACAGGCCCTCGCCCGCCCCTTCGTACCAGTTGGAGAGAGCTCCCACCCGGGGAGTCTCCCTCTAGGCTGCTCGGCGGCTCCACTGGCGCCTTCACAGACTCAGGCCTCCCGAAAGAGGCCAACAGAGGATTCGCACTGCCTCTCTCCTAAGGCCGGCGTCTACCTCAGAAGCTTAGGCCCTGACCCGTTACTCTGAGCGAGGTGGAAGACCCACGTTCCGGAAAGAAACTGTTCTGGGAAACCTGAGCCTGTGGGGTCCCAACTGGCTCTCTGGCCTCTGTGCCGTGTTGCGCGTCAGGGTCACAGGCGGTGGGATTCTAGGCACTCCGGGGCAGGTGGTGTGCGGCTGCCGCCCTCATGCAGTCAGCAAACATTCCGGCAGCTTTTTCTGTGCCATGAATTGGGCCAAGGACATGGCCGTGACCAACACCAGGCCCTTGCCTTCCTAGAGCCCGGAGTGTGTCAGGGGAGACAGCCAGGTAACCCCACAAATATAAGCCGGATTTACTCTAGGGTAGCGAAGCCCGGAAGATGTGAGAGCTCAGGGGAGATGCAGCTGAATGTGAGGTTTGGGGGAGGATCCCTTGACTCCTGAAAGCCAAGTAGGAGCCAGACAGAGAAGAGGTAAGAAAGTGGATGTATATCCTTAGTGCCTTTTCCACCTTTCAGCCTGGCGGAGACTAAACAGACTTTCCCCCGTCTGCAGAAATAGATGAATCCCTCTGTGTTATCCCTCCTTAAATGCACTTCACGGGGTGCCAGTTGCTGCAGAGACTTTACGGTATTTGAGCTATAAAGAGAATCAGGGGAAAAGGAGATTGCTTGTCAGGTTTGATTTCAGAGAGATCTCCATTGGAATCCACGTCTTTCCTTGTGTTTGAATTTGTTTTCATGATTATTATCAAAGATCGTGTTCCCTTTCAGAGCTGAGAACCAGCCTTGCTCCTGGATTAACAAGATCATTCAACAAATATCGCATACCTACTACCATTTACCAGACACGGTTTTAGATGGCAAGGATACACCAGTAAACACTCTTCACTGGGGTCACCGTTCTCATAGAGCAGGGAAGACAGAAATAAAGAAACAAATCAAATAAATGAGATAATTTCATTAAAAAAAAAAAAAGTACTAACAGAGGTGAATCCCCCAGTGTCCCTCTCTGACTGCATCCCCTCCCCCTGCCTCGAGGCACCCACTACCTCGAGTTTGGGGTGTATCCTTCCCTTGCTCCCCACCATGGGAGCCCAGAGAGGACAGCCGTCTGCGGTGGGTCACGTTGCAGGTGGGTGAAGGGGCTGCATTGCGGCGTTGCCATAACAAATAGGAAGAGAAATTATGGAAGCAACAGAACTCTCCTTTAGAGATAAAAATAGAGCAGTTTCAGAGGCAGAGACCAAGAGCTCTCTGTCACTGATACAAAAGCTCTGACACAAGGAGTGACAAGTTTAGTGAGTGGCCAGCTTAGGACACAGAAGCCTATGAGGGGACAACCCACAGGGCAATGACAGAGTGAGGGAGCTTGGACCAGGACTGACCCCTCCCAGCTACTCCTGGCCAAGGGTTCCCCGATATCCAGGTGAGGAGTAGTGACTGTTTACTAGCAGAAGGAAGTGGCAGCACAGCTTGGCTCTTCAGAGGTGGTCCAGGATGATCTGGCTGCTAAGTTGCGCTGAGTCCATTCTCTGCTGAGGGGTTAGTTTTTCCTGTTAAGTCAATGCTCAGATGGTTCTACCCACCAGGCTCACATTTGGATCAGGAAAATAAAATGGATCGTTAGGCCATCTTGGAGCACTTCCTAAGGGACAGATGAACGAGAGGCTGTTGGTTGACATTTAACTGTAGTTCCAAATTTGTCAACGTCTCCTTGCAATATGTCCACATCAGCCTGGAACTAGACTGGACTTGGAGGCCCGAGGGGCTGCCTGTTTTCCAGGCTGTGCTGCCAGCACTCTCCCCCTCAACCCTGTCGCATGCTGGGCACAGGCCGCCTGCTTGCATTGTAGGGTCAACTGCCCAAGCTCCTACCAAGGGTAGTTTTCTTTTCAAAACTTCTTTCTCCTCTCTTCATTCTTGGTATAGGTCACATGGTATGACAGCTTGAGCTGCCATAACAAAATGCTATAGACTGGGTGCCTTAAACAACAGAAACTTCTTTTTCACAGTTCTGGAGGCTAGAAGTCCAAGATCCAGATTCCAACAAGGTAGGTTTCATTCTAAGGCTTCTTTTCTTGGCTTGTAGACGGCCACCACGTCCCTGGGTACTCACATGATCTCTTCTTTATGTGTGCAGGGGAGGGGGAGGAGGAAGAGAGAGCTCTGCTGTCTCTTCTTCTTATAAGGACACCAATTCTATCAGATTAGGGCCCCACCCTATGACTTCATTTAACCTTAATTACATTTTAAAGACCCCATCTCCAAATATATACATCGGAGGTTAGGACTTCAACATATGGATTATGGGAGAGCACAATTCAGTTCATAGCGCATGGACACCTAACCAACTGCTCATAATCTGATCTGCGACTCCACAGAGAGTAGAAAAAGTAAACCTTCTATAAGCATTGGAAATGTTCTGTGTCTGGGTGGTAGTTATATAAAGGTGTGTGTGTGTATGTGTGTGTGTGTGTGTAAAAATTCTTTGATGTATATACGTAAGATTTGTGTACTTGACTGTGTTATGCCTCGATAAAAAATTCTTTTGTTTAATGAGCACACACACAAAAAAGAGAATCCAATTAAGGCTCTGAGGCCTTTGGGAATGAAGAAGGTAGCCTCTGATGTCTTTAGGCTAAGTGACACCAAGGACTTAACCTGTAGGAAGGGAAGGAACTTAACTTTTATTGAGCATTTTGGTTAGTCAGGGTGGTTCTGGATATAAGAAACAGAAGTTCACTCATGTGTCAAGTATAAAGTGTCCTATATGAATCCCAAAGAATCTGAAGAGCTAGGCGTCACAAGGGACAGAAACTTGGGGCATTCCCTCATTACTAGCTCTCTCTCTCTCTCTCTCACTCTCTTTCTCTCTCTCGCTCTCTCTTGCAGTTTCTGCCTGTGCCTATGCATCTGCCCCATTCCACTCTTTGGATCCATTTCCTCTCCTTTTTCCTCATGGTTCTAATATGGCTGCCACAGCTGCTTAGTCAATATGAGTCTCCATCCTCAGCTTCCACCATGAACTATTCCTTCCCTTTGTGTCTCTTAGGTCAGCCTCCTGAGAAGGGCATTTGGTTGGGTTCCAGCACACCTCTTTAAGCCAGTCTCCAGGTGCCAGTTAAATGGCTAACGTTGGGTCCAAACATCTGGAACCAGGAAGAAGGAGGCCATAGTACAGTTCAAGGTCATTTAAGAGCTAGGTCCTGAGTTAGGATAACTTCTTTTCAAAAGAGCTGTGGAGGGGCAGGCAACAAGTGATGAATATCTCAGGAATGGGTGTCTATTTAGTAGATGTTGGGATTTTCAGGATTTTTATATATTTTCTTGTAGTGTCTTTGGTTTTGGTATTGTGGTAATGCTGGTCTCAAACAATGAGCTGGGAAGTATTCCCTCCTCTTCAATTTTCTGGAAGAGTTTGTATAGAAGTGGCATTGTTTCTTCCTTAAATGTTTGGTAGAGTTCACCAGTAAAGCCATCTGGGCCTGGCGTATTCTTTGTGAGAAGGTTTTTTTAGCTGCAAATTCAATTTCTTTGATAAATATTGGGCTATTCAAGTTATCTATTTCTTATTGAGTGAGCTTTAATAGTTTGAGTCTTTCAAGGAAATTATCCATATCGTCTAAGTTATAGAATTTCTTGATATAAAGTTGTTCATAATATTCCCTTATTATCCTTTTAATAGCTATACAATCTGTAGTGATGTCCCCTCTCTCATTCTTGACATTGGTAATTTGTGTTTCCTCTATTTTTTTCCTAGTCACTCTGGCTAGAGGTTTATCAGTTTTATTCATTTTCTTAAAGAACCAGCTTTTGGTTGCATTGATTTCCTCTGTTGTTCTGCTGTTTTCTCTTCATTGATTTCCTCTTTGATCTTTGTTATTTCCTTACTTTGGACTTAATTTGTTCATCTTTTTCTAGTTTGTTAGAGTAGAAGCTTGAGATCAGTGATGTGAGATCTTCCTTCTTTTCTAATATAAGCATTTAGTGCTATGAGAACACAGGTCCTTGATGACATTCCTGTTCAAGTCTCATTTGAGGCCAGCCTAAATCCAGACCACCTGTTCTCAACTCTCTCAACATTAGAACCACCTGGAGGGTTTCTAAAAATACCTGTGCCTGGACCCCACCCTAGGCCAATTAAATCAAAATCTCTGGGAATGAGCTCCAGTATGACTAGTTGTCAAAACTCGCCAGGTGAGTCTAAGGAGTAGCCAGGATTCTCAATCACCACACTAGGGCAGTGTTTCTCAAACTGATAAAGGCAGTTTTGGTTTTCATTTCCAGTTTTATATTTCTATTATCCCATTGACCGTAACATTTTGTAAAATACAGTGAAAATGAACCATATGGTTTCTAGAAGTTTCCCTTATGAAAAGTGGTGTTTCCATTGCCTCATAAACTCAGGTGTTCTCATTATTCTTTATCATTATCAACAATGGAGGAAAGGAAGTTTGTAGAAAGATGATGTAGGGTCAGGCCTTTCACGATGGCTGTTCTCTTGCTCTTGTACATCCCCTCCTTGACCAGTCCCTGCTTCACCTACACCCTACTCACATGACTGTCCAATCCTCTTAATCATAGGGCTTTAATAGTAACTGCCTACGTGCTCGCCCCCACCCGCCCCAGCCGCTGGTTTCCCTGGTAACTGATGAGCCAACCTGATGTCAATTCCCCCTATAACTGGTAACGTCCTTCTCCCCATAGAGTTGCAAAGACTGCCCCTGTGTCCTGCTTGCCGTCTGCTGTACACGGTGGGGTGTCACTCCAGGACGTTGCTTCGGACATGTAAGATCCCCTGTCCAACCTATCACCGATGTCTCTGTCACTGTCTCTGGGGCCTTTCTTCAGTCTTGCAGCTGGCCAATTACAAGACTTTCAGACCTGTGGGGTGCAGCCAAACAGATGATCATGCATGTAGTTGCTTCAGCAGTGTAGTTCTGTCTCACTGTGGACCATTCAAGTTTTTGGATGATGTTGTATTTTAGTGATGTTGCACTGTCTAGATCTCTTGCGTATGCGTCAATAACTTCTTTTTATTGTTTAAACCTACTTGAGTTGGGTTTTCGGTTATAAGAGAATGATTCCAACTGAAGCACCCTATCATAGATGTATCCATCCATTCTGCAATCACTTGTTGACACATTATCCTCTCTTTCTCACTCTCCTTCCCACACAAAAGCTGCAACCATCCCAGACAAGGGCCATGGTTTGTTTGATGATGACTGTGTGATCACTCTGTACTCTCACTGTGGCTCCCTTTACTACAGGACCTTAACCAAGATGATACAAACTTCCTTTCCTCATTGTTGATAACGCTCAAGAAAAATGAGAACACCTAGGTTTAATAAGCAATGGAAATATCATTTTTTAAATAAAGAACACCTCTAAAAGCTACACAACTGCCGATATGAATTTTTGCATATTTGCATTGTTCTTTTTGATGTTCGAATCATCCCATATTTGACCACAGGGAGCCCCTTCAGGTCGGCTCCTGTGTCCTTTTAATCTGACCCCATGGACTTTGATACCTTCCTTGTTCATCTGTCCCAGCCCTGGAAAGGCCGTTTCTCAGGATCCCTGGTTCCCTTTAGCAGAGAATGATATTTAGAGAGTAAGATCTAGGCAAGATAGATACACTTTTTAAACACAGAAATTACATGAGTTTTCAAAAGATCTGTTTTTACCATAACTAGTGGCCTTTTCATTAAGTCAGTTAATGACCTGAAATCATTGGGATTTTGGGTGGTTTTGGATTAAAGCAGTTTCTCAACCTCAGCACTATTGACATTTGGGGCTGGGAAATGCTTTGTTGTGGAGACTGCCCTGCGCCTGGCAGGGTGTTTAGCAGCATCCCTCGCCTCTACACACTAGATGCCAGTAGTACCCTCCCAGCTGTGACAACCAAAAATGTCTCCAGACATTGCCAAATGCCCCTTGGGGTGGCAAAATCATCCCCCATTAAGAACCACTGGATGGCCTGTGGCTTCTGTGGAAAACATCCTGGAACAAACCAGAGAGACTCTGGCCCTGTGGCAACATCCTTAACAGTTTCCTGCCTCTATTTCCCTGTGTGTCTATTGGGACAATGGCTACAGGATAAAACAACACATTGTGGGAAGCAGTCTGACCTGCAAAGACTCATCGGCGTGAAAGTGAGGAGCAGACATTACATCATAGGCAGCACCACACTGAAGCCACATGTCGGTTTTTGCTCACTCTGCTGAGATGGTACAGCTTCTGATTGAACTGACTCAAGTCCTGAAGATTACTCAAACTCTTGTGTTCCCACCAGGCCTCTTTTTAGTGTCAGCCTTATATAAGAGCTTTCATTTTACTGTCACCAAGAGAAAGTCCCATTCAATTCATACCAGATGCTGAGTCGTCGTGAATCAATACAACAGCATCCAAAAACCACCAAAATGAATCATAAGGACAAACAGGACTTTTCCCCCAGCAAAACAGTGACTAAAATAGTGTTTTGCCCTTTTAGAAAAAAAAAAGTTACAAGGTTAATAAGACACGGCTTCAGGCCCTGCTTGTGTAACACACGTGTCTGTGGGCGTGAAGTGGTTAAATTGCGTGTCCTCAGCAAGACAGTGTATGAGGCCTGCAGCTGAGCCAGACAGAGGCTGGCGAGAGGAGGTGAGACTTGGACATCAGGGGCCCTAGACTGGGAGTCCAGTGATGACCTGAAACTGTTAGGCAATCCTCCTCCATGTGAGTGGCAAGGATATCTGAGACTCAGAGTTTAGGAATCTCTACCGTGGAGGAGAGGCTCTTGGGAACTGTGGAGGCTCTTCCAGGAAATGAGCATCCAGAATCTTCTCCCGATAGAGCCGGGGAGATCCCCAAGACTTGTTTCTCAGTCCTGCCTCTGCTCCCTGGATGCTGGGAATAGCACTCCGATTACCTATGGAAGTGAGAAATGGTATATGTCCTCCCTGGGGTGGGAGGGGGTGGGCCCACCTAGGCACTCTCTCCTGGCCTCTGACCCTTGAATGGAGGGAAGCAAAAGCAGAGAAGAGATGGCGGCTGACACATCCCCGTAGTGGCTGGATGAGTCTCTCAGTTGGTTCCTGCTTCTGGGTCCCCAAGGCCTCCCAGGTTCCTGTCCTTTGCAGACTAGGTTCTTCCAGTTTCCCCTTTATTGTGTGAGGGACTCCCTATCCTTCCAATGGGTTTCCTTTGCGACAAGGTCAGTGTCTGTTTTCCCACCGCAGCACCAAGTCATTGCTGTCAGAGGCACTGAGAGCTGTGTGTCCCATTCCATACCCCACAGACTACTGCAGGAGCCCGGGAACATGGGCTGCAGAGCCCTGCTCGTTGATATTCACAAGGTAGGAGTCAGAAGGTCTCCCCTCAGTAAAGGCAAAATGGGAGCAATGGAGGCCGAGAGCTCCCCGCAGTTACTGTGTCAACACTGATCAAGGAACTGAATCATCATATGATATCACTTACATGTGGAAACTAAAATATGGCACAGGGACTTCCCTGGTGGCGCAGTGGTTAAGAATCCGCCTGCCAATGCAGGGGACAGGGGTTCGAGCCCTGGTCCGGGAAGTTCCCGCATGCCGTGGAGCAACTAAGCCCATGCGCCACAGCTACTGAAGCCCACACGCCTAGAACCCGTGCTCTGCAACAGGAGAAGCCACCGCAATGAGAAGCCCGTGCACCGCAACAAGGAGTAGCTCCTACTTGCGGCAACTAGAGAAAGCCCGCACGCAGCAACAAAGACCCAGCACGGCCAAAGATAAATTAATTGATTAATAAATTTTAAAATGCTTTAAAAAATAAAGATAAACGATGGCACAAATGAACCTATCTACAAAACAGAAACAGACTCATAGACATAGAGAGCAGACTTGAGGTTGCCAAGGTGGGGAGGGGAGGGAGAGGGATGGACTGGGAGTTTGGGGTTGGTAGATGCAAACTATTACATTTAGAATGGATAAACAGCAGGGTCCTAATGTATCACACAGGGAACTATATTCAATATCCTGTGATAAACTGTAATGGAAAAGAATATTTAAAAAGAATGTCTGTATGTGTATAACTGAGTCACTCTGCTGTATAGCAGAGAATGGTACAACATTATAAATCAACTTACTTCAATAAAATAAATAAATAAAAATTTAAAAAATATTTGTCAAGATTTTTCTACCTTAAAAAAAAGTGGGGGGGTGCTTCCCTGGTGGCACAGTGGTTAAGAGTCCGCCTGCCAATGCAGGGCACACGGGTTCGTGCCCCGGTCCGGGAAGATCCCACATGCCGCGGAGCAACTAGGCCCGTGTGCCACAACTACTGAGCCTGCGCGTCTGGAGCCTGTGCTCCGCAACAAGAGAGGCTGCAATAGTGAGAGGCCTGCACACCGCGATGAAGAGTGGCCCCCTCTTGCCACAACTAGAGAAAGCCCTCACACAGAAACGAAGACCCAACACAGCAAAAATAAATTAATTAATTAATAAACTCCTACCAACAACATCTTAAAAAAAAAAAAAGGAACTGAATCATCAATGTGGGTCCAGTGAGGGACGCTGAAGTTGGACTAATGGACAGCTAAGCCCTACAGCACCAAAAGAAGATGGAGCTGTTAACAGAGAGTCCCTCGGTGCTACTCCAGGTTTCAGCAGTGCTCTGTGGAGGGGCCTGGGCATGCAGGCTCTGCTGCGGGACCCCTGGGCGGCCCCCAGGAATCTGTCTGGGCTGTGCCTCTGGACCCCTCCATTCTCTTACATGTTGTTTGGCAGCCCTACTATGTGTGGGAGCTCCCCGACTCCTACAATGACTATTTCAATTCTTCAGTCTTTCAAATCTCCACGGCCCTCCCATCCCCCTCACTCCCAGCAGAAGGTGAATTTCTTATGCCACAGAAAAAGTTCAGACCATCATATGGGGACCCCTTCAACTTCCCAACACCAAACCTATACCATCCTGCCCTCTAACCTTCCCCAACCTAGGCACTGTAGGATGTGTAGCAGCATCCCTGGCCTCTGTCCACTAGATGAACCCCGCTAGTAATGCCCCCTAGACATGATAATCAAACATGTCTCCAGACATTGCCAAATGTCCCTCGGGGTATAAAGTCACCGGTGAGAACTCTTTTTAATTTAATTTAATTTAATTTATTTGGCTGTGCGGGTCGTAATTGTGGCACGCGGGATCTTTGGTTGCGGTGTGTGGAATCTAGTTCCCTGACCAGGGATCGAATCCAGGCCCCCTGCATTGGGAGCACAGAGTCTTAACCCCTGGACCATGAGGGAAGTCCCTGCCGGTGAGAACTCTTGACCCAGACCAACCTCTGGCCGCTCTGTCTCAAACTTGTAGCCCACATCTGATCCATGGGAAGTGTACACCTACCTCTCAAATAGAGCACTTGGTAAAAGCGCAGCCACTGACAGCCACGCCTCCCCTGTAGATTTCCTCCCCTGGCTCTAGGGACCACCCTTTGAGTTCCTTATTTGGCCCCCCTAGTTGATTTGAGAAAATAGGAAGCACACCCCACGCCCCTTCTTTCCATGGTACAAGCCTCTCTTCCAGAAATCTCCTTTATAGTTTCTGGTCCTCTCTTGGGCTTTGCATCCATCCTCTTTGTAAGCTGGAGGTGGGTGGTCAATACAATGACTCAGAACTAGTTCTCAGACATTTCCCTTCCCAGTCCTGCTTAGGTGGTCTAGCATCCCACGTTGGAATCGGAGAGCAGCTGCCTCTCTTGGCGGGGGCCTCAGCCAACTGTGAGGCAGAAAGAGCTTGTATTCACATCCATGTGCCCCTTAGAACTGCCTTCTCTCTTCCTCTCAGGATCCTTTCTCACTTCGATTTATTCAACCTCTCCTTCCTGATTGAAGCTTTCCCACTGACATTTAAGCATGTTTAAATCGCTCCCATTTAAATAAATAAATAAAATAAAACTGCTTTGACCACAGAGCTCCTCGCAGCTACCTACCACTCTAATTCTCTCCTCCCCTTCAAAGCCAAACTAGTGAGAAAGCTCTCTACACCCACCGTCTCCCTTTCCTCACCTCCCACTCTTTCCAGTCTGGCGTCCACCCTTATCAGTCCCCCGAAACAGCTCTCACTGACATGGTCAGCGATCTCTGCAGAGCTGAGCTGAGGCTGGAGGGCAGGAGGCTGGCCTGACCCCACTCAGGACACTGGCCACGGGAGCAGCGGCAGGGATGGTGACAGCTGGCATTACCCAGAGTTGTGTGTGGGAACCGCAAAGGATAGAATGGAATTTCTGAGCTGTGTCAGAAAGAACATCTGGCCTTGAGTCCTGAGAATGTGCCCCCCACCTCCTTGCCCTCATTCATTCAGTCAGTCTTGATTGAGTACAGCTTGAGCCAGGCCCGGAGGTGGACACTTGTGTTACACTTTGAAGGACCCAGGCGTGGTCTCTGCCCTCATGGAGCTACCCATCTACTTGAGGAAGTAGGAATTAGTCAAAGAGCCGTGAAAGTACCCAATGACAATCTAGATGTTTTATAGAGGAAAAGTACACAGTGTGTGATGGTGGGATCTGATCTCACTGGAAGGTCTGAAAAGAGATTTTTGAGGCTGACATCTGATTGATGGGTAGGAATTAGCTAGTCCAGGAGAAAGGAGGAAGAAGAAGGGAATAAAAGCATTGGGGGAAAGGAGTAAGGGCAATGTTCCCCCCAGAGACCAGGCGTTCCAGAAGTGGAAGGGACTGGGAGGGGTTGGGGGGAGAGGGGTGAGACGTGCTGAATAGAAATTAGATTTTTATCTCTGCCTCGTAGTCTTTGTGCCGTGACCTTCTCCTGCCGCCTTCTGAGGGACTTCAGCACCCTTGGCCACCCTGTATGGTTAACCGCTTTTATTTCCTTTTCTCCCAGGGCTGTGTGCTTCATGGTCTAGCTCCTGCCTGTCCCTCCTGTAACCTGAATGGGAGCGTTCCACAGAGTTCTACCCAGGCCTTACTCTCTTCCCCACCCACTTCTTCTTTGACATCGGCTCCCGGTTTTATGGCCTCCCACTTCCAACAGATCTCCAGTCCCAGAACTCTCTCCCGACACCCAGGTTTATAGTTCCATTTGCCCAATGGTCATCTCCATGCAGACACCCTGCCACCATCTCAAACACGGCAGATTGTAGTTTTAAAATGTAAGTCTCTGGACTTCCCTGGTGGCACAGTGGTTAAGAGTCTGCCAGCCAATGCAGGGGACAAGAGTTCGAGCCCTGGTCCGGGAGCATCCCACATACCACGGAGGAACTAAGCCTGTGCGCCACAACTACTGACCCTGCACTCTAGAGCCCGCAAGCCACAAGTACTGAGCCCGCGTGCCACAACTATCGAAGCCTGTGCACCAAGAGCCTGTGCTCCGCAACAAGAGAAGCCACCACAATGAGAAGCCTGCGCACAGCAACGAAGAGTATCCCCCACTCGCCGCAGCTAGAGAAAGCCCACCTGTAGTAGTGAGGACCTAACGCAGCCAAAAAATAAATTAATTAAATATAATTAATTAATTAACAGAGCTTGAGTATTCGACCCAGATCTACAGAAACTTGGTGCACCTGGTGAGTTGTAAATAGCCTTTCTTTATGACGATAAGGAAACTGAAATTAAACAAAGGGTTTTGATTAGCTGATTAATCAAGTTGGAGCAAGCTCCCAGTAAAGCTAAATTTAACTGTGCCCTGCTCTGTATCCCAAACTGCAGATTTCCTCTTTTATGATTTCTTCCAGCTCAGTGTAATTGGATTGTTCAGTCTGGGTGATGAGTATGTGAGGGGGCCGTTACACTATTCTTCTGTGTATTTTTGAAATTTTTCATAATAAAAATCTAAAAAAGAAATTGTATCTCTTTCTTAATAAAAAACAAAACTAGTCTGTCTTAATTGGTTGGTTAGTGCTTATCTGAATGTAATCCTTAACCTCCTGGTTTGAGAGAATTGCCTGGACTCTAGAACATGCTTTTTGCAGGAAATCATGTGATATGAAACATATAACTGTGCGCTGAAGTTGCAAATGACATCATCAATGAATTATTTTTCCTTGTGCTCCTTTTCTTTGTTCTTCTAACCATATGTGTATATAAATGTGTGTGTGTGTGTGCTCTCTGAGAATTTCTGAGCAAGGAGGAAGTGGTTCAATCTGCTTGTCTCTGAGCAGCTGTTGGCTTTTAGAATAAAGAAGTGACTCTGCCTCGTTTCTGATTCAGATGCAGTATGAAATTTGCTTTCATCCACGTCTAAATTTAAACGCCTGCCTTCTCCCTCTGTAAAACTTAATCCTCTTCCCCATAACACTGTAGAAAAAAACCTTGGCTTCACAATGGTGTTTAGGTTAAAGATACAAGAGGAGTTCAGGTGTCGAGTGTAAGTAACGTCAAGGAGAGAATGCAAACTGGCTGGAAACCTGATGCAGCTCAGAAAACTGCATATGACAAAGACACTGCACAGCCTCTACAGGTATCTAGGTTAGAACGGCAGTGCACTAGAGCCTAATCAGTTAAGGGCATCATTGATGCATCTAAGAACTCAGCCCTCCCATGTCTTCAACCATAACTTTTATTCCTTCCCACACCTTCCCCACTCCTATCTTCATTTCAGCAGAAAAAGACAATCTCTCTTGACCAAAATCTGAATCGTTCAATATTATCAATTTGCACATTTCACTCACTTTATTTAAATTTTTATTTTGACGTAATTTCAAACATACAGAAAACCTGTAAGAACAGTGTTAAGGAACCACCATATAGCCCTTACCCTAGTCTCACTTTTATTTTCCCTCTCATTCTCTTTATTTCTAAGTCTTGCCAATTTTATCGGTTTTATTAATCTTTTCAAAGAACCAACTTTAGGTTTTCTCTATTTTTTTGTAGGCTTTCTCTTTCACCGATTTCTGCTCTTGTTTTTATTATTTCTTTTCTTCCTGTTACTTTGTTTTTTTCTTTTTTCTTTTTCTTTTTCTTGGAGTATAGTTGATTTACAATGTTGTGTTAGTTTCAGGTGTGTAGCGAAGTGAATCAGTTATACATATATATATATCCACTCTTTTTTACTTATGTATTTTTTTATCCACTCTTTTTTAGATTCTTTTCCCATATAGGCCATTATAGAGTACTGAGTAGAGTTTCCTGTGCCATACAGTAGGTCTGTATTAGTTATCTATTTCATATATATAGTAGTGTGTATATGTCAATCTCTTCCTGTTACTTTGGATTTAATTTGTTATTTTTCTAGCTACTTAAGTTGGAAAGTTAGATTATTGTTCAAACCTTTTCTTCTTCTGTAATATAAGCATTTAAAGCAATAAATTTCTCTCTAGACATAGCTTTACCTACAACCCACATATTTTGATATGTTGTGCTATCATTATCTTTCAGTTTAAGATATCTTAAAATTTCTCTTATGATATTTTCTTTGACTCATGAGTTGTTTAGTAGTGTGTTGTTTAATTTCCAAATACAATACTTGGGGTTTTTCTAGATTTCTTTTAGAATATACTCCATAAGATGTCAGTCCTTTAATATTTATTTATGTTATGGTCCAGCATATGGTCTATCTTGGGGAATGTTCCATGTGTCCTTGAAAAGAAACATCTGTATTCTGCAGTTATTGGGCATAGTGTTCTAGACACAGACATGGACAGAAGGAAGACAATGTGGAGACACAGGGAATACACCCTCAGAGGGAACCAACACTGCCAACACCAGGATATCACACACCCAGCCTCCAGAACTGTGAGAAAATAAATTTTGTTGTTTAAGCCACCCAATCTGAGGTACTTTGCTACAGCAGTGCTAGCAAATTAACATAGTTACTAAGTGCATGTATTTAGGATTGTTAAATCTTCTTGATGGACTGACCCTTTAATCAATAAGAAATTTTTTCTCTCTTTATGTCTAGTAGTATGCCACATCTTGAAGCCTACTTTGTCTGATATTAACATGACCCCACCAGTTTTCTGTGTGTTTTTATTTTTGTTTATATTTCATCTTATTACCTGTATTATATATGCATAATGTATTTTTCCATCCTTTTACTTTTGCTTTATCAGTGTCCATATTTTTAAAGAGTATCTCTTAAGACAGCAGAGATTTGGGTCATTTTTATCCAATTTGATAATCTCTGCCTTTTAGTTGAAGTGTTTAGTTCATTTACATATAATGTAATTGTTAACATGCTTTGGTTTAAATCTACCATCTTGCTATTTGTTTTATATTTGTCCTACCTGTTTTTTGTTCTTCTGTTCTTTTCTGTCTTTAATCAGATATTTTTAGTAGTTTTATTTCCGCTATTTGCTTTTTAGCTCCACCTTTTTGTATAATATTATCAGTTTAGCTCTAGGGGATTACAATATACATTCTTAATTCAGTACATTCTGCTTCTAATTAATTTATACCAATTCCCATAAAATTCATTACCTAAAAAGAGAATAATTCTATTACCCTCCCTGTCCTTGTGCTATTATAGTCATATATTTTACTTTCACATGTTTTAAACCCTGTAATAAACTATTATTACTATTGCTTTAAATAGTTGTCTTTTAAAGGAATTATAAGAAAAAATCATCTTTTATTGTTACCCATGTATGATGCTTTTCATTCCTACTTGTAGATCCAAGTTTCTATCTGATATCCTTGCCCTTTAGCCTGATGAGCAACATTTAGTACTTGTACTACAAGTCTGCTAAGGATGAATACTCTCAGTTTTTGCTTATCTGCAAATGTCTATATTTCATGTCATGGCTTCCAGGAGGAACTGTGGGGAACCAACAAGAAAAGATGCACAAGTCTTTCTGGTGAGATGATGAGTGAGAAAATTATAATTACTATGAATGGCCAATAGTTCAGGAGACACTGGGTTTTTAAAAACCTGTTTGGATGGGCAAAATATCTTTGTTTTGAGGTTGCAAATCTTTTACTGAATAGGAAGTTAAAACAGAGACCCTGGACCATTCCATAGGAATCAGGAAGGACAGTCACAACCAACAGCCCCTGTGACTGCTCCTCCCAAATCACAAATGGCTGCAGAGAGCACATTTCCCAGGCAGTTCCTGTATCTTTGTCAGGGGCAAAGCTGTAAGAACCATTACTCTGCCTCTACACTCCCCTCCCTGCCTAACTGAAGCAGAATTCTTTTTGCAGTAATGAATTCAAAGCCTTTTAGCAATGTTTCTGTGACTTTTTTTGCTGGTAAACTTTGATGTGTATCCCAGCCTTACATGGCAGCATGGTTTATCAGGGATGGTTGCTTTCTTAAGTTGGGTTCCTAAAAGCACATGTTGAAACGGGAATCATGTGCAAATGATTTATTAAGGAAGCGATCTAGGGAGAAACAAGGAAAGGAATGGGGAAAAGAAGTATAGAAAGGTAAGAAGCCAGGAAGAATATGATGTTGGCCAAGCCCCAACCTCAGCCTGATCCAGAGGGGAGTTCTGAAGGGTAAATTACACCTTGTAGTTCATCCCTCCTTAAACAAGGGACCTGGGCTTCCATACTCCTGAACCAGTCAGTAGCCACAGATCCAGGGAGGAGGGGTACACAAACTCCCAGGCAATTCCAGTTCCCTTTGCATGCTGGTGTGCAAAGTAGCCCCAGCAGCCCAAGGGAGAGCCTCTGAACAAAGTCACAGTTATAAACCACTAGAAACCCAGGGCACAGAAGCTGGAGGATGACAAAATGGAAATGGCGAAAGGGATTGTGTTATTGTGATTTATAATGAGAAATATACATTTGGTCTTTGTCCCTGACCCTGGCATAGAGCTCCTAAAATCCTTGGGATTTCCTATGTGATGAAAGCAATAAAGGTGCCTTTTAAAGTTATGTTAATGGGACTTCCCTGGTGGTGCAGTGGTTAAGAATCCACCTGCCAATGCAAGGGACACGGGTTCAAGCCCTGGTCCAGGAAGATCCCACATGCCTCAGAGCAACTAAGTCCGTGTGCCATAGCTACTGAGCCTGTGCTCTAGAGCCCACGAGCCACAACTACTGAGCCCGCATGCCACAACTATTGAAGCCCACGAAGCCACCACAATGAGAAGCCCACGTGCCACAATGAAGAGTAGCCCCCACTCTCCCCAACTAGAGAAAGCCCACGCACAGCAATGAAAACCCAATGCAGCCAAAAATAAATAAATTTATAAAAAATAATAGTAAAAAAATAAAGTTATGTTAATGAGGTGACTTGGGAAGCTGCTGGGTCACCTAAGGATGAGCTGGTTGCCAGGGGAACAAACCATGTCATTAGAGGGTTGGAACTTTCAGTCCCACCCCCTGACCTCCAAGGAGGGTAGAGGGACTGGAGATCGAGTTCAATCACCAATCGTTAATAATTTAATCAATCATGCCTAGGTAATGAAGCCTCCATAAAAACCCCAAAGTACAGGGTTTGGAGAGCGTCCAGGTTGAAATTCGGGGAGAGAGGTGCTCAGAGAGGGCATGGAAGCTCTGCACCCTTCCCACATATTTTGCCCTGTGCATCTCTTCTATCTGGCTGTTCCCGAGTTATACCCTTTTATAATAAACTGGTAATCTACTAAGTAAAATGTTTCTCTGGGTTCTGTGAGCTGCTCTAGCAAATTAATGACATCCAAGGAGCGGATCATAGGAACCTCCAATCTATCGTGGTTGGGCAGAAACCCAGGTGACAACCTGAAATTGTGACTGGCATCTGGGGTGGGGAGCAGTCTGGTAGGATTAAACCTTAACCTGTGGTTATCTATGTCCAGGTAGGTAGTATCAAAATTGAGTTGAATTATAGGACACACAGCTGGTGTGGGAGAATTTCTTGGTGTGTAGGAAAAAAACACATCAGAATTTGAATCCGAATCAGAGGGATCAAAGGGGATATAGGTGAGGCATCAACAGCATTTGCTATGGTAGGACAGTTATGAATGGAAGGCCTTGACATACTTAAAAAAAGTGCTTTGTACTACTTTAGTAGAATGTCAGTTAATGCACAATTTCTTTTAAGTCGGTACCTCTGGGAGCATAGTGGGAAATTTCATGGGCCAACCCATTAATATTTCAAGATGAGAAAGTCTTGTCTCTTTGATAACTTATACTTGCAAGAACCAAGGGCAAGATCTAGGCCATTTGATTCAGGTTTCTGCATATATCTTGGCCAACTTAGTTTTCAAAATTCTATTTTGTCATTTTACCCGCTTGATGAATCTACAGTGAAAGTCAACAGTGAAATTCTTGCTGTTTCTGAGAGACTTCCAGTTTGACCTATAAAGTGTGTGTCGCATTATATTAAAGGGTAGCAGTATTTCAAATCAGAGTGTGAAAACTTTTCACAGCTCTTTGATGATGGTAGTATATTATATTTTGCATTTGGTGATATTTCTATATATCTTGTGAACATACATTTCTATTTGTGTGATCAGTATTTCTTCATCTGGATGAAATTAAACAAAATAATCCTGTTGTGGATTGTGCCCTACCATTATATGCTTAAAAAGTGTCCGGCATGACAGTACTATGACCCACGGTGGAACATGTTGGAACACATCGATAGCTTTTATCAGACTTCCTTTATCATACCCAGCTTAATTCACATGAGCCATCCCACCCATCATGTGAGTAAAGTGAAGAAGATCCTTCGGCGCCCTCAAGTGGCCATCTGGGGAATACCTAAGGTGATCTGGCTGAAGACCATTTGGCCACTACAGATTTCCCCCTAAATTTGGGGCCTGGTTTTGGAGCAGAGCAACATTCAAGAAAGGTAAAGTTGTCAGAGGAGCCTAATTGATGGGTGAGGAAGGTAAAGCCATGGCCTGAGAAGAGAGAAAATGATCGCAGTAGCCAAAGCATTTTTAGCTGGAGTATCTCATAAGGCTTGTTTAGAAGATAGTTATAAGACATGAAAAGTCATTAATCTAAAGACATCTGGAGACTTATTTCACTTCACTGTTTTCCAGTTGGCCATAAATATGAACGACCCAAAAGTCATCTGGAACCAGTAAAAATATTGGCAGATCTGTTTGAAGGGTATGTGTTTTGAAGAAAGCAATCAATTCATCACCTATGCAGATGTCAGACACCAAAGAGGAACATTACTTTACCTTACAAACACTGAAACCAATGAACAGATCCATCTGTGTAAAAGATGACAGTAAGATGTCTGAGACCAGTACAGGTTCAGTCAAGTGGGCAGTTACCACATCTGTTGAAAACCCAGTGTATCAGTCAGGGTTTTGGCAGAAAAGAGATGGCACACTCAAAAGGGGACATTTCATATTGAATCACTATGCTGTGTACCAGCAGCTAACACAGTGTTGCAGATCAATTATATTTCAAAAACAAACAAACTCAGAAAAAGGGATCAGATTTGTGGTTACCAGAGGCAAGGTGTGGGGGGAGGGGAAAATGAAGGCAGTCAAAAGGTCCAAACTTTTAGTTAAAAGATAAGTACTAGGGATGTAATGTACAACACAAGAAATGTAATGAACACTGCTGTATGTTATCTATGAAAGTTGTTAAAGGAGTAAATTCTATGTGTTCTCATCACAGGGAAAAAAAATTTTTTTTAATTTAATTTTAATTTAATTTCTTTAATTTTGTACCTATATGAGAAGATGGATGTTTCCTAAACTTATTGTGACAATCACTTCATGATGTATGTAAATCAAATCACTATGCTGTACACTTTAAACTTATACAGTGCCATATGTCAATTATATCTCAATGAAACTGGAAGGGAAAAAAAGGGGACATTTCACAGAGGTTAATGGAGGGATTATTTACAAAAGTATGGGCAGGGTTCATGGAACTAACTGGCAACAGAGTAAAGCTACCCCCATGCTTGAGAGGGCAAAGGGAAGGAGTGGCTATTAGAACCTCAGAAATATGGCCTTGGTAAAGGATGCAGCCACTATTGAACCATGACCTGGCTCTCTACTCCCACCCTTTGATCTACTGCTGATGCATGTCATTGACCAAATCCAACTTCCTGGTTCACAGAGAGGTGTGGAGAGTGAATCTGGAGGGCGAAATGAAAAAGCATCTAGTACACAACTTCAATTTGTCTTTAAAAAATTAAGAGTATTTAACAAGATTTCCTGAGGTGGGGCAGCTCCATGGTTGGTGTATTAAGAGATGTTATGGAGGACCCAAAGTTCCTCCATCTTTCTCCTCTGCCCTCCTCAGGCTAGATTCTGTCACAGTCACAAGAAGTTGGCTGCAGCTCTAGGTGCCACACTCAGGCCCAACCGTGATCAGCAAAAGAGAAAGACTCTGTGGGGGGTCTATATTGGGGAATGAAGAAACTTTTCTCAGAAGCTTCCCCGGGAGATTCTTCCCCATGACTCACTGGCAGAACTGTATCCATACTGGACCAATCTCCACTCAGGGGAATGGTACCCAGTTAATCAAGATTTGCCCCTGAACCAGGGACAGTGTCAGCTTCTAGGGGAGGGGAGATGTGTATAGACATCTGCAAGAAATCAAGATTCTGTTAACAAAAAGAATTGGAGAAAGGTTGTATGAAGGCAAACAAGGGTGTGTGCAAAAACGGGAAGACAGATAAGAGGTTTTTAGTATGTTGGAGTTGAAAGTGAAGATGCTGGGTTTACCTGGGGACAATGTGTAAGGGTAATATGACCATCCAAGATGAGTAAAAGTTAATACTAATATACTTGGACTGTAGATAGGAATTGTATTTTGGCTTTTAGAAAGAGTGCTATACCTGAAGAGGAGAAGCCCCCTCCCCATTCAGAGGGCAGCCAAGACAAAAACAGAAGAAGGCTCTAATGAGATAGATGTCCTAGCCACAGAACACAGGCTGGAGGCACATCTGGTGCAAAGAGAATTATAATAGGCAACGGGGAGTTGTCTCCACCAGTCTTTGTACAGCAAAGGTAAATATTGCTTTTTAATGGCAAAAAAGAGTGACGTGCCTGCTAGAAGCAAGGGTACCTAATGTTGGGGCTGACAGGACTTGTTTAAGGGAAGAAAAAGCCTTTTAGATTTTAAGACCTAGGTAATCATTTAATGGGGTTAGCTTGAATTAGATGCAGTAGAGGTTTTATATTTGAGGTATAATTTAATATTTACTGTCGGCAAAAGCCAGACATGTCCAAGAAGGTATGCATTTGTGAGATTGTAGTGAGCCCAGGTCCCTTGAGTAAAGCTACTTCCATAGAAGAAAATGAGTATCTCTTTTTTACTGATTTGTCATGTCCAACTAATGGGCTTACGACAGGCATAATTGTAATTTATTTTAGAGGCTTTGTGGCCCTTGAGGGCACATGAAGAAAGGGAGATTAAGAAATCTCATTTGGACCTTTTAGTGAGGAGGCCAACAGAAGTCTGTTAATATATTGGATGAGAACAGTTTCCAGGAAATGTTATGTTATTTAAATCACTTTTAAGAATTAGTACAGGAGTTCTGGCTGAAAATATGGATTAAACATGCACATCTAGATTCATTCCCTCTAAAACTCCTACTAAAACCTACTAAAGTGATTTTTTTTAAACTACAATAAATCTACAAAAATGAGAGAACAGAGGAGACAGCACTAACAAAATTTTGGAAGCCAGACAGCAGAAGAGAAATGTTGACTTTTAGCAGATCCAAGAAGAGACATTTCCTGAGCCAGTAGTGGGCAAAAGTGAAAACCATCCCAGTTTATACCACAGAATCTTTAAAAGGCACAACCACTGACAGAACCAGGTATCTCTGGAGTTGGGAGTAAAGGAGTGATGTCATAAAATAATGAGGATTGGGCAAAAGCAGTTTGAAATATCCCTAGATCCCCTTACCCGCTGCATACTTTTGGGCTTCATTTCCCATTACTTCACTCATTATGACCATATTTTCTTTTAATTCTTTGAACATATATTCTTTTAGATTTTTGAACATATTTATAATAATTTCCTTAAAGTCTTTGCTAAATCCAACATCTGGACCATCTTGAGGTCAGTTTCTATTGACTCTTGACACTTTGTTGTGGTTGTCTTTACTATGGGTCACATTTCCTTGTTGTTGTTTTTACATATGTAGGAATTTTAGATTGTTTAATGGACACTGTGGATGATACATTGTAGAGGCTCTAGATTCTGTTATCTGCTTGACTTCTGGTATCTATTTTACCCTCAACTCTGTAGCAGCCTCTCTGTGAAAAGCCTTGGGTGGTCTTCCCCTATACATGTGCATCCCGGCCCTGAGCCAAAGATTCACAGGGGACCTCCCACATAGACTTTTGCCTCCCACACAACTAGCTGCATCCTCTCCAGTGCCATGACCTGTAGATTGCAGCTGCTTCAGAGCCCTGAGCTCTGATCTCTGCCTCTTCCACACAGCAAGTCAGCCCTACTCTGCTAGAACTCCTGCTTGTTGTGCTGTGGTTGGAAAACTGTTCCCCAGCAGAAAGCCAAAATGATTTGGGGCACATCTCATGAGTTCCCCTTCTCTCAAGGATCACTGTGATGTACTGCCTATTATCCAATACCTGAGAATGGTTGCTCACATACTTTTGTCCAGTTTTATTGTTGTTTATGGCAAGAAGGCTAATCTGGTCCCAAGGATTATATCATAGCTGGACCCCTTCCTCACCTGATATACTTTTATTTCTTTCTGTTATCCTCCTTTCCCCTCCTCTTCATCCACTTAAGCCAGTTCTGTGTTTATTGGTTCAGAGGAGAGATGAAGTGGTAATAAAAGTAGAAAAACAACAGTTCCAAAAAAATAATTCCAAAAACCTAAGCCTATTAAGAAGGTAACGTTCTCTAAGGAGACTGGATAAAAGCCCCTGAAGCAGGGAGAAAGAGAAATGAAAAATTGATTTCTAATAGCAGTGATGAAGTGGGTTCAAGAAAGAAAGGCCTGGGGCCCTGCTTCCTGGGCAGCATCCCTGGGAACATGATCGTAGAGATGGCACTACTGTCTAGGGTGTCCAGGCAAGCCATGTCCCAGCCTCTCCAATATTTCCATGCCCTTGTTTGGCAATAAAGCAGCAGAAAGATTCCCATGGCCCCCAAACTGGGAATGGAAGTTGAGGACAGAGTCCACTGACCTGAAGTAGGTGCAGGAACAAGGTACTCCTCTGTGACTGATGAGGGAAGATCCAACCCATACCTTGCACAATGTGAGCCCCTAGAACTTAGACGCCATCTAGCAGAAAGGAAAGAAACCTCAAATTACCAAGATTAACTTGCTTCCACTCTAGCTGATTGGGAGTTCAAAAAATAAATTATTATATAAAAATAAAATACTATTTATGGTACATCTGAGTTAGTAAACTGAGATTCCTGCTATAATAGTAAAGGGCACCATTATATCTCTTTATGGAGAACTTTACATCCATTATTTCATTTAAGTTCATCTTATTGAATGAAAGTCCATTACCTCATACTCCCTCTGATGATTCTTCTGACATACAGATGTACCTGCGTGAGGAAAAAATGATAATAAAAATGTACATTTACTCTGTGCCAGGGATTATCATGCAAAGGGCCTTATGTCACTTAATCCTCATACTAGAGCTATGAGATATATATTATTACCTCCATTTTACAAACGTGGAAGCTGAATTTCAGAGGTAGACAATGATTGTGGTTTTTAGATTCAAACCCACTAGAAGCTTTACTTTGTATTACTTGCAATCCGTGGGAGAAAACTAGATCCAGGAGTCTAATCAGCAATATGATTTACAAAGTGAGCTTACTTACAATTTAAATAAACAAATTTCCTTATATCTGCTACAACAAACATTCTAAGATGAAATGAATAATCTTCTTGGCTAAATATTGTATTCTGGGGAGACATCAAACAAAAACTTTGTAGTTAACATTGTTCTTTCTATTCCTTTATCTTTCTGTACTTTAGTTTGGGTATTTTCTATTGGCCCATCTTCAAGTTTACTAATCTCTTGCCTCTGCTGTGTCTAGTCTGCTGCTCAGCCCATCTGAATGCTTCCTTTCAGATATTCTATCTGTTCATCCTAGAATGTTCATTTGGCTTTTATATATTCTAATTCTCTGTTGAAATTCCACATTTTGTCACCATTTGTTCATTGTTCCTAGTACTGTCTTTAACATATTTATTTATTTTATTTATTTATTATTATTATTACTTTTTTTTTTTTTTGCGGTATGTGAGCCTCTCACTATTGTGGCCTCTCCCGTTGCAGAGCACAGGCTCTGGACGCGCAGGCTCAGCGGCCATGGCTCACGGGCCCAGCCACTCGGTGGCATGTGGGATCTTCCCGGACTGGGGCACGAACCCGTGTCCCCTGCATCGGCAGGCAGACTCTCAACCACTGCGCCACCAGGGAAGCCCTCTTTAACATATTTAAATGGTTACTTTATTTTTAAATTTTATTTTATTGAAGTATAGTTGACTTACATGTTAATTTCTACTGTACAGCAAAGTGATTCTGTTATACATATATATACATTCTTTTTCATATTCTCTTCCATCATGGTTTATCACAGGATATTGAATATAGTTCCCTGTGGTACACAGTAGGATCTTGCTGTTTATCCATTCTGTATAATAGTTTGCATCTGCTAACCCCAAACTCCCAATCCATCCCTCTCCTACCCTCCCCTCACTCATGACAACCACATGTTTGCCTTCTATGTCTGTGAGCCTGTTTCTGTTTAATAAAAGTTCATTTGTGTCATATTTGACATTCCACATATAAGTGATATCATATGCTATTTGTCTTTCTCTTTCTGACTTACTTCACTTAGTATGATAATCTCCATGTCCATCCATGTTTCTGCAAATTGCATTATTTCATTCTTTTTTATGGCTGGGTAATATTCCATTGTATATATATACCACATCTTCTTTATCCATTCATCTGTCGATGGACGTTTAGGTTGCTTCCATGTCTTGGCTATTGTAAATAGTGCTGCAATTAACATTGGGGTACATATATTTTTTTGAATTATATATTTTTTCTGGATATATGCCCAAGAGAGTAATTGCAGAATCATATGGCAAATCTATTTTTAGTTTTTGGAGGAACTTCCATACTGTTTTCCATAGTGGCTGCACCAGTTTACATTCCCTTACATGGTTAAAGTCCTTGACATCCAGATCAGGTATGGGTCTGCTTTTATTGTCTCATTTTTTTTTCTCTTGATTATCAGTCACATTGTCCTGTTGTATTAGTTTCCTACTACTGCTATAATAAATTACCACAAATTTAGGGGGCTCAGACAACACTGATTTGTTATCTTACAGCTCTGGAGGTCAGAAGTCCAAAATCAGTCTCACTGGGCTAAAGTCAAGGTGTCAGCAGGGTGGGTTCCTTCTGAAAGCTGTAGGGAAGAATCCTTTTCCTTGTCCTTTTCAGCTCTAAAGGCCACCGGCATTCTTTAGCTTGTGACCCCTTCTTCACATAACTCCTACCTCTCATTTCCATCCTTACATCTACTACTAACTCTGACCTTCCTGCCTCCCTCTCATAAGGACCCTTGTGATTTTATTGGGCCCACCTGGATAAGCCAGGATACTGTCTCCATCTCAAATCCTTAATCACATCTGCAAAGTCACTACATTCACAGGTTCCAGGAATTAGGACAGACACATCTTTGGGAGGACATTGTTCAGGCTACCATACCTGCTTTTTCTATGACTTGTAATTTTTTATCATATGCCAAATATTGTGTATAAAAGAATCACAGATGTTGAGATTAATCATATTTTCCCCTACAGGGTTTACTTATCCTCTGTTAGACATATATCTTAAAGGGATGATGCCTCAATCCAATCAGGAATTGAGCTGAGTTGGGGTGAGTTGCAGCTTTAGTTGGACTCAGTACACCTCTGTTTTTAGTTATCTTGAGAGTGAGATCTATCTTGTGTTTTTGCAGGCCCTTCTGCCCAGTGAGACTCCATCCTCCAAACACCAAAAGATGTAGATCTTGTGCTGCCTTTCCAGCCCAGGCCCCCAGACAGGCCCAACCCCCTCCATCACCACCCCTCAGTCTACCCCAGCACTTAGCAAGTATCCCATAGGAAAAATGAGCCTTGCATCTAGATTCTAGTCTATAATGGCAGCTTGAGTGGCCTCAATAGTCTCTGTAAACTAAGCTCAATCTTCAGCCTATGCCCAGACTTCACAAATGACCCAAGGAAAAAATGACCAACAATCTCAGCTCACCTTGAATGAGCTCTTCCTTCTCTGCTCCCACTGCTCTCTGATGTCCTTTAAAATATGGTTTTTGTAATTTATCCTTCTTTTTCCCCAATTGTTGCAGCACAAATGAAGACCTACTGATACTGACTACATCCTACCCAGAAGCAGAAGTTATGGATAACATTGAATATTCTAGAAAGAACTTTGTAGTTAACACTGGATATCTCAGAAAGCTTCTTGCATCTTCTTAGCAAACATAACAAAAGACAGACTATGCATAACTTTAAATTTAATTAAGATCTTTTCCCATCTACCTGGTCTCTTGACTCTGTTCTGTTTACTTTGCTCTTGAGTGGTTAGGAGTGTAAATATACTTATCTTACATACTTTGAAAATTTAATGTATTTGGTATAATAGAATTTGTTCTTACTAAGGCTTATAAAATACCATTGCAACCTCTCGTTTTTTGTATTTTTAAAATTATGTGGGACTTCCCTGGTGGCGCAGTGGTTAAGAATCTGCCTGCCAATGCAGGAGACATGGGTTCGTGTCCTGGTCCAGGAAGATCCCACATGCTGGGGAGCAACTAAGCCCGTGGGTCACAACTACTGAGCCCACTTGCCACAACTACTGAGCCCACATGCCACAACTACTGAAGCCCATGCGCCTAGAGCCCGTGCTCTGCAACAAGAGAAGCCACTGCGATAAGAAGTCCAGTCCGTGCACTGCAACGAAGAGTAGCCCCCGCTCGCCGCAACTAGAGAAAGCCCGCACGCAGAAACAAAGACCCAATGTAGCCAAAAATAAATAAATATTTTAAAAATTATGTAATTAATACTACGAATAGTAACAATCCCAAATGTGCAAATGTAAAAAGATATAAAAGGATATATAGTGAAGTCATTCCCATGACTTCTTCCCCCATCCACCAGTTTCCATTCTCCAACAGGTATCCATGATTATTAGTTTCTTGCTTATCAGAAAAGTTCAAATGCATACACAAGCAGATACATATAAACACAATTTCCCCCTCCTTTTCTACATAAACAGTAGTATACTATGCCTACTATTTTACACTTTGCAATTTTTTTTTTTTCAAACATGAAAGGGAATTTGTCAGCTCGTGTAACTGAAAAGTCCATGGCTGATAGCACGGCAGCATCCAGGGCCTCAGACAATCATATCACAACCCAGCTTCTTTCCCAGTCTTGCCTGCACTCTCCTCTGTGGTGTCTTCACCCTCAGGCTAGCACCCACCCCTCTTCCACATGGTGCTTCCCTCCCAGTCCCAGCTTCAGAATAACATCCTGACAGTTCGATAACCCCACCAAATAAGGCACACCGGCCATGTTCCCAGTGAACCCTAGCGAAAGTCTTAGGGAGAGCTGCCATTGGACTAGCTGGAATCACAGACCCATCTGTGAACCAATCACTGAGGCCAGGCTGGGAGGGTGATGCTGATTGGCCAGGCCCAAGTCACATGACCACCTCTGGCTACCTAGGCTGAGAGAAGTCAGTCCGACAATGGCGTGAGTCACCTGGACCAGGAATTGGGAAGCTGGGTGGTTCTCCAAAGGGATATCAAGGTGCTATGAATGGAAGGTCCGTCGCAGCTGAAAGCAGCAGATGTCTACTGCAAAAGGTGCTCTTTTGTTGTTTTTGGTTTTTTGGCTCTTTCATGCCTGGAAGCTGCTATTTTATGCCTAACACGTGTATAGCTGAGGCCGCACATGGCTCCCAGCACTGGCCAATTGGAAAATGCCGCAAGGTGAAGAGGGGCTGCTCTGTTTCCCTAGATTCTGTATTTGTCTATTTAATGTCTATTAACCACAGGGCCAAACTGACAGCCAAAGTTGTTTACATCTGCCCTGGGATCCTGCTTTCATGAACAGGTAAAGTTGTATAACAAATCCTCCAACCAATCCCGGATCCATTCCCACAACTACCTCCTTTATGTAATCCCACACACCATGTCAATATTCCTTGAGTCAACCCAGGGCCAGTTACCAGACATCTAGGGACAGCCCCTACACCCCAAATCCTGCTGGAATTATTCAAACCAGGAGTTTATCAGGTAAACACTCAAAAAAAGTGGGGGAAATGGTCAGAGACAGGAGACAAAGAAAAACGTGACGAGTGGGACTTTATCCACCTAAAGATACAGCTGTTCAGCTGTTCTAAAAGATTTTGTTTAAGAGGGGAAAAAAGTAGGGGATGTTGAGAAGGGGACAGAGGAGGCTGCTGTCTAGAGGCACTGGGCCCTTTCCCTCCCTCTTTTCCCTTAAAGCAGAAACTAAAACCCACTGGCTTCAGGGAGCTAAAAGCCTAAAACAGAAGAAAAAAGGGTGATCAGGGAATAGAGAAAAGAAAACAAAACCCTAGACAACAGGAGGAGAAAATTAAAGATTACTAAAATATTTTTGTATATATATATAAAATATTTTAACTAATACATAATAGATATATATGTATATATGATATCTAACTAAATTAAAACAGGTCTTTAATTTGACTCAGTTGGAATTCGAAAATTTGTATGTAAAAATGTATATATTAAAAGAATTTATCGCAAAAAGATAAAAAAGGGTGCTGATTGGCTTTTGTGCCTCTGCAGCCTTGGTTCTAAATTAACTTTAGCATTTGCTAAAAGGTATCAACTGAGAAAACTTTATAGACTTAATCAATACTGGGGCTCAAATTACAGTTATACCTGGGGATCCCACTAAATTTAAACATTGTACCCCCTATAATCTTAGAAAAGGAACTAAACATAAAATAGAGAAAAAAATAGCCTTTAACTACAGCCTTACCCAAGTTTCCCATAGTCATAATACCTATTGCTCTAAAAATATCTCACGTTGGGCACACACACTCTAACACAATGAATACTGAATTAAAATTAAATCTTTGGCCGTTACAAATTGGCTTGATACAATGGAACTCCACAGACCCCTTAGTTAAAATAGTTAACATGGCCCATTGTAAGTTAAAAGAGGGCCTTCAAGGATTAAAACTTATTATATAAAACCTAATTAATAAAGATGTGATTGTTCCCATTGCTTTTCCGTTTGATAGCCCAACTTTGCCTGTTTCTGCTGGGAAAAAATAAAGGATGCTGTACTAGTTAGCTTGGGTTGTCAAGACAAAATACCACAGACTGGGTGACTTAAACAACAGAAAATTATTTTCTCAAAATTCTAGAGGCTGGTGCCAATGCAGGGGACACGGGTTTGAGCCCTGGTCCAGGAAGATACCACATGCCGTGGAGCAACTAAGCCCGTGAGTTACAACTACTGAGCCCATGTGCCACAACTACTGAAGCCTGCGTGCCTAGAGCCTGTGCTCCGCAACAAGAGAAGCCACCACAATGAGAAGCCCATGTACCACAAGAAAAAGTAGCCCCTGCTCGCCGCAGCTAGAGAAAGCCCACGCGCAGCAATAAAGACCCAACGCAGCCAAAAATAAATAAATTTTTTAAAAAAATTCTAGAGGCTGGGAAGTCAAGCGTTAAGGTGCTGGCTGACTCAATTTCTGGTGAGGCCTCTCTTTCTGGCTTGTAGATAGCAGCCTTCTTGCCATGGCTGCACATGGTAGACAGAGGAAGAAGTATTTCTCTCTTCCTTTTCTTCTAAAGTCACCAGTCCTTTTGGATTAGGGGCCCACCCTTATGCCCTCATTTAACCTTAGTTACCTTCATAAAGGCCCTATCTCCAAGTACAGTCATATTGACGGTTGTGGCTTCAACATTGTAAATCTGGGGAGGACACAAACATTCAGTCCATAACAGGTGCCTCATGGTGGATTACTACAACATTAATGCTCTGTTCCCAGCTATTAGGGCCCCCATACCCAATATCTGATACTATTAAAATTACGGACTCTATCCAACTAGTAAATATTTTGCTCTTATAAATTTGGTTAAAAACATTCTCTTGCATGCCTGTTTCAACAGCCTTTCAGCTGCAGTTTGCCTTCACTTCTGAAAGGACACAAGATACCTTTTCCAGGCATGGGTACCTCAACAGTTTTGCCACCACATAGAATCTTTGCAACACGATCTTCACTGTGTTCACCTTTCTCCAGGAGCACAGGTATGGCATTATATTGATGACATCCTCCTCCAATGAGACTCATTTAACACACTCTTTACGGACATATAAGTTCAACATTTTTTAGTCCTTTTTGCGTCCGGTGGCAGTGTATTTACAAATTTTACTTCCAAATCAGCAGACACTTCCATTAGTGCCCTCAGAAACTCCTTCACTGTAGTCTTTGGCAACCTCTTCTCATGTCTCCTGGTGTCTCTACACCACTTTTTTTTAAAAAATTGGAGTATATTTGCTTTACGATGCTGTAAACTTTGCTGTGTTAGTTTCTACTGTACAGCAAAGTGAATCAGCTCTATGTATACATATATCACCTCTTTTTTGGATTTCCTTCCCATTTAGGTCACTACAGAGCAATGAGTAGAGTTCCCTGTGCTATACAGTAGGTTCTCATTAGTTATCTATTTTATACGTAGTTGTATATATATGTCAACGCCAGTCTCCCAATTCATCCCACCCCTGCTTCCTCCCTTGGTGTCCATACGTTTGTTCTCCACGTCTGTGTCTCTATTTCTGCTTTACAAATAGGTTCATCTGTATCTACACCACTTTTGATGGCCGTAAGTTGCCCAAGAGTTTGTGATTCAAGAAACTACCCGTCTTAGCCTCATGCTGTACACTATTAAAACAACAAATAGCAGGCTACATCCTGGACTCTCCTGGAACTAGAGGCTATCACAGACCCCCAAGACCGTGACCCTCTGTACGCAGCTACCCATTATGCTTTGGGTCATGGACACTGCATCCCACAAGCTCAGCACAGCTACAGAGTCCTCCCTAAGACAGGATGGAACCAAACATGGGCCCTCTGGCATATTCCACCTCCAGGGGGTTGGGGGTGGCTTCCCCTGTCTTCAGTCCCTTGCCAGATGCCATGGTGCTGAAGGAAGTCTCCCCACTCTGAGACCCCTTGGCTTCCTGAGAAGCCCATTGGCATTAACTGAGTGAACAGCAATGCTGTTTGTAGACGATGCGAATGGCACTGCTAACCATCATATGTGATGGAGCTTCATGGAATATTGCTGCTTTCCATCCCTTAACCTGGATGTCCCTGATGAAGGACGGGACCCAAAGGTCAACACAGTTGGCCAAACTTTAGGCAGTCATCTTCACATTAGATGCTCTGGCCAACAAATGGTCCCACCTTCACATTTATTATAAACTATTTGGCTCTTACGTAAAAACTGTCCCTTCCAAGGTAGAAGACTGGGAATCTCTTACCTCATAGATACCCAAAATATAAATCAAAATCACACATGTCTCTACTTATATTGAGGCCGCAATACAAGGCCTTGTCAGGACCCTCCTTATTCCCTTTGGGGTTACAGACGTTACTGGTAGTAACCAAGACACACATTTCACTTTTCAAAATACACAATGCTTGGCTCTTGGACAAGGCATTCAGTAGAACTGCATGTCCTTAATAGGACCTAAATAGCCAGTTTAACTGAGAGAACTAATGGTCTCTTAAAATAACTCCTTTTAAGATTCCAGCCCAGGAAATAAACCTCTAAATGTGTCTTTATGTTGCCCCTGGCCTTTAACCTATCTGCAAATTTTCAACCCTGTCTCCATTCCATAAGGGCTGGAGACCAGATCTAGGCTCATACTCCACTGACACCCATTAACTATAGATTGTCCCATGGGCCAGGCAGCTGCCTGCCTGATATGGGACCCAGCTGAACCCAAACTTCCACCATAAACAAAGCTAAAAAAACAAGTGCAGCTGTATACTTTCTGTTGATTACAGAAAGTTGGGGCACTTTCATTCGTTTACAATCCACGGGCCAAATTCTCCAAGCTCCGTTGTTTCAACCAAGCGTGGCAAATGCTAAGATCCACACTAACCTGAGTGGATGCCCACTTCAAAGGGATATCCCAAGTCCCATATCCCAGATGGCATTGCCCTGGCCCAGGAGTTCACCACTGGAGATGCCATCACCCCAACTCAAGACCTCACCTTTGGAAATGATTTGCCCTCCTGTGACAGAGATGACTTCACCTGGACACTGAAACCTCCACCCCAGTGATGCCCATGGATGGCCTCTCCTAAGGTAAAAACTGGACACAGGGCAGTTTTGCTTTTCTTCCTTTGATATTAGATATTCTATTTCTGAGCTTGCTGTCTGCTTAGCTTGTGACTCTTGGTATATCCCTTGTTCTCTGCCAAAACATACACCCCTAAACTCCCATGCCTAAAGGGAAATTTTGTGGAGATTATTACTATCTGTGCCATTCTAAAACTTATAGAGATTATTACTTTCCCCAGAAGGCACCTCCCCCATGTCAGTCAACCCGTTGACCCCTTGGGGAGAGGACCACTCACTCCCCAGTGCTGTGTCCTACTTGTGCTCTGCATCTCGAACATGACCTCTCCTTCCCCTTGGTTACACACAATACCACTAATCTTTACGTATACTTTGCTAAATTATCAGCTCATACCCTCCCACAACATAACTGCCTGACCCAAGAAATACACCAAGACGTTATTGTCACTCATACTTTTAACATACTGTACAACTCCACCAAAATATTATTAGAGACTCCTGAAATTTCAGATCTATTTTCTTGCCTAATGCCATATAAATGGAAAACCAGTTTTTCCAGTCAATTATGGACTGACCTAGAAGCACTCTTTATACTTCTACCTGTGTTCCTTCTTTCTACTTTCATAATAAAATGTTTCCTGTATCGTTTAGGACATCCTATGCCTTACTCCATAAAAGTCTCCTTATAATCACCCCAAAGTTTCTTAAAGTGATGCCAGATAACCACAGAGCCAATTGTTTTGTGTTTTCTTAGATTCTGTATTTAGCCTTTTGACATCTGTTAACCACAGGGCCAAATTAATAACGAAGGTTGTTTACATCTCCCCTACAATCCTGCTTTTGTGAGCATGCAAGTCATATTACAAACTCTCCAACCAATCTCGAGTTCATATCCACAACCACCTCCTTTATCTAATCCCACACAACATGTCAATATTTCCCCTGCCCTAAATCAACCCAAGGCCAGGTACCAGACATCTAGGAACAGTTCCTGTCCCCCACAGTTCAAAAGAATTATTTAAACTAGCCGATCCTAAGCTATTTTCCCCGCTATAGCTTGCCTTTCCTGCAGAAACCCCAGTAAAGGCTCTGACTTTGGCTTTCCCCTTGCTCCTTTCTGCCTCTTGACCAAGCCTGATGCTTCCCCATGTGGCCACATGTGGTGTGCCTCCTCTTCTTGGGAAACATAAGTAATAAATTCTTCTTTCAATGGCATCACTTCTCTCCGTGCTGTCACTCAATCACTTCCATAAATTAAAATTCTGCAGTTACAGTTGAGACAGGAGCTGCCACTGCTGAGTTCTCAGAACTGGAACACCAGGTTTGTGCACGTATGTGCATCTGTGTGTGTGCGTTAAAGTGTATGTGATATAAATTTTACCATTTTAACCATTTCTAAATGTACGGTTCAGTGGCATCAATTACATTTGCATTGTTATGCAACCATAATCACTATCCATCTCAAGAACTTTTTCATCACCCCAAACAGAAACACTACCTATTAAACAGTAACTCCTTATGACACCTCCTCACCCCCAAATCCTAGTAACCGTTATTCTGTGTTCTCTCTCTGAATTCTAGGTACCTCATGTAAGTAGAATCATAAAATATTTGTCTCTTTGTGACTGGCTTATTTCATTTAGCATAATGTCTTCGAAGTTAATTCATGTTGTGGCATATATTTCATTCCTTTTTAAGACCAAATAATATTCCATTGCATGTATATACCACATTTGTTTATCCACTCATCTGCACTTGGTTTCTTTCCACATTTTGACTATTGTGAATAATGCTGCTATGAGCTTTGGTGTACAAATATCATTCTCTACATAACAGCCAGAAAGAGCTTTCTGTTCAGTCCCTTCCCTCATAAAAACATATGGTAAATTAAACCACAATGAGATACCATAGAATATCTACAGATAGCTAAAATGGAAAAGACTGACAATTCCAAGTGTTGGCAGGGATGCAGAAAATAAGGAACTCATACAGTGTTGGTGGGAATGTAAAATGGTACAATCACTTTGAAAACAAGTCCATTTTTACCAGTTACCCTATGACCCAGAAATCCCATTCCTAGATACTTACCCAAGAAAAATTAATGCATATATTCACGAAAAGACCTATACAAAAACATCCATTGCGGCTTTATAATAGGCAAAGGGAAAAAACGCAAATGCCCATCAGTAGATGAATGGATTAATAAACTGTGGTGTGTTTATACAATTGCATACACTTGTTAAAGAATAATTTTTAAAATCTAGTATAATCATGACTCACACAGATATAAAATGAATGTGTCAAAGGTTTTATTTAAGTCATTAATTAATGAGAGACCCAGAAAGATATTACAAAGTTCAGAGGAAAATTCAAAGTACCGCACGCACATGTATATTCAAATGAGGAATAACGAAATGCTTTACAAATAGATGCAAAACCTGGCAGAACTGATCAGACCCACAGTGCAATAATAAAATACATCTCCTTGAACACAATTTGCATTTCTATACACAAGAATAGGTCTTTTAAAAAACTAACAGAGTTATTCTTTACCTCAAAGACAATGAAAGGTATGGAGCCCTCATAGAATCAGATATCCCAGAACGGTGTGCTAGACAGCACCTTGTTTTTCACTGGATACTCGGTAATGTTTTTTAGACCATTTCAAAGTTTTTCACAGTTTTCCTCTACATTACACAGTAATAAAAGAGAATGAACTACTGGTACACAAACAGATGAAGCACACAGATACTATGTTCAGGGTAAAAAAAAGGCAGACAGAAAAGAGTATATACTGTATGATACCAGCTTATGCTGGGGGCAGAGGTAGACTCCACAAAGGAAGCTCCACAAGAGAATCTTATGGGGTGCTGGAAATGGTATATAACTTGATTTGGGTGGTGGAGATATATATATGGCATATATATATATATATATATATATATATATATATAAAATACATGTAAAATCATTGATTTTACTTAAGATTAGTACATAAGACTCTCCCTATCCCACTTGCCCCCAAATCCAACAATTGCCATGTACCTTCAGAGTGAAGTCCAAACTTGAGGTCTGTTGTCTGTTTCCTCTTGTGTACCATTTCTATTTCCCCTTTTCCTGACAGGTCTGTTGTCTGTTTCCTCTTGTGTACCATTTCTCTCTATTTCCCCTTTTCCTGACAGTTAGTCTTTCCAGTTTCATGGCCTTTGCCTTCAAATCATACCTGTTATTTATCTCGCAGGTATCAGGACACCTTCTGAAAGCCTTACCTTACTAAGTCTATCTAGTCTACCTCTACCCCCAGAGTAAGCTGGTATCATACAGTATATACTCTTTTTTTGTCTGCCTTTTTTTACCCTGAACATAGTATCTGTGAGCTTCATCTGTTTGTGTACCAGTAGTTTTCTCTTTTATTACTGTGTAAAGTAGAGGAAAACTGTGAAAAACTTTGAAATGGTCTAAAAAACATTACTGAGTATCCAGTGAAAAACAAGGTGCTGTCTAGCACACCCTTCTGGAATATCTGATTCTTTTGGGCTCCATAGCTTTCATTGTGTGTGTGCAAATCTGCCATCCTAGGTGCCTCCATAACATGGGTCAGCATTCTTATAGCTTGTGTACCCTTTGAGTCTAAATGTTAGAGGCTTTATTCTTTTGGTAAATTATTCACACCTGGGCTTTGTCCCTATCCTGCTTCCTATGTGGCCTTTTTTGCTATTAAAAGTCTGCTTAACTTACTCTGCTTTTGCTTTTTCCTACAGAGTAATTTAACAGCGATGCGTTTTGATTGGCTGCACCGTTCGGTTTTGTTTTTGTAACATTTTAAAAAAAGGCAGATATCACACACAAAACAGGGCAGAAGCAGATTTTAAGTTTTTCTTAAAAGAGAAATAAATGAAGGAAGAAAAGAAAGATCTGGCATCACAGGGCCCACAGTCCCTCGTGGAAACAATCAGCTGGAACCTCAGGTACTGCACACGTCCCTAGAGGCATCTGAGTTTGATACCCCTTTCTCCGTCAATGACAATTTCCAGTTGCTCATTTAGAAGAGAACGGGTGGGGCAGAGGCCAGCGTTACCAGGAGGGTGGAGAGGACAGCCGAAGCCTCAGAGACAGACGGTCAGAACCAAAGAGATCGGGGTGTAGAGCCTTGGCCTGGTCTGTGGGAACTAGTAAATCTCAGGCTCGCTTAAACTCCAGGGTTTTCAATACCGCCACGGTCCAATTCCAGGTGCGTGCTTTACTTAAGTCTTTATCGACGCCACGTAACATACTTAAATCAAAGAACCCCACCAGCCCCGGAAGCCCTGGGTTCAACCGTAGTCATCTGACCTTGCATTCCAGGCTCTGATTGGGCTTTGGGAATACGTGCCCTTCCTTCTCAGACCCTTACGGGGACCCCGCCCCAGCAGCCCACGGGGGCGGGGAAAGGTGCCACAGGGCGACGGTATTGGTCGGCTTCTTCAGGACGCAGCCAATCGGAATCCGCCTACTTCCGGCGTGAAGTGAGCTGGCGCGCGGCGTCAGGGCGCGGCTGCGGCGCGGGCAGTTTGTATCGTGGTTCCGCCCGCTTCGAGACTGGGAGAGGTGAGTACCGGCGCGCGCTGACTTTTGGGCCCGTCCTCCTGTCCCAGCCCCGCTACTGGCTACGCGGCCCGGGGCTGGAGAGGAAGGCCTCTCCGGTTCCTCCCGTTTTCCTCCCCCGTTCGGCTAGGCCTGCTGAGTCCTCTCGTCGGGCGAACAGCATGCAAGGAGAGCGCAGACGCACATAGATCCTCAGATGGGGAAACAGAAGCCTGGGGGCGGGGGCGAGCTTTGCCAGGCTGTCCCAGGACCTTGGTGGCAGAACCGGCCTAGCACCCAGTATGTTCTTGTTCGTGTACTCCAGTGCCTACTAAGATGCCTGGCACAGAACAGTCACTTCCCAGATTTCTGGCACTACCCCCATTTCCCTCCCGAGGGATAACCAAAACTCTGTACTTTGTCTATGGCTTTCTACAATCATGAGCCAGGCTGCATGTATTCTTAGTATCTACTGTGTGCCACGTGCCCGGCACCCCTTTACCTTATAGTTGTAGCTTCGCAATACCCCAGCAAAGGGAAATGGTTAAGGACACAGACTGTATCAGATTGCCTGAGTTCGGAAGCCGGCTCCTGCATGTACTAGCTATGTGACTATCCAACTGTTACTTAAAGTGCCTCAGTTTCCTTTTGTCATATGAGGGAAGTGACCTACTCTACCTCCTGGAGATTTTGTTATTATTGAACGACTTAATATATGCAATAAGTGCTTCAAAGAGTACTTGACAACATAGTAAGGGTTCTATTATAACCACCCAGAGAACTGGATAAGATTGTCCTCATTTTATACATGGAGACTCTGAAGCACAAACAATTGTCTCTGTGATGAAAGGGCATTTGGTGATTAAATGCTAGAAATAGGATTTGAACCAAGAACTGCCTGACTCCAAAACATCTTGCACAACATGGGGATTTCACCCTTACCCCTCACCTGCCCTTAGGTTACTTGGCACTTTGGACACCTAGTGGCCTGAGATGGAGCAGGTACCTGACAGCTCCTGGTGCCACCAGCGTGGATAAATAGCACTCCTGTGCCCCTGTCAAGATGAACGGGCAGTAATGAGAGAGACTGTGTGAGCGACCAGAAATTGGAGAAGGCGGGAGATAGAGTATTCTGTGTGAGGAATAGTAAATAGTATTAAATTGAGCCAACGTTTAGTTAGCCAGGCTGCTGTCAGAAAGTAGCTTGTAGTCTGGTAGGAGAAATATGGTGCATGTATCTTTTTGAATTCGTGTTTTCATTTTTTCTGGTTATATACCTAGAAGTGCAATTTCTGGATCAAATGGTAATTCAATTGTCAATTTTTGAGGAACTTCCATATTGTTTTCCATAGTGGCTGCACCATTCCCATTAAGAGTGTACAAGGGGGGCTTCCCTGGTGGCGCAGTGGTTGAGAGTCCGCCTGCCGATGCAGGGGACACGGGTTCGTGCCCCGGTCTGGGAAGATACCACATGCCGTGGAGCGGCTGGGCCCGTGAGCCATGGCCGCTGAGCCTGCGTGTCCGGAGCCTGTGCTCCGCAGCGGGAGAGGCCACAAGAGTGAGAGGCCCACGTACCGCAAAAAAAAAAAAAAAAGAGTGTACAAGGGTTCCCTTTTTTCCACTTCCTCTCCAACATTTGTTATTTGTTTTTTGGGTTTTTTTTCTTTTTTTTGGCTGCACCCCACAGCTTGTGGGATCTTAGTTCCCCGACCAGGAATCAAACCTGTGCCCCCTGCAATGGAAGCGTGGAGTCCTAACCACTGGACCCTGCCCCCCAGGGAATTCCCCAGCATTTGTTATTTGTAGGCTTTTTGATGACAGCCATTCTGACAGATGTGAGGTGATATCTCATTCTTGTTTTGATTTGCATTTCTCTAATAATTAGCAGTGTTAAGCATCTTCTCATGTACCTGTTAGCCATCTGTATGTCTTCTTTGGAAAAATGTCTATTTAGATCTTCTGCGCACTTTTTGATTGGGTTTTTTGTTTACCAGCACCACTTGTCGAAGAGACTGTCCTTTCTCCATTGTATATTCTTGCCTTCTTTATTGTAGATTAATTGACCATAGGTGTGTGGGTTTTATTTCTGGGCTCACTGTTCTGTTGCATTGATCTATGTGTCTGTTCTTGTGCCAGTACCATGCTGTTTTGATTACTGTAGCTTTGTAGTATAGTGTGACGCCTGGGAGGGCAGTACCTCCAGTTTTGTTCTTTTTTCTCAAGATTGCTTTGGCACTTCAGGGTCTTTCATGATTCCATGTGAATTTCAGGAGTATTTGTTTCAATTCTGTGAAAAATATTGTGGGATTGCATTACATCTGTATATTGCTTTGGGTTATATTCTGTATATATTCCTTTTAAGGGAAGGAAGGGTAGAAAAAGAGGTCCAGTGTAATTGTAGAATATTTGAGGGAGCTAAATGCCACAAGACCCTGTGGGTCTCCATTGCCTGTAGCATGATACATGAGGCCTTTGAGCAGTCTCCTCTAACCACCTGCTAGTCTGCCTCAGTCTTTGCATGAATAGTGTATAGACTACCCTTCACAACCTCCACCCTGTTTGGAAGGTTCCAATTGTCCTTCAAGATCCAATTCAGTGTTCTTTGGAAAACTGCTCTATGATTTTCCTGAGTTTTACCTTCATCTGGGAAGCCATAAGACTTTTAAGAAAAGACTTTATTATAGGACTTACCCATTTCATTGTAATTTTTTATTGACATGTCTGTTTCCTGCTAGTCTAGAAGCTCATTGAAGGAAGTAATTATTTCTTTTCTCTGTCCTCTAGTGCCTCCTACAATCCCTGGCACAGAGTGAAAATACAAGTCATAATCAACTAATGGAAGTTCTTGGTGTTATGACATATAGACTTTGTTCTCTAGAATGGCAGGGAACTATTAAGTTTACTTTGTCTAAAAAGTCCTATATCTTTTTTTTTTTTTTTTTTTTTTGCGGTATGCGGGCCTCTCACCGTTGTGGCCTCTCCCGTTGCGGAGCACAGGCTCCGGACGCACAGGCCCAGCGGCCATGGTTCACGGGCCCAGCCGCTCCGTGGCATGTGGGATCTTCCCAGACCGAGGCGCGAACCCGTGTCCCCTGCATCGGCAGGTGGACTCTCAACCACTGCGCCACCAGGGAAGCCCAAGTCCTATATCTTAATGAACCATATTCTCAATGTCAAGAAAAATATTGCAGTCATAATCCTGTCTTCCAAACACTTCAGCTATTTTTATTTTTTCATAAAATTTAAATTTTTAATTTTCTAAATTTTAACTATGCAAATTTATTACTGTAAGCCTAATATACTCATAATTTACTGAGTTTTTTTCAGTTTTAAATTATTCCATGTAGCTTCTTAGTCTCCATGGTAGTCATTTATCTTGTAAATTATCACATTATCCCACCCTCCTTCCTGGTTTAATAGGTGTGAAATGTTGCTTCATGCTATTAATTATTAGAAGAATTGAACATTTTTCCATGAGATTATTTTGTCTTTGTATATTCTGGTGAACTATGTGTTTATACTCCCTGATCATTTGTTCACAGGAACTTTATGTGTTTTTAATATTAATCCTTTATTTGTTATTTGTTGCTAATTTTCTTTCAAAAAAATTTCATATGTGAAAGTAGATACATTTTTCAAACTACATAGTGTGTGTGTATATATATATATATATAAATACAAAGAAAACTTATAAAGTTTAATTTTACATTAAAATTATATAAATGTAAAGAATAATTATAAAATTATAATTACATGTAACTGTCATCCAAATCAAGAAATCTGGGGTACTTACTAGTACCCCAGAAGTATGCTTCCCTCATCATAACCTCCTCCCTACACTAGAGGTAACTGTTTTCCTGTTTTGTGTAATAATAATTCTCTTGTCTTCCTAATTTACCCATATATGCAACCTGTAAGTAATGTAGTGCAGTTTTGCTTGGTTTTGAACTCTATAAACGGGATGGTAGTTTGTGTATTCTACTTTGTCTTTCTCATTTAGTTCAACATTACGTTTGTGAGATTCTTCCATATTGTAAATACAGGTTTTTAAAATTTTTAAATAATTTTATAATTGTTAATAAAAATTTATTTTGTTGCCATAGAATATTCCATTGTATGATTGTGCCACAGTTTATCCATCCTGCTTTTGATGACATTTATGTTGGTTTCAGTTTTGAGCTATTAATGTTGCTGTGAATGTTCTTGTTCATATTCCCTGCTGCACATGTTCGTAAGTTTGTATATAACTAAGAGTAGAACTATTGGGTCTAAGGATATGTATAGGTTTTACTTTTCGATCTAATGCCAAATTGTCTTCAAAAGTGGTTGCACTCCTACCAGTGTTTGTTTGTTTATTTATTTTATTTAATTTTTATTTTTTGGCTGCGTTGGGTCTTCATTGCTCACTTCTAGTTGAAGTGAGCAGCGGCTCCTCTTCATTGAGGTGCATGGGCTTCTCATTGCGGTGGCTTCTCTTGTTGCGGAGCACGGGCTCTAGGCACACGGGCTCAGTATTTGCGGCATGTGGGACCTAGAACACGCAGGCTTCAGTAGTTGCAGCGCGTGGGCTCAGTAGTTGTGGCGCACGGGCTCTAGGGTGCACAGGCTTCAGTAGTTGTGGCACGTGGGCTCAGTAATTGCGGCTCGTGGGCTCTAGAGTGCAGGCTCAGTAGTTGTGGCACACGGGCTTAGTTGCTCCGCGACATGTGGGATCTTCCCAGATCAGGGATCGAACCCGTGTCCCCTGCATTGGCAGGTGGATTCTTAACAACTGTGCCACCACGGAAGTCCCTTACCAGTGTTATTAGACTTTCCATTGCTCCACATCCTTTCTAATATTTGATATTGTGTATTTAATTTTTGTCTATCAGGTAGGTGTATGTATTTTCTTATGGTTTTAATTCCCTGGATTATTAATGAAGTTGAGCACCTTGTATTTATGGACTGTTTTCTCTTTTTAAAAGTGTCTCTTCAAATTTTCTGTCTTTTCCATGGAGTTGTCTATCTTTTTCTTATTTTGTAGGAGTTATTTTTTCATTCCACATAGTGGTTATTTATTTGTTAGTTATATATATTGCAAATATCTTCTACTCTGTGGCTTTTAAAAGTGGATTTAATATAATTTTAGTCAACAATTTTTAAACACTTTTATTGTAAAATATTTTTTAACTTTTTATTTTATATTGGAATATAGTTGATTAACAATGTCGTGATGGTTTCAGGTGTATGCCAAAGTGATTCAGTTATACATATACGTGTATCTGTTCTTTTACAAATTCTTTTCCCATTTAGGTTGTTACATAATACTGAGCAGAGTTACCTGTGTTATACACTAGGTCCTTGTTGGTTATCCATTTTAAATATAGCAGTGTGTACATGTCAATCCCAAACTCCCTAGCTATCCCTTCCCCCCACCCTGTTGTGAAATATTATATATTTCATAGAGAAAAGTGCAGAAAACATCTATATAAGCTGTGCAGGAATGGGTTAACATAGTAGGCCTGGGAACTTGGGTTTTGAAACCTTTCCTAAGCTGATAAGGTTCTTTTGCCCACCTGTGGCACTAACACTTGCTTTCATTCTGAGAATCTGAAATTTTGGTGTTAAAGCGTTCCTATGTGACCAGCCCTGGATAAAAACCCTAGACAATGCATCTCTGGTGTGTTTCCTAGGGCAAAAACATTGTGCACGTGTAGCTGCAGTTTTCTTGAGAGAGAATGTGCTCTCTGGGAGGTAGAGAGCATATAGAAGCCAGCACATGGATTCCTACAGACTGATGTGTCTTTTCCTCTTGTTGCTCTGTTGGTGTGTCCTTACTGTCTGTTACGGTAATAAAACTTAGCTGTGAGTTAGGACGGTATGCCTGCGGTCGTTCATCACTGAACATGAGGGAGTGGTCTTTGGGGACCGTGGAAACAGCAGTTTAATGACATGTATCAAAGCAAACACCTCTGTACCTATGTCCCAGGTAAGAAATAGAACATTGCTAACACCCTCAGAAGCCTCCTGTCTATTAACACATATATGTGGAATCTGAAGAAATTGGTATAGACGATCTTATTTACAAAGTAGAAATAGAGACACAGATGTAAACAAACGTATGGATACCAAGGGGAAAGGGGGGGTGGAATGAATTGGGAGATTGGGATTGACATATATACACTATTGATACTATGTATAAAATAGATAACTAATGAGAACCTACTGTATAGCACAGGGAACTCTACTCAGTGCTCTATGGTGACCTAAATGGGAAGGAAATCCAAAAAAGAGGGGATAAATGTATATGTATAGCTGATTCACTTTGCTGTACAGTAGAAACTAATACAACATTGTAAAGCAACTATACTTCAATAAAACTAAAAAAAAAAACAGGAAGCCTCCTGTCTGCCCCTGTCTTATCCTGTACCCCAAAGATAACTATTATCCTGACTTTTGTGCTAATCAATACATTGCTTTTCTTTATATTCAGGTGTCTCAAGTCTTAGTGCTGTTTTAGCTAGTTGGCATACGAAAGATTCTCAATTAAAATGCAATTCAGTTTTTCTAATCTTTTTCTTTTTTGTTAGTGCTGTTTGTATCTTGTTTGAGAAATCTCTTGGAGGTTATAAAATTATTCTTCTGTATTATTTTCCAGAAACTTTATTGTTTTGCCCTTTACATTTAGATCTGCAGTTCACTTGAAAATGATTGATGTGTATGGAGTGAAGTAGGATTTAAATTTCATTTCTTCCCACGTAGATATCCGATATTCTAGCACGATTTACTGAAAAGACTCCTTCCATAGTGTTCTGCTATGCTACTTTTGTCATAAATTAAGTGTCTTTATATTGGCTTGCTTGTGGGTTCTTTATTCTCTTCCACTGGTGTTTGCCTATCCTAGCATCAATATCTCACTGTTTTTAAAGTAGTTTTTTAATAAGTCTTTATATGTCTGCCAGAGCAAGTCTTCTCATCCTATAGGTATTCAAGAGTATCTTGGCTATTTTTGGAATTTTGCATCTCCATATAAATTTTACACTCAGCTATTAAGTTCCTCCGGGGGAAAAAATAGAATTTTGATTAGAATTGCATGAAGTTATAGATCAATTTGGAGAGAATTGGCATCTTGGCAGTATTGTTGTCTTCCAGTCATGATTATGGTACAAATATTTGTTTGATTACTCCTTAATTTCTCTTAATAATTATTTATAATTTTCTGAATAGAATCATAGACATAGTTTGGTAGATTTGTTTTTTTGATATTTAAATTTTTATGCCATTGTGAATGGTAAGTTTTCTGAAATTTCATTGTCTAATGGTTTATTGGTGGTACATAAAAATAGAATTAACTTTTGTATATTGACCTCATATCAGCAGTCTACCTAAACTCACTGCATTAGTTTTCTGCTGTAACAGATTACTACAAATTCAGTGGCTTAAATCAACACAGATTTATTATCTTACGGTGCTGTAGTTCTGAAGTTGAATGAGTCTCATTGGGCTAAAAATCAAGGTGTTGGCAAGGCTGTGTTCCTTTCTGGAAGCTCTAGGGAAGAATCTGCTTCCTTGCCCTTTACAGCTTCTTGAGGCTTTCCTCCTCCATTAATCTGAAGATTCTTTTAGTTGTTCTATATACACGGTTGTATCATTTGTGAACGTTAAGGTTCTTGCTTCTTTCCAGTTTATTTACTGTTCTTGCTTTATTGCTCTGGCTTAAATTTCCAGTGCACATCATATGGAAGTGGTGAGAGTGGGCATCCTTGTACTGTTCCTGATCTAAAAGGAAAAACTTTCTAAATATCACCTTTTTGGAGGTTTGTTTATTTTTAAATTATATATCCCCTCTGTAGGGTTAAGGAAGTTCCCTTTTACTCCTTGCTTGATAAGAGTTTTCATAATGAATGGATTTCATTGTGAATGGATATTTGATTTTATTGTATGCTTATTCTGCAGCTCTTGGGAAAAGTCATACGATTTTTCTTCTTTAATAATTTGGTAAACTATATTAAATGATTTTTTTAATGTTGCCAATCATACATTCCTGAGACAATACAACTTGGTCATAGTATATTTTATACATGACTAGATTTGGTTTGCTAACATATTGTTTGGGATTTTTTGCAGCTACATTTATGCATAAGAATTAGCCCGTAATTTTTCACATTGAACTGCCCTTGCAGAATTCTGTACCAAAATTATGATAGCCTCATAGAGTGAGTTACGAGGTTCAGTCTTTCTGTACTTTGGAATCGTTCATAAAACTGGAATTTTAAATAAATTTTTCATTTAAAAATTGGAATATTGTCATAAATGCTCAGAAGAATTCACCAGCTCTCAGGTGTTGATGCTGTCTTTAAGGGTAGATTTTTAGCCACAGATATTTCTTTAAAATGGCTATAGGCTATTAGGCTTTCTGTTTCTTTTTGAGTGAGTTTTGATAAGTAAGTTTGTGAAGAAATTTGTCCCTTTCATCTAAATTTTAAATTTTATTGGCCCAAAGTTGTTCATAACAACCTATTACTATATTTTAATATCTATATTATATGTGGTTGAGTTTCTTCTTTTAGTCCCGATATTGGTTTATTTATGCCTTTTCTCTTCTTTTAATGTCTTTTAAATTAATGAATTAATTAATTTTTGGCTGCGTTGGGTCTTCATTGCTCCATGTGGGCTTTCTCTAGTTGTGGCGAGTGGGGCCTACTCTTCTTTGCAGTGTGTGGGCTTCTCATTGTGGTGGCTTCTCTTGTTGCGGAGCACGGGCTCTAGGCATGCGGGCTTCAGTAGTTGTGGCATATGGGCTCAGTAGTTGTGGCTCGCCGGGCTCTAGAGCACAGGTTCAGTAGTTGTGGCACATGAGCTTAGTTGCTCTGCGGCATGTGGGATCTACCCGGACCAGGGATTGAACCTATGTCCCCTTCGGCAGGCAGATTCTTAACCACTGCGCCACCAGGGAAGCCCCTTCGATAAGTCTTTTCATAGAACAAACTTGGTTTATTGGTTCTCTCTATTTTATGTTTATTATTTTAGTTCTTATCTTTATAATTTTCTTCTTTGTATTCTCATTGGGCTTATTTTGTTTTTTCATTTTCACAAATGAAAGAGATACGAGATAGATGCCTACTGCTCATTAATTTTCATTTGTCCTTTCTAACAATTAAGGCTGTACGTTTCCCTGTAATTACTTCTTTAGTTGCGTATCACAAGTTTTTTTATATGTAGACTTTCATTATTATCCAGTTCAAAAATATATTCTAATGCCCACTCTGTTATCTTATTTGATCCATGGTTTTTTTTAGTAAGTATATTTCTTTATTTCCAAACATGAGGATTTTCTGGATCCATCTCTCTCCTTCTTTCTCTTTCTCTCTTTTTTTTTTTCTTTGAAAAATTAAAACCCTGTGGAAAAGTAGCAGGGTTAGTCCAGTAATAATATGTCTTCTCAAATGTGCATTTTGCATTCTAAAAATAGTTCACATTATCAACCTTAAAAATAAAATAGCCAGTTATTTTACTAGCAAAATGAGCTTATTCAGTAATGGCAGAGGAATTGCCATTTAGGACATGAAAACTATAGCAAACCACGGGTAGGTCTGGAGAACAAAGGAGAGCAACCTTACTTTATATAGAAAAAGGAGAAGTTGCGAAGGGCTGCTCCAAACCACAGTCCGTTGGAGGAATGTGAACGTTCAGAGTGTCTGAGTTGTTGGAGTTCTCACTGACTGGACTGTTGCTCAACAAGGAGAGAATTGGGTAATAAAGTAAGCTTCCCGCCCAGGAACGTGAAGTAAGTTGTGAAGGAAGGTACATGTGTGGAGAGCTCCCCCTTTAAGACTTCACAACTCCATTTTAAATGAGGTTTCCCTTTATTAATTTTTACAATATGTTAGGTCAGAAAGAAAACATTAGTATTTTCCAAAAGTAGAAAGATTATGAACAGTCCTTATCATTGTACAACAAAACTAGAAATTTAAAATGAAATTTTAAAAAAAAGGAAAAGCCCCTTCCATCTGGAAGATTAAAAATCTTCTATTAAAGAACTATTGGATACAAGGGAAATACAAACTGAAATAAAGGATTCCTGAAAATTAACGAAATGAAAACACAACAAATCAGATTTTATAAGACATATAAAGCAGTGGTGAAGGGGGGAAATTTATAGCGTTAAAGGCATTATAAATGAAGGATGGAAAATAAATGAACTAAATTCCAAACTTGGAAAGTTAGAAAAAGAGCAAAAAGTAAACCAAACAAAAGCACAAGAGGCTAAAAAATAATAAAGATAGAAACAGAAATTAATGAGATAGAGAATGGAAGAACATGTGATTAACCAAAATCTTGTATCTTGAAAAATTTAACAAGTCAGCAAACTAATAGCTAACTTAAGAAAATAGGAGGAAATCGCAAATGCAAAATAACAAATGACAAGTGGGGGAAAACCCACTAATATAGAAGAAATTTTTTAAAATATGAGATTAACTTGCATACCTCTAAACATATTTGAATATTTATATGAAATGGATAATTATTTAGGGAAATACAATTTAACAAAATGGATCCTCGTAAAGATTACAAGTTAAATACCTCAATTTCCATAGAATAAACAAAGTTTTGAAAGAACCATCCCAATGAAAACAAAAAAACACTAGGTCCAAATGGTTTCATAGGGGAATTCTACCAAACTTCAAGAGTCTAGATAATCACAATGCTAATAAATTGTTTCAGATGAAGGAAGGAAAACTTTGAAATTCTTTTTTTTTAATTAGATACTTCATATTATAGTCACTGATTTAGTCATCTATCTCTAGTTGTTGTCAAGGGGCTGAAAGGAAGTAAAATTTCCAAAACACTTTTCAGTCTTCTAGATGCTCTTTGAGTTTACTTTTTCTGAAGCAGCTTTATTGAACTACAATAAACTGCACATATTTAAGTTATGATTTGATCAGTTTTGATATATAGGAGATACCATCACCACAATCAGATCAATGAACATATTCATCTCTCCCAAAAGTTTCTTCATGCCCCTGTGTAACGCCTCACTCTTGCTCCCTTTCCCCAGTTCAGAATCTGTAAATAACCCCTAGTTCTTTAAAACGAACAAATAACAAATAACCCAATGAAAAAGGAGGCAAAGGATTTGAATAGACGTTTCTCCAAAGAAGATACACAAATGACCAACAAACAGTTGAAAAGATGCTTAACATCACTAATCGTCAGAGAAATGCAAATCAAAAACACAATGAGATATCGCGTCACACTCAGGATAGCTACTATCAAAAAAACCCAGAAACGACCTCTATGGTGGTGCAGTGGTTAATAATCCACCTGGCAATGCAGGGGACTAGGGTTCGAGCCCTGGTCTGGGAAGATCCCACATGATGCAGAGCAGCTAAGCCCGTGCGCCACAACTACTGAGCCTGCGCTCTAGAGCCCGCAAGCCACAACTACTGAAGCCTGCGAGCCTAGAGTCCTTGCTCTGCAACAAGAGAAGCCACTGCAGAGAGCAGCCCCCACTCACCGCAACTAGAGAAAGCCCACACGCAGCAACGAAGACCCAAAGCAGCCATAAATAAATATATATATATATTTAAAAAAAAAAAAACAGAAAATAACAACTGTTGGTAAGGATGTAGAGAAATGAGGATTATGGAGAAATTGGAACTCGTGCACACTGTTGGTGGGAATGTAAAATGGTGCAGCTGCTGTGGAAAATAGTATGGCAATTCCTCAAAAAATTAAAAATAGAATTACTGTATGATCCAGGAATTCCAGTTCTGGGTGCATACCCAAAAGAATTGAAATCAGGGTTTCAAAGATGTTTGTACACCTGTGTTTATTTCAGCATTATTCACAATAGCCAAAGGGTGGGAGCAACTCAAATGCCCATCGACAGATGAATGGATAAACAAAATGTGGTATGTACATACAACTGAATATTATTCAGGCTTTAAGGAAGGAAATTCTGACACATGCTGCAACATGAATAAACCTTGAAGACATTATGCTAAGTGAAATAAGCCAGTCACAAAGAAAACAAATACTGTATGATTCTACTCAAGTAGTCAAATTCATAGAAACAGAAAGTAGAATGGTGATTGTCAGAGGCTGGGGGAAAGGGGAAATGGGAAGTTGTTGTTTAATGGGCACACAGTTTCAGTTGTGCAAGGCAGAAAAGTTCTGGAGATTGATTGCACAGCAATGTGGATATACTTTACATCACTGAACTATACACTTAAAAACGATTAAGATGGTAAATTTTTAATGTTAGGTATGTTTTAGCACAATTAAAAATAAAAAAGGACAAAGGAGCCAGCTTGAAGGAATTCTATTCCCACTGCCCATATATGAAACAATTTGAGCATCAGCATAAATAATGACAGTATGGATTACAACCCACTGAATAAATTAAGAATCTTTACTGATAGAAAACAAGTAGGGAAGAAGGGGAAGTTCTTTATAGTGGAATGCCAATTACTAAATGATGATGCCAGCTACTAAAGAATGACTGGGGTTAGAAAGACCATCATTATATAATCATATTATTTCTTCAGGTATGAATCTCCAGTGGGTATGAAAACAGTTTTTTTCTAGTTAACTTTTTTATTATTGATTTCTAGCTAATTTACGTTTGGTTGGAAACATGCCATTATGATGTCAGTCCTTTGAAGTTTGTTGAGACATGCCTTGTGACCCAGTACATGGTCAGCTTTTGTAAATGTCTGTTCTTGAAAAGAATGTGTACATTTTGCTGTTGTCAAATTTGTGTTATTCATATCTCTGGGTTGTTACTGATTGTTTAGTTATTTGTTCTATCGATTACCGAGAGAGCTAATTTTATACTATAATTACAATCGTTTTTTTGTTTCTTCTTGTCATTCTATCAGTTTTACTTCATGTATATTTTTTCCATCTTCTTTTAACCTTGCTGTACACCTAGTGTTTTAGATGTGTCTCTAATAAACAGCAAATACAGTAGTTAGATATCATTTTAAAAATTCGATTGTAATCTTTTAGTCAAGGCAATTAGTCTGTTTACATTTATTATAATTCATAAATTTTTGGATTAAAATCTACTACCTTATTTTTTCTTTGTATTATATTTTTCTTTTCTTCCCCTTTTATGTAGCTTTCTTACAGCTGAAGTGTTTTTTAAAAAAATCATTTCCCCTTGGAGATTTTAAGTTACATGCTCTGTTTTTGTTCTTTAGTAGTTACTCTAGAAAGTACAACATGCATATTTATCCTCTCCAAGTCTAAAACTTATCAACACCTTACACTCCCAGGCAATACAAAGGCCTTGGAACACATTCACTCTCTTTACCTCCCTCCTCACTTATGGGTCATTATTGTTGGGTATTTTAACTATTTTTTTTTAACCCCAGAGGACATCATTGTTGTTGTTTTGCACAGGCAAGGTTTCCATAAATTTAACCTAATATTTACCACTTTCTTTGTCCTTCAGTCCAGCTATCATCTGAGAACTTCCACCCAGGCTCACTTTTCTACTACCTCAAAGTACATCCTTTAGAATTTCATCTAATGAGAGTCCGCTGGTGACAAACTATTGGTTTTTGATGATCTGAAAATGTCTTTATTTTGCCTTGATTTTTTTTAATAACAACTCTTTTGAGATATAACTCACACACCATAAAATTCACCCATTTTAGATGTATAATTCAGAGGCTTTTAGTATATTCATAAGCTTGTGCAGCAGTTGTCACACTCAATTTTAGAACAGCTTTGTCAGCCTGAAGAGAAACCCCACACCCCTAGCCATTAACCCCCAATCTAACCAGCAACCACCCCCGCCCTCCGCACCGCCGGCCGGCAGTCACTAATTACTCTACAGGTTTGCTCATTCTGGACATGTCATATAAATGGGATCATACTATATGTGGTTCCTTATGACTGGCTTTTTTTTTTTTTTTTTTTTTTTTTGCGATACGCGGGCCTCTCGCTGCTGTGGCCTCTCCCGTTGCGGAGCACAGGCTCCAGACACGCAGGCTCAGCGGCCATGGCTCACGGGCCCAGCCGCTCCACAGCATGCAGGATCTTCCCAAACCGGGGCACGAACCCATGTCCCCTGCATCGTCAAGCGGACTCTCAACTACTGCGCCACCAGGAAAGCCCTGGCTTTTTTCTCTTACCATAATATTTCAAGGTTCATCGTTATTGTAGCACTTATCAGTATGCTTTGGTCATTCCTTTGTATGATCAAATAATATTCCATATGGATATACACATTTCCTTTATCCATTCATTCATCAGTTGACGGACTTTGGGTTGTTTCTAGTTTTTGGCTATTATGAATAATGCCTCTGTGAACATTCAGATACACAAGTATTTGTTGGAATACCTGTTTTCAGTTTTTTGTTTTTTGTTTTTGTGGTACGCGGGCCTCTCACTGTTGTGGCCTCTCCAATTGCAGAGCATAAGCTGCGGACGCGCAGGCTCAGCGGCCATGACTCATGGGCCCAGCCGCTCCGCGGCATGTGGGATCTTCCCAGACCGGGGCACGAACCCATGTCCTCTGCATCGGCAGGCGGAGTCTCAACCACTGCGCCACCAGGGAAGCCCTGTTTTCAGTTTTTTTGAGTATATATCTAGGAGTAGAATTGCTGGATCATATGGTAACTCTGTGTTTAACTTTTTGAGGAACTGCCAGACTGATTTCCAAAGCAGCTGCACCATTTTACATTCCCAGCAGCAATGGATAAGGGTTCCAAGTTCTCCACATCCTCACCAACACTTTATCTGTTGCTTTTATTATAGCCAGTTTTAAAAATAAAAGGTTTATTGGGATATAATTTATATACCATAAAATTCACCCTTATGCAATTCAGTCTCAATTGTTGAAGGATATTTTTGCTGGGGGAAAAGTTCTAGGTTACTCTCAGCAGACTGAAGATATTCCACTGTCGTCGTTGTCTTTTTTTTTTTTATTTGAAGTATAGGTCATTTACAATGTTGTGTTATATTCCACTGTCTTATGATTTCCAATTTTGCTGAAGAGAAATCAGTTATCTGTCCAAATATTGCACAATGAGGGGAAATCCCTGGAAGTCCAGTGGTTAGAACTCGATGTTTACTTTCTTTTTTTTTTTTTGGCTGTGCTTCATGGCATGTGGAGTCTTAGTTCTTCAACCAGGGGTAGAACCCGCACCCCCCTGCATTGGAAGCATGGAGTTTTAACCACTGGACCACCAGGGACGTCCCAGGACTTAGTGCTTTCAGTGCCAGGGCCCAGGTTCAATCTCTGGTTGAGGAACTAAGATCCAACAAGCTGCTTGTTACAACCAAAAAGAACCCCAAATTTTGCACAATGATGTATTTTGGTGTGGATTTATTTTTCTCTGTCCTGTTCAGAATTTGTTTGCTTTCTTTCTTTTTTAAAAAAAATTAATTTATTTATTTATTTTTGGCTGTGTTGGGTCTTCGTTGCTGCGTGCGGGCTTTCTCTAGTTGCAGCGAGTGAAGTTGTGGTGCATGGGCTTAGTTGCTCTGTGACATGTGGGATCTTCCCGGACCAGGGCTCAAACCTATGTCCCTTGCATTGGCAGGTGGATTCTTAACCACTGCACCACCAGGGAAATCGCTGTTTGCTTTCTTGAATCTGAGGATTTGTGTCTTTCATTTTGGAAATATCCCAGCTATTATCTTTTAAAATATTCTGCCCCAGTTTCTCCTCTTTTTCTGGAACTAGATTTCTAGCTAGATTTATGTTAGACTTTCTTACTCTATCTCCCATGTCTTTTAACTTCTCATATTTTCCATCTCTTTCTTTAGTTTTCCGTGTATGCATCTATTAAGTCAGAAACTGTGGGAATCTTAAAATTTACCCTACTTTTAAGCTAACAAGTCAGCCTCTAACAGTTATTTATATGCGCGCGTGCACACACACAGACATGCACATAAATGTTTACACATGTGCTGACGAGACACAAGACCCCTGGGTCAGAGATACAGATGGTTTATTGCAGCAATACCTTGCATCCATTCCCTACACCCTAATTCCCACAGGGTGGTGTGATAAGGGCTAGATGATACCTTATATACAGTTGAGTGCATCACAGGAAAGAAACCCCAAAATTCAGAGACTCTGAACACTCGAGGGTTTCTGGCACATCTGCACAAACTCCCTTCCAGAGAGAGCACTTTTTACCTTAGAATGTAGGCAAATCTCCCCTGGATGAGAGGGGAAGGAGCCTTGAGGATTATTATCTTGAATGGAGAGAAATGTCTCCAGGGAGAGAAAAGAAAGGGCTTTATCTTTACTACTGTGAGATGTCTCTGGGGGAAGTGTGACTCCAAATGTCACCAGAGGAATACAGCAGCCAAGACCATCTGCTACTTCACATGTCCTTTGCTCAGAAGGCTTGGACCATGTAAGAATGTGAGAAATCCATGGAGCCAGATCCTGGATACTTTCTTCTGGTTTTCCCCCCACTTTACTAATGATCTCTTTAGCTGTGTGTAGTCTACTGGTAAATCTATCTGTTGAATTCTGAATCTTGGTTATTGTATCTTTCATTCCTAAAAGTTCTGGCAAGGTCAACTTTATAGTTTTCTGTTTACTGTAGATATTTTCAAGCTTGTCTTTTATTTTTGTAAACATAAGTTTAATTGCTTTATACTGCTATGTCTGATACTGTTTGACTATTTCTGTTACAACTAGTTCTCATTCCTGGTGCCTTGTTTACTTGTGTGGTTGACAATTTTTGTCTGTATTTGCTATGTATTGTCTTGTTGTGGGAACTATTTAAGGCCTAAGATAAAGGCATAGTCCTCCAGAGACATTTTTGCATTTGCATTTGGAAGACGCCTTGGAGTTAGGATCACTTTAATCTAAATTCATGACTTGGATTTTTTAAAAATATGTGGGTGATAAAAATTGGGTTCAGAAGATTCTCAGGTTTGTGGTTTCAGAGTCTCTCCCACTCAGTCCCTCAGCAATTGATAACTTTACTTATAGATACCTGGGGATAGAAGTGAGGTTTAATTTTGGTTTACCTTTGCCCAGGTGGTATAGCCCTTTGGGGTGCTGGTTTTATAGGGGAACATTTCCCACCATGGTTGTGCCCTAACTTTGATTCTGTCCATCTTTTTCCTCCAAGGCTAGCAAAACTGATGTTCAGATTCTCAGGATCAGACAGCTGTCCTCAGGACAAAAACAACTGTCAATGCTCTCCTTACTTACCTCTCTGGGTTCCCACTTTTGGCCTGATCATTTTAACTTCTTGTCAGAGATTTACTGTATTTAATAATTTATTTTATTTATTTATTTTTTGTTTTCTATTTTTAATTCTTATTTTATTTGTTTGTTTGTTTGTTTTGCGGTACGCGGGCCTCTCACTGTTGTGGCCTTTCCTGTTGCGGAGCACAGGCTCCGGACACACAGGCTCAGCGGCCATGGCTCACGGGCCTAGCGGCTCTGCGGCATGTGGGATCTTCCCGGACCGGGGCACAAACCCTTGTCCCCTGTATCGGCAGGCGGACTCTCAACCACTGCGCCACCAGGGAAGCCCTAATTCTTATTTTGTATTGGAGTATAGTAGATTAACGATGTTGTGTTAGTTTCAGGTGTACAGCAAAGTGATTCAGTTCTATATAAACATGTATCTATTCTTTTTCAAATTCTTTTCCCATTTAGGTTATTACAGAGTATTGAGCAGAGTTCCCTGTGCTGTAGTGTAGGCCCTTGTTGGTTATCTGTCTGTCTATCTATTTATTTATTTATGACTGCATTGGATCTTCGTTGCTGCACGTGGGCTTTCTCTGGTTGTGGCGAGCGGGGGCTACTCTTTGTTGCGGTGCATGGGCTTCTCATTGTGGTGGCTTCGCTTGTTGTGGAGCACAGGCTCTAGGCGCGTGGGCTTCAGTAGTTGTGGCACGTGGGCTCAATAGTTGTGGCTCGTGGGCTCTAGAGTGCAGGCTCAGTAGTTGTGGCACACGGGCTTAGTTGCTCCGTGGCATGTGGGATCTTCCCAGACCAGGGATCAAACCCATGTCACCTGCATTGGCAGGCGGATTCTTAACCACTGTACCACCAGGGAAGTCCCTGGTTATCTATTTTAAATATAGCTGTGTGTACACAGCTCAAACTCCCAATCTATTCCTCACCCTGTATTTAATAGTTTCTTATTTTATCCAGCAATAATCTAGAATAATTGTCAATAAGCCTTTTCAGTAAAGGATCAGATAGTAAATATTTTAGGCTTTGCAGACCATTCTCTGTCGTGACTTCCCAACTATGGTGCTAAAGTAGCCTTAGGCAGTATGTGAACAAACAGGCCTGTGAATCATAGTTTTGCCAACTCCTGATGTAGAATATATTGCATACTGATTATGCCAATAACATTTGTTAAATATTGATTACCCTATTTTGTTATGTTTCTCTCATTAAACACTGTATTTTGGAGACTAGGATTTTCTCTGTCTCTGTCTCTCTCTCTCTCTCTTTCTACGTTGGGTCTTCGTTGCTGAGCACGGGCTTTTTCTGGTTGCGGCGAGCGGGTGCTACTCTTCTTTGCGGTGCGCAGGCTTTTCATTGCAGTGGCTTCTCTTGTTGTGGAGCAGGGGCTCTAGTTGCACGGGCTTCAGTAGTTGTGGCACGTAGGCTCAGTAGTTGTGGCTCGCAGGCTTTAGAGCACAGTCTCAGTAGTTGTGGCACACGGGCTTAGTTGCTCTGCGGCATGTGGGATCTTCCTGGACCAGGGGTCGAACCCGTGTCCAAAGCAGGGGGCTGGGTTTGATCCCTGGTCCGGAAACTAGATCCCACATGCATGCTGCAACTAAGAGTTTGCATGCCACAACTAAGGAACCTGCATGCTGCAACTAAGGAGCCCGTGAGCCACAACTAAGGAGCCTGCCTGCTGCAACTGAGACCCAGTGCAACCAAATAAATAAATAAATGTTTAAAAAAAAAAAAGCTGAGTACCATGCCATTTAAATTAGTTACATTTAATATGATTATAATATTTCTAATGCTAGTTCCCACCCATTGTTATTTAGTATTCTTGTTTCATGCTTTTGTCAAATGAATTTTAGAAGTGTTTTTGTTGAGTTTTGTGAAATATTCTTGTGGTGTTTTAATTGGAATTTTGTTGAACTCACAAATTAATTTATGAAAAACTGTTACCTTTGTGATACTTAAACCTTTCATTTAAGAACATGAAATATTTCTCTATCCAAATCTTTATTTATCCTAGTAATATTTGGTCATTTTCTTTATATCATGAAGATGTATGTCTTTTGTTAGGTTAATTGGTAGTTTAATGTTTTTCGTTGCTATTGTTGATTGAATGCTTTTTTTTTTTTTTTTGCGGTACACGGGCCTCTCACTGCTGTGGCCTCTCCCGTTGAGGAGCACAGGCTCCAGACGCGCAGGCCCAGCGGCCGTGGCTCACGGGCCCAGCCGCTCCGCGGCATGTGGGATCTTCCCGGACCGGGGCACAAACCCGTGTCCCCTGCATCAGCAGGCAGACTCCCAACCACTGCGCCACCAGGGAAGCCCAGATTGAATGCTTTTTAAAAATTATATTTTCTAGCTCGTTATTACTACTACATGAGAATGCATTTGACTTTTGTGGGTTTATATTTATCTTTTATTTACCCACTTTACTGAAGTTTTAATTATCTATTGTTATGACTGATTTTCTTTGAATTGTGTTGGTATATAATCGAATTGTCTACATGTATGATATCCTCATCTCTTCTTTTCTAGTATTTCCCTTTTTGAATATCTTTGCATTGGTAAGAATGTCTAACATGAGAGTGAAAATAAGAGAACAGTCTCATTTTAGCCCCTATTTTTAATGGATTCATCCCTGTTGTAAAATATAAGATATTGTATTGGGTCTTGATTTTAAGTACTTCTAATTTTATGTTTTAATATATCTGTTAGAAATGTTTTGAGTTTAACAGGTGCCATTTCAAATATGCATTGATAATACATACTGTGTGATTCCGTATATCCATATAAGTTCAGGAATAGGCAAAACTAACCTATGGTGAATAAGTCAGTTAATGGTTATATCTGGGGTGTATTAACTGGGAAAAGGCACAAGAAAGCATACTGATATGCTAAAAATGTTCTATATCTCTATTTGAATGTTGTTCATGCAGTTATATACATAAGTAAAACTATATTGAGACATATACTTAAGATCAGAGAAGTAGTTAGAAGTAATTCTGTTTGTTACTGTAAATGTGATATGTTTCTTGCTTAGCCACTTGTAGGGTTTTAAAAAGAATGTTGCCCTTTAGTTTAATTTCAGGAGACTATGTCTTAGTCTTATCTGGTTCAATAAAGGTCCTCTCAATTTCTGGCCTGAATTATTTTTATTTGTTCAAGATACTGTTGAGATAGGACTCCTTTAATCATTTATTATTTGTGAATGGTTTTTTTACTACTTCAAGAAGTCTCATTCGCTGGATATATTTTTTATATTCCAGCCCTAGATTGTTGTCATTCTCTCATACCTTTTTTTCATTGATTTATTTATTCTTACTATGTATGGATATGGTTTTCTAGTTTACTTGTTTCATTCAATAATTTTTTTTGCACTGTTCAATCAGCTTTTTACTTATTTATATTGTTTTACAATGCCATGATAACTTCCTTCATGTACATGAGAGAAATTTTTAATCATTTTCCAAATTATACTTGTGATTTTTGTGGTGAGTCTAATTCAGAAGCCTTATCCGTTTCTGGGCTCTCATTGTTCATCCCCTTTAGTATTGTGAAACTTTGCACTAGTCTCTATTTATTTTCCATTTATTTTCTTCTTTTAATTTTGTATCACTGATCTTTGCTGTTGATGAACAATTTTTTTGCGTGTCAAACAATTTTATTGATATTTTTTGCTTCTCAGTACTCACTAACTCCTTAAAAGCATTACTGCTGAAGGCTGTTGAGAAGGAAAATTGTGTACTTGCTACCATGCTTCAGAATATGACTGACTAGAGGATGCTACCCTGTGGGAATAACCAAAGAGCAGTGTAGCTTGAAAATAGGGAAGGGTGCCCCAGGGTTAAGGTTGACTACATTGCCAACTATGAATCCATAATGTGTCACTACAGTTACGAATCAAACACATGTACTATTGAGATGACTAAACATGCATATCAAATCGTACTGTGGAATAATATTGGAAAACTCTATTAGAATACCATGGCTAGGGGAATCCCCTGGTGGTCCAGTGGTTAGCACGCAGTGCTTTCACTTCAGGGGGGCACGGGTTCGATCCCTGGTCAGGGAACCAAGATCCTGCATGCCGCATGGCACAGCCAATAAATAAATAAACCCTCTTTCTAAAAAAAAAAAGAATACCATGGCCAGTTTTGATATAAAAATAAATAAGGTATGAAAAATTGTAGAAAGTTGAGACAGGAACAATACAAACTTAGAAGGAATGTGGGGAAAGGTTAAGTAATGATGCCATGGACCATTTTGTCCTGCTTTGTGTTAAGGCTGAAGGACTGTGTGCCTCTGCCTCCGTGTCAGCCATCTAATCGTTTGAGGTTGAAATGTTGAGAGGGCAGTAGTGTGACTTCACTCTTTATCATTTATTCTGTGAAAAACTTCCATATTGGACAGGACCTTGGAGAGAGCATACTTCAGTGAAAGGCCAGTGCTTTTAAACTGGATGTAAAATGGAGAGGTGCCTTTGGATGTGCAGGGACTGTGGTCTTAAAATATTCACCACTAAAAATAAAAATCAGGGCTCCTTGGGGAAGTGGCTGATTCTAAGTCTGGGACAAAAAAATGCACAAGATAAGTCTGGGGTGTCTTTTCATTCCAGTTAGTAAGGAAGCTCTCAAAACCTACTAAGTTTATGTCAAAAGTACTGAAGAGTCAACCTGGAAAGGCTCCCACTGGGCAAACGTGAAACAGTTTCAGAATCGATAAGGATGATAATTATATTGGATTAAAACATACCTAATGGTTAATTCATGAGTTTATAATGATGCTGAGAAGAAGATTCACAACCATTAGAGGCTGCTAGAGAATTAACTCATTATTTTGAAAACTAATAAATAAAGGAAAAGAATCCAACATTTATCCTGTCTTTTCTATGTCAGCTGTACCACTGGGTAACAAAATAATAGATCAGAGAACATTTCTCTTGATAGAACTATTCCAGCTAATGAATCAAGAAGGAATGACAGAATTAAAATATCACTATTTTGGGAGGTTGACTTCTAGAATGGTGAAGTGAGGACCTTAGGATGTGTGTACAGATGAAACAGTATTGGATGAGCTGTTAATAGTTGATGAGTTGATAAATGTTGAAAGTGGGTGGTGGGTTGGTAACAACATTATTAAGATATAATTCACATATCAGTGTGAATTATTCAGTGTTTATTAATTAGCTGTTTCACCTAAAGCATTTTAAAGAGGAAGAAGAGGCAGAAATCATTCCTTCTTCTGGAGAAGGTGGAACAAAATCTATATCATAATCATCTTCATCAAGCTCAACACATGGAGATTTCCCAGTGGAACTTTCTACCAAGTTTTTCTTTTTTCACTGTTATCTAAAGTAAAGCAGTTGTTAAACATAGCTTATTTTAATAATTAGCGAGTGGAGTATGATATATGTAAAACTTCATATTTCCATGAATATCATTTAGTATTGTTAATCCTTCCTTCTAAGATATATGGCATAAAATAAAAGGAGATCTCTGGTAAACATAGAATGGGAAAGAGGGTTATAACTCTCAGCTCAAATGAATGAGCATTGTTTACTAGCCGTATATTCTGCTATCCCATCTTCCTTTGGCCCCAGTAATTTTAAGGTGGCTTAAGCTACACATTATCCCAGGCAGTAGCTCAGCAGTGTCACAATTTGTTACACAAGAGGTGTAAATATGCTTGGTAAAAGTGTTCTTTCAGGTTGAAACTAGGTAATTATGAAGCACGGTATCTTGCTGGTAAACCATTGCTGTCATTGGTGGTGCTCTTCCTTCTTTTCCCGATTTTCCCCTTAGGAAGAGAATTCAATTATTCCTTTGTTCTTTGGGTTTTCAGTGTGCTTTGATCATTTTCTCCCACCTCACTCCCATTCGGCTTCCATTTATGCTTCAAGCCTAGGCCAGGTCCCATTTTTCTGCAAGCCTTTTCCTAATAAGCCCTTCCCTAATGTCTTTTGTGCTTATTTTAGCATTGGGGGAAAACCAGGTCATTTGCTATTTAAGTGAGACTTCAGTTAGTTAAAGATTATAGGGCTTCCCTGGTGGCGCAGTGGTTGAGAGTCCGCCTGCCGATGCAGGGGACACGGGTTCGTGCCCCAGTCCGGGAAGATCCCACGTGCCACGGAGCAGCTGGGCCCGTGAGCTATGGCCGCTGAGCCTGCGTGTCCGGAGCCTGTGCTCCGCAACGGGAGAGGCCATAACAGTGAGAGGCCCCGCGTACCGCAAAAAAAAAAAAAAAAAAAAAAAGGTGAAAGATTATATATTTCAAATGTTACCGGTTGTAAATGTCAAAACAGTTTTTTGACCAAAAAAAACGTCATTACTCTGGACACAGTTGGAACAGTGCTCTACCCCCCAATAAATAGTGTGATTAATGCAAAGTGCGTAACTCCACTGATATTTTTTTCTCTCACTTTTTAGGATCATGGCTGCTGTTCCTCAAAATAATCTACAGGAGCAACTGGAACGTCATTCAGCCAGAAAACTTAATAATAAATTAAGTCCTTCAAAACCAAAATCTTCGTAAGTATTTTGGGTGGTTTGCTTCCATCCAGGCACTAACACACAAGTGAAATACCATCTCTTTCAACTCTTTCATTGTAGAGATGAGGAAATGAAGCTGAGAGGGTCAGTGATTTTCCTACTTTGCAAATTAATGGTAGCGCATGTTTTAGCAATGCTAGGTAATGTATTGTTCAGCACCTTTGCATGGTTTCTAGCACATGGTTTTTGTTCAGTAAATATTCATTGAATGAATGAATACAAATCGTGTAAATTTGGGCAGATCGGTGTTTTTAATATTTTAATATAATTTTATATCCTTTTCAAAAACCATTTCTAAGGAAACTATAGCTCTCCAGTTCTGTTCTTTCCTCCAAGCTATATTCCAAACTCCTTCTAACAGTACCTAACATTTTATAATCTTTATTGTGCCCTTACCAGATTCTAGACACCATTCTGTGTGCTTGACTTCAAAGTCACCATTGACCTTCATGTCACTAAATCCATCCGATGTCCAGGACTCTTGCCTCTTTCACTTGTCTTTCAGATTTCAGCATAGCTGGCAGTTTTTGACTCTTCCCCATAAAACTTTTATCAGAGTAGAAACAAGTAGCCACGTTTTTTCGCTTACTCCGTCCCTTCCCTCTGGAGAGGCTATTAATTAAGGACTATGAGCCTGAGAAACAAAGTAGTAGGAATGGTCCAGATACTCTCAAAGCTGAATAATTAGCTTCTGAATAGGAAGAATCAGAGCATACAAAGCATAATTTAAGTTACCTTACACATTTTAAAATCAGAGAGGGAGATAGATTCTTCGCTTGCTCATTTGTGATGCAAGGAAGTAAGTTGTTATATAAATTAGGGTTTTGTTTTGTATACTTGCTGGGTTTGTATACTTGCTGGGTTTTGTATACTTGCTGGGTTTGTTGAAATTAATCCATCTAATTCAGTTTTTCGATTATTTTTCAGAGGTTTCACTTTTAAAAAGAAAGTATCTTCAGCCAATGATGTGTGTGTAACTAGTGTGTCAGTAGCAAAAGCTCCTGTGTTGAATGATAAAGATGTTAATATTACTGAAGCCTTTTCCTTCAGTGAACCTTTTCCCCACACCACAAATCAGCAGACAAAGATCAATGACTTTAAAAATACTCCAGCTGGACAGCAAACTAAGAGAGTTGGTTCAAAACCGTTATTGCCAAATTTGTCACAGGTTCCTCAGGAAGTTTTATGCACTACCCAGAACACACTGCTTGTAAAGGAATCCCGCGATGCTACTTTCAAGAAATTAGAATTTAGTTCTTCATCAGATTCTCTTATTACCTTCAGTGATTGGGATGATATGGATGACTTTGATACTTCTGGAGATTCAAAAGCATTTGTGACACCACGCCAAAACCACTTCATAAGAGTAAGCACAGCTCAGAAATCAAAAAAGTCTAAGAGGAACTTTCTAAAAGCACACCTTGATAAAACAAATACAGTAAAGACTGATTTGACTCCTTCCTCCTCTGAGAGCAAGCAGGCATTTTTGACTAAGAAACAGAAGGATGACTCAGAATGGTTAAATAGTGATGTGATTTGCATTGATGATGACCCCAATTCCGAAGAGCTTATAAATGAAGATACTCAGGAAAATCATCCTTTAAAAACTCATTTGGGAGAGGAAAGAGGTAAAAATTATTGTTTTATTTCATTTCAAAAGGTTGTATTTATTCAAAGCTAGGCATTGGGAACAGCAGCAAATATGATTTAGCTTTTGTCCTTAGGATGTGCAGAGGTGCTTATACATCCTAAGCACCATCTGTTGGCCACGTTCTTGAGGCAGGGCATACTAAGGAAATGAAAGATTTTATTCTGCTATTTATGTAAACAACAAGGATAGCTCCGTGATTTTATATATGAAGAAATATGTAGAGGGACTTCTCTGGTGGCACAGTGGTTAAGAATCTGCCTGCCAGGGCAGGGGACACAGGTTCGAGCCCTCGTCCAGGAAGATCTCACATGCCACGGAGCAACTAAGCCCATGAGCCCCATTACTGAGTCTGCACTCTAGAGCCCATGAACTACAACTACTGAAGCCTGCGCACCTAGAGCCCATGCTCCGTAACAAGAGAAGCCACCACAGGGAGAAGCCCGCGCACTGCAATGAAGAGTAGCCCCCTCTCGCCACAACTAGAGAAAGCCCGTGTGCAACAACAAAGACCCAATGCAGCCAAATAAATAAATATAATTAATTAATTAATTTTAAAAAAAAGAAATATGTAGAGAATATAATGCTTAGTGAAATAAGTCAGAGAAAGAAAAATACTATATGATATCACATGTGGAATCTAAAAAATAATAAAAATGAATCTATATACAAAACAGAAACAGACTTGCAGACATAGAAAACAAACTTATGGTTACTAAAGGGGAGAGGGAAGGGGGAGGGACAAATTAGGAATATGGGATTAACAGATACAAACTACTATATGTAAAATAGATAAGCAACAAGGATTTATTGTATAGCACAGGAAATTATACCCAATATCTAGTAATATCCTATAATGGAATATAATCTGCAAAAAAAACTGAATCACTTTGCTGTACACCTGAAACTAGCACAATATTGTAAATCAACTATACTTCAATAAAAAGAAAAGAAAAGAAGCTCCATAGAAGTTAAAATGGCTTCTTAATGGTCTACTGGCTGGTTGGTAGTAGAAATGGGATGTGAAACTAAGCCTTTGTGTTATAATTCTTTTATGGTTTGTACCACCTAATGTTGATGTATAATATGATATAATCATGCTATTAAAGTATTTTAAATTACATGCAAATTGTTTTCTGTTTAGATCTCATAGTTATTAGATGTCTAGAACTTAATAGCTGACGTTAGCCATATGTGGAGGTACCCACGTTATGAAACAGTTGTAAATATGAGACTAATATTTTTAAACACCTGAATCCCATCAAGGTTACTATAGGGTGAGAGAGGACTGAAAAGTGATTGATAATAAGCAAAACTATAGTCTAATCAAACATGTTGCTATTTATGAAGAGAAAATTTGGTTAAAGGTAAACTAGAGAGCAACAGTTTGGCAGTGTTTTCCCACATAGTCAAGAGAGAGACACTCTGGGAGACTTAAATAACTAAGACACCTTTGTGGTAAAGTAGAGATTGTTTATCTGTATAAACAACAGTGTTTGTACAATTATCAGGCTTACTTGTACTTCACTCTTATTTAAGTGTGAATGAAAAATAGAGAAACGAAAGTACTGATAATAAGGATGGTTTCATAATTTAACTGGAGACAGTCATGAAAATCCTTAAGCAAATCGTCAGCCTCAATCCAGCACTCATTGGACTTAATCCAGTTGACTCAATCATCGTTTATGAAGAAACAAGGCAACACTAACGTGTGAGAGGAGAGAACTCGTATTGCACAGAGTGGTGGTAGTGCTTATGACTTGCTCAGAGCGCTCACAAGTGCTCACACCCTGTTCTTTCTGTCTCATTAATATTAAAATAACCTATGTTTATCAGCTGTTTTTTTGTACTTTAGATAATTGTGAAAAGAAGAAAAACTTGGAAGAAATGGAATTACATTCAGTTGAGAAATCTTCATGTGTTGAGCTTGATGAAGATGATTATGACATAGATTTTGTTCCACCTTCTCCAGAAGAAGGAATGACTTCAACCTCTTCATCCTCTTTAAAATACTCTAGGTAAAATAGTTTATTAATTAATAAACATTGATTCTGGGGTAGCTGAAGTAATTTTAGTTATGTAGTATCATCTCAAAATTGATTAATTTCATGCTTCTGCACAATTTATTTTGTATCCAAATGAAAGCATCAAGAAGTCCCTATTTATTTACATTTTATTTAATTGTTGGTATTCTAAAGCTGTAAAGTTCCATTATGATTCATTACATGGGACCTCTAAACAATTTTATGTAATTGATCTTGGCATGTGGAATATAGTCCTAAAGATACTGTATTTCCAATCTCATGTATCTGAAATGACCCAAAACTAACACCTTATTTGTGAAGTGGCTTAGTATGTAATGTGTTCTTTTTCGTCTTTTTTGTTTTTACTTTTTAAAAAATCCAAATAGAATTGATCATTGTATTTGTCATTCACTGAATTTTGGTAAATTAGTGACATGATTGTGGTTAAGTGGTAGTATTATGGGAAAAATAGAGTCCACATAGTTCATTATAGTTCATTAATAGCTGAAAATATTAATAGTCTTTGTTACCTCCATCCTCACCCCAGTCTAAATCACAGTTCAGTTGAGTGGTCTGGTATATACTCTGCTGTTAACCATATTTTGATGAGAAACAAATCCCTCTAGTATATCACCTGAAGGCAGGAAGGAGGTGTTTGCCTGCATAACCTAGTTTTCTCTAGGTTTTTGTTTTAACAGGTGGGTTGAGATGTTAAAGGAGGTGGGAAAGGTTGAAGCATGATTGCTGTTAGACAACAAAACAGAAAAACTGTAAGAGCTCCCCTCTTTCACCTCCCAGTAGAAATTGAGACAGAATTGTAGGGAAAAAACTGAGCAACAGTTCATATAGCATTCATCAGCATTCTCTTTTAACAGGAGCAGCAATTGAGGCCTAAGGAGGAGCAGGGGATTGTCTGGGGTGATAATTAACGGCAAATGGACTAAGATCCAGTGTAGGGTTATTTTCTGGGCCATACCATTCCCTGTTGACTGCCTGGCTTTTTTCTTTGTTTATTAAAAAAGTGTGTATTGCACAGATAATATTGTAACCACATTAACAGGATACTTACTGGTAGTCTTACAGTCCAACAAACCGAACATTTTCTGTATCCACATTAAGTTTTTTTGTTTTTTTTTAATTGAAGTCTAGTTGATTTACAATATTGTGTTAGTTTCAGGTATACAGCATAGTGATTCAGTTTTGTTTTGTTTTGTTTTCAATTATATTCCATTATAGGTTGTTACAAGACATTGAGTATAATGCTCTGTGCTATACAGTAAATCCTTATTCCTTATCTATTTTGTTTCTGTTCTCCTAATTTGTTCCTCCCCCGTTCCCTAGCCACATTGTTTTGTTTCTTCTCTACATGTGTATATGATTTTTACATTGCCATAATCAACATGTAGCTATAATTTTTCAATCTGCTTTTCTTTTAACATTATTTTTAAAACATTTTACATATTGCTACATAGTCATTATTTTTATTCCTTTTAATGGCTACATAATTTAATGAATTTTCATACCATAATTTATTTTACCTAGATCTTCAGCAGTTGGAAAATGGTTGTTTCCAAGGTAAATTCTCTCTATATTTTTCCATTACAACCTAGTATACATATTTGTATACATTATAAAACTAAAACAGAATTTTCACAAATGATACTGTATGTGCAGTGCACACAAATTTTCTGTTATATTTTATTTCATTTTAATGTGCTGGTTGTGACTTCTGAATTAATTTCAGAGGTGTAATGGTCAGGTAATGTATGACAGAAAAGAGAACATGTTTCTGTAACTCCTGTATTCCTAAACCTCTTTAGCTGGGCCTCAAAATCCTCCATCTTCAGACCCCAAATTACCTTTACAGCTTTATCTCCAGTAATGCTCTTACAGTAACCCTAAGCTCAGTAGCCTAATGAGACTTATAACATAGTTATTCATCATTCTTTGATTTAGTTAGAAGATTGCATTCCAAAATCCTTCTTTAGAAAAGTACAGTTGATTCCTGAATATTGAGTAAATAGAATTGTCTTTTTTATCTCTCCTTTGTAAGCTGTCACTTTTCCATACCCATCATTCAAGGTTTCCTCAAATCCTACTTTCTTGGCAAAGCCTTCTCAAGTTCCAGAAAGTGTTATCTTTCTTTGGATTGCCATAGTACCCTCTCTTTAATACTCCTTTAGGACTATTTATTTTGTTACTTTTAAAAAGTATTTTTTATATCCAATCAGACTGACCATGTTTATATGTGTTAATATTGGGGCCAGGGTCTTCCCTGGTGGCAAAGTGGTTAAGAATCTACCTGCCAATGCGGGGCACACGGGTTTGATCCCTGGTCCGGGAAGATCCCACCTGCCACGGAGCAGCTGAGCCCGTGCACCACAACTACTGAACCTGTGCTCTAGAGCCTGTGAGCTACAATTATTGAGTCCACATACCAAAACTACTGAAACCCACGCGCCTAGAGCCCGTGCTCTGCCACAAAAGAAGCCACCACAATGAGAAGCCCGCGCACTGCAACAAAGAGCAGCCCCTGCTAGCCACAATAGAGAGGGCCTGCGCACAGCAACGAAGACCCAATGCAGCCAGAAATAAATTATTAATTAATTAATTAATTAAAAATAATATTGGGGCCAAAAGATGGAAAACTTTGAGTGCCAGCTAAAGAGGTTTTAGAATAGAGGAGACAGAAAGACATGTTCCTCTTTTCTGTCACATAGCATCTGACCAGTTGTGGAAAATATTAGAGGAAAAAGTATGCATTTGGTCTAGTCTGTACTGTGATCAGTTTAATATTTTTTAATTTGTAGTGTGTTGAAGGATCTTGACACCTCTGACAGCAAGGATGGTCTTAGCATATCAGAAGACTTGTCAAAATCTGAGAAAATGACTACAAAGCAGCCTAATCAAGAAACCAGCACAAGCTATGATGGTACAAAAGTGTTTGGGACATAACACATATTGTAACTGCTTACTTATGAAAACAAAATAAGATTGTATTCTTAACCTGTGACGGTATAGTACACGATGGTGAGCTCAGTTCCTTTTCCTGTAACAGTGAATCATCCATAATAACCAACCACCATGGGTTAACCATTGTTGCTCGAACAGCTCAGAAACCGAGAAACTTGTTTTCTCACAAGGTGACTTTCTAACAAGTAACGTTTTCAAAATAGACAATGAATTATTTCTCTTACTGAACCAAAATTTTGCCTTCCTGTAACTTTAATCTTTGTGAGATAAGTCTGAAGCGCCTAGCGCTAAATAATGTTAGATCTTTTACCTCTTCTTTATAGGTACTGGTTTCTAGACCTTTCATCCTCCTGGTTCTCTGGGTTTGATTCTTGGTGTCCGCTTGAAGTTTAATACTTTTTGTTTGTTTGATTTGTCTCTAATTCATTTTTAACTTTTCTATTAAATATCTGGTATAAATAATCCAGTAGCACTACAAGGCTTTGAAAAACAGCTGTCTCCTTTCCCACTCCTGATTCCTACTTCCCAGAGGCTTTTTTAGGCTAGAGATTTGTGTCCTTCTATTCTGAAATTTTTTCTGGTATCATTCCTTTTTATTTTGTTTTTTCTTTTCTCTTTCACTCTTCTTGGAACTTTAATTATTGGGCTATTAGACGTCCATTAATTAACTTTTCTATTTTTCATCTCTTGCCTTTTTGCTTTCTGGGAGATTTCCTCAATTTTTAAATTAACTCTTTGATGGAATTTTTCATTTTCATCAAATTAATTTCCAAGAGCTGTGTTGTATTCTCTGAGTATTTCTGTAACGTTTTCTATCCTTGTTTGATGGGTGCTGTACTTATGGGGGGGGTGTGTGCAGGCACACGCACATGTGTAGCGATCTCTGTGTGTTGTTCCTGTTTCCTCTGAATTTCTTTTTGTTTATTTTGGTCTCTGAGTTTATTGTTAGAGATGTTCCTGAAAAACCTGATGTTGTAGGCACTCTTCTAAGTGCCTTAATATTAACTAATTTAATCCTCACAGTGATCCTTTAAGGTGGTTTCTGTTATCCTGTTTTACAAATAAGGAAACCCAGGTACAGGAGAGTTAAATAATTACTCATGGTCATAGAGTTAGACAGCAGCAGAGCTAGGATTTGAACCCAGCAGTCTTAAGGCTCTTGAGTTTACATTGATAGCCACTGCAGTATACTGTTTCTGCCTCATTAAGTTTCACTGGTTAAAATGGTTAGTGAGGACGAGAGCAAGGACAGAGTCCCACAGAATGTCATTAGCGGCCTCCCTCTCAGCTGACATCAGTCCCTTCATCACCACTTCTTGTTCATCTTGTTACACGTCTGCCTTCAGACTGTTTCTCTCCCTTGTCCACGGGGATGCAAAAGACTCAGTCATATGACTCTAGAAGTTCAAGGTCTGAGGCAGCAAGAGGGAACAGGTGGGACATTGGCTCTAGAGTGATGCAGACCTAGTATACAAGCCTGCCTCTTCCCACTCCTGGCTGGGTGACTATGCCTAATTAATTAACCTTCTTTGGACCTCAGTTTCTTCTTCTGTTAAATGAGGAAAATAGTGCCTGCCTTGCCCAGTAGTTGTCAGAATTCAAGGTAAAGTGCCCAGCATACTGTAGGCCTTCAATAAATGGTAGCTGTCATTATCTGCTAGTCTAGTAATCCTTTCAAAGAAGGAAATACGTTGAGATGGCTGGTTTATTTTTATGAACTCTTGCTAACTCTATAATTGTTTCCTTTTTTTCTTAGAGCTCACAAAGCAGCCATTTGATAACATGTTCTGGAATTTTGCCTTGAATTAACTTTAAGATCACCAGCCTGAAGCTTTTGGCGTCCCTTTAGAATTTTTTTGAAAATTAAAACAATATTTGCCTGTCTTCACTCTTCCATCACCTCTCCTATTCACTAGATGCCGCATGCATCAGTGACATTTTCTTTGCAGGTTTCCTTTGTACTCTGAGGTGTAATCTGTCTAGACGAAGACTTGAGCTCCTTTCCAATAGCTGTATTTCTCTGAGCCTGTCTTGGTTTTCATTTCCTTTGGACTGTTGTTTATGCTCCTCTCTCCAATCCAGTGCCCATTCTCCTTGCAGAGAAAACAGATGTGAAACAGGAACCCAGCAAGTCCACTTTTACCATTTCATACTTCATGACCCTATTTACATCAGCCAAAACTAGTAAAAGTCCACACCCCCAGGTCATTTTCACACAGACGCATGCGTCCCATCGTCTGTGTTCTGTCCCCACCACCACCCGTGTCTGTCCTCTCTTCCTCTCCTTCCAGCCCCTTAGACCCTTCAACCAGCTGCCCTCGGTCAACAATTTCCCAGTAGCGTCATTCTCTTCTCTGATTGTCTTCTGAGAATACTGTTGCCTCTGCAGCCCACCTAAACTGTTTATTTCTCCTGCATACCTTAGGCCCCAGAGGTAGGTAGGCATCTTCCTTGCTTCCCATTGCTACCCTAACCCATTTTTTTTTTCTTTCCGTCATATAAAGCCACCCCTCCTTTGACATTATTTCTTAGTTACATAGCTGAAATTTAAAAGTGTGAAGTGGGCTGGCCAGATTCAGATGTCCAGACATTGTTATCAGGAATTTCTCTCTTTCACACCTGCCTTCTCTCTCTTCTCTTTCATCCCACCTCTCCATCTCAATCTCCCATTTCCTTCCATCTCTGTTTTCTGCTTTTCCTTGTGTTGGTCTTATTTTCAAGCTTGTGTTTTTCTCCGTGGTGGCAGAGATGGCCACCAGCAGCCTGTCCAACTTGTTAATGAGAGAGGTCCTCTTTTCCAGTCAGTCGAAAAACTCTTAGATCTCATTCTCATTGAGCTGCCTTACATCAGATGCCCACTGAGGACGTGGGAGTGGGGATGGGAGTAGTCTCCAAAAAGAAAGTCCAAGTGCTGTACTGTTAGGAAACACTGGTTGGCAGGCAAACCAGAGCAACAGGTGAGGTTCTTACCTGTCCACACTTTATAATGTACTTTGTATGGGCATGGTGAGATTTACACCTGAAGTTAGTAAAACATCATGAACTTTTGTATCTTACAACAACTTTGGTTACCCTAAGAGAAATAATAAGAATTAACATGAAATGAAAGGATAGCATAGTTATGAGCTCTTATGATCTAGAATAGAGACAGTATGACTTCAAATTATTTCATAGGCAGATAATGGGAGAATATATGGTTGTTTCTAATCTCGTTTGTAAACTACTTCAAGTTTTACATGCATGGCTTTCAAATTGTTAAGTCTTTTTTGTTGTTGACAAAAAATATTAACAACATAAATACTTTATAGCTAGACAGATAAGTTTACAGCAGCAACTTATTCGTGTGATGGACCATATCTGTGAATTAGTTGACACTATTCCTGATGACAAGCTGAAAACTTTGGATTGTGGGAACAAACTGCTCCAGCAGCGGGACATAAGGTATCGATTTTTCTCCTTCTGGAATATATCTGATTGCCTTTCCAACACTACTGTAAGTCACAAATGTATGGGGCAAGATTTCCAGGCATTCTGGCCAAGAAATTGAATAAGATAATTATCACTTTGTCTTTTTTTTTTTTTTAATTGGAATGTAGTTGATTTACAATGTTGTGTTGGTTTCAGGTATACAAAAAAAGTGATTCAGCTATACATGTACATATATCTATTCTTTTTCAGATTCTTTTCCCATATTGGTTATTACAGAGTATTGAGTAGAGTTTCCTGTGCTATACACTGTGTCTTAAATTTATTACTTTTTCAAATGAGGGCTACCTGCGCCGCGGTGGCTACCGCCAGCAGCAGTCTCAGATGGCCTACTGATTGCTTGACTTCAGTCCCCAGTGCCCTAAACCATTCAACATTTAGGTCCAGCCACACCCCAGTCATTAAAAGTCTCTTTAAAGTTGCTGCAAAAAACAACAACACAACAACAACTGTTCCTTTAGCATTTGTATTCAAATTTTTAAGGTTGGAAGAAAGAGGATATATTTTGCCACAATCTGGCATGAAAACTAAAGATAAACTTGTGTGCCTACCATAGCTGACTACTTATAATTAATTTGATGTTCTGTGCTCTCTCTTCAGAAGGAAACTCCTGGCTGAAGCAGATTTTAATACGAGTGATGCCAGTGTTCTTGGCTCATTGTGGAGATGCAGGCCTGATTCACTTGGTAGCTCTGTGAAGGATACGGCATCTGTTTCCCCACCTTGTGCATTTCCAAAGGGTGATTCCTGTCCTACAGGGAATTCTGTTAAGGAGTTCACTTTTCCAAACCTTCCCTCAAATTCCATTTCTACTGGGGAGTGTTTACTGACTCCTACCCCAGGAAAGACAGGATTCTCAGCCACCACCAAGAATCTCTTTGAAAGACCGTTATTCAATTCCCATTTACAGGAGTCCTTTGTAAGTAGCAACTGGGCTGAAACACCAAGGGTTGAAAAAAGAAATGAAAGCTCTTATTTCCCAGGAAATGTTCTCACAAGCACTGCTGTGAAAGATCAGAATAAACACACTACCTCTATGAATGACTTGGAAAGAGAAATCCAGGCGTCCTGTGATATTGACAGTTTTGACATAGATGACTTTGATGATGATGATGATGACTGGGAAAATGTGATGCATAATTTAGCAGCCAGCAAGTCTTCCACAGCTGCCTATCAACCTATTAAGGAAGGTTGGCCCGTTAAATCAGTATCAGAAAGAATTTCTTCTTCAGCCAAGACAGACTGTCTTCTGGCATCTACTGCTCAGAATAAAAACTTCTCAGAGTCAATTCAGAATTACACTGGTAAGTTTAAAATAAATTGAATGCTTATATTTTATATGAAAACAAAACTGTCCAAAATAGGAATCGTATAAGAAAAACCATAGCAAATCATCATGGCCTGAAAACAACATTGTTTCTATGCAAATTTCTGCTGATAATATGAATTACAAATCACAATTTCAAAAGCAAGTTGCTCTTTTGTCTCTGTAGCAGCTGTAGTTTTATAAAATGTGTAATTATAACCTATTGTAGTAAAACTCTAAAGTCATTACAAATGTGCTTTGCCTTTAAATTAACATTTTTCAGTCCCTAAAACAGTAAAGCTCATGAGGGCCAAGTTTTTAATGATTATGGGGGATGGATAAAAAGCAAAGCTGAATTTATGTTAAAATTGTAATTGTGTGTATTTTTAGAATTCTGGATTGATGAGAACTGATCAGTTTATAAAGTAGAAACATGTTTTATGTCTTCAAATATTAAAATTTAGGACAGCCTAAGAAAGATAAGAAGTCAGAAATTTCTTAAATCAGTCAAGTTATTTCTTTTGGTCTAGAATCATTTTAATTCATTCAGCAGATATTTATGGAGTGCCCACTGTGTGCCATGTTCTGTGCACAGGTCCTGGTAATAGATGAGTAATGAAGAGTTCCTGCCCTCTTGGAGCTCACAGTTTACTGAGAGAAGTTTTTGGAAGAGTGAAATTAGACGTTGTAAAGGCTGCAGAGAAAACCCAAAATTAATTTTAAAACCTTACATCGACCCTATAAAGTTATCAAAAAGTGGGTTTTTTTTAACTGAAACAAGTTTATACGTGTAAGTTTTTGTAAAGTACAGTCCTCCCTGTTTTTGCCATTGATGACTTAATGCCATGGAGGTTGTTCTTACAGTTCCTCTGTTGACCTTTAAAATAACCATTAATGGATTTATTTTTGTGTCATGTTTGGGCATGTCATACTTGGTGTTAGCAGTTATCTTTGCGGTGGTTGAGTGCCGGGGTTGATGTAACCGCCAGCACTGGCGTGAGCACCTCTTGTTCTCTGTGCGGAGCCAGAGTTGCAACAGCGAGGAGGCAGCATGGGGGTGGGCGTGAGAGACGCCATGGAAGAAGAACCAGAGGAAGTTGGGGTGATTCTGCGGTTTCAGACCCAGTGACTGGGAATACCGTGACACTGTTAACAGAAACAGGGAAGTCAGGAGGCAGGCAGATTTGGAGCAAAGCTGAGGAGGGCTGTTTTAAGGCTTGTTGAGCATGAAGTGTTGGGAAGTCGTTCAGGTAGAAATGTCTGGCGGACAGTTCGAGGTGCGTGCAGGACTGGAACTTAGGAGGGCATCCGTCAAGTCTTAAGAAAGAGATCTAGGCGTTGTGTGCACATCGGTGATGTTTAAGGTTATAGGACTAGGAAAATTCCAAAAAAAAAAACCAGTCTAAAAAACCCAGTCCCAAGTGTCCAAAAGATTCCCAAATTTAAGGGGCAAGTGGAGGAAATGGAGCCAGGAAAGGGAATTTAAAGCGAGTAGAAAACCCATGATTATCTTGAAGGTCAAGAGAGAAGGAGAGAATAAATAGTAGTGGTAGATGCTACAGAAAAGTCAAGGAAAGACTTGAATTTGGCCCTTAGGATGTCTCTGGTGGCTTTGACACTGGACAGCGAGGAAACCCTGATAAACAGGTAAAGAAGGATGTGCTGCAAGGAAACGTACACCAGTGATTATGCAGGGCAAAGGGTTAAAATGCTAAAACTGATTTGTTACAGTAATGCCCTGATTTCTCTTAACATTGATTATTTTCTTAGACAAGTCGGAGCAAAGTTTAGCATCCAGAGATCTGAAACACGAGCGTTTCCAAAGTCTTAATTTTCCTCATACGAAAGAAATGATGAAGATTTTTCATAAAAAATTTGGCCTGCATAATTTTAGAACTAATCAGCTAGAGGCGATCAATGCTGCACTACTTGGTGAAGACTGTTTTATCTTAATGCCCACTGGTATGTATTTTTAGATATGAATTGGCAGGAATCCATTGGCAGATGTTAAATGAAAGCCCTTTAATAAAAATAAAAAGAACCTACACAGTATTTCTATCATTTAGGGACCTCTAAACCTCCCATGCCATAGTTAGGAAAGAGTATCACCTCAATCCTCTATTCTAGTTGTTGATATGATAGCATTATTGCCCTTTAAGATTTTCAACTCAAAGCTCGTTGTGTTGAATTGATCTAGGATTTTCCTTTGGGAATTTTTCTTTTTTCTAGTCGAAATTAGCCTGGAACATGAGCCAAAAAGTTACTGTCAGAGACCACAACCATTTCTGGCAGTTTATCTGGTACAACCTAGTGTTGTATGGTGGTTAAAAATCATCAGCTTTGGAGCGATGCCCTAGGCTTAAAGCACAGTTCTGCCACTTATTAACAGTGTGGACTTGAGCAAGGCACTTCACTCCCTGAACCCCAGTCTCCTCGTGTGCGCAGTGGGGATAATACCAACGTGCCCACTTCACAGAATGTCTTGAGGATTAAGTGAAAAGCATTGAGTGTAGTTCTTTCTTGTCCTCAGTTTTGAAGAGATCCAGGACTTTTCATCATGCTATTAAAGTTTATAACAGCTGTTCAATGATTTATAGTCATCCAAATAAGAATATTAAATAAGCCATTAGGATAAGAGGCATGGGGACACTGTAAATCAACTATACTTCAATTTAAAAAAAAAAAGCAGCAGCAGCATAGGGAGTTTGGAGTTTCATTATTCACATGTAGTCTTCCCTCTGCCTTTTACTCACCTTTGTTGTGACCTTCGATCAGTTGTTGCCATCGTCATTAAATAATGTTGCCTGGGTATCCGAATTTTTTCAAGCTGATTTTAAATTTTAGACAGTGTTGGTTTGTTTAATCAGCAGTTCATACTTCATTAACTTGTTCAGTCTGTGTCTTCTGATTTGACTCCAATTTGGTACTCCAAAACTAAAGCTGGAGAGGACCCTGGCATTGATCTCGTCCAGAGGTTTGAGGCGTTGGTTCAATGCTAGAATTCTCGCCTCCCTCGTCCAGTGGTTTTCATGGCTTTCCATTATCCTCTAGGGTTTCAAGGGGGCATTTTTCAGGGTCTTTCTCAAGTAGACTTTTAAAGTAATTCTGTTGCATTTAAGTTTCCTGCCCTGATTCTTGCTTTTGCTATGATATGCACATACATAAGATTTCCCAAGAGATCATTTTTACACATTTAAATTGCCCAAGTATTTTGGCTCATTCAAATATGGCATATTTTGGCACCATGGAGAATATCACTTGGTGTCCTATTAGTTAATTACTTTAAATATTATATGTAATTTATATTGTAACTTTTGCCTTCATACTCTCAAAATAGAATCTGACAGATTTTTTTGTTGTTGTGATTTCTTTTAGGAGGTGGTAAAAGCTTGTGTTACCAGCTCCCTGCCTGTGTTTCTCCCGGGGTCACTATTGTCATTTCTCCCTTGAGATCACTTATAATAGATCAAGTCCAAAAGCTGACTTCCTTTGATGTAAGTTAAAACACTACCAATTATAATAAAAATGCTAATAAAAACATAATTTAAAAACAATTATATTTCAGTACTCTGGGTAACCTTTTTCATTAAATAGTTCATGGATTATAAGAATAAAGCACGGCAGTTATGTTAAGTTGTACATTTAAGAACAAGTCTTTGAGAATTCTGGTACAGGTAACCTTCTGGAATTCAGTCTGATTTTACTCTAGAAGAATGTATTTTGGTAAGAACTTTTAACCTGTATTTTACTGATGTAAATTTTTTTTTCTAATATGGAAGGATTTCTTTTTTTACTCCTGTCAGATCAGCTTAGTTCTCTCTCACTCCCTTAATATCTTAAAATGTATACACATGTGCATGCCCACACACATATGTCCTTTTTCCTCCTGGCTGAGGTTAAGAAAGTATATGAATACAGTCTATTAAATCCTACATACTGTGATCAAACAGAACTGTGTTCAGCTTTATGAACCACCACCCCTCAACAAGACCACTGGTTTGATTTTTCTTCCCAAGCATGTTTTAGTACAGTGATGGTAGCCATTGTTCAGCCATTCATGATGTTATGGTCCTTTCAGTGTTGGTATGCATTAAAACCCAAAAGATGCATTTACCTTAAAAAAAAAAATGTGGTCATACATTAGGACTGGAACCTTCTGGATGCTGAATTCATATTTATCTTACTTAGAGATATGAAAAGCTAAGGAAGTAAAGAAATGGGAAAAAGAAAAGAAAAGTAAACAATGGGAAGAATATTTGACTTATGGTTAACAAGGGTTTTTAAAAAATATGTACTGATTACTTTTTATTATGTTGAGATTCTCTTTCCTTTGACAGGTGTGATATGTGACTTGTAAAATATTTATGAAACCTACGGATAAATGTAATCTTGATCAGATTAATGGGTAAAATTTAAATTGTTTACTACTTTTATGCTTAGATTCCGGCTACATATCTGACAGGTGATAAGACTGACTCAGAAGCTACAAATATTTACCTCCAGTTATCAAAAAAAGACCCGATTATAAAACTTCTTTATGTTACTCCAGAGAAGGTTTGTATTTATATCATTATTTTAAAATACTATATTAAAGGTCTTTTAGAAAAACAACCCATTTCTCCCTACTGAGTAAGGAAAAACCCAGTCTTTCCCTTCTGTGTTTCTCTCCTTTACTACTCACATAGAATATTTCACTTCTAGTCACCAAATGTATGGAGGTTTTTCCTTATATCAAGTGGTTCTCTGTCAACTATCCAGAGATAGTGTCAGGTCCCACAGGTTAAGGGCTCAGTCCCACAAGATTCTTACCACTCTGCTTCAGGGGCCAATCCACAGGGTACTCGCAACTTCTGTCTGACTTGGCTACAAATCAGAGGTTCCCGTGACCTCCTCCTGCTTGAATTCAGTGACTTGCAAGAGCAGCTCACAGAACTCAGGGAGACACTTACTTACATTTACCAGTTTATTAAAGGCTATGGTAAAGGACACAGATAAACAGTCAGATGAAAAGATACACAGGGCAAGGTCTGGGAAGGTCCTGAGCACAGGAGCTTCTGTCCCTGTGGAGTTGGGGTGCATCAGCCTCCAGTACATGGATGTGTTTGCCAACCTAGAACCTCTCTGAACCCCATACTTTTGGGATTTAATGGAGGCTTCCTCACGTAGGCATGAACAATTATTGACTCCACTTCTAGACTGACTCCCTTCTCTGGTGGATGGGGGTAGGACCGAAAATTCCAAGTTTCTAATCATGGCTTGGTCTTTCTGGTGACCATCCCCCACCCAGGAGCCCACCCACAGTTGCCTCAAGAGAACAAAAGATGCTCCTAGTGCTCTTTTTTTTTTTCGCTGCATTGGGTCTTTGTTGTTGCGCGTGGGGTTTCTCTAGTTGCGGCGAGTGGGGGCTACTCTTTGTTGCCGTGCACTGGCTTCTCTTGTTACAGAGCATGGGCTCTAGAGCGCAGGCTCAGTAGTTGTGGCTCACGGGCTCAGTTGCTCCGTGGTACGTGGGATCTTCCCAGACCAGGGCTCGAACCTGTGTCCCCTGCATTGGCAGGCGGATTCTTAACCACTGCGCCACCGGGGGAGTCCTGCTCGTACTGCTTTATCACTTAAGAATTTAGAAGAGTTCCAGGAACCCTGTGCCCAGGAACTGGGAGCAGAGACCAGTGTATCTTTTCTATTATCTCATAAAAGTCCATTAGAATATGTATATTTTAAATTTTTTGACATAATTTCTGATGTACAGTTTAGTGCAAGAATTCCTGTATAACTTTCACAGGAAACCCCAAATGGTAGCATTTTACTGTAATTGCTCTATCATTCTTTCTCTCTTTTTCCCTCAAACATTTGAGAGTAAGTTGCAGACATATCCTTTTAACCCTAAATACTTCACTGTACATCTCCTAAAAACGAGGAATTTTCTTGCATAACCTCAGTACAGTTATCAAAATTAGAAAATATTCATTGATGCAGTACTATTACTTTATCTGTAAACCTTATTCCAGTTTCACCAGTTGTCCCAATAATATCCTTCCTAGCAAAAGAAAATCCTAGATTATGCATTGCATTCTGTCTTTCATGATTTTGACAGTTTTGAAGAGTGAAGGCCAGTTGTTTTGAGGACTGTCCCTCAGTTTATGTTTCCTCCTGATTGGATTTGTATTCGTCATTTTTGAGGGGAATATCACAGAAGTGGTGATATGTTCTCAGTGTATCCTATCAGGAGGCATTTGGTGTTGATTCATTCTATATTACTGGTGATGTTAGTTAACTTTGATCATTTGGTTAAGGTGTTGTTGTCTGCCAGACTTGCACTGAAAAATTACTCCTTTTTGTGATTATTAATTACAAAAATAAATTAATTTTTTTTTGTAATTGTAGGTATCCTGTTATGGAATACTCTTGAGACTATGTAAATATCCTATTACTCATCAGACTTTGACCCAAGAGTTTCCTCATCCATTGATGATTCCCCATCAGTTATTATTGTAGTGAGTGCCAAATGATGATTTTTTTCCAATTTAGTTGGCATTCTGCTGTAAGGACAGGCTTTTCCCTTTACCCACATATTTATTTGTATCAATATGAAATCATGGATTCTTAATTTATTCAGTAGGTTATAATCATTTACTGTTATGTATTTTGATGTTCTAATTGTCCTAGGTTTGGCCAGTGGGAAGGCTCCATCAGACTGGCTTCTGTGACCTTTTGACATGTCTATCAAGACATGGGTGCCAGAGATGGTCATTGCTACTGGCATGTCATTGCTTCCAGGCCCAGTTATGGACAGAGCTACAAAATATAAATATATGTACATATATATATGTATATATGTACATATATATGTATATATTTCCCCCAGACAACACACACACGTAACACACGTCTGTAACCCTGCTACCAGTGTAAACATGTGGTGGCTCCCAAATACACTGAGGAAGAAAAATTCTTTTAGAACCACTGACCTAATACAAAACTGTTTGCTAAATGTGGGTAAACATTCTAAAATGTCTCATTTGCTATTTCCTATTACTTCTAATTCTATTTGTAGATCGAAATCAGAACCAATTTTATGTGGAGGTTTTAATACAACTTAAGTCATAGTGGAACTTAAAGACAACCAAATCCTTAAGGTGATATGTTTAAATGTTTTAAAATGTCTGATTAATGCATTTCTGGTCTAGGTCTGTGCAAGTAACAGACTGATTTCTACTCTGGAGAATCTGTATGAGAGGAAGCTCTTGGCACGTTTTGTTATTGATGAAGCACATTGTGTCAGTCAGGTAAATACTGTTCTCTGTGTCTTGAGATAGCAATAGATTGTACTACCAACAGTATATATATTTTCAGAGCCAAGAGAAAAAGTATTGAGTGAATTATTCTGCTATTTCACTGAAGAATAAGGTGGTTCTTAATATAGTGAGCAGTCTTTGCTTTATATAAGGAAGATCCAAATAGTCTGAAAAGCAGTATTTTTTTTTTTTTCCAACTAGTGGGGACATGATTTTCGTCCAGATTACAAAAGAATGAATATGCTTCGCCAGAAGTTTCCCTCTGTTCCAGTGATGGCTCTTACTGCCACAGCTAATCCCAGGGTACAGAAGGACATCCTCACTCAGCTGAAGATTCTTAGACCTCAGGTGTAAGTTGTCGAAAGTTATTAATTTTGAAACCCTGGGGCAGTGGTTCCCAGATTGCTGCACATTAGAATCATCTATGGAGTCTTAAAAATCCCAATGCCCAGGTTGTACCCAATGCCAATTATATCAGAATTTGGGGGGCTGGGAGCCAGTATGGTTTTTGTTTTTTGTTTTTTGTTTTTTCAGCTGCATTGGGTCTTCGTTGCTGCGCGCAGGCTTTCTCTGGTTGCGGCAAGTGGGGGTACTCTTTGTTGTGGTGCATGGGCTTCTCATTGCAGTGGCTTCTCTTGTTGCAGAGCACGGGCTCTAGGCATGCCAGCTTCAATAGTTGTGGAGCGTGGGCTCAGTAGTTGTGGCTCGCGGGCTCTAGAGCTCAGGCTCAGTAGTTGTGGCGCACAGGCTTATTTGCTCCATGGCATGTGGGATCTTCCCGGACCAGGGCTGAAACCGGTGTCCCTTGCATTGGCAGGCGGATTCTTTTTTTTTTTTTTTTTTTTTTTTTTTTTTTGCGGTATGCGGGCCTCTCACTGCTGCGGCCTCTCCCGTTGCGGAGTACAGGCTCCGGACGCGCAGGCCCAGCGGCTATGGCCCACGGGCCCAGCCACTCCGCGGCACGTGGGATCCTCCCGGACCGGGGCACGAACCTGTGTCCCCCGCTTCGGCAGGCGGACTCTCAACCACTGCGCCACCAGGGAAGCCCTGGCAGGTGGATTCTTAACCACTGCGCCACCAGGGAAGCCCCAGAATGCAAAATTTTTATTTTAATCTTACTTGCAGAGGAGTGTTTGTATAAAATTTGGGGGAAAAAGATATTTTCTTCCATAATTGATTTACATTACAACATTATATTTAAGGTGTCTTCAGGTTCTAGTGAAGAACCCACATGCTAGAAATTTGCTTCTACAAGTACTCCATTGATCTATAAAAGCTTTTATTTATTTATTTTTTGCGGTACGCTGGCCTCTCACTGTTGTGGCCTCTCCCGTTGCGGAGCACAGGCTCTGGACGCGCAGGCTCAGCGGCCATGGTTCACGGGCCCAGCCGCTCCGCGGCATGTGGGATCTTCCCAGACCGGGGCATGAACCTGTGTCCCCTGCATCGGCAGGCGGACCCTCAACCACTGCGCCACCAGGGAAGCCCGCAATCTACTATTCTTTTAGACTAGTAATATTAATTGCCAAATGCCCATAGTTAAAAGAAGTGATATAAATTCAATTCACCTTTTGAATAACCTTTTGAAAGTGTAGAATTTGTCATTTTTGTTTGAGTAAACATTGCACATACAGGTTTAATATCTTTTCCTAGTAATGTGCGGGGGAGGTCTGCTTGGAAAAGTAATAGACTGTACATTTCCTGAGTCTAGCATGTGGTGCCCTGTGCATATTTGGCACTCAGTAAGAATGAATAAATGAAATATATGGAGGAACTTTGGTAAATGTGGGTAAAATATGAAAATTTGGGCAGGTCTATTGACTCCTTAATATATTTGGTACTTCTATATTTGGGAGAATTTAAATCCCTGAGTGGAAGTAAAAGATTTTAACAAACACTTTCTGTTACATTTTTTTCCTGATCTTCTTTTCTGCCCATAGGCCTCTTGTTTGGATTACATTTCCCAACTGCTGCTATGTCATGGCCCTGGTGAAGGCATGTGTCCCTAGGGTTGAAGCCATGGCCCCCATGCTTCTCTCCTACTGCCAGTCTGTGATAGTATTCTTCATCTTTGGGAAATATGAGGATGGAAATAAGTAAAATGGATTGACTTTATTCCTTTTCCTTAGGGCCTTAAAATACAAACTGAGAAAGAGAAAAGAGATAGACATTTAGACAGTAAATACAACAATAATACTATAATACCACAATAATAGCTAACACTTACGTATCTAGCCTATACAATGTGCCAGGCACTGTTCTTGGCATTTTATGTGTATTGACTCATTTATCCACACAAAAGTCTTATGAGGTCAGTGCTCCTATTTCCCTCACTTTATGGATGAGGAAACTGAAACACAAAGAAATTAAACAGCTTAAACAAAGTCATACACCTAGCAAGTATTGGAGTGAGGACTTAAACCCAAACAGTCTGCTTTCAGAACCCTTTAAATACTGTACCAAATGCAGAATGAAGTAAGTGGTGATTAGAGATGTAAATTGACTGCTGGAACTTGGAAGGCAAGATTGACTAACCCAAAGTAACAACTAACGGTTACGAGGAGGGTCAGGTAGGGTTTTATAAAGGAAGTGGACTTTGTAGGAACAGTGGTCTTTTTAAAGTTTTAAACGGCTGTACTGAGATATAAATTACATACCTTAAAATTCGCCTATTTAAAGTATGCAGTTCTATGGGTTGATGTTTTGCTTTATTTTTCATTTATTCACAGGGCTGTGCAACCCCACCACTACCTAATTTTAGAACATTTTTGTCTCACTTAAAAGAAACTCCATACCCATTAGCAGTCAATTCCCACTATTCCCTATTGCCCCAACTCTAGGCAATCACTAATTACTTTCTGTGTCCATAGATTTTTGCCTATTCTGGACATTTCATGTAAATAGAATCATATATTATGTGGCCTTTTGTGACTGGCCTCTTTCACTTAACATAACATTTTCAAGGTCCATCCATGTTGTAACACATATTGGTATTTCATCCTTTTTTTATTGTATGTATATTCTGTTTTATTTATCCATTCATCATGTAATGGATATTTGAGTTGCTTCCATTCTTTGGCTGTTATTAATAATGCTTCTGTGAGCATTTGTATACAAATTGTCATGTGGATGTAAGTTTTTATTTCTCTTAGGCATATACCTAGGAGTAGAATTGTTGGGTCATATGGTAACTCTACATTTAATCTTTTAAAGAGCTTCCCGATTATTTTCCAAAGCAGCTGCACCATTTCACCTTCTGTAGTATATGAGGGTTGCAATTTCTCCACATCCACACCAACACTTGTTACTGTATCTTTTTGATTATACTCATCCTAGTGGGTATGAAGTGGAAGGTGAATGGCATTTTAACAGGGGAAGAGTGAGAATTCAGGGCTGCAGTTTCTGGCATGAAATTACAGGTCAGGCCCAAGGAATGGTGGATAATCCATTGGATAAGAAGAGAAATATAAAGGGATGACCCTAGAAAGGTGGCTTGAGGCCAGATCTGGAGGGTCTTGCATATCATGATGGTAAAGTGTTTGGACTTTCTTATGTAGGCATTTTGACCTGGGAAGTGGCTTGATCTGAACTGTATGGTTGAATGATAATCCTGGCAGTGGAACAGAAGATGGAATGGAGGAACAAGAGATTAGAGGTAGGGTGGCCCTTTAGGAACCCAGTTGTAGCCATCTAGGAGAGAGATTGGCAACACCAGAAATGGAAGGAGGGGACAGAATCCAGAGAGAAAGCAGAGTTGAATCAACGAGACTTAAAAGAATTTTGGAAAACTGTACCACTTGTACATTTCTAAACCTGACACCTAAAATTTTTCAACATGACTTTTTTTGTTGTTTTGTTTTGGTTTTTTGAGGGAGTTCCCCAACCAGGGATTGAACCCAGCCCCTCGGCAGTGAAAGCATGGAGTCCTAACCGCTGAACCACCAGGGAATTCCTCAACATGAGTTTAAATAAAGAGAACAGTGGTCTGTTGTAAATAACATTTTTAAACAGAATTGTTACTTAGCTCTTTTAAATGTATCCAGTAGACTATAAACATAATATAGCAATTCTGTACCTACTATCTCCCACTTATAGAAGACATAATAAAAATTTTAACTCTTTAACAGGTTTTTTAATTTCCCCTTTTCTTTTCAAACTCATATATCTCTTTCAGTTTCCCTACAGAATTTTATCCTAATTTTATCCTATTTTTATGCATGAAGCCTGTTGCTTACTGTCATATTTACCTGCAAGAAAAAAATATATATAAATTATTTTTAAATTTCCTATACCAAAATTTTTGTCCTAATTGAATTATATATAATCATTAGTAGTACCTGACTGATCAGAATAGCTTAAATATTTTTGAAAATAATTCTTAAGTATAAATTTTGATGGGGAATGTGTAACTTAATGAGATAGGACTTTTTCCCAGTTAGTACATATATCTATGGATAAATCAAGTCTGTTCATATTTCTTATTTTTATAGGTATATTTTATAGCATTGAGAAATGTTGCTCACATAAACATGTGGATAGGAATGGAAAACATTTTATTACAGTATTAACGCTCAATTATTCGAATTCCTTCTGATATAAATGCCAAAATATGATCTGTCATCAAAAAATATTTTTAATGATCTGTCAGCTGACATCTCAATTGAGTCCTGCAAATATTGTGAAAAGCGAAGAATTGAAAACCATCTGACTGACAAAATAAGTCAGATCATTAGTTACTTTACTTTTTCTGGGAAATATACCCTAAAAAAAATGCTTTACCAAAACTTTTCTAATGACTATTAAGTATTTGTGTTACTCTTTCAGTCAGGTGAATCTTGTGTCCAGTATATTTGAAGGAGTTGGGGAAATCAAAATACTATTAGTTTCAGTACACCTTTCCTAGTATATTTTTGACATATATTTTTAATCAGGTGATATGCTTGTCTTTTTTTAAAATAATTTTCTTTATACCAGTCCCTCAAAGAGCTTATATGTCTTCTCTGCTGTGTGCAGGGACTCTTAATATGCTTTCCTAGTCCTCAACTTTTTTTTTTTTTTTTTAATATTTATTCCTTTTATTTTTGGCTGCGTCGTTCTTAGTTTCTTTTACTTGGATCTTCGTTGCGGCATGCTGGATCCTCCGCTGCAGTGAGCGGGCTCATCATTGCAGGGTGCGGGCTTCTCTCCAGTTGTGACACATGGGCTCAGTAGTTGTGGCACACAGGCTCCAGGACGTGTGGGCTCTGTATTTGTGGCACATGGGCTCTCTAGTTGTGACCCGCGTGCTCAGTAGTTGTAGCATGTGGGTTTAGTTGCCCGGCAGCATGTGGGATCTTAGTTCCCCAACCAGGGATCGAACCCGCATCCCCTGCATTGGAAGGCGGATTCTTAACCACGAGACCACCAGGGAAGTCCCTGATATGCTTTTAAATAATAGTTTTGTCAAAACTATTCAAACAGTGGCACATGACTACCATATAACCTAACTGGCAAAGCCAGTTGTCATTGCCAAACCAATTGGCCAAACTTATTTTCTTACATATAAAAAAAAATTCTTTGTTTTTCAGTTCACATAAACTACTTAGTGCATATCCTCATGACAGTGCCTCAGTTCCAAGAGCAACAAGAGCTGAGTGCAAATTGATTCCATTTCCTGACACATCACTTAAAATGACATGAATTTGACACCCTGGACCTGATAATATTTACCATTTTAATGGCAACATCAGTACTCCCTTTGTGAAGATATTTTGGAATCCAAAGCTTTTTTAGAAAAGAAAATATTGGGATATAATTGACACACCACAAAATTCACCCATTTAAAGGTTAGAATTTAGTGCGTTTGTTTGTATTTTCAGAGTTGTGCAACCATCCCCCGAATCTAAGTTTAGAACATTTTCATCACCCCAAAAAGAAACCTGGTACTCAGCAGTCACTCCCCATTCTCTCCTCATTTGTGCCCGTCTTCTTTCACTTAACCTGTGTTCAAGGGTCATCCGTGTTGTAACACATATCAGAACTTCATTCCTTTTTATGGCTGAATAATCTTCCATTGAATAGGCATTCCACATTTTATTTATCCATTCATCAATTGATGTGAACTCTCCCTAACTAGAATATCTGTTAATTCCAAACATCCATTTTCCAACAGGCCAAGTAAGATATGTTATATGTAATGACCTCTAAGAGACTGTTAACTTTCTCATTATAACACATTGTGTGAATACAGTGGACCCTTGAGCAACATGGGTTTGAACTGCATATGAACATTCACAAACATTCACAAAAAGGTTTTGTGTGTACCTGTATTTTCATTTCTCTTGGGTATATACCCCGGAGTGGAATTCTTGGGTCGTATGGTGACTATTTTTAACCTTTTGAGGACTGTTTTAACCTTTTGCCAGACTGTTTCCCAAAGTGGCTGCACCATTTTACATTCCCGCCGGTGGTATAGTGGGTTCTGATTCCACCAGCACTTGCTGTTGTCTCTCTTTTTTTGACCCAAAACTTTTTTTTTTTAATGTATAAAACATGGTTCTGAAATTAAAGTGTAATTTGTAGGGAAGAGCAGTAAAGCCATTCTTGTGTATAATCATTTCAGCATTCCTATTGGTAGGGAGACAGACACATGCACCATTCCCAACTTAAGCCCAAATCATATCAAATAAGTTTCAAGAATATCTACATCATTTGTATTCCTGGGCAATTCTTTTTATGCCTTAATTTTATCAGGACTGCAGTTTCCTTTGCTGTGGCAGTGATTGTAAATAACAGAACAATCAGAAGAGTCTATGGGCGGGCTTCCCTGGTGGCACAGTGGTTGAGAGTCTGCCTGCCGATGCAGGGGACACGGGTTCGTGCCCCAGTCCGGGAAGATCCCACATGCCGCGGAGCGGCTGGGCCCGTGAGCCATGGCCGCTGAGCCTGCGTGTCCGGAGCCTGTGCTCCGCAACGGGAGAGGCCACAACAGTGAGAGGCCCGCGTACCGCAAAAAAAAAAAAAAAGAGTCTATGGGCATATCAAGTCCTTTATTTACCGTCTTTTTTGCCACAATCTGCTACACATTCTTCTGCCATTTCAAGCACTAAAAGATCTCTAAGTGTTTTGTACATAGAAATGATATCTTTTTTTTTAATGGATATTCTTCAGCATTTTTTAAACATTTTATTTATTTATTTTTGGCTGCGTTGGGTCTTCATTGCTGCGCGTGGGCTCTCTGTAGTTGCAGCGAGCGGGGGCTACTCTTTGTTGTGGTACACGGGGTTCTCACTGCAGTAGCTTCTCTTGTTGCGGAGCATGGGCTCTAGGCGTGCAGGCTTCAGTAGTTGTGGCACATGGGCTCAGTAGTTGTGGCTCGCAGGCTCTAGAGTGCAGGCTCAGTAGTTGTGGTGTGTGGGCTTAGTTGCTCCACGGCATGTGGGATCTTCCCGGACCAGTACTTGAACCCGTGTTCCCTGCATTGGCAGGTGGATTCTTAACCACTGCACCACCAGGGAAACCCTAAATGATACCTTAAGAGGGATGGTTTCAAAGTATTGTTCAACAGTAGTCTCACAAGACCCTCAGAGTAATGCGTTTTATGACAATTGGAATGAAAGAAGCAACTTCATAAAGTGAGAATCATCTTCTCTCCCACCACCTTACTCTCAGTATATCTGAAATCAGAACACCCCAATAAAGGCCAAAATACTTTATTCCTGATGTTATACTTTACTCTTAACAGAAATAATGTAAAACACTTAGAGACATGAAGCCCTACCAAGAGTTTCTGGTATTTGGATTAGAGAAAGTTTCATCTACACCCATACTATATTTCAATTTGTTTTATTTGGTGTACTGGAGGTTTTTATGTCCAAAACAATGCACAGTGGTAAAGTTGAGAATGGGTGAAAAGTAAAATTTGTTTGTTTTCCAAAAGTGAGAGACAATTGTAAAAGGAAAAAACAGGGTAGGAGTAACAAGCAGGGAGTCCTGACTACAGGCATTCTCAGATCCATCTTTAGGGGGAAATTCGTAAGTGTGAAAACAGAGGATCTGGAAATTGATTCCTTTAAAATTGTCTTTGCTCATGTACCTTTGGAAAGTCTTTGTGAACCCTAGGGGTATGCACACCCCAACTTTAGACCACTGACCTGAAAGAAGTTGGACTGTGGTTTAGAACTCTGAAAAGAGGTCTAAGCTGGGGGTGCAAGTTGGGACTCGCAGGAATGATATTTGATGCTGTTTAAAGCAGTGAGAGTGAGGTCCCTGAAGAAGGTAATATAGGGGAAGAAGAAAGAAGAGCCAAGCATTTTGGGGGGTGATTCTCACTTAAGGAGTAAGCAAGGAAAGGAGAGAAGGAGAGGAAGAAGTCAGGTAAGGGGGAGAAACCCCACGGGTGTGAGCACTAATAGAGTTTTCGGTAAGGATAGCCAACCGCGTGGAGAGGTAAGAGAATGAGGTCTGACAAAAGACCAGCTTGCGTGGGGCTTCCCTGGTGGCGCAGTGGTTAAGAATCCGCCTGCCAGTGCAGGGGACACGGGTTCAAGCCCTGGTCCAGGAAGATCCCACGTGCCACGGAGCAACTAAGCCCACGAGCCACAACTACTGAGCCCACGTGCCACAACTGCTGAGCCCACGTGCCACAACTACTGAAGCCTGCATGCCTAGAGCCCGTGCTCCGCAACAAGAGAAGCCATCACAATGAGAAGCCCGCGTACTGCAACAAAGAGTAGCCCCCACTCGCCGCAACTAGAGAAAGCCCACACACAGCAACAAAGACCCAACGCAGCCATAAATAAATAAATAGGTAACTAACTAACTTACAGACCAGTGCATGCACCAGACACAGTTGAAAGATTACCTGCACAGTTGAAAGAACCACTGCCTACTGCATGGCCTTCTTATCTGTATTGCAGCCCCTTCAGGAACACGACTACTGCCCTCCACATGTGAAGTGTTGCGTTCTTTAGTCCTAAAACTAAATGCTTATCTCATCAATGGCAACAAAACCTGGACCCATCTAGCTTGGACTTAGATACAAAGACAGAAAGGCAATGGTTTTATTCCCCATCTTTCCTCCCTCTGATCCCCACCCCCTGTCTAGAGGCAACCTCCTTGCCACAGGTTATTGCTGTTCATGGTCTCTTTGTTTCCTTCCGTCCACCCAGGCACTGAGATGTCTTTGTGCTCTAACTTTAACTCATTAGATAGTGTTCTTTCTCCTTTCTGTGGCAATGTTGGAACCTGGCACAGCTGGAGGGTGTCGTCAGGGCCAAGGGCCCTGTGACAATTCCCTTACCCTTCAGTTTTTAAAAGCTTTGATAGGATTTCCCTGGTGGTCCAGTGATTAAGTCTGTGCACTTCCCCCGCAAGGGGTGCGGATTCCATCCCTGATCGGGGAACTAGGATCCCGCCTGCCGCGTGGTGCGGCCACAAAATAAGTAAATAAAAGCTTTGCTAAAACAATTTTGGCAGAATGGTAATGGCGAAAGCCAGAATGGAAATGATGAGAGTTGAAATTGGATGTATGGTTGGTTGGTTGGGGGCATGAGTCTTCTTAGAAACTTGCCTTTGGAGGGAAGGAATGAGGAGGGATGCCAGCTGCAGTGGAATGTATGTAGGTTCAAGAGAAGCTTTTGTTGGTTTTAGGATTGGGGGTCCTAGAACATATGCAGAGATAAAAGGGAAGAGTTCACAGAAGAGACTGAAGCACAAGAAAGGAGATAATGGAGAGGAAGAGCTCACTAAGGAAGTGGGAGGAAGTGTGGGACCAAGAGCAAAAGGCCAGAGAAAGAGGAGCACATCTGTCTCGGAGTCAGCCACACTCCCCTTGGGCACACAGCCAAAGTACAGAGATCAGGGTCTGCAGGCTTGAGCTCCTGCAGCCCTGCAACCAGTTCCTCACTCTTCTGTACACAGTCAAAATTTGGGGGGGTTGGTGGCCTAAAGTTATGTATGTTTTCTCTATGATTTTCTTAATCTTTTAAATAACGTTTTAGCCATCTCTACTTTTAATCCACCTCATCTTAGAGACTGGCTGCTGTCTTTTCTACAGGTTTTTCTCTTCTGCATTCCTTCTGATTCTTTGTTAATAACTAGTCCCGTAGACTTTGCCTCCTTATCACCATTCTTAATCCTTAACCTAACTTCCATCTGTGTTTTATCATGTAAGCTGCCAGTAGCTACATTCACTTTAAGACAACTTGATAATTAGGTTTGCATGGTGGAAAATCAGCATTTAATTTTTGAAGATGGCTAAAACTATATTTTCTCATAATAACAAAATTTTACGTTTGCGACTTCTTTTAGGTTTAGCATGAGCTTCAACAGACATAATCTAAAATACTACGTGTTACCCAAAAAACCAAAAAAGGTGGCATTTGATTGCTTAGAATGGATCAGAAAGCATCACCCACGTGAGTACAGCCATGTGATAAATCATGTCTAGAAGTAATAAGTGTCTTTTTAGTACCACAATTGAATATATAAAATTGCATATTAAACATTTCTTTTCTCATTATGATAGCACTAACTTGTTATTCATAGAGCAGAATATTGCAACTCTCTCAATTCTGGAAATTATAAAATCTCATTTGGTTTGTTAACAATAAACCCTAACAAAAAGTATATTAAATACTCCCTCCTACACACCTGTATTGTAATTCATGGTTTCACTGTCTTTCCTCTGGCTTCTATCAGTTAATGAATTACACAGCTCTGTTTTAGTGCCTTCTCCCAAGTGTGTCTGCCCTTGAGTTATATTAACTAAAATGAGATTCTGAAATTCATGGTAGTTTTCCATGTAACCTCTTTTCTACTTTTCCATGGAGAATTTTTTTGTTAAACATCTCTATTTCATTTTCTTTAATTAGTATACGTATTTGTTTGAATAAATCAAACAATGCAGAGATAGACCAAGAAAAAGTCAGTAATTTCCTTTTCCAGTCCCCGCCTCTCCCAAGCACCTAATATAAATAATAGCTTGTGTGTGTATCTGTATCTTTGGCTCTGCCACAGAGAGATGACTTTTTCTTTAATACCTTTTATTTTTTGATTTTAAAAATAGCATACATACAAACAGCAAGAAATATAGTGAAGAGAATTTAGAAAGCAACAAAAAAAAAGAAAGAATCAAAAGACAAGCCTCACCATAGGACAAGTCACTGTTACCATTTTGGTTTATTTCCTTCCAATAATTTTTGTATGCATTTTTCCTTCCATTAGCATACTGTATCTACAGTGTTTCTACCTTTACCCTGTTTTATATTTTAAACATTTTCTCATGTCATTTTAAAAACTTAGAAAACACTTAATAGTTGCAATTTGTTTTAGTTTATAAATTCCTTTCTTAATTATTGTCCTAATGCTGGCCCTTAAGATTTTTCTAATTTTAAAAATTATAAACAAAACTTCTTATATAATAAGTCCTCGGATCACTTTATTTCCTAGATTTGTTTCCTAGAAAGAAACTGAATCAAAAGTTAGGAGCATTGGGCTTCCCTGGTGGCGCAGTGGTTGAGAGTCCGCCTGCCAATGCAGGAGACACGGGTTCGTGCCCTGGTCAGGGAAGATCCCACATGCCACAGAGCGGCTAGGCCTGTGAGCCATGGCCGCTGAGCCTGCGCGTCCGGAGCCTGTGCTCCGCAACAGGAGAGGCCACAGCAGTGAGAGGCCCGCGTACCGCAAAAAAAAAAAAAAAAAAAAATAGGAGCATTTCTAAGGCTCTTGATAGGTATTGCCATATGCTTTCTACAGTTCGTGAAGAGTGCCTTTCCATTTTATAGCAAGTGTGAAACAGAGCCCAGGGTTCCTCCAGGTCTACCTAAGGAGTTATTTGGAGGGACAGGATTAAAGGTTAAATCTTGTCATTTCCAGTGCACGTGATCCGTTGCTTGACTTATTCTACCTATGTTGTTTTCCTCTGCTGTAAGAAAACTATGGAGAAAACTATACCACTGTTTACAATTCAGATATTTCTGAGAACATAATGTAGGTTGTGTTATTTATGTTAAAAGTCCTCATTTCACAATACTGTTTGGTTTCTTGGCAGATGACTCAGGGATAATTTACTGCCTTTCCAGGCGAGAATGTGACACAGTGGCTGACACATTACAGAAAGATGGTCTCGCTGCTCTGGCGTATCATGCTGGCCTCAGTGACTCTGCCAGAGATGAAGTACAGCACAAGTGGATTAATCAGGATGGCTGCCAGGTAACATTTTTAAAAATAAACAAAGGAAACAATATTTTATAGTACATAAGCCACCTTGTACATGTAGGATGAAAATTGTTTTCACCTTAAAGGTAGTAAACATCAAAATAAGGCAGATTTAAAAACTGATGTTTTTTGAGACATCTAAAATGGCTTTTTCTTTCTTTTTTTAAAATTTATTTTATTTATTTGTTTGTTTTTGGCTACATTGGGTCTTCATTGCTGCATGCAGGCTTTCTCTAGTTGTGGTGAGCAGAGACTACTCTTCGTTGCAGTGCTCGGGCTTCTCACTGGGGTGGCTTCTCTTGTTGTGGAGCATGGGCTCTAGGCGCACGGGCTTTAGTAGTTGTGGCACGTGGGCTCAGTAGTTGTGGTACACAGGCTCAGTAGTCATGGCTCGCGGGCTGTAGAATGCAGGCTCAGTAGTTATGGCACACGGGCTTAGTTGCTCCGCGGCATGTGGGATCTTCCTGGACTAGGGCTCGAACCCATGTCCCCTGCACTGGCAGGTGGATTCTTAACCACTGCGCCACCAGGGAAACCACTTTTTCTTTCTTAAATCAAAAAAACTTTTTATTGAGATGTAATTCACATACCATACAATTCCCCCTTCCAAAGTTTACAAGTCAGTGGAGTTTAGTACATTCACAAGGTCATGCAACTGTCACCACTGTCTGATGCCAGAACATTTCATGATCCCAGAAAGAAACCCCATATCTACTAGCAGTCACTCCTCACTCCCCTAACACCCGGTCCTTGGCAACCACTAATCTATTAACTACTACTAATCTGTCTCTATAGAGTTTCCTATTCTGGACATTTCATATAAATGGAATCATACAATATCTGTTCTTCTGTGACTGATTTCTCTTACTTAGCATGTTTTCAAGATTTATCCATATTGTAGCATGTATCAGTACGTCACTCCTTTTTGTGGCTGGATAATATTCCATTGTATGGAAGTACCACAGTTTGTTATCCATTCATCAGTTGGTAGACATTTGGGTTGTATCCACTTTTTTTTCCTTTTTTCTTTTTTGGCTGCATTGGGTCTTTGTTGCTGCATGCGGGCTTTCTCTAGTTGCAGCGAGCGGGGGCTACTCTTCATTGCGGTGCGCGGGCTTCTTCTTGCGGTGGCTTCTCTTGCCGTGGAGCACAGGCTCTAGGCGCGCGGGTTCAGTAGCTGTGGCTCGCAGGCTCTAGAGCGCAGGCTCAGTAGTTGTGGCACGCTGGCTTAGTTGCTCTGCAGCATGTGGGATCTTCCCAGACCAGGGCTCGAACCCGTGTCCCCTGCATTGGCAGGCAGATTCTTAACCACTGCGCCACCAGGGAAGTCCCTGTATCCACTTTTTGACTATTGTGAATAATGCGTCTGTGAACATTTCTGTACAGGTTTTTGTGTGAACATGTTTTCAGTTCTCTTGGGTAGATGTAAGATTGGAATTACTCAGTCATATGGAAACTCTGTTTAACTTTTTGAGGAACTGCCAAACTGTTTTGCAAAGCAGCTGCAAAATTCTGCATTCCTACCAGCAATGTATGAGGTTCCCATGTCTCCATCTCACCAACACTTATCATTGTCTTTTTTTTACTATATCCATCCTAGTGTATATAAAGTGGTATCTCGTTGTGATTTTTGTTTGCATTCCCTAATAACTAATGATGTTGAGCATCTACTTCTGAGAGGATAAATTTATCACCCAAGTAGATCAAGAAGGAAGCAAGAACATTCTAGGGCATCCCATACTGTGGCAAATATGAAACTTGGATAGATCTCTCTACATACAAGGATGAATTTGAGGAGAATGACTAATAATTTTTTTGTAGCCTATGAAGTTTTCAGCTCACAAAAAAAAGAAATCATTACTGTGAAGATTCAGAAGGAAAAGTATCTCCCAAAATTATTTCCTGAGGGAAAACAAAAGGAAATCTTAGAGGATATCAGCTTAATATCCTCAGAAAGATTTAAGAAGACTTGACTTATATGAACTAGAAACAGTTTGCCATAAGAAGATGTTGTGAAGAGGCTGAGATGAAGGGATAAATAAAGTCAGTTTATCCAGATAAGAAAATACAAGAAAAATAAAGCAAATAGAATTATATATCAAGACACAAATGGTTCAATTCAATGCAGACGTTTGAATCAGTGATGTAGTGAAAACTTGAGAATGTGAAGGGAAAAAAAACATACGAAAATTGAACAGAAAAAAACAAAAAAATTATTGGTAGCTGGGAGAGTAGGGGTTCAGCCTAAGAATAGTAAGTATACCCAAAAAAGAAATAGAGATAGTTGAGATCAATAGAGTAGTCAAAGGTATTATAAATAAATACATAACAAATATGTGACAAATTTAAGAGTTATCTCAAGATCACTGGGGAATAACTTACATGTAGACATAGTTCAGAACATTTTGCTTGATTTACAGTTATAAGAAATTGTATTCATGAAGATAAAAAAATAGGTTACTCAACAAAGAACGAGAGGGACTTCCCTGGTGGCGCAGTGCTTAAGAGTCCGCCTGCCAATGCAGGGGACACGGGTTCAATCCCTGGTCCGGGAATATCCCACATGCCGCGGACCAACTAAGCCCGTGCACCACAAAGAGCAAGCCTGCGCTCTAGAGCCCGCGAGCCATAACTGCTGAGCCCACGTGCTGCAACTACTGAAGCCCGCGTGCTAGAGCCCATGCTCCACAACAAGAGAAGCCACTGCAATGAGAAACCCACACACCGCAATGAAATGTAGACCTCACTCGCTGCAACTAGAGAAAGCCTGCACACGGCAACGAAGACCCAATGCAGCCCCAAATCAATCAATCAATAAATAAAATTTAAAAAAAAAGAACGAGTAATAGACATGCCTGAGACAGTTACACTAAATTAAAAAAACAGAAGCGAACTATCTCCAGAATCAGAAGAGGAAAGGCTGGGACTTAAGAGTTTCACGCCAGCTCTTTGTCATTTATGTCGGAAACAATAGAAAGGCTTTTTCAGATATGTAAAATACTGGTTTATGTTCACTGACATAACTAGAAGGCATTCTTCCCAAATTAATATGTAGCTAATCAAAATTGCAGTGTTTTCTTCCTTTGATAAACTTTTCCCAAAGTTTGCCTGGAAGAATATTCAAGTGAAAATAACCAAAAGAATTTGGCAAGAAAATAATAACACACGAACACTGGCTTTGCAATACATTAAAGATCAATGGAACAGAAATCCAGAAATAGACTGGAAAACAGGTAAAAACAATATATGATAAGGAAGGCATTCAAAATTAATTAGGAAAGGAAGATTTTTCAACTAGTCGTACTGGTTACCTGATGGGGAGAGTTGTTCTGAGTCCTCATATCAAAGTTTATTATAGGTAAATAAAGGTACAGATATTTTTAAATGTATGCACGCTGAGTGAAAGAGAACCTAAGCTTAAAAACAGCTCAAAAGGAAGTAATTGCTAGAAATGATTAAAAACCTAAACAACTAAACACTTCTATATCTGTAGAAAAAAATTAAAGGCAACAGCAAAATGGGAACTATAGCTTCCTCAAATAAAACATAATGAAGAGCTTGTAAAAATGTGAGAAGAAAAACATTTCTCAAATAGTAAATTACTCAAGACTATCAAGAAACTGTTGGAAAGGAGGAACTACAGAGGGCTAAATACAAATTTTTTAAGTGCAATTTTGCTAATAATCAAAGGAATTAAAATTTAAAACAGTGAGATCATGTTTATCTCTTGTATTAGCAAACTTTTATTAACTGTCGGGGACAGTGTTGTCAGAGACGATTTCCTGTAGTACTCGTGAGAGCCTTTCTGGAAAACAATGTGGTAGACCATATTTAAGAGCCTCAAATCTGAAACATGGGTGTGGAGTTTACATCAGTGTTTTGTTTTTGTTTTTGTTTTTTTGCGGTATGCGGGCCTCTCACTGTTGTGGCCTCTCCCGTTGTGGAGCACAGGCTCCGGACGCGTAGGCTCAGCGGCCATGGCTCACGGGCCCAGCCGCTCCGCGGCATGTGGGATCTTCCCAGACTGGGGCACAAACCCGTGTCCCCTGCATTGGCAGGCGGATTCTTAACCACTGCGCCACCAGGGAAGCCCGAGATTACACACTTTTGAATTATATTTTCCCCTACATTTATCCATTATTAACATTCGAACATTTTCATATCATTAAAAATTTCTTCATAAACCATTTTTTAATGGCAGGGATGTACCATAATGTAACCAATCATGCTCTCAGGACATTTAAGCTATTTACTATTAAAAATAACACTGATGATTGGGCTTCCCTGGTGGCACAGTGGTTGAGAGTGCAGGCTTCAATAGTTGTGGCACATGGGCTCAGTAGTTGTGGCGCACGGGCTTAGTTGCTCTGCAGCATGTGGGATCTTCCCGGACCAGGGCTGCGTAGACAGGCGGGTTCTTAACCACTGTGCCACCAGGGAAGTCCCTAGCCTGAAGTTTTAAAAGCAACACAGAAATAAAGAAGGAATTAACAACTCCACAAAGCCAGTGTTCCCAGTTATAAGAAGTAAAGAGTCTCAGAAGGCATTGGTATCATAGTCACCTCATGAGCCTGCAGCCTCCCTCACAGCCCTGTGCTCACCCGACCTTGGGAGATGCACCCAGGCTTCTTGGAAACCTGTGCGCCTGTGGGCTGACACACCTTGCTTTACAGCCTCTCTACCTGCTCTCCCACCTCTAGAGGCTACAGTAGACTTTCTCTTCCCAAGGAGATTTGCCTTTGATAGCAGTGCCATAAATTTAGACAGATGGCTGACCTAAAGTACAGGCCACCAGCATCTCCAGCGTTGATGAGCACCCGCCGTCTGCCATCCATGGCGTGCAGCTCCTAGCTGTGGTACTTACAGTTACTGAAATCATGTCATTAGCCTCAGTCTGGCTGCCAGATCGTCCAGTTGCTTTTGAAATACTATTTTTGAAGTAGCAATTCATTTTTTTAGGTGGTAAAAAAAGCATTGCAGCTTTATTTGTATAATGTAATTTTGCCTGGAGATATAATATTTTTGGCTGGGTTATAGGTCCTAAATTTGCCACTGAAATGGATAGGCTTGAAAGAGATTTTTTACTAAAAACTGATATATCAAGCTCCTGAAATTTACCTATCACCTTGCTTCCACTGAGTAATTTGCATAGACCAAGATCCACGGTCTCCAGCCTTTTTTTTTTTTACCCTAGTATAAGCAACTCTCAGACTTTTGCCCACGAGTTCCAATACAGTTTTCACAAGTTTTGACTCTGAAATTAGCTGATGAATAAAAGGAGCTAGTGTGTGATCACTTGCTACCACTGGAAAAACGGATAGTAAGTTCTCACCTGGAGCAGGTGAGAACGCCACTGTTCCTGAGTCATTGGAAAATCTAGCAGCAGTGACCTCTAAAAGCCCAAGCCCTGGGAACAACCAGAGCTCCTGAGAAACACAGTTACCGAGGCAACAGGGGTATCATGGCTGGGTGAGCCACACCCCCACACCTCCATATCAAAAACATACGAGAGGGCTTCCCTGGTGGCGCAGTGGTTGGGAGTCTGCCTGCCGGTGCAGGGGACACGGGTTCATGCCCCGGTCCGGGAGGATCCCACATGCCGTGGAGCGGCTGGGCCCGTGAGCCATGGACACTGAGCCTGCACGTCCGGAGCCTGTGCTCCGCGGCGGAGAAGGCCGCAGTGGTGGGAGGCCCGCATATCGCAAAAAAAAAAACAAAAAAAAACATACGCAAGCAAACAGTGGTAACACATCAGGAGGCGACTGCTGCTGATCCTGGCTCCCTTGGTGATAGCCCCAAATCACACAAGCAAGTGCCTGCCACACCAAGCTTCTCTTTACTTTCTTGGGTCTGAATAGAACTGCAAATTATCAATATGAAAATCTCATATTAGTCATGCTAAATAATGGAACCAAGTTAAGATATTAGACTCTTATATAGAGTACATTTTAAAGTAAGATAGAAGATAAAGCTTCTAGAAGCATCTATTATTAAAATGTTCCTTTAGGGCTTCGCTGGTGGCGCAGTGGTTAAGAATCCGCCTGCCAGTGCAGGGGACATGGGTTTGAGCCCTGATCTGGGAAGATCCCACATGCTGCGGAGGAACTAAGCCCATGCGCCACAACTACTGAGCCTGTGCTCTAGAGCCCGTGAGCCACAACTACTGAAGCCCGTGCGCCTAGAGCCCGTGCTCCGCAACAAGAGAAGCCCACACACCACAACGAAGAGTAGCCGCCGCTCAATGCAACTAAAGAAGCCCGCGCGCAGCAACGAAGACCTAATGCAGCCAAAAATTAATTGATTGATTGATTTAAAAAATGTTCCTTTAAATGCATTATGAGCCTAATAGGCTTTTGCTTTTACATCAGGTTATCTGTGCGACGATTGCATTTGGAATGGGGATTGACAAACCTGATGTGCGATTTGTGATCCATGCATCCCTCCCTAAATCCGTGGAGGGTTACTACCAAGAATCTGGCAGAGCTGGAAGAGATGGGGAAATCTCTCACTGCCTGCTCTTCTATACCTACCACGATGTGACCAGACTGAAGAGGCTTATACTAAGTAAGCTGAGCTCCATTGGGGACACATGCTGTCGTCCTCGGTCTCGTTTTTGTCATCTGTCCCTGCAGTTGTGGTGTTTTGGGTCCAGTTTTCCTTAAAATAGAGGCACTTAGATAGACATGGAAGTTTTATTTTAATTCATGTTTATGATAAAAGTATTACATGCTTGTTATGTAAAATTCAAATGATACAAATGTGTTGAGGACTGAAAAATTTCCAAATCATGCCTCATATGCAGTCCTGCCCTAAGAAATAATTCCAGTTACTGATTTCCTTTGTATCCTTCCAGGCCCAATTTCTGCATGCATCCTGGTATATAACAAATTTCAAGCATGCAGAAAGGTAAAATGGAAAAAAATAATGAACTGTCACGTACCACCGTCCAGGTTAGGAAATAAAACCCCTACATAGCCCTCTCCTATCTCATCCCTTTACCTCTTCATTGGAGTTAGGCAATATCTTATATTTGATATTTACCTTTCCCAAATGCAGGGTTTTTTACAATATAAATGCGATTCCATTATATGTGCTTTTTTTTCCCCTAAGATGTAGTTGATTTACAGTATTATATAAGTTTCAGGTGTACAGCGTAGTGATTCACAATTTTTAAAGGTTATACTCTATTTATAGTTATTATATAAATGTGCTTTTTTAATATGTATATGTTGACCTGATTTTTTTTCCAGTCAACACTAGGGTGTAATTATGACTCCAACTAGTACACATAGCTTGACTACATAGAGTTCCATAGTATGGTATTCCATGTTTATTGAACCAGTCCCCTTCTAATAGATAAATAAGTAAAATTGCCTGTTTTGAGACCACTTTTGAATGAACTCTGGTAGAGATACTGAGCACGGGAAATGGCACTTACCAAGCTCTGTGCCAAGTAATGTTCACCTTATTTGCTTGTAACCACTAGTTTTTGAGGTAGTCCCATGAGAAAAGTGAGCTTCAGAAAGGTTTTGTAACTTGCCCCCAAGAGCAGCCGCAGCGGTAAGGGGAAGGGTAGTGATAATGATGATAAAGTTTCCTTACCGCTTACTATATGCTGCTGTCTTAAATGCTTTACGTATATCACTTCATTTAATCTTCACAACAACCCTAAAAGATACTACTATTATTCTCCTCGTTTTACGGAAGAGGAAAATGAGATACAGAGCTAGGTAAGTGGCAGAGCCCTGATGGAATCCAGGTTCATCTGATTGCAAATTCCATGTCCCTTGCACTATACCAAGATAATTCTCAGTGCAAAAATGAAACTTTTAAACTTAGTGTGTCCATTTGTGTTTTTAAGCAGAACCTATATTAAGTTAGGTCCAAATAATTTAGTAAGTATTTAAATGCTAAACACTTAGCAACCATTTGAAAAAAGTAATACTCATAAACCAGAAAAAAAATTTTTTATTTCATTTTTAACTAACAACAATTGCTTACAAATGAAAAGTATGTACATGTGGTTCTCAGACCTTGGAATCAGATTGGACACTGCCACCCTCATTTCCTGTTTCACATTGATTTTTTGGAGGTACTTATTTTTATCATAGCAGCTGCCAAAATTTCAGCTTCACAATGTCATTAGAAGGAAAGTAGCACATCATAAACTACCTCCAACTAGTTGCTTGTGTGGTGTTCAACAGATGTCAGGTATTGCTGTGTTTCTCTTAAATTTAAAACACCTGCCAGCACCCCTGTGAATTCATTGCAGCACCCGCCCCAGCCCTGGGGGGTCCTTGGTACATAGTTTCAGAACCACTGGCTTAACCACTTTGATCCCAGATACTCGGGGAGATGCACAGCCCACTGCCGTGGCTCCATGCTCTGCTTGCTTTGGATGCTGGGTTCAGTACATCCTTGTCTGATAAATATAGTAAATATAATTCAGATATTTATCGTTGGAAATAATGAAGAGTTGCAAAATTTTTTCAGCTACTCCTGACAACCTATGTTTATTCCTGCAAAACTACAATCTTGAAGATGAACATAAATATTCAGTTAATTATCATATAGCTTCATGTCATGTTGATATATAGTGCTATGAATAATTTTATTTCATTTAATATTTAAAGTTATATGAACCTATTCTAAATATTTCTGTGATATTCTTTTCTATTTTTCTACTCTAATAAGTATGTTTACTGTGTTCTTCGTCTCTTTTAGTGGAAAAAGATGGAAACCATCATACGAAAGAGACTCACTTCAATAATTTGTATAGTATGGTACATTACTGTGAAAATATAACCGAATGCAGGAGAATACAGCTTTTGGCTTACTTTGGCGAAAAGGGATTTAATCCTTATTTTTGTAAGAAATACCCAGATGTTTCTTGTGATAATTGCTGTAAAACAAAGGTAAAATAAGAAAGTTTTAAATTCTTTGTGATGAGGAACTTGCCAAGTTTTTTTTTTTCTTCTCTTAATTTAGAAAAGTTAGATACAAGTTAGATTGCAGTAAGTGGGCCCTAGGGATTTTAACAAGGGGATGATGGCTTCCTCCCCGTGTTAATTGGGAATAGAAACATTTTAATAGTATTTCTGTGGAGTATCCGTAGAACTAGAAGCCTGTTAAAAATATATACTGGGGCTTCCCTGGTGGCACAGTGGTTGAGAGTTCGCCTGCCGATGCAGGGGATACGGGTTCGTGCCCTGATCCGGGAGGATCCCACATGCCGCGGAGCGGCTGGGCCCGTGAGCCATGGCCGCTGAGCCTGCGCGTCCGGAGCCTGTGCTCCGCAACAAGGGAGGCCACAGCGGTAAGAGGCCCGCGTACCACAAAAAAAAAAAAAAAAATATATATATATATATATATATATATATATATATATATATATATATACTGGACCTGTTTTGGTGGTTATAGGATATTTAAGAAATATCATTAATCTGTAAATACCCAAAAAGATCCAACATGGGCAGGTAGAATATTTTACATTCAACTCTGTATTTAAACATCTTCGTTCTCAAAAGGGTTGTAACTAGTGTACTATGTGTTTGAATTCAGATCAATTAGATTACTCTGTAAACTGGTTTTTAAAAAACTGTAAAGAGTAAGGGCAATAGCTTCAGGATGCGTTTGCTATCATCTGTCCTAAAAATAACTTTGGGAGGTTGTTAAATTCAGTCGTTAGGTACTGTATTGTACCTATCATGGTAATTCTATGTTTTAATGTCTACTGTACTTCACAGTTTACAGAGCTTTTTTTTTTTTTTTTTTTTTTTTGTGGTACGCGGACCTCTCACTGTTGTGGCCTCTCCCATTGTGGATGGAGCACAGGCTCTGGACGCGCAGGCTCAGCAGCCATAGCTCATGGGCCTAGCCGCTCCGCGGCATGTGGGATCTTCCCGGACCGGGGCACAAACCCGTGTCCCCTGCATCGGCAGGCGGACTCTCAACCACTGCACCACCAGGGAAGCCCCCTACAGAGCATTTTCACAGTTGATATATTATTTGAAATATCTGTGCAAGATGCTGGGGATTCACATATGAACATGATATAGCCAATTCACAGACAGGAGGGGAGACAGACATGTATGTGTTCATATCACTGTGATACCGTAGGCAGCGCTAGCCAAGCAGAGGGTGATTTACTCTCTCTTGGGGTGGAATCTGTGGATTTATGGCCATCTCAACCCACCACACCCCACTCTGTAGACATTGCTAATCAGTTCACTCATTCAACAAATATTTGTTGAATGCCTGCTCTGTGATAGGCAATGTTCTAGGAGTTTGGGATACATCACTGAACAAAATATAAAGATCCCTACTCTTGTGGAGCTTACATTCTAGCAGAGGGAGGCTGAATAAGGACTCTACGTTATAAGTACATGTTAAGAGGAAAGAACTTTGATGAAAAGTACAGCAGTGTAAGGAGTCAGGAATGATGAATGGGGTGCAGGATGCAGTGGCCCAGGGAAATCTTACTGCAAAGATGAGACCTGAGCGAAGACTTGAAGAAAGGAGTTAGCTGAGCAGCTCTCAAATACGGATGTTCTTGGCTAAAGCCAAGACCAGAGGCCCTGAGGTGGGGGGCGTGCCTGTGCCTTTGAGGGGTAGTGCCTGCCCAGGGGGTGAGGGGAGGCCGGTCAGAATGGTGCCTGGAGGGCTGAGAAACTGGAAGAGTGGAGCAGCCCTCAACCGAGACGTTTGGGGAAGACTGGCAGGGAAGATCAGGGGTTTGGTCTGGGGTGTAGTGAGTTAGATATGTCTTGGATCCAGCAAACTGAAGAGAGGCTGGTGATACCATAACTCTGGGAGTGGTTGACATATAGTTGAATTTGAAGTCATGAAAGCAGATGAAATCTTCACTGGTATAAGTTTATAGACAGAAGAGAAGAAAACCAAAGACTGAGCCCTGAGACTTGAAGAGGTTGAGGAGAAGAGGAAGAACTAGGAAAGGAGACCAGGAAATAGAACAAGTGAGGTAGGAGGAAGACCAAGGCAACTAAGCGTAGGAGTGCATCAGGGAGGAGGGAGCGCTCCCTAGTCACCTGCTGCTGCCGAGCCAAGTACTATAAGGACCGAGACGTCACCGTTGGGTTTAGCACCGTGGAAATATGGGACCTGGACTTGACCAGTTTCAGTGGAGAGGGGCAAAATTGGAGGCAGTGCACATGGAGAATTCTTTCAAGTTTTGCTTCAAGGATGAACAGAGAAATGAAACCGTAGCTGCCAGGGGAAGTGGAGTCAAGAAGAGACAGGAGAAATATATTTGTGTGCTGATAGGAACGTACCTACGGAGGATGGAAATTGATGTGTGAGGAGAGGGAAGAATTGCTGAAGCAGTGTCCCTGAGTAAGCAAGGGGGCTTGGGAGCTAGTGCAGAAGGACAAAGACTGGCTTAGACAGGAGCTTGGATAGTTCGTCTATAATAACAGCAAGAAAGAAGAGAAAATGTGGGGCAGGTACTGGGGATGGATGTAGTGAAGGAAGTTTTGAAAGCTCTCTTCTGATTGTTTGTTTCCTCAGCAAAGTAGGAAGCAAGGTAGTCAGCTGACAGGACAAGAGTGGGGATTGAAGAGAAAGGAGAAAGTGTGAAATTGTCATCTAAGCCGGGGTCAGCAAACTTTATCTTAAAGGGCCAGAGGGTGGTAAATATTGGCTTGGCCAAAAAGTTCATTCGGGTTTCCGTAAGATCTTATTTGGAAAAACCCAAACGAACCTTTTGGCCAACCCAGCATTTCAGGCTTTGTGGGCAGTCTCACACCTACTCAATTCTGCTATTTTAGCCCAAAAGCAGACATAAATTACAATAAATACACCGATTTTTCCATAGTTGTGTTCCAATAAAATTTGATTTACAAAAACAGGTATACAGCTCATGGGCCGTAATTTGCTGACTCCTATTCTAAGAGAATGGGGGAGAGAGAGACTAAGCATGTATCATCGATTACTTGGCAGCGTTAAAGATCCACTTGAGGTTTGTGGCCCTGTACTGAAAGGGAAAACAGTCAGCATAGTTGTGTGTGTTTCTCCTGCCAAGTTCAGCTACACAGCTATAGGCATGGAATGGTGGAGAACTGGATCTCGTGTGTTTTGTCAAACAGTGTGACCCAAGGGCAGGGGAGTTGAAGGTATATGAAAGGTTATGTTATAATTGATCGGCTCTGGAGTTGAAGCTGAACATCTGAGGATGAGGATCAATGGATAGGCTGTCCCACTGGATTGCTGGAGTCAGAAACTAGATGGCGTGAGTTAGAAAGGCAGGAGGTAGCGGTCGGAGAACAAAAGGGTTGCTGATACTAGTAAGGCTAGGTAGTGGGTGTGAGCATGGGAGTGAGGGGCTGACATATGTGGAGGACAGGATCACTGGAGTATAGGAGATCAAGTTGCCAAAGGCCAAGGTGTGGGAGGATCATCTCTGTACACTAGTCACCAAGAATTAAGGCAGGAATGATGTTGGAGAGAGTGATGGGGCACTCTTTCATGATGATGCCAGATAGAGCCTCAGAATCACTACCAGTTGTTCGTATAGGACAAGAAACCTTTTTGTCTTCAGGACTGTGGTGGATGAACAAGGATTCGAAGGTAGAGGAACTACATACACAGAGGCACAGAAGCACGATGCAGCTTTTGAGAACAGCAGGTGCTTAGTATTGGGTTAGAGAACTAGGATAGACAATAGCAAAAGACCACATAGTAATGGTAGGCAGAGTTTGGAGACAACTGAGGGGAATGAGAAAGGGAACTGACCGGAGATGATAAAAAGGATTGACTGTGGCACCAAAGACCCAAAAGAGATCAGAACTCACATCTGCATGGTTGGACAATGTTTTTCATCCCTAAAGGTCACCATCCAGTAAGTGACCAAAAGAGGTATGAAGGGTTTTGAAAGAAAAAGAATATTTCTACCCACAGAGTGCTCTCAGGTAACTGTCTGTGAAACAGAAATGAAATAGATATAGTAGAGTGCTAATTATTCTAGACATAAGGTTAATATAAGAACTTAAAAAAGAATGAACATTTGAAACTTCCTTGGTTTTTGGTCTTGGTTTTAGTCTGGAAATGGTTTATTATGGGACTGTTACAGTTAGTATTAAATCCTAGCGATCTAGGTATCGGTATCTTAATTATAGCAAAAGGTAATCTCTTTTTATTCATAGGATTATAAGACAAGAGATGTGACTGATGATGTAAAAAATATTGTAAGATTTGTTCAAGAACACAGTTCATCACAAGGAACAAGAAATATAAAACATGTAGGTCCTTCTGGGAGATTTACTATGAATATGCTGGTCGACATTTTCTTGGGTAAGTCATCTGTTTTATTGTTTGAGTTACATCGATTAAAATGGAACATTTAGGGAATTCCCTAGTGGTCCAATGATTAGGACTCTGCACTTCCACTGCAGGGGGCGCAGGTTCAGTCCCTGGTCAGGGAACTAAGATCCCACAAGCTGCATGGCACAACCAAAAAAAAAAAAAAAAGTTGAACCTCTAAAGAATTCATTACAAGTACATAGAAAAAATCTCTTCTGTATTCTTATAGAAGCTAAGAGTTTTAGAATAAAACCTTTTTGAGTAACAAAAGAAAATCAGTTTTTATGAATTATTACCAATTATTTTTATAGAATTTATGTAAGTCACTAAGATGAGTTTCCACAAACAAAAAAGAAAATAATAAAGTTTATACAATTTCATCTGAGTGAATAGAATATAACTTCCCTGAAGAATTACCCATTGACTGACTTCCAGTTCGGGATGGCAGCGTGAGCATAAGTATCTGTCTTCTTTTTTCACTTGAGGCCCCATTAAAATAGTAGCAAGGAAATAAAATGAGGATTAAATCCATAACAGCATAGAAAACCAGAAAGAGACCATCATCAGATTAAAGGTTTTAAAAATCTTTGACGAAATGGATGGAAGCATCTTGAAAAATGGAATGAAATGCAGTAAATCACAATGCACAATAAATGTAGAGAAAGTTACAGCAGAGGGGCTGTCAACCAGGTAGAACCCCATTATCACCAGGCTGACTCAGACTTGGAAGCTCAGAGGCCTGGGGGGTGGGAGTAAAAGCAGAGGAGCCAAAAATAGGAGGGGACGGTTAAAAGAAAGTCTGCTCACAAAAGAACTGCACGGAAAGCAGCCTGCAGTTGATTCTAGAACAAAGATAAACTGCTTGAGGAGTAGAGAGACAGCTGAGCTGGGAGCCAGCACCCCTAAGTGGCATTTGGGGGCCACCCAGCCCACTTACCCTAAAGCAAACCTGGTAACTAGATATCGCCATTCAGGGGAGGAATTTGAGGGGAAATAGACCTAGATATAAAATAACAAGAAATCCACCTAAAAAGTTTAACCTGGTTCCTAAAGACTAAATATAAATAGACAATCAAGGGGACTTCCCTGGTGGTCCAGTGGTTAAGAATCCATATTGCAATGCATGGGACGCCAGTTCAATCCCTGGTCAGGGAACTAAGATCCCACGTGCTGCGGGGCAGCCAAGCCCACGCACCACAGCTACTGAGCCCACGTGCCACAAGTAGAGAGAAACCCGTACACTGAACGAAGAGCCCATGCACTGTAACTAAGAACTGACGCAGCCATAAATAAATAAATAAATAATCTTTTAAAAAAAAAAATTCAAGAGGAAGACCAAGGGACTTCCCTGGCTATCCAGTGGTTAGGACTCCCCACTTCCACTGCAAGGGGCGAGGGTTTGATCCCTGGTCTGGGAATTAAGATCCTGTGAGCCGTGAGGTGCAGCCAAAAAGAAAAAAGCGAAAGACCAAATAAGTAGCATATTTGACCCTGGGGATAGAGATAATTTAGAAAATAAGCAATAGCTTTGGGGATATGGGAGGGGAAACTCCTGATAGTATCTTCATAAAGACTTAAATAATAATAGAATGTTACAGAAAATAGAGAAAGAGCTGTTAAAAATTTTAAATGATTGACACAAGTAAATTTAGTGGAAAGGTTGGAAGATAAAGTCAAGAAAATTTTCTTAAGACCTGAGCAAAAGGCTATATGGAAAATGTGAGAGACAAAATATAGATCAATTCTTAGGAGATGTAAAATCTGACAAATAAAATTTTGAAATAGAAAGTAGAGAGAGGGAATTCTCAAACCAATGATAAAAGAAAATTTCCCAGAATGGACAAGAAAAAAAACCTTAATTAAAATGCCCACTTGGGGAGTTCCCTGGTTGTCTAGTGGCTAGGATTCAGTGTTTTCACTGCTGTGGCCTGGGTTCAGTCCCTGGTCAGGGAACTAAGATCCCACAAGCCACGCAGCGTGGCCAAAATTTTTCTTAAATATGCCCACTTAATGCTAAATAAGATGCTTTATAAGATGAAATTTAAGAATACCAAGAGTGGGGCTTCCCTGGTGGCGCAGTGGTTGAGAGTCCGCCTGCAAATGCAGGGGATGCGGGTTCCTGCCCCAGTCTGGGAGGATCCCACGTGCCGTGGGGTGGCTGGGCCCGTGAGCCATGGCCGCTGAGCCTGCGCGTCCGGAGCCTGTGCTCCGCAACAGGAGAGGCCACAACAGTGAGAGGCCTGCATACCGCAAAAAAAAAAAGAAAGAATACCAAGAGTAACGAGATGTTAGGGAAGAAAAGCTTTTTCTCCACTGTGTTATATTTAGTTGTTGGGGACATTAGCAAGAGAAAAGACATTTAATCACGTATGTGTGGGAGTTCATAGAAAATGTGACTCAAAGGGGCAATTAGAATTTGAGGCTGGTGTACCGTTTTAATAGGGGAAGTAGAGGCGGGAGAAGGGTTAGGAGGAAACAAATGATTTGAGGGAAAGATAAATGGGCCCTTAGGAGAAAGATAGCGGGGAGACATGGCAGTTTTTGTGACAGTGTCTGTTTAGGTGTTGTGTGGAGACTTCTCATCTCCAATGATAAGAGTCAGTTTTCTCTGGTTGCTCCTGGGGAGGGGATTTAAGACAACTGAGTTCTTTTGGGAGTCTCTGCTTTTTGGCAGATGGATTTCAGAAATTCAAGTACCTTCTGCTCAAAATAATTTTTATGCCACTGTGGCATGTTCTGGACCCCTTCAGAAATACTCCAGAAAGCTTTGGAAAGAAAAAGCAAACCAAAACCAAACTGACATCAGATTAATGTCAGTAGCCCTGGAGACTAGAAGGCAAAGAAGGTGATATCATGTATACCATAAACAGAGGAACTGACCCATGGGTCCAGTGAGAAGAAATCCCAGAGTCACAGCTATGCAGCAGGTCCAGTAAGCAGTCTGTACAAATTGTAACAGAAAGTCGGGAAAAATAAGTCCCAAGCAATATAGAGAAAGAACAAGAAATGAATTTTTTTATTGATGACAGTAAAGAACACAAATGTTACTTCTCAACAACAAAAGGAGAAAGGCACTTAGAAACTCCTGCGGAGGGACTTTCCAGGCAGTCCAGTGGTTAAGACTTCGCCTTCCAATGCAGGGGGTGCGGGTTCAATCCCTGGTCGGGGACCTAAGATCCCACATGCCTCAGGGCCAAAAAACGGAAACATAAAAAACAGAAGCAATATTGTAACAAATTAAATAAAGACTTTAAAAATGGCCCACAGCAGGGCTTCCCTGGTGGCGCAGTGGTTGAGAGTCTGCCTGCCAATGCAGGGGACGTGGGTTTGTGCCCCGGTCTGGGAAGATCCCACATGCCGCGGAGCGGCTGGGCCCGTGAGCCATGGCCACTGAGCCTGCACGTCCAGAGCCTGTGCTCCACAACGGGAGAGGCCACAACAGTGAGAGGCCCACATACCACAAAAAAAAAAAAAAAAAGGCCCACAGCAAAAAAAATCTTAAAAAAAAAAAGAAACTCCCAAGGAAAGATTATAAAAGAGAACCAAGGTCAAATAGAAAACAAAGGAAATGGCTGCATGATTTTGAGTAATTAATAAAATATGCAAAAAAATAATCCGTTTGTCTGAATACAGTGAACATCCTCCTTAGAGTTGCACAAGAGTCATGAGTTCTAAGTGGGGAAGGAAGCTTGTTGTAATACAAATGTTGCTGATTAGCTGCAATAGAATCAATGTATAGACTTAAACATGGTTAGAGAACAGAGCAGGATATAGACGTTAATCTTGATGATGTAAAAATAAAAGTACAATAAATAAAAATAAAAGGGGGGACTTCCCTGGTGGCACAGTGGTTAAGAATCCGCCTGCCAGTGCAGGGGACACGGGTTTGAGCCCTGGTCCGGAAAGATCCCACATGCTGCGGAGCAACTAAGCCCGTGTGCCACAACTACTGAGCCTGCGCTCTAGAGCCTCCGAGCCACAATTACTGAGCCCACATGCCACAGCTACTGAAGCCTGCGTGCCTAGAGCCTGCACTCCGCAACAAGAGAAGCCACCGCAATGAGAAGCCCACGCACTGCACCAAAGAGTAGCCCCTGCTCGCCACACCTAAAGAAAGCCCGTGCACAGCAATGAAGACCCAACGCAGCCAAAAATAAACTAATTAATTTTTTTAAATAAATAAATAAATAAAAATAAAAGGGGAGTATATGGACAGCTTGGGGTGCTGGTAGCCTCCTACATAGTGGGGAGGGAGAGTGGTCAGACACTCTAAAGTTACCCCAAAAACCAATAGATGAACCAGTATTATGTAACTAGCAAAATTCAGGGCAGGGTAAAGTGAAGGGGGTGGTATAAATGAGATAAAGCCTCATCTTTCATTGTGAAGGGTCAATAAATAAATGTCAGGTGGTGATTCTGGCCAGTGGCATGACAGCAAGAGTACCTCCATGCAGAGGTAACCACTAGAAGAGCTGAAAACAAGCTATTTAAAAAGTGATTGCCGGGGGCTTCCCTGGTGGCACAGTGGTTGAGGGTCCATCTGCCGATGCAGTACACGGGTTCGTGCTCTGGTCCAGGAAGATCCCATATGCCGCGGAGCGGCTGGGCCCGTGAGCCATGCCCGCTGAGCCTGCGCGTCCAGAGCCTGTGCTCCGCAACGGGAGAGGCCACAACAGTGAGAGGCCCGCAGTACGCGTACCGCAAAAAAAAAAAAAAAAAAAAAAAAAAGTGATTTACGGAACTTCCCTGGCGATCCAGTGGTTAAGACTGTGCTTCCACTGCAGGGGGCGCAGGTTCGACCAGAGATCAGGGAACTAAGATCCCACATGCTGCGAGGCGCAGCCAAAAAAAATTAAAAATAAAAAAATTAAATTAAAATTTTTTAAAAAGTGATTCCCTTGGAGAAGAGTGAGACTAGGGAGGGGAAGGGTGGAACAGAGGAATGTTCCTTTTAATTATAAACCCGCCTGTGCTATATTGTATTTTTTTCCTATGTACATGTATTACTTTAATTAAAAATCTATAAAGCAATTAAAAAATTAGTAGCCTAGATTGGAGTAGGAAGATGGTTTGTTCAGTTTCTCAGCTGTGTCTCCTGGATCTGTACATTTCTCAGGACAAAGCAACTTTTAATGCTGGTCTTCCCATTCTGGATTCTTGCCTTCTCCTAGTTTGGACTCTTTTGGGGGTACAAGGGGCTGCAGATAAAATAATTTGTTATAAGAACGATACATGATCATTCTACATTATAATATGTAGAAAACCGAAAAATACAGATAGCTCCCAAAAAAACTGCTAATGTTTTAATGTGTGTTTGCTCACAATCACATATTTATCATATTGTATGTATAGTTTCTGTCATTTTTATATAACAAGATATAAGCATTTTCTTATTTTTTTATTCTTAAGTAGTTTTTAATTTATATTTTATCATATTGATGAAATATATTTAAATAGTTTTATTTTAGGACATATTGTTCTATTGTAAATAGTGATGTGATAAATAGCCTTTTAAATACACCCTCATCTACATCTCTGTTTGTACCTTTCATGTACATTGCTAAGTCAGACATTTTTCTGACACATTCTTCAGTTTCTCGTTAGCTCTTAGGTGTTTTTTAAGAAAATTGTTTATGTTTTGTCCAGATTTCTTAGTTATTCTCAGCACTAGGGTTGGTCCACATCAGCCAGCCCGTTATCAGAGCAGTAGTCCTGCCCCAGGACTGTGACATTTCAGGGATACAAATCACTTGAAGAAGGAAAAACTTGAATCATTCAGCATCTATGACCAGAAGCCATCTGAAATTTACAATAATGTAATTATTTGGAACTCTTAAAATAGAGCTAAAGCTTTACAAAGTAATTGTTAATTCTGATTATAATCAGTGTCACAAGCCTTCTTAAGTAGATTGTTACAATAAAATTGTGAGGCTTCCCTGGTGGCGCAGTGGTTAAGAATACACTTGTCGAGCCCTGGTCCGGGAGGATCCCACATGCTGCGGAGCAGCTAAGCTCGTGCTCCACAAGTACTGAGCCTGCGCTCTAGAGCCCGCGAGCCACAACTGCTGAGCCCACGTGCCACACAACTCCTGAAGCCCATGCGCCTAGAACCTGTGCTCCGCAACAAGAAAAGTCACTGCAATGAGAAGCCTGCACACCACAAGGAAGAGTAGCCCCCACTTGCTACAACTAGAGAAAGCCCACACGCAGCAACGAAGACCCACTGCAGCCAAAAAAATAATAAAATTTTTTAAATTGTGTTTATGATGAAAACATTAGTCATTAGTGCAGCGTGGATGTGAAACCAAGGATCTAGCTGTGGGTGGGACTCTCAGTGGGAGGAGGAGGGAAGTATACAGCCTTGTGGAGTGTTCTGCAACAGTGATATGAAGCTATTAGGGTTTATATGAACTGTCTTTGATTTGTTTGCTCTAATATAATTTTATAAGCTGTACATGCAACATGCTAAAATGATAAACTTAATTTTGCTGCTGTTTTTGGCCAATGCACGTTATAAAAAGATGAAGAGAAGTACATACAATTATTTTAGCATTCTACTCAAATATTCTTACTTCATGGAAACAAGTGTCTATTTGTGCCATGGTTTTTCCTGCAGAAGAGCTTAGCTATCGCATTTACCCAGACCTGTCCATAAATGGCTTTTTTAGCCTCTTCTGTTAGAGTTATGGTATACCTACATTTACTAATCTAATTTCTCTTACCTTCTTACCAGGGAGTAAGAGTGCAAAAATTCAGTCAGGAATATTTGGAAAGGGATCCGCTTATTCAAGACACAATGCTGAAAGACTTTTTAAAAAGCTGATACTTGACAGGATTTTGGATGAAGACTTATATATCAATGCCAATGATCAACCAATTGCATATGTGATGCCTGGAAATAAAGCCCAACATGTACTAAATGGGCATTTAAAGGTATGGTATTTTAAATGTTTATTTTATTTTATTATCTCACAATGAGTAGACAGAACTATTTTACTGTGAACTCAAGTGTCTTTTCCAAAGCTTATGGATACTGAATTTATATATACTGTCCTATATGAACATATTCTATTCTTCTTAATTTAGAAAGAGATCTTAAAATTGAACCCAACTAATGTAACACCTGTCAAAATGAATTGAGTGGGTTGGTTGTCAGATCATTAAATCATCGTATATTCATTAAATAAACATTTATCAGAAAGCTAGTCTGTGCTGGCATGGGAAATATAAAGATGGAGAATATACAGCCCCGTTCCCAAGGGACTTACTATCTACTTGGCATAACAGAAGTACCCCCCAAAAATGTAATTAAGCATTAAATAAAGCCTCTATGTGCATGCACTCATTCCTGTGTTCTCATTTTCTCTCACAAAGGTAGACTTTATGGAAACGGAAAATTCCAGCAGTGTGAAAAAACAAAAAGCTTTAGTGACAAAGGTATCTCAGAGGGAAGAGATGGTTAAGAAATGTCTTGGAGAGCTTACAGAAGTCTGCAAATCTCTGGGAAAAGTTTTTGGTGTCCATTACTTTAATATTTTTAATACTGTCACTCTCAAGAAGCTTGCAGGTTGGTGTTTGTGAGTCTTCTGTTGCATGGCATAAGTTAATAGGCTAAAAGTTAATCTTGCTAAGGAACTTATCAAGAGCATTAATATATCTCAGTCTTTTTGATCTCTGAATTGAAAGCTCAGAAAAACAGTTTAAACTCATTCTTGAGATAAAATATATTTTTTAAGATATACACAGTACTTTGTTATTCAGACATATGGTATCATTTCAATCTTATACTTCAGTCTAATGCTGCATGTTAGGATATGGATAATTCTAATCGCTAACACCAGATGTCACTTAATGAATTTGTGTGCCTTATTTGCCTGCCTTATGATGTTTAACTATGTGTGTACATGTCTTTGCAATGCGGAGCTAAGTTCCTTTTGAAAAGAGATTTTGTTTTATGCTTCTCTGAATCCGGATCTAGCACACTGCTGTGTCTAAGTATTTTTTGATAAATCCTTGCTGATGTGAGTTATTTCCATGGCTTCAGACAGCTCAACCCAGAATTCTAATAGTAGAGTCCCTGGAAAATAAGTTGGCCACATGGTTGACTGACTAATGTACATTTCCTTCCACCCTCTTCCTTCATAAAAGCTTATAATCATCACTTCTCTCTCTTCCATTCCCACTCCTGCCACCATAGGTCATTACAGTATTTCATCAACTCTAAAATGCCACATTGTTATTTTATGGACTATTGAGAAAGAAAAAATTCTACTAATTAAACTGTGACACAGTGCTTTTATTGAAAGAGTTGTTTTTACTTTATTTAGATTTTTATCACATATAACTGTGCCTATATGGAAAATGCATACAATCAAAGTAGATTGATTTAAGTACTTGTAAAAATTCACATTCAAAACCTGACTCTTCTGAATTATTTTTTGAGTCAGTTGTCCATGTCTTTGTTTTCCCTCATGTCATCAGGAACGTTAGTGACACAGCCTTTTTAGCATGCTCCACTCTGTTCCCCAAAATTTTAATCAAAATCCTTGTCACCCGTTCTGATTTGATGGTGACACTTTCTTGATGATACCAGAAAGTGTCCGCGGGAGGCTGCACGTCTCTCAGTAACACAAATGTAACACTGCTTCATCTACTTCAGGTCATGTAAAGCACTTGGTTGTTTCTTGCAAGAAACTGTGGAATTGTCATTTCCTCCAGAACATACAATTTGCTGTGTTAATGCCAAATTTATCCCCCGTTACTCCGTTTCTGAGCTTTTCTGCATGCACAATCATTTTCTCAATGCTAATCACAATCTAGTCTTTTCTAACACATTTCATGTGCAGTTCAGTTCAACATGTGAGCACTGCAGTGGCGCTGTCGGCATGCCGGCAGCACTGATAGCTATGACTGAGATCTCACATGTGGAGGCAGTGACAGCACAGCTGCCATTTGGCCGTTAGCACTTGTAAGACGCCTCTTGACCTCAGGAATGCCAAAACACACAAAAAAAAGAGTATATCTTAGAAACCATGAAATGTAGTATTTTGTTCCTAGGCTATTAGTGAAGTTTCCTAACTGGTTTCCTTATCTCCAGATGTGAACATAATATTCATTTTAATCTTCTAAATACTTGGCTAAAATTCCAGCAGCTCTCCAGATAAAGTACAAATTCTATCAGGAATCTGCATTTTTTATTTTATTTATTTATATTTTTTGGCCGCACCCTCACAGCATACAGGATCTTAGTTCCCCGACCAGGGATTGAACCCACACCCCTTGCAGTGGAAGCGTGGGGTCTTAATTACTGGACCGCCAGGGAAGTCCCAGGGATCTGGGACTCCCCCACTTTATCTTCCAGTAACCCTTTCCATAAACTTCCTGGTCTGTCCCACAGGTCTTTTCTTTTCCTCTAAACATAGAAATGATGTTACAATCACGGATTTGAAATCCACCCTTTGCTCAACTCAGATACATGGGAATTATTACTGCCTCACTGCCCATAGCCAGTGCATCAATAAATCCTACAGACCCAGCCTCCAAAACATGTCCGAATCTATTTCTTCTCTCTGTCTCCACTACTACCCGCTAGTTCACAGCGTCCTCTCTCGCACCTGTAGTGGCTTCCACCAGGCTCTGGTTTCCCCTCTTTCCCTTACAATCCATTTCCCATGTACAGCAGCCAGAGTGATCTTTAAAATAACAGGCTTGTCTAGCTGTAAGACTGTTGTGCCTTCTCTACGCAGAAGACTCTTTTTTTAAAAAATTTATTTATTTTATTTATTTATTTTTGGCTGCGTTGGGTCTTCATTCTGTGCACGGGCTTTTTCTAGTTGTGGCGAGGGGGGGCTACTCAGTTGTGCGTGGGCTTCTCATTGCAGTGGCTTCTCTTGAGGAACACGGGCTCTAGGTGCACAGGCTTCAGTAGTTGTAGCATGTGGGCTCAGTAGTTGTGGCTCACAGGCTGTAGAGCGCAAGCTCAGTAGTCGTGAGGCACGGGCTTAGTTGCTCCGCAGCATGTGGGATCTTCCTGGATCAGGGCTTGAACCCTTGTGCCCTGCATTGGCAGGTGGATTCTTAACCACTGCACCACCAGGGAAGCCCTACGCAGAAGACTCTTAATGGCCTACTTGTTAAAGGCAGAGTACTTGCTTCACCCACGTGCAGAAAGACCTGAAGAACAGGTTTGGGTTGGGGGGAAGTAAGAATTCAGTTAAGGCCTTACTGAGTAGGGTATACAAATGTGGAGTGCAGGGGAGAAGTCGGAGCTGGAAATACAGATGTGGGCCTTTTCTGCAAACAAGCGTCACCATACTTGTAGCTAGACAAGTCTTGGTTGTGAGAACAGTGGGCCAAGAGCAAAGTCCAGTTACCTCTCGGGCACACTGCCCAGGAACCCCCACTCCGCTTACCCCCATATCCCGTGCTCCCTCCCATTCTCGGCCCTGACTCCACACACCTTTGCTGCTGGGATTGGACCACAGGCTCCTGCCCTCTGGGCCTGTGGGCTGCCTCTGTCGGCATTTAACTGCCTTTTAGAAAATCAGCCCATGTACCCGGTGCTCTGCAGCTAGTTGGCACTTAACAAACATGTGCTGAATGGGTGAATGAGCATAAATTCAGTGGGTTTTCTCTGGGTGGTAATTTAAATTTCTAATTTTATGCCCATGCACAGAATCTTTATCGTCTGATCCTGAGGTTTTGCTTCAAATTGATGGTGTTACTGAAGACAAACTGGAAAAATATGGTGCAGAAGTGATTCCAATATTACAGAAATATTCTGAGTGGACATTACCAGGTTCAGTATACAGCCAAATATGGGTTTTCTGAAAGCCTCTTTTAATGTTAAACGATGCATCTCACTGGATTAGAATCATGTGGTTTCTGGCTTGTGTTAATGGTCCCTACACCTTTCACACTGACATCCAGGTTCTCAGAGGAGACCCCAGTGGTATGCCAGGCACCTCTTAGAGGACACCGGTGCTCAGGTCCCCCAGGGGAGACCCGTTACTGAACTTGCTAACAGGACCCAGAGGACGACCTTTGGGCCCAGGAGTTGCTTGTTCTGTTAAGGCAAGTGCCTGAAGAATCTGGAACCCTGGGTGCAGATCACATATCTGCCCCCATCTCACTCTGTAATCCTTGGCAGGCCACACATAGCCTCTTTGTTTTTCAGTTTCTATGTCTGAGGACGGGAAGTGTTATCTGACAATCATGTATAAAGTTTAAGAGTGGAGTTTAAATGTTTTGGGAAAATGAACATGTAATTGGACTACTGGAGAATCTTATTGTTATTAGCCACTGAAAGAATCTGCCCGAGTGAGTGCATCATTAGCGGACCTTCCCAAAGGTTGCTGGAAGCCTGTCATGTAGCACCTCTAATTACGAAGCTCAACACTGAGCTATAGAAAGCATGGACGCAGGGAAAAATCGAGAACAAAGAAAGATTTCGTTGTGGGAGATACAGGTGCAGGAGTCGGGCGCCCTCCTTCAGCGTATTGCCATATGCAGACTAGCCAAGTGAAATGTTTCCCTCTTTCTGTAACGGACCACGGGAGGGGTCCTTCTCAGAGTAGCAGGATGAGACATGAGTGAGCATGCATTTCACATTCTGTCTCTCCACAGTCGTGTTTTATCCATTGACAAAACGCCGAAGAGTCAGGTTTTCGTTAATTCCTCTGTGTGGTAATTATTCCATAAATCCTTACTTCAAATACATTAACCTCTTACTGGGAACTTAATGTTTATTTAGTATAGTAACTTGTTTGGATAGGGATTTTTGCCCACGTAAGGTAGGGCTGCTCTGCAAAAACAGCCCACAGTGTGGTCATGATCACTCCCACTTATTGAGGGAGGACAGAGCCAAGAGCTTTTGCCTATTCTGTGTCATTCAGTCCTTATAACACTGATTTTATTTTGTTTTTTTATTTATTTTTATTTTATTTATTTATTTTTGGCCACGCCACGTGGCTTGCGGGAGCTTAGTTCCCTGACCAGGGATTGAACCCAGGCCCACTGCAGTGAGAGAGCCCAGTCCTAACCACTGGACCTCCCTGGATATTCCCCAACACCCATTTTAGAGGGGAAAAGTGGTGAGGGCTTTTCATTTCCGCAAAGTCCCCCAGCTGGGATGACAGCACACTTCACCCGAGCTGCACTGTCTGCCCGTGTGCCCTTCCTACCATGCAGTAAGGTAGGGTAGCCTGAGGGTGAACCAGACCAGCCAGGAAATATCTTCAGAAAATGAAGACCTGGTCACTGTTAACCTAGAAGGAGATTTCGTGCTTTGGGTGTGCCTTGGGTTGCAAATACCTATGGAAATTACCATCTTCTTTGCAAATGTGTGCTTTCATACAGACCCATTTCCTGCATAGTATGTGAAATGTTCACAACTATTATGCAAAGAAGAGTAAAATGTGGTCTAGAATTTTCTGACAGCCATTTACTAAGTAACTATTGCCCAAAGATGAGGTGCAGGACATAGTTATGTTTTCCTTATGTTGGACTTATTTTTTCAGCATGTGTAAAACTATAAATAAAATTGTCTTTTGTTTAGCGCTTTATACTTTTCAAAGAACTTAACAGGATTAATTGCCCATACAATAACAGGGACGTGGGCTACAGAATGTGAGCTAATAAAAACTGACGTCTCTGGTTAAGTTAAAGAGCATCACATGTTTTCTTAGTGAACTCTGAACCCCTTTCTTTAAAAATAAATTGCCATTGACTACTTTGGGGCTTTGTGAAATTAAATAAGTGCTCAGTTCTTGTGGGGTGTTTGAATCCAAATGGCAAGATGCTACAGGAAAGCAGCTGGGCTTTGGCTGAACTGCACCCCTGTGCTGTGTATCTCCGCGTAGACTGTAATCACACTTGGATCAGAATGGCATCACTGGTAAATGTCTGCATTGTCCATTTGTAGCTGAGGACGATTCCTCACGGAGAAGCCCCTCCAGCAGCAGAGGCACTGGAAGAAATGCCCCTGAGGAGCTGGATGAGGAAACACCCATATCTTCTCACTACTTTGCAAATAAAACCAAAAATGAAAGAAAGAGGAAAAGGATGCCAGCCTCCCAAAGGTCTAAGAGGAGAAAAACTGGTTTCGGTGGTTCCAAGACAAAAGGGTAAGTTCTGCCACCTTTTCTGCAATGTAGGGTAGAAGTGAGAAAAATATAAAAGTACAGCTGCTCTGATTTGCTTTGAAGCATTTATTAAAATAAGCCATTGCCATTGTTAAATGTTGCCTCTCCCGTTTGTGGAGTCAGGATTAAGGTCTGATCCCAAACAAAAACATTTGTTTCAGATTTTTAAGATATCTACTCCTAGGTTGATGATCAAAGTTTTCTAGTTTGCAAAAACTTCTCCAATTTTGACATTACCTTAGGAAAAAAACTTTTTTTTTTTCTGCCAGTTGCTCTTAAGTGAATTTTCCACCTATAATACTGTAAATCATATACTAGCTGAATAAACAGGGGTTTTTGTTTGGTTGGTTTTTGTTTTTTTAAAGTTTCTTTTTATTTATATATATATTTTTGGCTGCGTTGGGTCTTCGTTGCTGTGCACGGGCTTTCTCTAGTTGGCGGCGAGCGGGGGCTACTCTTTGTTGCAGTGCGCGGGCTTCTCATTGCAGTGGCTTCTCTTGTTGTGGAGCACAGGCTCTAGGCACATGGGCTTCAGGAATTGCAGCATGCGGGCTCAGGAGTTGCGGCATGGGGGCCCTAGAGCACGCAGGCTTCAGTAGTTGTGGCACGTGGGCTCAGTAGTTGTGGCTCATAGGCTCTAGGGCGCAGGCTCTGTAGTTGTGGCACATGGCCTTAGTTGCTCCGCGGCATGTGGGATCTTCCCGGACCAGGGATTGAACCTGTGTCCCCTGCATTGGCAGGAGGATTCTTAACCACTGCGCCACCAGGGAAGTCCCAACAAAGGGTTTTGTTTTCTCATCACCCTTATGCTTTCGCCAATACTTGCTACACCGCTTCTATTGCTGCAGAATCTGCAGGGCCTCCACGCGGAGGCTCCGCACACTCCCTGCCATTCAGTAACACCTGGGAGAGCCAGCCTCCCAAGCTTTGCAGGGTAGCAGAGAAGAGGCCACAGCAGGAACCCCAAGAGGTCAGTCCAGCCCCGCCATCTTCCCTTTCCTACATCTGCCTGGCTCCTGAGCTGGGTTGCACCCACTTTGGGTGCTCTCTGCTCACCAAGGCGGAACAAAGATAGCACTACCATAAGGTCCTGGTGACGATCTGGGCAGCGTCTTATTTCTTCATAATCACACTGCTTCTGACAGCCCCTTTTTCCTGTTTTCTGCAAGGACATGCTCTGCCCTTGCCTTGTAGGTAAGGTCTGGTAGGGTTGTGACCACCCCATCAGTCTGGAGAATGTGGCCCTAAGCATTTATGTATTGTAACAGAAATGCTTACAGGAAAAGGGAACAAGTCCTCAGGAAACTTGTGCAAGCTGTTGTGGCTTTTTTGGGTTTGTTGGTTTTTTTTGCGGTACGCGGACCTCTCACTGTTGTGGCCTCTCCCGTTGCGGAGCACACCGGACGTGCAGGCTCAGCGGCCATGGCTCACGGGCCCAGCCGCTCCGCGGCATGTGGGACCTTCCCGGACCGCGGCACGAACCCGTGTCCCCTGCATCGGCAGGCGGACTCTCAACCACTGCGCCACCAGGGAAGCCCTGTTGTGTTTTTCTTTTTCAGTTTTTCTACCTCTTTTCCTTCTGGGTAATAAAGACCAAAAATTGAGTGGGGGAAAAGAAAGGAAGGCAGATGTTACCAAATTGTCATTTCCTTGTTAAGTCCATAAACAGACATCTTGTATGTGCTAATCCTTCTGTTGGGGTATAGAAATTAAAGGCGTTAGTAAATATTAGTTTAATTTTGTGGGTTTTATTTATTTATTTTAATTCTATTTAAACTTTTAAAAGAAAAAAAAACTTTACCCATTTATCCTACACCCACCCCACTCCAGCCTCTTGCAACCACCAATATGTTCTCGCATCTATAATCTTGGTTTATATATATGTATATATATATATTTAGGTTCCACATGTAAGAGAGGTCATACAGTATTTGTCCTTGACTTATTTCACTCAGCATAGTGCCCTCGAGGTCCATCAATGTTGTCACAAATGGCAGGATTTCATTCAGTTTTACGGCCGAATAATAATTTTTGTGGTTTTTAGTGTGCAAGTGACCTGCGGATGCTCTTCAGTAGGGACATTTTCTTATTTTCTTCATTTATTCCCCCATTTGGGGAAATACTCATTTCTCAGGCACTCACACAGAGTAGAAGACCTTTAAAGGCCTCTGTCCAACTCCCTGGGATTTATCATGAGGAAGCTGAGGCTTCCTGAAGCTTCCCCTGGGGAAGGTTTACGTGAAGCTGTCCCCAGCCTGGTACCAGTCTCACAGGTGGGACTGGACACTGGCTTACCCAGGCCTGCCTGGAGCACTTTCACTGCTGCACGTGGTCCACGGAGATTCCTGAAAACCCATCATGATCTCCTCATTGTTGGTAGTTAGAACAAAGTAAACCATTGGCTCCCTTATTGTTTTCACAACTTTTGTTGATAAGACGGAAGCACTTTGCCCTATGGCCTAGAACCTAAGCTAATAAGTAGTAAAACTCATATTTGTCCAAAAGCCAGTACCACTTTTGTTTTTGTTTTTGTTTCTTGCGGTACGCGGGCCTCTCACTGTTGTGGCCTACTCCCGTTGCGGAGCACAGGCTCCGGACGCGCAGGCTCAGCGGCCATGGCTCACGGGCCCAGCTGCTTCGCGGCATGTGGGGTCTTCCCGGACCCGGGCACAAACCCGTGTCCCCTGCATCGGCAGGCGGACTCTCAACCGCTGCGCCACCGGGGAAGCCCCAGTACCACTTTTGATGCTAGTTTTTAATTAGCCCGTGTGTTTAAGGTGGGATTATTTTCTAGTCCCTACTGGCTAAAACCAGGAAGTAGTGTAACTTTGCTTTACCCTGTAGCAGCCTCTTTATATCTGTGCCCCGTTATCCTCGTTTCCACTGAACCACTCTGCAAGGTGGCTTCCCATGTGTCCAGGCTGCTCACCTAGCTGAGGATCCACACAGCCACAAAATAAACGTGGCTCTTTGCCAGAACCCTTAACACCCCACCCTACCCTCAGAGTTTCACATCTTCAGAAGAACACGCAATGAACTGGTTGTGTTCTGGGCTCTGAGTGGGAGTAAAATGGATGACTCTGGTGAAATAGAGGCTGCTGATGGCAGATTCATTCTGCAAATCAACATAAACAGCAGGTTTTTGCTGGGGACTTAATATCTCAGCAGGAAATCAGCATAGGGAAATTTAAGGCTGCTTCTCTGCTGGTTTAGCACATCTTTGCCAGTTCTGCAGTAAAATTGCCCTCGAGCAAGAGTTTTTAAAAAACCACTCTTCCCTCAGCCCCACCAAAATGTCATTAGCAGACTGGTGGCCCTGATACCCGGGCCCCTAAATTCAGAGATCAGATCGGAGGCCATTTGTGTGCCCTGATGGTAGGAAATTAACACCAGGCATGAATTCAGCCCGGTTACAATGGGGCGGGAAATACTCCTTTAGGGAAAGGCTAACATGCTGACCCTGTGATTTTTTTTTTTTTTTTTTTAACCATTTATTTTCAGGGGAGAGAAAAAGCTGTTGTCTTCAGATCAGTGGGGGAAGTGAGGTGCTGGAAGGACTTTGTAATAGGCTGTGGCAGGGGCCTCTCACCCTTTCTTATTTTTTATTTTTATTTTATTTTATTTTTGCGGTACGTGGGCCTCTCACTGTTGTGGCCTCTCCCGTTGCGGAGCACAGGCTCCGGATGTGCAGGCTCAGCGGCCATGGCTCACAGGCCCAGCCGCTCCGCGGCATGTGGGATCTTCCCGGACTGGGGCATGAACCTGTGTCCCCTGCATCAGCAGGTGGACTCTCAACCACTGCGCCACCAGGGAAGCCCTCACCCTTTTTTAAAGGCAGCGAGTGGGAGATGAGAGCAGGCAGATCTTGGAATGTAGACGAGCGAGCAAGCCCCTGGCAACGGGACCCTGACAGAGATGTGCCAGGCCCCAGCTGCTGCGGGCCCGGGGAACCACATCTGCAGCCTTCCCCTCTGCAGGAGGAGGCTCGCTCTGCTCTGCTCTGCTCTGTCTCCACCCACCCACAAAGCCCCCTTCCTCTGGACTGTGGGAGCACAGTAATTCCACAGTGTCTATTGTCTGGGCATTGAGGCCTTAAACAAGGTGTTCTCACTTCCTTTCTGTGGTCGGAGTAGATGGGAAGCATGGATCTCAGCTCAGATGCCTGGAGGGAGGCGTGAGAGAGGGAGGGGTCTGTGAAAGGGTAGAGAGAAGGCACATGGGGTTGGGCTCAAGTCACAGAATCCTTGATGTTTTAGGAGGACAAACGTAGGACAAATTGGTGTAAAGGGTGACAGTCATTTACTCCTTGAATTGTAAAGGAAACTGACCCCATCCAGGGCCATTATAGGCAGAAAATGCACAGAGACATGGAACACCAAGGAAAATCATGGATTATATAGCTGCATGCGGGTTAAGAGAAAGAAAACTGTTCACTTTTGGGTTTATTTGACATTTTAATTTTCTTTTCTTTGTCGCATTTTAGGGGGTCCAGCACATGCAGAAGGATACCTTCTAAAACTAAATCCTCCAGCATATTTGGACCCAGTTCAGCTTTGCATGGCTCTCAAGCAGCATCAGGAGTCAGTAGAAAATTGGGGATTATGGCTCCACCAAAGCCTGTAAATAGGCCATTTCTTAAGCCTTCATACGCATTTTCATAACAACCAAATCTCATCTCAGTGTACATAGATCTTAGTTGTTGTTTGTCAGCATCTGACCATCTGTGAATATAAAGCTGTTAGTTTCGTAATACCATTTGTAATTTTTATCCATATCTATTAATATTTAAATAAGTGCTTGGGGTGACAGTTCTTATTTTTTAAATAAATATTTTCTTTTGAAACGCATGCATGATTTGCTGCCACTGCAAGTGTTGTGGCCATCGTTTCTCAGAACATCTGAAGCAGCAGCTGAATCATCTCAGTGAGAGAAATTTTAAGTACAACATCATGAAACACAGAAGCCAAAGAAAAAGACTCACATGGGACAGCATGAAACTGTAAAACTTTTTGTAGAAGACAATGTAAACAAAATTAAAACATAAATGACAGAGAAAAAAGGGAAACAATATATGGCAAAGGATTAATATCCATAATATACAAAGAGTATCTATAAATCATTAAGAAAAAAAAGACAACCTAGTAGAAAAATGAACAAAGGATGTGACTAGGCTGTTCTCAGAAAAGGAAATGTAAACAGCCCACAAATATGTGAAAAATGCTCCATCTCCCTCATTAAAAGTACCAGTTAGAACAATGAGATGCCATTCTCTTGCCTAGCAGATTGTCAGCACTTAGATGATATTCCGAATCTGGGGTCCACAAGAACAGGGTCAAATGTTAAGAATGTATTAAATGCTGGTGACGTCCTTTAGCATCAGGGAAGCCTTACTTTTCAAGACCCCTCCCTGAATCGGCTAATGAGCCAGCAAGTCTCATAGTGTTTTGGCACCTCTTTTCGGACTTCCAGTCCCTCATTTTTGGAGACATCTTTTCTTAGCTGTCATGCAACCTTGGTTACACCTGTTTGGTGTCCCACTTCTCTCCTTGACCTCCGTCAAGAGGGTAGAGCTGAGGAGACCTTGCCTGGGCCAAAGGTGTTGGAAGACGGAGTTGGCTGGAAGTCTGTGGCCTTGGCCTGGAGATGGTGCTGAGGCAGACCCTGCACCCACCCCTAGGGGCCGCCCTTGTAGCTGCACGCCTACCTCTTGCCTCCTCGACCTCCACCTGGGCCCTTGGTCCCTCGTTTAATGCAGGAGACTGGCAGACAGGAGACTGGCAGACAGGAGTCTGCTGAAGGCCATGCACTGTTAACCTCCAGATGCCTTCAAGAGCTGACATTTTCAGGAACCATCTTTCCGGCAAGCTCTGACTCAAGTGGCCAGAAGAACCTTCTTGGGGTGAGGAGAGGAAATGGAGGGCAGAGTAGCCAGTAGTCAAGGCTGCTGGGATAATGTCGCTGGCCTGAGGTCGCCTTGGAGAGCTGGCAGTGCACGAGGGTGTCTGGCAGGAGGTCACACCCTTCTACCTTCAGCAGCTCTGGCTTTGGGGACAGAGTGGGTAGCCTCTGCACAGAGCTGATGCCACAGAGATCGGGTGACTTCCTGGCTCTGACCTCACTCGTTCATTCATTCCTTTACTGAGCCCCTCTTCTGCCCGGACTCTGGAGCTAGCTGTGCCCTCGGCAGTGCCCACTCTGCCTCCAGGGGCTCCCGGAGCAATGGGGAGGACAGGCGAAGGCAGTGCAGTGGGGGCCCCAGGGTGGAACGCAGAGTCTGTGAGCAGGGCCAGCACCACCCCCACCCCTGTCACCTACGCCTTTCACCAAGCACTGAAGAGGAACTCGCTGCAGGAACCTGAAGCCTGGAGACCTTGGGGTAGCCCGGGGTCAGGCAGGCCCCACACCCACCTCTTTAAAAATGTTGGGTTGTGGGGCTTCCCTGGTGGCGCAGTGGTTAAGAATCCGCCTGCCAATGCAGGGGACACGGGTTCGAGCCCTGGTCTGGGAAGATCCCACATGCAGCGGAGCAGCTAAGCCCATGCGCCGCAACTACTGAGCCTGTGCTCTGGAGCCCGCGAGCCACAGCTACTGAGCCCTTGTGCTCCGCAACAAGAAGCTACCGCAATGAGAAGCCCACACACCGCAACAAAAGAGTAGCCCCCGCTCGCTGCAACTAGAGAAAGACCGCGCACAGCAACAAAGACCCAGTGCAGCCAAAAATAAACTAATTTTTAAAAAAAATGTTGGGTTGGAGCAGGGTCTGTTCAATTTCTCAGTCCCCAGGAGCAGCCACAGAAAATGCAAGCAGCCTCCTTCAGTTCAGCCTCCAGCTCCCAGAGAATGCAACCGTATCCATACAGCGTCATCTTAGGAGGACAGAAGCACACGGACTTTCCCTGAACCAAAACTGGGACCTCTGGCAGCTGAAGACAGAGATGGTGATAGCGAAGCCAATCCAGGCTGGGCGCTGGTAGGGGTCCTCCATGAGCGCCGAAATCACCACCACCTGGGAGGAGGGGCGGGGACAAATCCACAAAGGAGCTCCAGCCTAGGACCCTTCACTGGCCCACCCTCCCCAGGTACAGGTAGGCCTGAGGGTGGGGGCTCGGGCTCTCCCACCCTCGCCGTCACCCCTCTGGAGGGCACAGGAAGGATTAGAATCTGACTCTCCAGCTATATACATACCTTCCCCAGCCCCTCTCCCACCATGAGAACTTGCTCCAGAGAGCTGACAAGTCCTTGCTTATCTCCAGGGACAGGGAACCCACTATCTCACTGGAAGAGAGCAAACATGGAGAGCCCAGTCTATGCTGAGGGCTGTTCAGGCATTTTCACACATAGTAAGTCACTCCTTTAATCCTTCCACCAGCCCTGGGAAACAGGCACATATCAGTCTTTTTTTATGCAGAAACTAGAGTTCAGAAAGGTTATGTAATTGCCCAAATCCACACAGCTAGGAAATGGTGGTAATTAGGGTAACATACATCTCAGTTTGCATCTGCTGCCCAGGTGTAATAATTAAGACAGCTCCCTTTCATTCTTGAAAGTGCTCCAGTTTAGAAGATAAATTATAAGGAATCCAGGTCTATGCTCTTTCCCTGAACAATCCAACCTCCTCTCCCAACCCCATTTTTCTAGCCAAAGCCCCAGGGGCTGCTTGCTCAAAACTTCAGGCCCCTGGGGCAGGCCCCAGGGACAGAAGCTGCAGAACTATCAGCCAGCACAGCTAAGCTGTGGTTTTTTATCCAGAAGAGGAAGTGGAGGCTGTGGTCCAGGCCCTCTTGCTCTTCTTAAGAAACTGCTGCTCCTCCTACAGCTTGGAGCTGCTCTGAGCCCCTAAGGCCCACCCTGTGCTTGGGAGGCTCCCAGAGTCCCCACCCTGGCTCTCCTGCTCTGAGCAGCAGCCTGGGTTGGTGGCAGGGGTGAATCTCACCCAAGCCTGTGACCCCATCCTGACAGAGGCCCCTGAGCAGAGGGACAATGGCCCCTAAGGCCTTTAGTGGAGGCCAGGGTGGAGTCCCCAGGAGGCTCCAGCAGTCACTTCTGACTCAAGGCAGAAATCACGTCCCCCACGTGGCATCACAGACAGGATTTGGAGAAGCAGGTTGGTGGGACGTGCTTGGGGGACCCAAGCCTCTACAGGCCCCTGCTAGGTGCTCCAGGCCATGGGCCCAGCCCCCGTTTGCTAGGAGTCAAGGGCTCAGTTTCCACAGTTGTGCCAGACACCACCAGAGCTGCTAAGACAAAGACCCCTTGACCTTTAGAAAGCTCCTGCCTTTTAAAAAACACTCACTCTCCTGTTCTCCCCACCCCCAGACCGGCTTTCCTCAGCCAGACCCATGTTCCATGTTGGCAAGAGAAGAAGGAAGAAGGAAACAGAATCCCATAGAGGTTAGAGTGGGCTGCTGGGCCCCTGTTCTGGTTGCGGGGCAAAGGACAGAACACAGGACAAGAGGCTAGCCGGAAGCCTGAACTTGAGTCCACACAAGCAAGTGGTTCTGAGGAAGGGAGGCATTTCCCAACCAGGGAGCAGGGCCTGAGGCCGTGTCCCTACTGCCTGCAGGTGTGGGGGATGGGGTTTTGGTGTCATCACAGCTTGACTGCATGGTTCCAGCATCCCACAGAGAGTTTGGTGAGCATCAGTAGCCTGGATGGCCCCTCAGCCTACTCAGGGGGCCTCTGTATGTCCCTGTGGGTCCCACACACACGGCCTGTCCTGGTCCCACGTATTCAGCCTCTGCCAGGAGCCTTAAGCTCCCACAGAGGTCAGGCCTCGGCCCCTGCCCAGCTCTGTGTGGGAACAGAGCACACAGGTCGTTGTGTCCCCTCCGCAGGGCAGGTGACTGGACATCCAGACCCGGTGACCTTCACTGCTCTCCGGACAGGTCTGAAACCCCAGCCTGGAAGGAGGCGTGTTTGAGAAACGAGACCTGCGGCCGGAGTCCCTCTCACGGCTAGCACCCCGAAGCTTCCTCCCCAGCGAGGGGCCCCCAAGCCTCTCGTGACCTGGGGAGCAGGGATCCCTGCTAACCTCAAGACGGAAGCATCAACCTCTGCGGCGGCCGTGGTTTGACAGTTACTGCGAGAGCAGGCCTCCCACGCCAGCCCCACGAGCCTACCATGTGCAGGCCACACGTGCCCCGCCATGGGGGACCGCCATCCACTTGTCACCGCCTGGTCCCCGCTCCCAGCCCAGCGGTCCTGCTCCCTTCGCACTCGCTGGGTGACCTTTGCAAGCTCTGTGGCCTTTCTGAGCCTCAACTTCTCATCTGCACGGTAAACGTAGCCGCTGGCCCTGCCGCCCGAGCTGGTTGCCAGCGCCTCTGGTCAGATGTCCCACAAATGTTTGCTGGGCCAAACACAGAGAGCCAGGCATGGCCCTGGCACTCGGGGAGGTCACAGTCAGGGAGGGAAACAGCGATCGCTCACCCCGGGGGAAGGAGAGAAGCAGCATTGGGGTGTGGGGGTGCTGCGGGAGCCCCCAGGGGAGACCTAATCCAGTCCAGTGGGCACAGGAAATGAAGTTTGAGCCTTGGAGAATGAGTAGGAATTCAGAACACGAGAAGGACACCCCAGGGAACCGCAGGGGTAAAGGCTGGAGGTGTGATGGAGCTTGGCCTGAGAGGGGACCTCCCCAGGGTTAAGGACGGGCTGCGGGAGGTGGAGAAGCCATCCCAGATGGTCCTGGCTGAGGGGCGGGACCTGTCCCCAGGGAAGGCTCTGAAGCCGGAGAGACGTGATCCAATTTGCCTTCGAAAAATTACTCTGACCCCAGGGTCAGAAAAGGATTGGAGTGGGTGAGGCCGGACGCCAGCAGACAGGCAGGAGGCTCTTGCTCATCCAGCAAGAGAAGTAGCAGCTCTCAGGGTAGCAAGGTGACAGGAGTCGACAGATCCCACGGGCCAAGGAGGGGACATGGGGCAGGGACAGGGGCTGTTGACATGCTTTGAAGACATCCCCGAGAGATAGCGATCCCACGTCAGGCAGACCGACAGTCCTGGCCCTTTCCAGGTAGGAGGACGCTTTGTTGCCGGAGGGGTCAATTTGGGAGCCCCTGGTCCAGGCCCCAGTGCAGCCCCCCTGGGGCCCAGGATCTCCTGCGATGTGTGGGGTATGCATGCGTGTGCGCGTGAGGGTTCTGTCCAGCCCGTGTTGCCTCCTCCGAGCTTGGCAAGTAAATCCGCAAAGGCCATACCAACACCCCACAAAAAAATGCCAACTCTGTGCTAATTTATTTTTTATATTTAAGAGCATGTGATGAATGCTCTGCTTATTGACCTAGAAAGTCATCCACAGCATGTTTTTGAGAAGCCGAACAGAATCCTACTCCTTTGCTGTAAATCCATGCCACCCTGCTGCCCAGCCTGGGACCCCAGGTCCCTCGTGGGCTGCAGGAAGGGCCATGTCATAAGGCACAGCACTCGGCATTGTATGTCTCTTAAATGACAGCTCAGCTCATTTTTTTTAAAAGGCTACAGAACAACATGGCTAGTAAAGATTTTGTCACTTTACATGTGTGTGTGTGTGTGTGTGTGTGTGTGTGTTTAGATAGAGAGGGTTGTTCACCAAAATATTAACAGTAGTGGAATTGAGATGATTTTTACTTTTCTGAATTGCTTGACTTTTTACCAAAAAACTCTATCATTTTTATAATCAGAATAAAGCAAGGGAGAGCCACTCGGCCACCTTGGGGTTTAGCTTTGCTCCAGAAGGGCTGTGGGGTCAGAGCCCCCAGTGGACTAGGAATAGGCTGTGGGCCTGGAGCAAGCACCCCCTCCCAGGGCCAGCCCAGGGCCAGGACCAAGCGAGGCCAGCAGGCATCAGTGGAGTTGAACTTGCACAGGGTGCTGAGGCTGGAGTGGCCCTGTGGCCTCTAGGCTGGGGACCCCAGGGTCTGGCCATCGCCACTGGGGCCACCCTGCCCATTCCTGAGCAGAAGGCAACACTTCCCCACCTGGCCACCCTTCTCACTTCCAGGGGACGAGTGCCCTGTGCTGGGTCACCTGCCTAGGTGCCAATGGGGAGCACAGCAGGAGCTCCAGCTCAAGGAGAGGGTGCTGCACAGGGGAAAGGAGAAGGGGGCCCCAGGTGGCCTGCAAGGACCCCTACCCTACAAGTCCTGCCACTCCCTCCGCAGTCCTTAGCTGAGGTCTGCACTTTGCCCCAGACCGGGGTTCTGGCTGGAAGGACCCAGCACACAGCAGGTGCCTAATAACATATGTTGGATGAGTGGGTGAAGGGGCCACTATGAAGGCACCTGCCTAGACGGCCCTCCCCATGAGAGGATGAGAGGATGGGGACGGGGGCCTGGGGCCCACTGGATCTTAAAATCCCGCTGCCCACTTGGTACTGCCAGGCCTGTGGGGAGGCTCCCCCCTTACTGCTTCTGTTGGCTTCACCAAGACAAGGGAAAGTTGCCTTCCAGTTGGCCTTAGTATTCACTTAGATTTCCTTTTGTATGTGTGCATTGATGCTTTTGATTATTAGTGTCTTACTCATTCTCAGAAAGCTGGCCAATTTCCCCATTTACTGATTTTCTGAAGTCCACTCACGTGTGGGGAAGACCAGAATGCATGGAAGACTTGGAATTCAAACTAATAATCGCTACCTGTGCAGAGCTTCATCCCAGCTGAGAAGGCAGAAGCCTAGGTCAGTGGTTCTCAAAGGTTCAGCATCTCTGGAGGGCTGGGTGAAACAGTTTCTGGATCAGAAGACCTGGGCTGGGGCCTAAGGGTCTGCATTTCTAACATGCTCCCTGGTGATGCTGAGGCCACCAGCCACCCCGGGCACACTTTTTTTTCTTCTTTTTGACTGCTTTGGGTCTTCGTTGCTACGCGTGGGCTTTTGCTAGTTGCAGCGAGCGGGGGCTGTTCTTCTTGCCGTGTGCGGGCTTCTCATTGCAGTGGCTTCTCTTGTTGCGGAGCACGGGCTCTAAGCACGTGGGCTTCAGTAGTTGTGGCGCGTGGGCTCAGTAGTTGTGGCTCGAGGGCTCTAGAGCGCAGGCTCAGTAGTTGTGGCACACGGGCTTAGTTGCTCCTCGGCATGTGGGATTTTCCCGGACCAGGGATCGAACCCGTGTTCCCTGCATTGGCAGGCCGATTCTTAACCAATGTGCCACCAGGGAAGTCCCCGGGCCCACATTTTGAGACCTGCCTAGGGCAGAGGAAAGGGCACCAGGGGTCAGCTCTCAGGGTGATTACAAACCTTAGCTGCTGGGAACTTAACTTTGGGCCTTGGGCAAGGCAACCTCTTTCATACTTGGTTTCCCGCAATGTCAGCCGAGCCTTTAGGGTGGGCCGGAAGCCTCCAGAGGGTGTTTAGGAATGTGCAGGTGGAACAGCCTTGCTTGGTGAGAGCTATTTGCAGGAAGGGGTCTGTTGTCACAGAAAAGCTCCTCCAGCATCCAAGTACGTCTTCAACAGACTCGGCAACAGGGAAGCAGAAGCAGGAACGCTGTTTCCCACAGGCGCTTTGCAGAGAGCACTGGAGGTAAAGGAAACCTTAAAAGCGGTGGAAAGAGTGTAAGTTGAGATTTCCCAGTCCTTGCCAGCCTATGGAGTCAAATGGGGTCACATGACCTCCCAAATTTGCTGGAGAGCGGACTTCTGTCTCCCTGCCAAGCCAGGCAAATGCCACTTCATGATACAGTCCACTGGGGATTTGAGATAGGGGGCTTGGGGCGCCAGTGTGCTACAGAGGCGCTCCAGAAAACCGTCATTTCAGCATCCACTTAGAGCCTGGTCCCTTTGCCTTGACCCTACAACATCCAAAGCCAAACCTCAGAACAGGATGGGGCCAGTCACCCCGTGGGCTGTGTTTCACCAGTTCATAGCAAGGAAGACTATCAAATGGCTCTAGAGTCAGAGTGCTTGAGGTCAAAGGCCAACTGAATCCATTTATTGTGTGACCTTAAGTAAGTTACTTAACTTCTCTGTGCCTGAGAGTGATCATAATAGCATAACCCTATGGGATTGATTGTTATGAGGGTTTAATGAGATAATGCGTGATCAGCAGGTAGCACACTGCCTGGCACTCACTGAACATGAACTTTTGTTATTGTAGCATAGACCCCCCCATGTGTTGTCTGTTGCATATATCTGTGCAGAAATTGACTGGCGAATAAACTGGATGTAGTCCTCACTCAGCTCAGCCATTCTCAACTTGATCCTTTTTTTGAAATTGCTCTCTCAAAAAAAGCCACCACCCGAGAGGGCAGTCCTGGAGAGGATGACTTCACCCCGTCTGCACTGGGCACCTGAGAGCATTGGGATGCTGTCTATGAGAGAGAGCTGCAAACTTGCCAAGAGTATGGGGATACAGGAGAGATCTGGTTATGGCTTGACTAATAAGGTGGAGGCAGAAACACAAGATTCCATTGGATGCATCAGTGCTTGATACTGGGACGGGAATGGCGTTCTACTGGCTAACCTTGTTGGTCTGATAGAGAAGGAAATGAGGGAAACTGGGAGAAAATGAAGATCTTGAAGAATATGGCTTGAGATCACTAAAAGAATAGGAGGCAAAATTTGGTTTCTCTAATATTTCTGAAATGGATTACTCTCCTTCTGCAATACAGCTTTCTGGAAGTATTACAGAGAAAGAAGGTTTATCTAACATTATGTTGAACGTGGAAGACTTTTGGGGGCTTCCCTGGTGGGTCGGTGGTTAAGAATCTACCTGCCAATGCAGGAGACACGGGTTCGAGCCCTGGTCCAGGAAGATCCCACATGCTGCTGAGCAACTAAGCCCGTGTGCCACAACTACTGAGCCTGTGCTCTAGAGCCCGAGAGCCACAACTACTGAACCCGCGTGCCAGAACTACTGAAGCCCGTGCACCTAGAGCCCATGCTCCACAACAAGAGAAGCCACTGCAATGAGAAGCCTGCACACCACAGTGAAGAGTAGCCCCCGCTCGCCGCAACTAGAGAAAAGCCCACATGCAGCAATGAAGACCCAGTGCAACCAAAAATTAATTAATTAATTAATTTTTTTTTAAGTTATAAAAAAAAGAAGACGACTTTTTGAATCCTTCCACAAAGCTGTCTGGATTTCATATTTGTATTGACAAAGGAACTTTTGATGCCATAAGCCTTAATCCTGACAATGCAATTGAGAAGAGGAAGCAACATGTGAAATCTCTCTCCAGGGTGAGAGAATAAACCTGACACAGAAAATACAAGTGCAAGTAAATGTTTAGTAAGTACACAGGATGCACATGTTGAATAGATAAAGTGGGTTGGTAAAAAAAAAAATCATGAGCATGTAAGTGGTTGGGTTTTAGAGATCAACCAAGAATAATTTAAAATTTTCTTTTGTATTTGAGATGTAAATATTTTTCTTTCTGATTAAAAAAAAATTCCTGTAACTGCTGAACAGTTAAAAACTTTAAAGCAGTAAATGAATCTACAAAAAGCAAAAAAAAAGCCTCCTTCAGGTATGGACACATCCAGCTATCTAATCATCATAAGCAACCAGATTCTGGGTTCTGGAAATTGGCAGACAGCACCTCCTAACATAGGAGGTCTCAATACAGACTCTAGGAACCCCTGGAAGACCCAGGGATGGATGTCAGAGGGTGTATAAACCTCTAAATTGTATGTACTCTTTTTGTATGTCTGTGCAGATTTCTGGGAGAAGGGTCACGACTTTCTTCAGATGGTCAAAGAGACCAGCACCCCTAGAAAGTTAAGAGACCCTGCCTCAGAGAGGCTGAAGAAGGCCTCAGCAGGCTCCCTGGACAGTACAGCTCCTCCCAAGGAGCACACAGGGGCTCCCTGAAACCAAGACCCAGGACTGAGCTAGCTCTGCACGTCCTTACCTGAGAGCCAAGCCTTCTCCAAAGTGAGGAGAGGACTCAACACTACAAAATGGGGAGAACAAATTAGGAATTGTAAACACCAGGCAAAAAAGCCTGATGACAGTTCGCCATAATGACCAGCTGCCTGCAATCTGGTGGGGGAGACAAGCCTTGGGGAAGAGGAAGGGAGCTGCCCCATCACAGACCAAGCAGATGGTGTGCTCGGCAGGGTGGCCGGGACAGCCGGAGGATCGGGCATGGAGAGGTGTACAGAGTCCATGGTGCAGCTCAGACTAAAACAGTCGAAAGAGCTGCAGAACAGGGTGAGTGCAGGCTCTGGGGCATATCAGCCACGTGAGCCCTTAGCTTCCCTTAGCCTCGCTTTCTCATCTGAAAAATGGGATTTGGTGGGATGGTGGTAGATACCTGGCCTGTCTCCTCCTGGGCTTGCTGTAGAGCCAAGAAGCCCGTGCATGTTGTGATGGGTTCAAGGTCGGCTGCAGCAGCAGCTGGGGCCTGGGTGGCCTGAGTCTGAATCCCAAATTGGCACTTTCTCCCTGGGCGCTCCTGTGTCTAATGGGGTCAGGGCGGTCCTGCCACAAGGCTCGCTTCCTGGACTTCCCAGAGCATGGCAAGCGCTGGGCAAGCCGTGGCCACCATCCTCATTCACACGCTCAGCGGGACACCCTCGGGGGCTACTGTCAGCCCCCCCTGTTTTGGTAAGAGCTGTGCAAACAGAGGGCTGGGATTGAACAACAGAGAGGAATCCAGGTGGGGGTGGGAGAGGAGGAGGAGGGGGCATTTAGCAAGGAAAGAGCAGAAATGGCCCAGAGAGAAAAGCAGTTGCAGCTTTATTATGGGGAAGGATGAGATTCCTTTTCCCCATCTCCTCACAAAAATACTCCAATCAAGTATTTCTTGTTTCCCTGTGGAATGGATCTATTCCAAGCTCAGCAGCTCCATTACAGGAAGCCTGCGCTTCCCATGCCTTTACAGGAATCCACCCTTACCGCAACCTGTGAGAGGGTCCTGCTAGTCCCTGAGGCAGCTGAGCCCTGAAACCAGGCAGGTGTTGGGCCCGGGATTCTCCTCAGGCTGCCTGATGTCACCAGGCTGGTGGGGCAGGACGAGAACAGGCCGGGGGCTGACAACACCCAGGACACGCTGAGAGCTCGACCCAGCTGCCCAGAGGCTCCTGGCCCATCCTTTTTTTTTTTTGACCAAGTCCCACGGCATGCGGGATCTTCACTGACAGGGATTGAACCCACACCCCTGCAGTGGAAGCGCAGAGTCTTAACCACTGGACCTCCAGGGAAGTCCCTGGCCCATCCTCTTGATGGAGGGTCAAGCTGCACTGCCCTGTCATGGCCCATACTGCTCCTGCAGCCCCTTCCCTGGGCAGGTGCGGGACCCTCCCAGAAAGGCCTGACCGACCCTTTTTTAGCCTTGATCCCAGATTCCCCATCTATTCTGATGCTGCTTCCTCACCAGGACAACTCAACCTGCCACCTGGCCCAAGGTCCTGACCAGGTCCTGGGCTGGTGATGAGAGCGTGGCTATGGGGCAGTGGGTGAATGGGGTGAGGCAGGCATGAGGGGAAGTGGGGTCACTCCTCCTGGGAGGGCTTGGATTGGTGGTGTGCCTCCTGGCCTGGCCCCCGTCCCCAGTGACGCTCCGGACCGAATTTCCCCAGGGGAAGGGCCACAACCACATATTCTCTTCAAGGCCCCAAGATGGGAAGTGAGCTGCTCATGCCACAGGCAGAGACCTTCCTGCCCTCTGAAGTTGGCTACCCTGATCCCGAGGCCCCATATCTGGGGTTGGAATTTCCAGTTCTTCAAACCTGTCTGTTCAGTTCTTCAAACCTGTTGCTGACTTGCTACGTGACCTTGGGCAAGTCACTTCCCTCTCTGGGCCTCAGAATCCTCACCAATAGAATGAGTGATCCAATATGCCCACCCACTAGGACATTCCAAAACTATGAAATGTTCATAGCCATGTGATTTTACATAATGAGACACATTCCTTTGATCTGACAAAAATGTAAATGGCCCTGGTAAGTGACTCAGCAGTCCTCAACCCTGACCTGTACACCCACATCACTTGGGATGGGAAGGGAGAGGTCCCACCCAGACCCACAGCATCCGAGTCTCTGGGCCTCTAGGCCTCTGGGTGGGCAGGACCTGGAGATTTGCATTTGTTAAGAGGCTGCCTAGGAGAGGATTTCAGACTTTAGAAGGCAGAGTGAGGGGAGAACACAGACTCTCCCTACCCCAGTACCTGACAAAGTGAGCAACAACGACAAATTATGAAGAGAATGAGCCGACAATCTCCAGAGCAGTGGCCTCCAGGGCCCTCCATCCTCACGAATCCTGGGCTGCCTGGGACATGGGAGTAGGACACAGGCCTGACTGGCTGGGCAGAGGGGGTCTGGGGTGCAGGGTATGTGAGGGATGGCAGGAAACAGAAGACCTGTGCCCCCAGCAAGGGTGGCCTCGGTGGGGGGAGTCTCCCCCAACCCCTGCACATTTGGGCTCCCAAAAAGCAGACTAAAAACAACACAGCTCTCGAAACCCTCCTTCTGGGGGAAGGCAGCCTGGTTCCCATGTGAGAAGTGGTGGAGTTGCTAAATTAACTGAGCAAGATGAAAAGAACTCGCAAGGCCACCCTGCCAACTGCCAGGAAGGGGAAGAAAATCTTATGAGGGCACGGCTGGGAGGGGATGGGGCTGAGGATCAAAGGCAGCTTCCCTGAAACTAATAGCTTTAGGAGAGAGAAAAGTTAATGAGAAGATGAGTCGGATATAAAAAGAGCACAGAGGAGAGACGATTAAAAAATAGCATCAGGGGCTTCCCTGGTGACGTAATGGTTAAGAATCCACCTGCCAATGCAGGGGACACGGGTTCGAGCCCTGGTCCGGGAAGATCCCACATGCCGTGGAGCAGATAAGCCCTTGCGCCACAACTACTGAGCCTGCACTCTAGAGCCCGCGAGCCACAGCTACTGAAGCCTGTGTGCCTAGAGCCCGTGCTCCACAACAAGAGAAGCCACCCCAATGAGAAGCTTGCGCACTGCATCAAAGAGCAACCCCCGCTCGCTGCAACTAGAGAAAGCCCGCACGCAGCAACCAAGACCCAACGCAGCCAAAAATAAATGAATTAATTTAAAATATATATATATAGCATCAGGAGATGCAAAGAGAGCTTGAAGAGGAAAGGACACACACTAAGGACCCAAGCAGGACCACTGCACATCTAAAAACGGAGTTACAACACAGGGCCCAGGTCTGAAAAGCAAATTCATGGCACAGAGAGAAACTTGAACTAGTCACAGTGAATTCAGAGAAAGAGGACACATAAATTCAAACAACTAAAGAGAAGATGATCATTATGGAACACAGACCTTCCCACCTCAGAGGGCTTGGAGTCCCTGAAGTAGATTATCCAACAGCTAAAGCAAAAGAATGTTTAGAGAAACTCTCCCTGAACCAAAGGGAGAACCCACTGTGTTGATTGAAAGGGTACAAGAGGGATTCAGACTGATCAACACCGGGAGCACACTGAATCCGGTGGAGTTGCTGGACTTTAAGGATAAAGAAAACAACCCTTCAGGCACCCATGAGGAAAAACCAAGTCAACAATGAGGGGAGAGAAAAATCAGTCTGGCCTCATGAAAAGAAAATAAAAGTGGAGTCAGTATTGCTAAGGGAGCTCTCTAAAATGGAGCCGGAGGCCACTGAGGGAGTGTGACTTAAGCATGCCTCAGCCCAGATGGAATCTTCTCGTCTTAACACAGGCATCCAGAACATCTGTCCAATGTCCCAGAAACTCCAGATACATATTGGACCCTTACCCTCAAATAATTCATGACAGCCAATCCCTTAAGGACAAATATTTCCTTTCTTGCGTCAGCACAGCCTCGTGGCTTTTGCCTTTACAAGCCCCTGACTCTTCCTCTCCCCTGGAACACTTCTTTGGTTTTACCCAAGTCTGTGTCTCCTGACTTAAAATCCTTAAGACCCCAAATAAACTCTTTCCTTATTTGTAGCCTTGTGAGGGTTGTTTTGTTTTTTGTTTTTTTTTTTTGGTTGACAGCCTCAGATTTTTCCACAGCAACATTCAGGACCAGAAGACAAGGGAGCTGAGTGTTCAAAGTGGTATGGAAAGGGGGAAACCAAGAATTTGACACCCAGTAAGGTTGTTTGGATTCGTAGACAACATGGAAAGGGTCGAGGAAAATAGCACCCTTGAGCCTTTTTTTGAAGAAAAAAAAAAAAAAACCATACTCAGCCATGAAATCTAGCTAACCATTAAAAGTGTTCGTTTTGGGGAGTTCCCTGGCGGTCCAGTGGCTAGCATTCGGCACTTTCACTGCCGTGGCCCCAGGTTCAGTCCCTGGTTGGGGAACTAAAATCCCGCAAGCCACTCAGCACAGCCAAAAAAAAAGTGTCCATTTTTCAAAGGTAAAATCATGACTCTCAGACAATATAAAATGAACACATGTCAAAATTTTTATTAAACTCATTAAGTAATTAGGGAACAAGTAATATTTTCCAATTGATTCAAAGGAAAATTGGAACAACACACACATATATAGGCGGATAAGAAATACTGAAATGAATTTACATATACGTGTAAAACTGATGAATGGCCACAGACAGCAGTCAGTTGTATTCCACTGGACAAAATCCATTTGCATTTCTGATAGACAAGCCCTACTCTAGGTTTTCTACAACTTAGATTTGCTCAAAGACAATGAATGGCATGAGTCCCTACATGCAGGACACCCACCAGTCTTTTTTGTTGTTGGTCTCATTCAAAGTCCTTCACAGATTTTCCTGATTCAGCCAAGAAATGACTCCGAGTGCAAAACTCAGGGGCACAGTGAGCTTAAAAAATGGAATGGAATCTATTTAAGTACAGGACTAAGACGAAATACTAGGAGAATTATAGTTGCAGAACAGAATATGTGTTATAAACCTTGACAAAGTGAAAATATTAGCATCAAAATCAGGAACTGTAGCGTGTGAGGAGGGAGGATGTATACAGGAAGTGATCATCTTTTTCATCCCAAGAAATACTGAGCCTGCCAAAAGTGAAGGGTTTATTCTTTTTCCCCAAGACTCCAATCTCTTAATGAGTTTCATAATTTTTTTCTTACTGTTAGAGACATTCATTATGAACTAATATCTCTGTGGAAAGTAAAAATTTATTTAAGATTCAGCAATTTTTTCATTTTCTTTCTGTTAAACTCAATTAAAATTAAGTAGTTTAAAATATAGCACGTGTGGTACAATCCCATTTTTAAAAATTATTTCCACCTATTTACCTTTCTCTCTACCTGTACCTTGTTGTCTCTCCAAAGTTCTCTGTGTACAGATGACGTTCACCAAATGTTAACAGTAAATGATGGGCTGTATTAAGCATCTACTCTGTGCCAGAAAGCTCTAGGAGCTGAGAATACAGCAGAGAACAGAAGAGATAAAAATCCTGTGCTCAGGAAGTTGGCATTCTAATGGAGGGATTTATGGCTTCCTTCTTTGTACTTTTCTAGATTGCTTGTTTTGTTTTGTCTGAGAACGAGCATGTGTCATTTTTATATAAACAATGGTCATTACCTTCACACACACCTCAGATGATTCTTCTGAATAGCCGGAGTGGAGAAACCACTACATTGTAAGCTGTATGAGTCATTAACACTTTAATGTAAATAAGGTTTTTAGGAAGGCAGCATGAGGACCCAGAGTCTCTGCAGATCCCGACCTGGGCACCTAAGTCCTGGGAAGAGCTGAAGAGGGGAGTTGGTTTCCAGGATCTTCAGCCCCTCTCGGCTGGAAGAACCATTGAGCTTGTCTCCTGGCTCCTCGGCCAGAGTTTCCTGTTCCTGTCCTGGGATCCTAAGCCTGTGAGACAAGATGCCCATTCTAGCTGGCCCTGGACCCAGGCAGCTGAGGGCCCGGCCCAGCCTTGGTAAGTGTCTGGGACGTGCCCGGCCAGGGTTCTCCTCCCTGTAGCCTTGGGGGCACTGAGCCCCATCTGACTCCACTACCCTTACCTCCCACTCCCACCTCTTGAGTGCAGCCCTGACCCCATCCTTCTCCATTTGCACCCTCACTCTAGCCACCCTGGCCTAAGTTTGCCTTCCCCACACCACCTGGCCTTTGCACGTGCTTTTTCCTCCACCAGAATCCCCTTCCTTCCCTCACCCCTAGATCCCAAGACCCCCTCCTCTGGAGGCCTCCCTGACATACCTCCCAAACCCACAGGTCAGGCCCCTGCCCGCTTCTGTGGGCTGTGAACTGCCCTGGCCCCCGTGGGCCAGCCTGCTCTGCTCAGCCCTATGGCCCAGTGCCAGCCGGGGCCTGGTGTCGGGGAGCCAGGAAGGCATGTGAGTGAGACTGGGCCTTGGCCTCTTACCAGTAGGGTGACCTCAGCCAGGTCCCTTGTCCTCGCTGACTATTTCCTCATCTGAAAAATAAGGACATTGTATGTTTGTTTTTTTGGTTGGTTTTTTTTTGGCCGCTCTGTGTGGAGGCATGTGGGATCTTAGTTCCCCAACCAGGGATAGAACCTGCACCACCTGCAATGGAAGTGCAAGGTCTTAACCACTGGACTGCAAGGGAAGTCCCTTTTTGTTTGTTTGTTTTATAAATTTATTTATTTGTTTGTTTTATTTTTGGCTGCATTGGGTCTTTGTTGCTGCGCGCAGGCTTTCTCTAGTTGCAGCGAGCGGGGCCTACTCTCTGTTGCGGTGCGTGGGCTTCTCATTGCAGTGGCTTCTCTTGTTGCAGAGCACGGGCTCTAGGCACGCGGGCTCAGTAGTTGTGGCTCACGGGCTCTAGAGCACAGACTCAGTACTTGTGGTGCACGGGCTTAGTTGCTCCGCGGCATGTGGGATCTTCCCCGGCCAGGGATTGAATCCATGTCCCCTGTGTTGGCAGGCAGATTCTTATCCACTGGGCCACCAGGGAAGCCCTGTTTGTTTTTTTTTAATAAGGACATTGTAAATCTTCTTCATGGGGTCCTTGAAAGATATAAAAAAGATAACATGTATTTCTTATTTTAAAGTTTATTAAAAGAATAACAATGAGATATAAGCTTAAAGGAGGAGGGGAAGTGAAAGGGGGAAATCATCAAGTCAGTAACAAAAGAAAAGTGATGAAGAGTTTAATTGAGAAAAAAAGTCCAACTTTCCTGAGGGGAAAGAGATTCCCTACAGAGCCCACTGAGGGTCTGTGGGTCCAGGGGGTCGGACACCTTCAGACACCATGGAGGACCCCGGGCAGGGCTGGGTCCCCGGCCTCCAGGCCCAGTGGGAACTTCCTTCTCAGACCCCCGTACCTTCCAGCTCAGCATACCCTGTGCCCCTTAGAACCCTGGGAAGCATCACCCCACACAGTATCCACCAGCTCCCCCAGAAGTTCCCTCGAATCATTTTCTCTATTCACGTAGCGAGCTCACTGAGCAAACGCAGCTCTGGGGCAAGCCCGCAGCACCCGTGGGTGAATTGAGGTCACCACCACCCCAGCAGTGCCAGGTGAATCTCCATACAGGCGGGGGCTGGGGGGGGGCGGGGTGAGGGCTGGGGCTGTCACCCTGTGTCGCCTGATGTGCCTCCTCCTCCCTCAGGAAACAGCGGCGTGAACTCTTCCCTTCGTCTGCCGTGGGCGCACACAGAGCATGTGACAGGCAAGGCCGCAGCCTGAGCCCCTGCTCCTCCCTGCCCGCGGCTCCCCCACCTTCCTGAACCCACCCGGCCTCTGATCTGCACGCCCACAGTTCCCACTGGGCAGAACCTGAAAGTCACATTCCCCTCTGTCGGACACCTACTCTGTGTACCAGGTGCTCACCTCACCTGCGAGGTAGGTAAATTGTCCCCATTTTACAGATGGGGAGACTGAGGCAAAAAAGCAGCGCATAGGTTGCTGTAGGCCACACAGCTGGGATTGGCAGCCCACCTGGCTCTGAGGTCTTCCAGCTCACCTTTCTGCCCCAGCCCCAGTACCCAGCAGGGACAGAGCAGTGTGATGCAGAGGGCGCTGAGTGAGGCTGCATGGGGAGGGGGCCTCTAAGGGACATGGGAGCCCCGGCTGCAGGGTTTACAGCAGCCTCTGAGGGATGGGCACAGAGGAGCTGCCCCCTCCCCTGTGAGCACACTCCAGGGACTCTCGTTCTTTTTCCGGGCTTGCAGCACTCCACTGAGGGGACGCCCGGAATCCCTTATCCCCCTCCCCCACTGTTGGATACGTAGGTTATTTCTAGTCTTGCTAAGACAACAGTGCTGTGATGACTACCCTTGTGATGACATCCCTTTGCATGAGTGTGTGTGTGTGTGTGTGTGTGTGTGTGTGTGTGTGTGTGTGTGTGTAGGATAAATTCTCCAGGCAGGCCCCACAGATGGGATGCTGGGCCTCTCCCCAGGAGGACACAGTTTCCAGGAGGACCCCTCACTGGGACTCACCCAAGCTCACTCCAGGCCCAGCCAGTCCCCAAGAGCCAGTTGCCCAGAAAGACTGCCCAGAACCACCAATAGCCTTTCCCTATGCCAGAGGTCTGTTTGGTTGGCTAGTTGGGGTTTTTTAGCCAAAGGTCAGTGCTGGGCTACAGTCTTGGGTGCACAAGGTACAGAGCTGGTCTGGGCAGATTGTTATGCAACTCAGACAAGAAAGCAGAGCTTGGGGAGCAGAGAGGTTCATGCTGGGCTGCCTGCCAGGGAAGAAGGGGATGTAGGGGCCCCACCCATACAGAAGGCCTGAGGGGTTCAGGGAAGGCGCAGTGACCACCCAGTCCCAGGGAAATGGGTCCAGCCATCGCCCCAGTCCCTCAGCCCCATTCCCTGCATTCCTGGGAGTCTGTCCAGAGTGTCTACGTGAGCTCAGAAGCCAGTCTGGGCAGGTACTGAGACTGGATGGCCATTTCCTTCCCCTTTGCCAGCTCTGGCCCCTCAGCTGCCTACACGGGGTCCCCCACTGATGCAGGAACATCCAATGGGGCCTCCCCTGTGCCCACAGCCCTGACCCTTCAGCATGGTAGTGAGCTCTGTGACAGCAGAGTGGGTCTGGGTCATGGGTACCCAGCACAGAGCCTGGCACATCACAGATGCCCAGTGCTGTGCCCCACTGAACACCCTGACAGTGGCACACCGGCAGGGAATGGGGACAAAGCCGTGCCTGGCCGAGGGCCCCCAAACAGGACCCACCCTGGGGAGGACAGGAAAGGGGGGTTCCATCAGCACTTCAGCCAGAGCTACCAGCAACAAATTAACAAGAGAGGAGGAAGAGAAATGAAGAAATCCTTCCCCCAGAGCCTGAGGTCACTTGCGGCGAGGCTGGAGGAGCCCAAGCCAGCTTCCTTCAAATGGTACATATATTATATGACATCCCTAGATAGAGAGTCCAGTTTCTTTCACCTTTTGTGCATTTCAGGAATTTTTTTAGCTAATTAACTTAAGGGCTCTGGTGCCTAGGATTGGGGATTCTAACAAGCCTGGTTTCAGACACAAGGCTTCAGGTGTCCCTGCTCACTTCTGTTCTTAGTAAGTTTTCCCTGCGTCTGTGCGCCAGGGCGAGCTCATTAAACAAAGTGGCCATGCCGATTGTCTGCTCCCTGACCGCCGGTGAGGAAAGACTGCTTCAATGGCGGTGTCAGAAGAGGCAATGGATCCCACTGCAGAAGTGCATTCAACTCCCCTGCAGACACACTAATCAGGAGGTGACACAGAGCCGCGCAGTCCCCAGTTTCCATACACATCGATGCCTGGCAACTAGCATGTTTTCGTTTTACTCCAGCTGCCTCCACCCTTCGTAAGTGGAGGCTGAAAAACCAGCCCATTTCGGCAACTCCTGACCGTCTGCTCCGGTGAGAATCTGGGTCATCCCACCCGCTGCTCACTGCCAGGTGCTGATGGCAAGCCTCCGGGCCTTTGCTTGTGTGTCCCTCTGCCTGGGGAGCCTCCTGCTATTATCCTTTTAGAAAGAGGTAGAATCGTGACTGTCACACATATATAAAAATGAACAGGTGTTAAAGAGTGTATTATGGGCTTCGCTGATGGCGCAGTGGTTGAGAGTCCGCCTGCCGATGCAGGGGACACGGGTTCGTGCCCCAGTCCGGGAAGATCCCACATGCCGCGGAGCGGCTGGGCCCGTGAGCCATGGCCGCTGAGCCTGCGCGTCTGGAGCCTATGCTCCGCAACGGGAGAGGCCACAACAGTGAGAGGCCCACGTACCGCAAAAAAAAAAAAAGAGTGTATTATACTCCTAAATCAATAAGAGAGGTATTATAATCAGTTCAAAAGAGAATGTGAAGAACAGACACATTTATTGATCAGGACTATTGAAACGAATGTGGACACAGAGGCAATACTGAGGAGGGGAAGTCAGTCTGTTCTACAGATCGGTTCAGAATCTACAGTGTAGACAGGAATTAGTTTGAATCACTATCAGTTACCTGCAATTTGCAGAGTTGTAAAATAGCCTTCATAGACTGGAATCCGATAATCCCAGGGATGTCCTGCAAGTTGAGATACTGCAGAGCTTTTCCACAGATTGTACAAAGACTCACCTTCAGCCTTGACCACCCAACGTTCTTCACCTGACCTGCTTGAAGCCACGCCTCCTCAAGGACGCCCTCCCTGGCTCCAGGCGGGGTAGGTGCCATCCACTCAGCCCCTGAGTCCCTGCAACTTCTGATCACACTGTCTCCTCCGTCAGACTATGAGATTCTTAAAAAAGAAGTTGCATCTTCTTGGGACTTCCCTGGCAGTCCAGTGGTTAAGACTCTGTGCTTCCACTGAAGGGGACATGGGTTCAGTCCCTCGTTTTGAAACTGAGATCCTGCATGCCTTGCAGTGCAGCCGAAAATAAATAAATAAATAGAAGTTGCATCTTCTCTACCTGTCATTGTGCCTGTGAGAACTCAAGAGACATTTGTTGAATGAATGAATGAGAGAACAAAGGAACAATACAGGGTCCTTAAACCAGGGTGGTCCACGGGGTGCCCCCATAAGACAGTAAAAGACCTGTGATGCAGCAGTTGAAGGTCAGCAGTGCCTCGTGAAAATGTGTACGTCTCCAGCTTCATCTTATTAAGGGCATCTCAGAAATAAGGCTCTGAGAGCAGACAAGCTTGGAAATGCTGGGTTAAACATAAACAGCTTCTTTGCTTTTTCCCTTTTCATCACTGCACATCTGAGAGCCTTTGATGTATCAGAGTGACCTATGAATCTCTCAGAAGGAGAATGCAATGTTCCAGCATTGTACATGCTTATCGGATGGTGAAGCAAAGTTTTTAAATGGAGCAAAGGCAAAGGTTCTGGAGAATTCACATTGAGAAACACCAATTTAATCCAACTGACTTGATGTATTTAATAATACATAAATTATTATCCCCTGGGTCAGAATTCTGGCTCCAGCGTTAGTGTTCCTGTGGCCTTGGACAAGTTAATGTCTCTGCACCTCAGTGTTTTCAGCTATAAAATGGGACTAAACTTACTTCACAGTTGCCGGGGGGGGGATCAAGTCAGTTACTGTGAGGAAAACACTTAGCATAGAGCCTGGTACAGGGTGTACTCAATAAATGTGAACCATATCATTACTGTTTATAAAAACATGAAGGGCCATTTATTGACTGTGCCTTTGCATCATCTCACTTGATCCTCACAACAAGCCTGAGGCCAGATGAGGAAGATGAGGCAGATGAGGACAGAGCACTTAGGAGGTGAAGTCATTGGCCCAAGGCCTTGCAGCCGGCAAGCATCCAGCATTCTTGGACCAGGCGCGAGGCCCTAAGAACAAGCTTAGCCAAGGGCTTGGCGTGAAGTAGTTGCTTAAGAAAGACTGGTTTCTCCTCTCCCACCCTCGTCCCTCCTTCCCTTACAGCCAAGAGTCATGCCGGGCCCCAGTGTGAAGGTCACCCCTGGCCAGGGTTGTGGTGGGATGGACAGTGCTCAAGCCAAGGGCTCCCGGGTGCACGGGCAGCGAAGGACACAGGCTGAGCCTGGCCTTCCTCCCCACCCCCAGCTGAGACGCTCCCTGCCCTTTCTCTTCCTCATCTTTCCCCCCACCCTGGCCCAACACGCCCCCATTTTTATCTGGAGACTTGAGAACCCAGGGGTCCCTCCCTGCTCTTCAGCCATCCTGGTGACAGGGCTTCACTCTCAACACACACAAGAGGCTTAAAATCATTCTTGATTTTAAGAACGAAGCCTGCACCCTGGGCCTCGAGCTGGCCGGCTGGCCAGGCCACCTGGGGCTGCCCACAGGCTAAACGCAGACCTACACAGAGCCCCACCCCACCCAAAACACTGCCCCGACTGAAGGCTTGCTCAGAAAAATGACTCAGCTTGAGTGCTCAGACGCAATTTTCCACGTTTTATGCACTAAAGGTGTTTTCATAATAGCCGGGGATGATGAGCCAGAAGCAGGCTGTAAACAGCAAAAAAACCCGCCCTGGTCAGAGACCCCACACACAGGCAGGGCCTCTGAGGCTATAAGCTTCTCCACAGTGGTGGCTGGGCCTCCTTCATGCCCACGTGCCAGGGGCTCCTTCCTTCACCCTGGCTGATAGCACAGGCCCTGCCCACCCCCCACCCTCAAATGACTGGAGACTCACCCAGGCCACTTCCTTTACTGAGGAGGGAGTTGAGTAACAAAGCTGGTCCTGCAGCCTCAGCGGCCTGCTCAGTCCTCCCCAGGTGCCTCGCACCTCCTGTGAGTCTGGAGGCCAGTGTCCTGGGACCGTGAATCTGGGGGCCCTGCTCTGAGCCAGGGCGGGGGTGGGGAGGTGCCATCGCACGGACAGGGAAGATGTTCCTCCCCACCAGCGATGACAGTGGTTGGGAGAAATGACACACATGTGCTGAAACAACTAATGGTGTTAAACTAGGAGGATGGTGCTTAATCCTCCCTAAGGCATCAGATGGAAGGGCTGCAGGAGGTGGGGCGGCCCTGCCGGCTCACTCCCCCCACCAACCCCCACTCTCATTCATTCATTCATTCATTTGTCAGGCACTTTCTAAGGGCCCACCTGTCAGCTTCACCCCAGGCCTTCCCATCTCAGCAAATGGCACCACCAGCTACTTTGGCCAAAAAAAAAAGGAGTCATCTTTGATCCCCAATTTTTCTGATCCATCAGCAAATCCTGTCTGCTTTACATCCATTACATATCCAACATCAGCCCACGCCTCGGCCATGCTGCTCCCCTCTGGCTTGGATACTGCAGCAGCCACCAGCTGGACTCTTGACCCTTTGCCTTGGCCTCTAAAATCCATTTCTTCAATCATCAAAGTGACCTCGACACAGCGTCATTCTGACTCCACCATTTCCTGTCTTCAAGTCCTCCACTGTGTCCTACTAAATATTAAAACTTTTGGGACTTCCCTGGTGGCGCAGTGGTTAAGAATCCGCCTGCCAATGCAGGGGACACGGGTTCGAGCCCTGGCCCGGGAAGATCCCACATGTGGCAGAGCAACTAAGCCCCTGCGCCACAACTACTGAGCCTGTGCTCTAGAGCCCGTGAGCCACAACTACTGAAGCCTGCGTGCCTAGAGCCCGTGCTCCGCAGCAAGAGAAGCCACTGCAGTGAGAAGCCCGCGCACCACAAAGAAGAGTAGCCCCTGCTCGCTACAATTAGAGAAGGCCTGTGCGCAGCAGTGAAGACCCAACGCAGCCAAAAATAAATAAATAAATTTATTTTTTAAAAAAACTTTTAAGGAAATTAAGCAGACCACCTTCAGCATCAGGCTATAAAGAGATAAAATGAACAGAAGAAGAGAAGAAGGGCCCAGGGGTGGAACTGCATAAACGAGAACTTGCTATATGACGGGGAGGCATCACCAACCAGTGGGGAAAAGACAGACTCTTTTATAAATGGTGTTGGGACAAGTGGTGATCCATATGGAAAAAGTAAAATTAGATCCCCAACTAACACCACACACACAACTCCAGGTGGATTCCAGGCTTACTTGTGAATAACAAAATTTTTAACACATTTAGAAGAAAATCTAGGAGAATATTTTTATGACCTCAGGGTAAGGAAGGATTTCTTTTTTAAACAAACCTTTTGTTAATTAGAATATGCATTTAAAAAGTGCACATTGTAAGTGTGCAGCTCCATAAAATTTCACAAAGTGAACCCAGCTTTGTACTCTGCACCCACGCCAAGAAATAGGATGCAACCAGCAACTCGGAGAGCTTCCCTGTGCTTTTTGATAGGGAAGAATATCGTAGGTGCAAAAAGCATCAGCTGTGAAGGAAAATATAATGAGTTTGATGACATTAACATTCAAATCTTCAGTTCAACAAAAAATACCATAAACAAGATTGAAAGATATGCCACAATCTGGGAGGAGATACTTGCAATACATACGACCAGCAGGAGATTGGTTTCCAGAATATATAAAGGACTTCTGCAAATCAAGAAGATGACCAACCCAACAGAAAATTCAGCAGAAGTTGTGAACAAATACCTCCTAGGAAAAGAAACCCGTATGTATGGCCAATAATCATATGAGAAAAGAGGCTCTACCTTGCTGGTATCAGAGAAATGTAAATTAAAACAACAATGAGATATTATGTCTCACCCATCAAATTGGCAAAAATTAAAACAAAACAAAACTGGCGCTACCCAATGTGGCCCCCACGGCTGTTGGAGGAACAGATAAGGCCACTTGACAGGGGCATGATGTGGTATCTTGCCAGGTTGAAGGCAAGCGTATCCATGACCTAGCCTTTCCTCCCCCAAGTACAGACTCTACAGAAGCTCTCATCTGAGTGCCCCGGGAAGGAAATTGGAAACATCATCAAAGTAAGAGACAGTCATGCAGTGGAAATGGCCTGGCAATTAAAGTAAGCAAAATAGAAGTGAATTATCAATTAGATACAGCAAACAGGACATGTGTTCAAGGCAAGACATGAGAGGTGGGAGCAAAACCAGAGCCTTCAGGAGGAGAGAGAGCCCACCTGAAGGGGCTGACCATGGGTAGGTGAGACACAGGCTGGGCCTCGAGCACTGGGGAGAATTTACATGTGAAGAAATGGGAGGAAAAAAAACCTTTCTTTTTTTTTTTTTTTTGTCTCACTCACTTTACAAGTAATAAAGGTAAGCTCCAAGAAGGGAAATGACTTGCCTGCCACATTGGGGACCAAGCTGAGATGGTAAGTGGGCCTCACCTGCAATTCTGAGCTCTTTCTCTTCTGCCCCCTGTCCCCTCCTCCCCATCCAATGGTCCCACCTCACAAAGGGCTGGACCAGTGCAGTAGCCCCCCTGCCTCTTGTTCTCCACTCTGCACGTGGCCTCAGAGGCTTTCTTAGCCCAGCACCGTAGTCACACAGCTCCCCTGCTCAGAAGCATCTACAGCTCCCCTCAACTCCAAGTCCAAACCCTTAGTGGTCTCCTATTTGAGGGAGTGATACATTTTTCACTAGGCTCACAGATTCTGTGGGCCAAGAATTTGGACAGGGCTCCGAGGGGCCGGCTTGTGTCTGCTCCACAGCATCTGGAGCCTCAGCTGGAGGACTTGAAAGCAAAGGGCTGCAACCCTGAAGGCACCTTCATTCCCATGGGGTGATTGATGCTGGAGACGGATCAGCAGAGATCTTAGCTGGGCACTGGCTGGAACTTCTACATGAGGCCCTGCTCACAACGTGGCTGATGGGGTCAAAGTTCAAGAGGGAGAAATAGAGAGAGGGGGGCAGAAGACTTATCACTTTTTGTGACCTAGCCTTGAAGCCCACACTGCATCACTTCTGCTGCATTTTCTTCATCATAGCAGCTACTAGGACTTCCCTGGTGGTGCAGTGGTTAAGAATCCGCCTGCCAATGCAGGGGACACGGGTTCGAGCCCTGGTCTGGGAAGATCCCACATGCCGCGGAGCAACTAAGCCCGTGCGCCACAACTACTGAGCCCACGTGCTGCAACTACTGAAGCCCGCGTGCCTAAAGTCTGTGCTCCGCGACAAAAGCCACTGCAGTGAGAAGCCAGCGCACCGCAACAAAGAGTAGCCCCCACTTACCGCAACTAGAGAAAGCCCTCGCGCAGCAACGAAGACCCAACACAGCCAAAAATAAATAAATAAATTTACTTAAAAAAAAAAAAAAAAAAGCAGCTACTAAATCCTGCTCAATCTCAAGGAGAGGAGAAATGGAGAGGGAGCAGCAAGCTTTTAGAAGACCATGTGGGACCAGAAATATTTCTGTGGCCATTTTTAGACAGTAGATATAGGAAAACGCTAGTATTTAGAGATGAGTTGGGGCAGATTCACAGCAGGCCTTGAATAGGAGCCTCTCAGGCCATGTGCAAAGTGGAGAGCAAGAGGCAGGGAGGCCAATGAGGAGGCTACTGCACCCAGTCCAGGCCTTTGTGAGGTGGGGCCATAAGGGCTGGGAGGAAGGGATGGGGTGGGGGGCAATAGAAAAGGTACAGAATTGCAGGTGAGGCCCACTTACGATCTCAGCTTGGTCCCCAACATGGCAAGTCATTTCCCTTCTTGGAGTTTACCTTTATTACCTGGAAAATGAGTGGCACAAAAATAAACAAACAAAAGAAGGAGGTTTCTTATTCATATTATGGACCCTTTGAGAATCTGATGACAGGAATGAACCCTCTCCTCAGGGGAAGAAAGATGCACTCAGGCACCTACACGTTGAATTAGGCTAAGGCTTCTGCAGGGCTCAGAGTCAGCCTAGCTCAGTAGTTAGGGTGGGGCCGCTGGACCCAGAATGTCTGGGTATGAATCCCGCCTCCACTGCTCACCAGGAAAGAGAACCTGGGTGAATGACTTGACCTCTCTGTGCCTCTGTTTCTCCACTTGTAGCAGTTAGCAATGCGTTTGGCTGTAGGTAACTGAGGACCCCAGTGTTCAGTGGTTTTGGCAAAATGGCGACTCTGTTCCTGTCATCTGGAAAAGCCCAGATGTATATGGTTGCTGGTGTTGGTTGGGGAGCTCAGACAGAGGATTTTTGTCCCTCCTCTTAGAAAAGCTCAGGGGAGGGGAGGGATAAATTAGGTGTAAGGGATTAACATATACATAGCACTATATATAAAATAGATAAACAGGATTTACTATATAACACAGGGAACTGTATTCAGTATCTTGTAATAACCTACAGTGGAAAAGAATCTGAAAAAAAAAAAATATATATATATATAATTGAATCACTTTGCTGTACACCTGAAACTAACACAATATTGTAAATCAACTATACCTCAATTAAAAAAACAAACAAACAAAAAAATTCTTCACCCTGAAGACCTGCCCTTGAACTCATTGTCCGGAGTGGAGGCACGTGAACCACCCACCTGAGTGAGGGTGAGGGCTGGAGCATCAGCTCAGTGGTTCTCACCCCCGACAGGACCTATGGAAATGTGTGGGGACATTTCAGGTTGCCACAGTGATTGGACATCTGCAAGGCAGGGAAGAGTTTTACATGAAGCATTGTTCCCCCCAATGCCAAAAGCGTCCCCCTTTGAAAAACTCTGAGGCTCTTCTGGTCTCTATCGCGGGGGCAATGAAGAAGGAAGGGTGGGGAATGCGGGCAGGTCGGCCAGCCCACGGCACAGACAGAGGCTGCTGCGAGGCGCATGGGTAAGTGCTCAGGTCAAGGCACAAGCAAGGGACTTCCCTGGTGGCGCAGTGGTTAAGAATCCTCCTGCCAATGCAGGGAACATGGGTTCGTAGTCCTGGTCCGGGAAGATCCCACATGTTGTGGAGCAACTAAGCCCATGCGCCACAACTACCAAGCCTGCGCTCTAGAGCCCGCGAGCCACATGCAGCTACTGCAGCCCATGCACCTAGAGCCCGTGCTCTGCGACAAGAAAAGCCACCACAATGGGAATCCTGTGCATCGCAACAAAGCGCTCTGCAACTAGAGAAAGCCCGCGTGCAGCAAAGAAGACCCAACGCAGCCAAAAATAAATAAATTTTTTTTTAAAAAAGAAGAAGGCACAAGCAAATGTTGGGGTCCCCTGAGGGCCCAGAGACTGCAGATGAGGCCCTCTGAGACCAGAGCCCCTGGGACCCTGCCAGGCCTCATGGCCAAGAAGAGACTGCAAAAAACCAACCACAGGACCAGGAGGTACACGCAAGTGGGGACACAGAGCTTCTCTTCTTGTGCACTGGTTTTCCTCCCAGCATCTTGCTTCTCTTTGAAGCCTGCCTTGCCCTCGGGAGGGCCGCCCAGAGCGTCCCGCCACATCCTGCTGTGTCATGCCACATCCCACCGTCTGTCCCCAAAGGGATCCTGATTCAGCAGCAGACGCAGCAGGACAGGTGAAAGGAAGTGGGGGAAACGTCACTGCTGCCAGTCACCACGTCCGTCCGCTGGCCCAGTTCCCAGCAGGCAGGGAGTCAGCAGCCCCCTGTGGCCAAAGCCACAGCCCAGCCCCGCCAGCGGGCCAGCAGCATGGCTGACAGGACACGTGCTGCCTTCAGGACTGGGGGATGGAGAGGTCTGGGGAGGACGTGTGTGTTCCCTCCCCTCTCCCCCCCTCCAGGCCTGAGGGACAGAGAACCAGACCTCACCATTCCCGGGGGTTGACCCGACCGCCCCCCAGCCTGAGGGTCACCACCCTGGGGAGCAGGTCAGGAAGTCGGCCCTCTGCTCACAGCTGGAGCCCAAACCCTAGGCTTTGTGTACCTTTGTTTAAAGATAGTGGGTTTTGTTGTCGCTATTCTGATGATAAAAGCAAATCCAAATCGTGCTCACTGTCGAAAGTTTGAAAGGCACAAAGAAGTAAAAATCCAGCCTCCAGCCGGTCACCTAGGACAACCATTCTCAGCCTGTTGGCATATTTCCTTCCGTTTTTTTCCGTGTGTGTGTGTGTGTGTGTGTGTGTGTGTGTGTGTGTGTGTATACAAGCTTCGTTTTACATGCTATCTTATTACCAGCTCCATTTAAAATTTTAAAACTATATGATTTTTGTTTTAAAACACTATAGATCAGTCAATGCCAACTCTTCCTCCTCCCACCCAGTTCCACCAATGTCCCCTTCCCCAGCATCACCCGTGTGATGTGGTGAGCACAGAGAGCGGTGGTCCCCAGGAATGGCCCTTAGGAAGCCAGAGGTGGGCACTCATTTCCAGAACCTGTTTCCAAGCAGGAGATTTGCTGATTTACCCACCAAGTCCCTGGCCACACAGGGAATTCCCTCCATGAGTGGGAGGGGCCTCTGTCCATAGCTCCCCCCACTAACACACAAAGGAGGCCACAGGACGTGGGCGCTGGGGGCTACTGTTTCGGAACTTCTGGGCTGTTCCTCATCCCTCTTGCCCTTCCCCAAATTCAGGAGAAACCAATTTTCTCACCCTCCAAGGTTGGCCAAGGTATTTGAGTTCTGGTGACTACAGAGCCAGTGTGAGATGGACAGTTTCCTGCAGGAAGGTATGGGTGGGTCACAGGCTGGGCTCTTAGAGCTGGAAAAGTCTTCGGGTAATTCTAGCTGCCCTCCCTGAGGACCTGTTGTGTGCAGGGCCTCATGCCAAACATTTTATAGAATTAGTTCATCCCATGCATGTGACATCTCAGCAGGGGAAGTATTATCCCCATTTAATGGATGAAGAAACTGAGGCTCAACCAAGTTAAGCCACAGGTCAGCTTCCTTATGGATGCATCCGGCATCTGAGGCCAAGAGAGCAGAGATAACCTGCCCAGAGTGGGGACCGGCCTAAAGCAAGTCTTGTCCCTTGGACTGAGCCTGGCTGCTTCTGTCTGAGAGGACTGGGGACTTTGCCTTGGACACAGGCCAGATACTAAGGCTCAAACAAACATGTCGGGCCCACAACCATGTTCCAGGCACCAGGCCTCCCCGACATCTGCCCACTGCTGCCCCACTGACTCATGGAGCCCAGAAAGTCCAAATTTTGTAAGGTCAACCCAACCACCCTGGGACTTCACCCCCTGTGCTTGTTGACGTGAGGGGCTATAAAGGCTTCTCCTTCTGGGCGTGTGGGCACAGGGACACACACGTGTGTGCTCTGTCTCCCAGACCAACTGTCCAGTCACAGGCCAAGGCTTCTGGGCCAGGAGTAGGAAGACCAGAGCTCCAGACCCTCCTTCCCCCAAGAATGCCCCGCGTGACCTTGGCCGGGTCTCACTCCCTTCCTGAGCCTCGGCCTCCTCATCTGAGGAATCCTAACCCTGTGATTCCTGAGGGGCAGGGATGGTGTAGACACATTTATTTTGCCCCACACTCAGGAATGGCTCTTCCACCAGGAATAGCCATTTACGTCTCACCTCATGAGTGAATTCTGATAGATTAGTAGTGACTGTCTGGAACATTGTGGAAAGGAGTCCACAGTTGTGTGGTGATGGATTAGCAATGTCTGCCACGGGCTAGGACAAAGAAGTGGCGGCATGTGTGATGTGTCTTTGCCATAATATCATCCCCCAAGTGTCTGTCCCAAGTGAACCTTCAAGGAGTTCATTTGGGGAAATGTTCCCCACAGGTGAGTTGCCCCAATAACCTCATTTCTGGGAAGACCGAGTCCTTGGAGAAATTATGCAACTGTTGAGAGGGGATTTTGCATTGGTTCATGCTTTCCTTAGCCACTTCCTGTCCCAGATAACCAGCTCCAGTGCCTGCACTGGGGTTTATCTGTGAGGTCACCGCTGCTTTGAGGTCTCCGATTCCGAGGACTCCGTCACAGAGAACAATGTTTGTAGGCTGCGTACTTTCCTGGCAGTGCCCCTGCTTCTAAATGCCCCCATTACCAAAACTTACACCTCCTCGTGACCCATTCTTGGTTGACATGCAAATTCAGACCTGATTTATGTGGCTGAGATGGCAGAACACCTGACCCTCCTAGGAGTGCATGCTAAAAGCAGAAACTTAAATCTAGCGGTGGAATTCCAGACATTGTGGCAGGTAGATGGGGACACATCTGAGGATGTGGGGATGGTTTGACATTCATTGAATCAGCCTGGCCAGTGAGTGGCTTCACCCCACCTTTGTCACTGTTTGCCCAACCCTGAGCAGGTCTCTGCTGTATTTCCTCCTGGGACAATCTTGTTTGGCTCTGATAGATGATTCCACTCCACCCTGTTTCCCAAGCCTCCTGGGTTGTAGGACTCCTCACCCAGTGCTGAGGGCCAAAGGAAGAGCCCTATGCTGGTCAGTGGCTCTAAATCGCGGAGAATGACTTGGGCAGTTGTAAGCAGATAGGGTACGGGTTCCCTGGAGAAAAAGAACCAGGCATGACTTTCTTGACATAAGAGAAGCCATTTTTGGCCTAAGCCATTTAGTGATCTAAGCCTGGCCACAGTGCTTGCCCTTGAACAGGTCTCAGTAATTAATGATCTTAAGGGAAGTGAGGGAATGCAGGAACAAAGGAAAAGCAGTCAAGAAACAATAGTTCAGCGATAAGACAGAGTCCCAGTCCCTCCTCAAGGGATATACATCACAACCTGATACACATCTTTGAGTTCTGCTGGAACTAAGGCCCCCACCCAGGTGGAGGATGGTAACTACATGCTGAGACCCCCAGATTGGTCAGAACCTAAGAAACGATGATGACTTTTTCTGACCCTCGTGACTTCAGTCAACTAAAGCTTGGACTCTGTCCACCTTTGCCCCAATTCTATGCTAAATTCTCCTCTGCTCAGGCCCCTTCATGAATATGCATGTCCCCTTAGCTTAGAAGTTTCCCAGTTTTGCTATTTGAAGAGATACTGCTTTGGGAAAGATCCCACTTGCTGCAAGTAATAAATCCTTCCCTCTTTGACTTGATTGGGTCTTTTGGCTCTACACCCACCAAGAGGCGATCCCAGTTAGGGGGTAACACAGTGGGGAGCCTTCTATAGGACCCCAGAATTTCCCTGAGAGAAGGAATCCCACTTCCACCCACTATATGCGGCCTTTCCACAACCCCTCACCAAATGGATGCTCAGTTTCCACTTAAATGCCTCCAGAGACAGGGAACTCAGTTGGAAGGTTTGGAAATTCTAGGCATCTTTTACTTCTTCCTTGTGTTTTTAGGTAGATTCAAATTTTCTACAATGAAATCATTCATTCAACAAATATTTATGGTGGGGTGATGAACTGGGAGATTGGGATTGACATGTATACACTAATATGTATAAAATGGATAACTAATAAGAACTTGCTGTATAAAAACAAAAAACCACCACAAATATTTATGGAGCCCCTACTATGTGCCAGGCACTGTTATAGCCATTGAGGAACAGCAATGAGCAAAACGGATATAAATCCCTGCTCACGTAGAGCTGACATTCTAGTGGGAGAAGAAAGGCAACCAACAAACAAATGAGGAGAATATAGTGTGTCCAATGAGGAAAAGTGCTGTGAGGCAAGGGAAGGGGAGTGGGGAGTGCTGTTTGCATTTTAACATACTGGAGGCAGTGAAGGTGACATCTGAGCAAAGTCCTGAGAGAGGAGTGGTCACATGGGTGTCAAGGAAGAGAGGTCCAGACAGGGAACCGCCAGTGTAAAAGGCCCTGAGGTAGGAATGCACTTGGAGGGATAGAGAAACAGCAGGGAGGCCATGTGCTGCAGCCAAGTGAGCCAGGGGAGGACTGAGGAGAGGAGATCAGGTCAGGATGGCACAGGGTGGGATGGATGGGGCTTACATATGTATAGCTTTTGTAATGCAAGAAGACAAATTGGTTAAACAGGAAAGGATTCTAGTAGAAGCACAAACCCAGAAGAAAAGAGTACCCAAATCCAATCATGGTGAGCCAAGCAAAAACCACACAGGCCACTTCATGATGGGACCAACATTTCTGGAGCTCTAACAGTGCCTGGCATGTCACCTGGAGCCATAGGGACAGGCTAACTTAGTTTTTATTTATTTATTATTTATTTTATTTATTATTTTATTTTTGGCTGCACTGGGTCTTCATTGCTGCGCGCGGGCTTCCTCTAGTTGCGGCGAGCGGGGGCTACTCTTTGCTCGGTGCACGGACTTCTCATTGTGGTGGCTTCTCTTGTTGCAGAGCTCGGGCTCTAGGCGCGTGGACCTTAGTAGTTGTGGCATGAGGGCTCAGTAGTTGTGGCTCGCAGGCTTCAGTAGCTGTGGCACGCAGGCTCAGTAGTTGTGGCGCACGGGCTTAGTTGCTCTGCGGCATGTGGGATCTTCCTGGACCAGGGCTTGAACCCATGTCCCCTGCCTTGGCGGGCGGATTCTTAACCACTGCGCCACCAAGGAAGCCCTAACTTAGTTTTTATAACCATATTAATCTAGGAAAAGAGAAACCAAATTACCATGCGGGGTGAGAGGCATAACAGAAAGGGCTGGGCTTCTTGGGGCCTAGTAGGGTGTGAAGGGGAAGGCTGTTTGCATTCTCAGGCCTGGCTCCAAGGTGGGCATGGAGTGTGCCCTCCTCTGCTCCCTTGGGCCTGTGTATGCCTCCCGGGACCCTCACAAGGAGAGGGTCTCTGGCAGGCAGTGGGAGTACCCAGGCATTGAGGGCCAAGGCATTTGTTATACAAGCCTTAGCGTGAGTCAGCCCCAGCAGTCCGGTAGGCCCTGTGTGTCCTGATCCTTGAGGGCCATTCAAAAGGATGGCAGCCAGCTCCCAATAGAACTCAACTGGGTCATTGTCTTTGTCATTGAACTAATATGCAACTTCTGTTGCCCAGGAAGCATGGTAAGCTCAGACATGCTCTGTGACTTGCAAACTAAGCTTGGGCTGAGGCCTCAGCTTCAGGCCTACCTGACCGCCCTGTTTCTCCTGGACTTGGAGCTACAGGCTGAGGCTACAACAGGGAACACGGACCGGCCCAGGGCAGGGAATGAGCAAACAGGCATCGCCAGGAGAGGGGCTAGGAGAGAAAGTGAGGCAGGGCAGGAGTTGAGGGAGGTGGAAGGCCACAGGGAGGTGATGGCTACAGAGTCCACACTTTCACCCTGAGCCTGGCCCAACCCCAGCCCGGCACAGCTGCCCAGGGACCGTAGAAGAACATTCAGAACTCTCAGTCCTTCACCAGAAGCTGACAAAGTGTCACTGTTACAGTCACCCATCATGGACATAGAGCATTATTGTCTAAATGGTATTTTTGGGGTGTGTGTGTATGTGTGTTTATTCACTTTGATATTGAGAGAGAGGAGGCAGGGTCACATAACAGGCTCAGCACACTTTCGCCCAGGACTCAGGGAGAGGGTCCCAGGGGGTCCACGCCCCCACAGGGACTGTCACCCACACACTCCCCTTCCTCCCTCTGCCCCAGACCCCATATATCCGGCCTGGCCCGGTCCAGCAGTGCCTAGCCAGGTGAGCAGTTATGGCCAGCACCTGATGACAAAGACTATAGTAAGGTCCCTGCCCCAGCTACCAGCCCTTCCAGTGATCACTGCGGTCAGCCTGACACAGGTTCAAATTCTGACTGTCCCATTTCCCATACATGTGATCTTGAGCAAGTTAATATTTAATCCCTCTAAGACTAAATGTTCTCATCTGTAAAATGGGTAGTGCTTACTTTATAGGGTTGTTTGGAAGATTACATAAAATCCTGCATGTAAAGCACTTAGTACAGGGACTTCTGTGGTGGTCCAGTGGGTAAGACTCCGAGCTCCCAAGGCAGGGGGCCCAGGTTCGATCCCTGGTTGGGGAACTAGATCCCATATGCATGCCGCAACTAAGAAGCCCGTGTGCCACACGTAAGAAGCCCACATGCTGCAACTAAGACCCAGCAGAGCCAAAACAAACAAACAAATATATATATAAAGCATAGCACGGTGCCAGCTCATAGCAAGTACTTGGTAAATGTTAGCCATCATGATTATTTTCATCATCATTACTGTCGGCATGACCACCTTACAATCTACTGTTCACACAGGATTTCACTGCCCAAGTCTGCATTTGTGTTTATGATGGCATTGGCATCAAGCAGTCCTTTTTAATTGCTGCTGGCTAGCAAGAAAAGAACAGAGGTGGATTTAATGCATAAATGATGCACTGAAGCCAAGTGCAGCCCGAATGATGTAACAGCCCACTGTGCAAACAGAAGTGTTGCAGTAATTCAAAGAGAGAAAAGTAGTGGGAGAACTAAGTCATTCCCCAGCACATGGCAGCATCCACAGGCATGTCAAACTCAAAAGGAAATCTACTCTTACTGGTCAGTTTGGTTTCAGCCAAACAACATCATCCTTCCCATTAAACTAATATTGTCACTTTGAATTGTATTGGGTTTGTAGTTTTGTGTATTTATTTTTGCATTCTCTGTCCCTTTTTAAAAATTTTTTATTGAAATATAGTTGATTTACAGTGTTGTATTAGTTTCAGGTGTATAGCAAAGTGATTCAATTATATATATACAATATATATACACATATATATATTCTTTTTTATTTTTTTTATTTATTTTTAAATTTTTTGCCTGTACCACACAGCATGTGGGATATTAGTTCCCCAACCAGGGATCGAACCCACATACCCTGCATTGGAAGCACAGAGTCTTAATCACTGGACTGCCAGGGAAGTCCCTATATATTCCTTTTTAGATTCTTTTCCATTATACATTATTAAAAGATATTGAGTATAGTTCCCTGTGCTATTCATTAGGTCCTTGTTTGTTATCTATTTTATATATAATAGCGTGTATCTTTTAATCCCTTGTTTATTTTTATTATGTAAACTTCTCCAGAATGTACTGCTAAGTAAAAAAACAAATTGTAATGTGCTACCTTTTGATTAAAAAAAGGGAAGTACAAGAATAGAGAGAGATAAATGTGTGTGTACATATAATTTGGGGGGTTTTGTTTGTTTGTTTGTTTGCAGAAAGAAATACTGGAAGGATAAATCAGATCTAATAAAAATTGGTATTCAAGGGACCTCCTTGGTGGTCCAGTGGGTAAGACTCCACGCTCCCAGTGCAGGGGGCCTGGGTTCCTCCCTGGTTGGGTAAGTAGACCCCACATGAATGCTGCAACAAAGAAGTCCGCATGCAGCAACTAAAAATCCCGCATGCTACAACTAAAAGATCCCACATGCTGAGACTAAGACCCGGCACAGCCAAAATAAATTAATTATTTTTAAAAAATTGGTACTCAAGTGTGGAAGGGGGCTGCACAGAAGGGGCAGAGGTATGAGCAAGATTGCTTTATGTGTATTTTTCTGTATAGTTTTTTGTTTGTTTGTTTTCCGGGTTTTTTTTTTTGCGGTACGCGGGCCTCTCACTGTTGTGGCCTCTCCCATTGCGGAGCACAGGCTCCGGGTGCAGGCTCAGCAGCCATGGCTCATGGGCGCAGCCGCTCCGTGGCATGTGGGATCCTCCCGGACCGGGGCACGAACCCGTGTCCCCTGCATCGGCAGGCGGACTCTCAACCGCTGAGCCACCAGGGAAGCCCTCTGTATAGTTTTGACCTTTGACTCATTTTGGCCTGATGGTTGCATGACAACTATAAGGAGTATACCTAATAAAACAAAAATAATTTACACCTCAATCAGCATTGGGGAGGCTGCAGGGGTCTCTTTCCCATGAAGGGAGTGTACAGGACTCAGATTTGAGACCCATGTCAATGATAAAGAGCCCTATCGCGGGACTTCCCTGGCGGTTCAGTGGTTAAGACTGTGCGCTTTCACTGCAGGGGGCACGGGTTCCGTTCCTGGTCAGGGAACTAAGAAGACTGGCCCTGCCCAGGTTTCTGTGAGAGGACTTGGTAGTGATGTGGCCTGACCGCCAGGCACTCCTTAGCGAGCACTGCCCACTCATGTGCCTGAAATGGGTTCTAGAGCCTCCAGTCCCCAAGCAAGCATTGGGGTGTGGGGTGGCAGCTGCCACCAAGACCCCACCAGCCTCAATCAGCCTGGTCCCTTTGCCCCAGCGGCTGCCCACATTTTCTGCGTGTCATGATGTGAACATGTCGGGAAGCACTGCCTCAGAGGACCGTCTGCTGACCTCTGATCCCAAAGGAGCAGGCAGCTTGCAAAATGGTTACAAGGCACCTCATGTGCCACCCAGGGACCAGGCCACACCAAAGGCTGCTTTCGGCACAGCAGCAATGCAAGGAGGCTGGCCGCTCTCCTCCTAGGAAAAAAAAAATCACCTAACGGCACCAAAGAAGGGCCACAGGGAGGGCAGAGATTTCATCCACGAACGCCTGGGTTTGGGCCAATGCAGAAGAGGTAGAAGACTCCACAGCCAGCCCACTGAAAGAGTGTGCCTGCCTCAGAAGGAAGGAGGGTGTAATTTAATCACAGTAGCTACCACTGCAGACCAGACGCTGTGCTGAGTGAGTACTTTACAGGTATCACCTGATGGGCTGGGTATTTTTTACCCCAGTTTACAGATGAGGAAACTGAGGCCCTGAGAGGTTAAGTAATTTGCCCAGGGATTGGGGGTAGCATTCAAGCGAGTGTCAGGGCTGGGCTGGTAACAGCACACTGTATGGGGGGAAGGGCAGCTCTGTGGTTCTGCAGCACACACCCTATAGAAACATCAACATTACGACTGGGAGAGTGCAGGTGAACAAGTCTTGTCCAAGAAAAAGTAAAAGGTGAATCACAGCTGAGCCACCCACATCACGGTGCCTTGGGAATCAGCATCTGATTCAGCCCTTGTTCACCCTCTTCTAGAGGCAGAAAGCTGAGTGGTTTAAGTGTGTGTGTTCCCCAGGTTCAAATCCTGGATCTTCCTCTTCCTGTGACTCCAAGCAGGCTCTCAAGGCCTCAGTTTCCTCATCTGTAAAATGGGAATAACAATGGTGCCCAGCTCAAGTTGCTATGAGAAGTAAAGGGGGCAGTGAGAGGAAAGCACATAGCAGGGTGCCTGCCAGGGAATGAGCGGTGAGTGCTCTGGGAGTTTTACTGTTAACTCAGGGCAATCCCTTTTTGCCAAGTCTGAAGCTAAAGATGCTGACAGGGATGTAATTTAGGGAGAAGCACCTGAACCCACCCAAGCGGTTGGGCAGTGGGGCCCCAGGCCTGGCTGCCCTGGCCAGCTCTTGGCCTGAGGAGGTTCTGCCTTCCCAGGGCAGACAAGTGGCCTGGCTCCCGTCCATCCTTCCCAGGCCTGCTCCCTGCTCAGGAGCCCACATATCCGCCTAGTGGTTATGAGAGTCACCCTGACGTCCCCAAGCCAGACCCCTCACCCCACATGTAACATGGGAGGGTCACAAATGGTGCCTCCTGCACAGAATAGTCGTGGGGCTCCCACTCTTACCCTCACCCCCCCATGACGTGTCTTCTCCCCATGGTAGTCAGAGGGGCCTTTGAAAAGGCCCAAATTAGTAAAATTCCTCCAAATTGCCCATTGTTCAATTCAGCATCCAGCCCAGCCTGCCAGATGCTGCATGGTCTAGCCTTGCCCAGCCCTCTCATCCCAGCTATTCCCACTGTCACCCTCTCCCACGGCACTCCGGAGAAGTGTCTGCTCTCCAAGTGCACAAGCTCACACACCAGGCCCATGCACCCTGGTTTCCTCTGCTCACTGCCTGGGACTCCCTCTCTCCAGATCTTCACTCCTTTGTCTCTTGCTTAAGCCTCTGCTCAAATATCACCTCCTCGGAGAGGCCTTCCCTGACCATCCCAGGAACAGTAAGTATCCTCCCCTCCCCCAGGCACTACTACAACCCCCTCTGTTATTTTTGTTCCAGAGTACTTACCAGGATCTGAACTTCTCTTATAAACTGGCTTAGTTACCTGCTGTCTGCTTCCCTCACAACGGGAGCACTGGAGGAGGTCCCGCACCACACCCAGTCAATGTCTGAGGAAGGAATGATTGAAATGCCTGGTGCACAATCAACTCTCCACAAACAGAGATTTTTATTGTCACACATCCCCATGCTAGGCCTCTCCTTGCACGTCTTCCTCACTCTGGACTTCTGAGACCCTCGGTGGAGGTCTCCATCAGCTAAAAAGCACTTGAACTGTCCTCGAGATGCCTCTCATTGTTTGCCGCCCCCAGGTCTCCCTCCTGGGCATCTTGGCACCCCTCCCTGCTGAGTGCACCCCCCTGGGCACGGTCGATTCTGGCAACTTTCCCGTGCACCCAGCTCCTATAAAGGCTCTCCGCTGCCGAGCTGTACCAGCCCCACTGAGGGATAGCACCCGCCCTCCTCCAGGTATTAACTGGCTTTTCCCCCAGGAGTGTTTGTTTTAGGGATTAATGGTAGTGGAGGAGCCTGTAATTTCCAGATTCATCTGTTCCTTTCCTGGCAGCCAGCACTACATTTGTTTTTTTTTTTTTTCCCAAGCCCCTGATAATACCTTTCCAGACACGTTAGTTTGAACAGCATCATCCAATGCAAAAACTCGCCAGTGTTTCCTCTAAACCAGCGGACAGGCTCTCGCTGGCTTCATGGAAAGAAGTCGGAGCTGAATGTTCTCAGCATCCCTTTTCCTCCTTCCTTAGGCCCATGATCATTTTCTTTTTCTTTTTTGCGGTACGCGGGCCTCTCACTGTTGTGGCCTCTCCCGTTGCGGAGCACAGGCTCCGGACACGCAGGCTCAGCGGCCATGGCTCACGGGCCCAGCCGCTCTGCGGCATGTGGGATCTTCCCGGACCGGGGCACGAACCCATGTCCCCTGCATCGGCAGGCGGACTCTCAACCACTGCGCCACCAGGGAAGCCCCATGATCATTTTCTTTTTTGCCGTTTCCTTTTTAAGTACTGCAGTGACCACCACCCCTCCCCCCATTCATCTGGCACAGTCAAGAAATGGCTACTCCATGTTAGTAAATTTCCAAAATAATGCCTTTCAAGCACTAAAACGTTAAACAATGAAATACATTTTAAAACAGCTTTATTGACATATAATTGACACGCTATAAACTGCACATATTTAAAACGTACAACTTGATCCATTTTGACGTTTGTGTGTACCCATGGAATCATCACCACAATCAGGATAATGAACATATCCATCACTCCCCAGAGATTCCTCCTGCCCCGCCCCTCTGCCCCCAGCCACCACTGATCTGCTTTCTAAATACATATTTAACGCGAAGCTGGCTCACTCACTTCCCCACCTCAGTAAACAGAGTGTGATCAATGTGATTGTTCCTTTCCTCAATTCAGCATTATCATTAACGTTCCTGAGACCGATGTCCTCAGGCGTCGTGGAGATACATAAGATTGTTTGCCCTGCACACTAAATGGCCCCATTTGTCGCATTGCCATGCCAGGCGGTTTGGGGTTTGGGAATTTTCTCTCTTGCTGCCTGCTGTCTCAGTGCATAGTTCCCAGCAGACAACCCCTGATGCCTGAAATCCCAGCACACCTACCGTCTCCTGCACCACTCCCAGCCCTCACTCTGGACCAGTGGTTCTCAGCTGGGGGCAATTTTACACGCCCCCCTCCAGGGGACGTTTGGCAATGTCTGGGGACACTTTTGGTTGTCATAATGGCGGTGAGGTGCGACTGGCCGCTAGTGTTTAGAGACCAGGGATGTTGCTAAACATACTACCATGCAAAGGACAGTTCCCAGAACAAGAATAACCTGGCCCAAGATGTCAATAGTGTGAGGTTGCAAAATCCTGTTCCAGTAACAAAACTGATAGGAAAATTCAACAAGAAGTCATGTTAACTGTTTTACTTTTTTGTATCAAGAGGGAGAAGGAAGGGCAGAGCTTGTTGGAGCTGCAAGGCCAGAAGGGAGGGTGAAGCTTCAGGAAGATACTGTCATGTCTCAGAGGTGGTCGCTGGCTTCCTGAGGACAAGTTCTAACGGACTCAGCTTGAGGTCCCAGGGCCCAGCATTCAGCAGGTGCCCAATGAATGTCTGCCAGACTAGACTGCACCCAAAGCACCTATTTGGTGCCCAATTGTGGGTAGCACTGCCTGGGCACCGAAGGCAAGGCAGAAGACACAGAGCCAGCAGAAGGGAAACATTAAGCTGACCAGTGACTTGGGGAGGCGGCAGAGCCAGCAGGTGAAAGGTAAGTGCGGAGCTAGCCCAGTAATTGGGAACATGAGAAGGGCTGACCGTGCTGCAATCCTGTCCCAGTGTGACCAGATACATCACCACCACATCACTTCTAGCTCCTCCCCCCACCCACACAGACACCCTGTTTTCCTGTCCTATAAAGGAGGTTTTCCCAAAGTGGTTTAGCCAGAACTGGAAGGGCCCCGCCCAGTGATGGGATAGGAGGAGGCTGACTGTTGCCCCAGCAGCGTTCAGGAGGGACCCCAGCTGTTCTGGAGCTAGATGGTGAAGTATGGGCATGCTTTATTCAGTTTTGCATGACTTAAAATTTTAATTATCTTATTCTAAAAGTTATTGTAGAAATTCCTGAAAATGCAGGTAAGCAAAAAGAAGACAACAAAAAGCTCTCAAATCCCACCCTTTTAGAGAAAATACCAATTAAATTTTGTTGTCTGCTCTTCTATGCATGTGTGGATGTGGTGCAGACATTTTGATTAAAACCAGGTGTGGGGGGACTTCCCTGGCAGTCCAGTGGTTAAGACTCTGTGCTTCCACTGCAGGGGTCGTGGGTTCGATCCCTGGTCGGGAACTAAGATCCTGCATGCCGAGTGGTGCAGCCAAAAAAAAAAAAAAAAGAAGAAGAAAAAAGAAAAAGCCCAGGTGTGGGTGCTGCTGCGAAGGCTTTGTTTGAGGTGCCTGAGAGTGGGGCAGAGATTTTGAGAGAAAGGGTCCCCCGGAGCACTCCAAGGGGACAGTGGGAGTGCCTGAGGTAAGGGTGACTGGGTGGATTTTACCATAGGACAACAGTTGCTCTTGGGAGTCTCGCAGGTTAGCCCCAAATCCAAGGATAAAGAGAGGCCTGGCTGGCTAGACAGCTCCTCTGGCCCCCTGCTGGGAAGGTGGGAACTGGTCACAGCCCCTTTCTCCCTCAGGCCTTACCCATCAGGCCCTGCTCCACCCCACAGGTCACCCCCCAACAAGTCTGTTGCTAGACTTCTGTCACGTGGTGCCTCCTGTCCTATTAACTGCTGTGTAAAACTGATAACTGTGATCCAGAGGCCCCTGGGCTCTTAGGTCCCCAAGTCAGTGGACCTGGGCTCTGCAGGCAGTTTATTTCCTTCTGGCTTTTAAGGCCTCAGACAAATTGTTGGGAGTGATAAAGAGAACAAAACCTGCCCACAGGACTTGCTCCAGGAGAAAAAGAAAGAAGTTGGCTAGCAGTCACCAGCTGTGGCAAGCTGGGATTCTCTCCAGAGGGCTTTTCGCAAGGAGGGTGTCTTCCACATTCTTTTTCTCTTTTGCTTTTTTGGGGTTTTTTGGCCACGCCACATGGCATGAGGGATCTTAGCTCCCTGACCAGGGATTGAACCCTTGCCCCCTGCAGTGGAAGCACAGAGTCTTAACCACGGGACCATCTGGGAATTCCCTCCACATTCTTTTTAACAACCGAATCGTTATAAAGTACAGTTGTATGGGAAACCCTAAAATAGGAGCAAGACTAAGGTGGAGATCCTCCGGGGCAAGGGCTCACTCTCTCGGTCCTCTCCTCTCTCCTCCCCTCAGTGATGCACCTCTGAGCAACAGTTGAAAGAATTCTCCTTATGCCAAAGACAGGATTGGAGGGGCAGGCTGGCGGGAGAAACTGGGAAGCTCCAGTGCCTCTGCTGGGTGGCAGCCGTCTGAGACAGGGCTAGCCCCTCCTCCCCCTCAGACCCACTGAGGCTCCCCTGGGGCCAGCCTCCAGGATGGGTGGGGCACCTAGAGGCAGACAGGATTGCTTTCTTTCCGGGTTGACCTTTCTTGTAAGTCTGAGGACAAGGGGGAAGGGCACTGCGGGACTCCGAGGCTAGACGGAACCAGCCCTGTCCCTATTTCCCCTAAATAGGGATCTCTTGCTCACAGACTTAGGAAGAACCGTGACTCACTTCCTGCCTAGGTCTGACTGAAGAAGTATTGTTTTCCCAACTGTGGCTGATGCTGCTAGTTAGGGCCACCCCAGGGTGGCCCCTAGGAGTCTTTGCTCCCTGTGGGGGGCAGTTCCCATTCCAAGAGGGGGCCAACTGGACTTATCTCCCGGCTCAACTTTTGTTTTTTGTTTTTTTTTTTGGATACGCGGGACTCTCTCCGCTGTGGGCTCTCCCGTTGCAGAGCGCAGGCTCCGGATGCTCAGGCTCAGCGGCCATGGCTCACTGGCACAGCTGCTCCGCGGCATGTGGGATCCTCCCGGACCGGGGCACGAACCCATGTCCCCTGCATCGGCAGGCGGACTCTCAACCACTGCGCCACCAGGGAAGCCCCCGGCTCAACTTTTAGGACCCAACATTCTTCCCTGAGTTTCTGGTTTTTGCACTGTTTGTACAGGTGCCCAAACAGTACCTTATCCCACTAGTTGAATATTATCTCCATTTTACAGAGGGGTAAATTGAGGCTCTGAGAATTAAATAACTTGTCTAAGGTGGCAAAGTATAAAATAGTACTGCAGGGTTTTGAACGCAGGTTTGCTGGTTGACTTGTCACCTAGTGAGTTACTTTACGAATGTTACTTAACTTCTCTGGGCCTCAGTTTCCTCCTCCATAGATAGTGATACATGAAAGATCCCTAAAGGAAAATTGTATCCACCTTGCAGGGTTTGTGGTAAGGATGAAATAATTTAACACACGGAAAGAGCTGAGAACCACTCCTCGCTCTGAGAACATGCTCTGCAGTGTTCGGTGCTCGTTTTTGTCATTATCCCCAAACCGGTGTTGAAGAGGTCACAGGATAATATTGTTCTGCCAGGTTATCTCAAAGCGAGCAGGAAAGGATGGGCAGAGACTGCTCTGCGACCTTGGAATAACCCAGCCTGGGGAGCTTTTGGCCACATTTCCCCTCTTTTCTCTCTCAGCTCAAGCAGTGGTGGCCTCGGCCAAGTAGCACAGACGTTTTCTAGGGCAGGGACCCAGGGAGGGAGAGGAGCCGGCTGGTATATTGCAAGTAGCTCAGATTCAGGCTCTGCCAAAGCCCTAGATCTCTTCCAGGCTCTGAGGCCTACTAGTTGTGGTATCTTGGGCAAATTATTTAAACCTTGTGCACCTCAGTTTCCTTATCTGTAAAATGGGATTAATAATGTCAGCCTGAAAGGATTATGTAGATTAAATAATGTACATGAGAAGGAGATAATATAAAATGACTGGCCTGGTGCCTGGCAGGCGGTTGGAGTTAAAAAAAAAAAGTTTTTAAAAAATTAAAAGGGGATGGGCTACTTGTTCTGCTCATCCACCTGTCTATATAAATGCAAATAAAATCGTGAGTCCTCTAACCGTAGGCGACGAGGAGGTTTGCCCAGGCGCGCTGAAGCCCGACCTCAGATGGGGTACCCCAGGTGCGTCATCCCAGGGCACTTAACTCGGTCGTGCCCAAACTCGTGGCTTAGGAGTGGGGAAGTGGGGGGAGAAGGCCAGCTTCCCCAGAATCCGGCCGAGACTGGACTCGGAGTGACGCCTCGAGCCCTTCCCAACCCCTGCCAGGAGTTCCGAGTTCGGGTCTCCGCGGCCGCTGGCCCGGGGAGCTCGCGGCGCGAAGAGCCGAGCCCGGGGCGGGGGTGCGGGCAGTGGGGCCTGGGCGACGCGCCGGGCGGCCGCGAGGGCTTTGGGATCGCTGGCCCCACTTCCTACCTGCCCCGACCGGGAGCCAGAGGCAGTGGGCGCCCCGGAAGGCCGCAAGGCCGCCGCTCGGAGCCCGGAGCTCGGGGGCTGCGGCGCTCCGGCCCCGAACGCGGGCCCGGGGCCGGGCGGCATGGGCGGCGCGGCGGGCCAGGGCGGCGGGACGGCTGCGGCGGCTGCTGGGGAGCGCGGAGGTGGCGCCGCGAGGGGGAGGGGGCGCGGCGGCGGAGGAGGAGGAGCCCGGGCCGCCGCAGCCGCTGACAGCGGCCCGAGTAAACAAGCCGCGCCGCCGCCGCGGCCCGGCCGCTGCCCCCGCCCGCGCCGGAGCCGGAGCCGAGGCCGAGGCCGAGCCCTGCCCTGGTCGCCGGCCCGGCCGAGGCCGCGCCGCCGCTCCTCCCCGCCTCCGCGCGGTGACGCTGCTGCCGGCGCGGGGACCGCGTCGAGCCCAGGCCCCGCCGCCGGTCTCTCCGCTCGGCCGAGGGGCGCCCGAGCCGCCGCGGCGCTCGCCTGGAAAAGTTTCCCCGCCCGGGCTCCCTAGGGTAAGCGGCGAGGGCGCGGGGCCCGGTGGAGGCAGCGCGCCGGGAGCCGGGCCCGAGGAGAGCCGGCCGGACTGGGCCGCTCTGCCGGAGGAGCTGGCTCCGCGGCCCGGGCGCGCAGGCGGGGGAGGGTCGGGGTCGCTGGCGCGGAGGCAGCCCGGGCCCGGCTGCCCGCCCGGCTTTCGAAACTGGCCCCCGGGCCGGCCCCGAGGGTGAAGCCGCGGGGAGCAGGAAGGGCGCCCCGCAGCCCACCTGAGAGCGTCGGGCCCGGCTTGGCTCCCAGCCCTTGTAGGTGCCGGTACTTTTCCGCTTGGGGCCGGGGCAAGCCCTCTGACCTCAGGAAGCGCCAGCGGGGCCCCCGCTGGGGGCGGGATGGCGAGAGAATTCCAGAGGCGCCGGGTGCTCCCGCCTCCGGGCCGTCCTTCGGGGGCCGCCGCCGGCTCGCCCACTCCGCGGCTGGGGAGGGCCTGCGCTCCCGCCGGGGGAGGGGAGGAGCGGTTGTTCGCGAGGTGGAGGGAATTATTCACCGCCCGGGTCTCGTCCCCGCCTGCACACCTGAGCGGCGAGACACTCAGGTGCGGGATCCGCGGGCGCTGGGAGGCTGGCTCAGGTAGGTTCTGGGGCTGCCTCCCGCGGAGGCCTGGCCGAGACCCCTGCTGCCCCCGTGGGGTGGCTGGACTGAGGGGCGGCCTGCTTGCCAGACAGGTCTTACAGCAGTCACTTGTCAGGTCAGTACCTGCTCTCCCCGCCATCCTCTTGACCCTTGCCCCTGGGGGTGCAGACCCTCCTCCACCGGAGGGTGTCAGAATTCTTTCTGACTTGGGAAGTGGGAGGGGAACCCAGGTGATGTGGCCTAGTGAGGGCTGGGCAGCTGCTGGCCAGGTGTGGGCACAGCATAGGAGAGTAGCCAAGCCTGACCCGTCTCAACCAGAGTGGCCGAAGTTTTACGATATCCTATATTGGGTTTCCACATAAGATTTGATTTTTTAAAGATTCTGTGGCTTTAAAAAAAAGTTTGAAAACCTCTGGTCTAGCAGTTTTTACCATCTAGGAAACTGAGGCCTAGAGAGAGGAAGTGACTTAAGATCACACAGAAAATGAGTAAAGATTGGAATTCAGAATTTCAGCGCAGCCTTCAGTGCCTGTTACAGGACCTGGCTTGGTGTCTCTTTGCTGGAAAGAGAGACGGGACCAGGTTTCCCAGGCAGCCCTGTCCACGCCAGACCCCCAGGGCCTGGGAAACAGCAGCTGGACCTGGGGGAGGTTCAGTTCGGGTGCCTCGGAGTGGGTGTCTGTGTCAGGAGGTTCCTGGGACTGGAGAAAAGGGCTTTGACCTAGAACACAGCCACAAAGAGCACCCACAGGTCTCTCTGTGGCCACAGCCTGGAGCTGACTCCCATGTGAGAGGGCCTCACAGGAGGCTGGAACTACAGCAAGCCTCCAGGTTTGAGCCGAACTGGGACTCAGAGGGTGAGTCAGAGTCTGGGATGGGGGTGGGGAGAAGCCCATTCATTCATTGTTCTCAGTGCCTGCTCTTTTAGGAGGGGGTCCTCCCTCCCTCTCTCCCTCCCTCCCTCCTTCCCTCCCTTTCTCCCTCCCTCTCTCCCTCCCTCCCTCCCTCCCTCCCGCCCTCCAGGATGCTGAGGTAGGGCTGTCTGGAGGCTTCAGGCTCTGTGGAAGCCATATCTACGGCTCACCGTGGCTGGGGATGCTGAGCAGATGAAGCCTGGTCCTTTCTTGGGGAATTGTTTGGTTGTGCCTGAAGCCCGCTTTCTTTTTGGGTGCTGCAAGGTAATTAAATAATCACCTTTACCACCAAGCAACTGCAGCTCCATCCACAATGTCCCGGAACTTGGGCTGGATGCAGATGAACCCAGTCTTGATTTGGGAGTTCCAGTACGGCTCACAGCACTGTGGTCAGGAGATGGTCTTTCTTGACATCTGAACCCAAGAGGCTGCTCTTGTGGCAAGAAGGGGAGAAGAGGGCTTGTTTCTATCTGGCTCAGCCCCTAGGGCTCCACATCCTCTGTTAAATGAGGGGCTTGGGTTTCCTTCACCCCCTAGGGCTGAATGTCTGGCTGCCCAGCCATTGCTCAGACCAGCTTTCCGGAACTTGGTCGCCCAAGGCATCATGGGGCTGTGGCTTCCAGGCCTGTCCGGGAACCCTATGGACTCTGCCCATCCAGGGTGAGGAGGAGCTGCATTGTGGATGCCTCCTGCCATCAGCTGTCAGGTTATTTTGGTGTAAACTGAAAATACTCCAGGAATTGTGTGTTGAGTCTCTCCAGCCTGCAGGGTGGGACTGCAGCAGGAGCAGGCAGGGAGGCTGACTGTGGCTGAGGGCAGTCTCTGGAAAAGGAGTGTTCCCAGTGGTGAGCCCGCCTGTCCAGCTCTCCGGGGCCCGGGTGAGATGGGGAGCTTCATTTTGCCGTCCAGCAGAGTGGCCCCCTTTGGGGCTGGGCCCTGGGAGTGGTGGGGGCATCCGGGGCCGTGTAGGCAGGTGCTCTGCTCAACAAGCTTGGCACTGAGGCGGGACACCTCCGGCAGCCCCACGGGGACCTTCCCCAGCTTCTCCCCACCCCAGGGGCTTGGCTTCTGGCTAGCCAGGGGCCCTATGTGGGGACAGTTATGTGGCCCCAGGCAGAGAGGTCCTGCTGTCTGTTTGCTGAAGGAGGAAAAACAACACTCGGACTATTGATTCAGCTTCACCTTGGCGCTCCTGGCTCAGCAGCTAGTGTTTGCCCTGGCTGCCCGGGCTCAGATTACGCAAGGCTGGTGGGTGTGGAGCGACCGAGGGGGCTGCTAGAGGCCTGCAGGCCAGGGCTGGGTGGCCCCAGCGTTTCCCAAGAAACTGTATAAAAAAAGAGCCTGAGCCCCTGACTTTGCTGATGGTCTGGGCCAAAGAGGGAGGGTGAAGCCACTGCGATCCCCCCTCCCCGTGCTCAGCCCCCAAAGCCCCCATCCCACCTTAGGTTACCCACTCTTTCTTGCCAGGGGCTGTGGGTCTTTGCAGGTAACTCCCTATGGCTGGTTCTCCTTTGCTGAACTAGGAAGCGCTAGTGAGCTGTGTAGACACCGCCCATTAAAAAACTTTAAAAAGCCAACATTTTATTCCTTTATAAAATATACCTGGGTAATTTGGAAAATATACATGACACAAAAGAAAATAACAATTACTCATAATTCTCACCACCTTGAGAGAACGATTGTTAGCATGTGTCCTTCCAGATTATGTTTTGTGGTTTTATGTAAATATACATGTATAAATAGTTTTCTAAAAACAAAACGGGATTATAGGTACCTACTGCTTTATAACCCACTTTTTTTTTTTTTTTTTTTTTTTTTTTTACGGTACGCGGGCCTCTCACCGTTGTGGTCTCTCCCATTGCGGAGCACAGGCTCCGGACGCGCAGGCTCAGCGGCCATGGCTCGCGGGCCCAGCCGCTCCACGGCATGTGGGATCCTCCCGGACCGGGGCACAAACCCACGTCCCCTGCATCGGCAGGCGGACTCTCAACCACTGCGCCACCAGGGAAGCCCTATAACCCACTTTTTAAAAAAATAATTAATTAATTAATTTTTGTCTGCGTTGGGTCTTCATTGCTGTGCGCGGGCTTTCTCTAGTTGTGGCTAGCGGGGGCTCCTCTTCATTGTGGTGCAAGGGCTTCTCATTACGGTGGCTTCTCTTGTTGTGGAACCTGGGCTCTAGGAGTGCAAGCTTCAGTAGTTGTGGCACGAGGGCTTAGTAGTTGTGGCCCACGGGCTTAGTTGCTCTGCGGCATGTGGGATCTTACCTGACGAGGGCTCAAACCCCTGTCCCCTGCAGTGGCAGGAGGGTTTTTTTTTTTTTTTTTTTTTTGCGGTACACGGGCCTCTCACTGTTGTGGCCGCTCCCGTTGCGGAGCACAGGCTCCAGATGCGCAGCCTCAGTGGCCATGGCTCACGGGCCCAGCCGCTCCACGGCACGTGGGATCTTCCCGTACCGGGGCACGAACCCGTGTCCCCTGCATCGGCAGGCGGACTCTCAACCACTGTGCCACCAGGGAAGTCCCTATAACCCACCTTTTTAAAAAAATAATAAAATTAATTAATTAATTTATATTTGGCTGCATTGGGTCTTTGTTGCTGCGCACGGGCTTTCTCTAGTTGTGGCGAGCAGGGGCTACTCTTCGTTGCGGTGTGCGGGATTCTCATTGCGGTGGCTTCTCTTGTTGTAGAGCACGGGCTCTAGGCACATGGGCTGCAGTAGTTGTGACACGCGGGCTCAGTAGTTATGGTTCGCGGGCTCTAGAGCGCAGGCTCAGTAGTTGTGGCACACGGGCTTAGTTCCTCCGCGGCATCTTCCCAGACCAGGGCTCGAACCCGTGTCCCCTGCATTGGCAGGCGGATTCTTAACACTGCGCCACCAGAGAAGTCCCTAACCCACCTTTTTGACTTTAATTCTGGCAAGCATTTATTCAGTTGTTGCTTCTTATTTTGAGGGACTCAAGTCTTGGTCCTCTTCATCCCACTTCCGTATTCTTGCGTGTGGAGGCGGTCCTTCTGTCCATCTATCCTGCTCACCTTGGGGGCCTGGATTTTCACCCCTCCCCGCCAGAGCCCCTTTCAGGCCTGGAGTGAGCCGTGGGGTGGGAAGGCAGCTTTAGTGTGTGGCTGGGGAGCGACTGACTCTCCCTCTTCTCCTCCCTTGTTCCTCTCAGAACCGGCAGCCCTCATCCTCCCCGCGCAGTCCCGCCCGTCTTGGTCCCATGCCCCCGCCAGTCAGCCCCGGGCCACAGGCAGTGAGCAGGCACGCGGGAGCCGAGGCCCTGTGACCAGGCCAAGGAGACAGGGGCTCCGGGGTCCCGGCCACCTGTCCCCCCCATGGAGCTGAGGCCCTGGTTGCTATGGGTGGTAGCAGCAGCAGGAGCCTTGGTCCTGCTGGCGGCCGATGCCCGTGGCCAGAAGGTCTTCACCAATACCTGGGCCGTGCGCATTCCTGGAGGCCCAGCCGTGGCTGACGGTGTGGCACGCAAGCATGGCTTCCTCAACCTGGGCCAGGTAGGTGTTCTTCCCTCCTGCTGGCCGAGGCATAGGACATCGCCAGGGCGTGGGGCCAATGAGGGCAGGGGTTCCAGCACCCAGAGCAGGAACTCTGGGGCTTGTCTTCTCAGGGGCATCTGGGTAGTAGGCATGTTATGGGTGGCTTGTCCTGCGCTGGGGCTTCTAGCCTAGGTTGCTCAGTGGACCAGTGTATCCCAGGGGGGTGAGTCCCCCTCGGCCCCCTGCACCTCCTTGCGGGGTCCTGGGCGGGGAGCAGATGCCCACCACCCCCTGCCGTGGTGAGCCTCCCCTTGCAGCCGGTTGTCCACCCCCATCCCCCGCCTCCATGGGGACTGGCAGATGGAAAGCCCGGCTCAGTCTCCCTGCTCTGTTGCAGATCTTCGGCGACTATTACCACTTCTGGCATCGAGCGGTGACAAAGCGGTCCCTGTCACCTCACCGCCCGCGGCACAGCCGGCTGCAGCGGGAACCTCAAGTGAGTGCGGCCCCAGCCCCTCCTGCTGCCACCCTTCCCTTTCCGTTCTCAGGAGGCCTCGCTCTCCCTCCCCGTTCCTCCAGCCACACCATCTCTCCCTCACTCCCTCACAGGTACAGTGGCTGGAGCAGCAGGTGGCAAAGCGACGGACCAAACGGGACGTGTACCAGGAGCCCACGGACCCCAAGTTTCCCCAGCAGTGGTACCTGGTACGTTGCCTGCCTGGCGCATCCATCCATCCACTGAGGGGTCCCGTGAGTGGGTGAGGCTGACTTCAAGGCCTCCTGTCAGTCTTCCTCTGTCTGCTGAGTAATCTTTCTCCAGCCCATCCTGCTGAGCCCTGGGGAGCACCCTCCCAGAGTTCTTTATAATTCCATGAGCCCAGACAATCAGTGGTGGCATTTGAGGAGTAGGGGCGGGTGGAGAAGGAGCTTTTGGGGGTGGCAAAGGGATTCTCCAAGGTTCCAGTAACCTCACCCAGCAACCACATCTCGTAAGTGCTGGGTGACGGGGGTGGGTGTCTCTGCAGTCTGGTGTCACCCAGCGGGACCTGAACGTGAAGGAGGCCTGGGCCCAGGGCTACACGGGGCGTGGCATCGTGGTCTCCATTCTGGACGATGGCATCGAGAAGAACCACCCGGACTTGGCAGGCAATTATGTGAGGAGGCCAGGGAGGGAGGTAGCCATCCCTGGCGAGGGGAGTCCAGGGATGGTCCTGTTCTGCTGGTGGGTTCAGGCTGACCCTGATAATGGCCATGTCCTTTCCAGGATCCTGGGGCCAGCTTCGATGTCAATGACCAGGACCCTGACCCCCAGCCTCGGTACACGCAGATGAATGACAACAGGTAAGAATCTGCTTCCCTTCTGTTTTCCGCTGAGGAAGCAGATGTGCCCTTCCTGAGAGGCTGAAGTCTTTTCCATAGTCCTGGTCTAGCTGGGGCTCTGAGGGAAGGTTCGGTCTGAGTGGAGGTGGCCATAGGCCAAGAGGAGGGGGTGGTGTGGTCTGTGTACAGATGTGGGACAGCAAAGGTAGAGGGGCGTGCATGTGGCCCTTCCTGCTCCTCAGGCTGCACCCACCATGCTCTGTCCACTGTTAATGCTGTGCTCTTGGCCCCGGCAGGCATGGCACACGGTGTGCAGGCGAGGTGGCTGCAGTGGCCAACAACGGTGTCTGTGGCGTAGGCGTGGCCTACAATGCCCGTATTGGAGGTGGGTGTAGGCCTTGGCCACCCGGTCTTTGGGACGACCCTTCCAGTGGGATTCTTCTCTGTTCACTTCCCATCCACCCAGTGTCTGCCACTTTCCTGCTGTGGATCCTTTTGACTGCACGGCTCTTCTTTAGAGGGTTCTTAGTAACTCAAAAAGCTGAACCCCCTGTGCTGGTGGCCCTGTGCTGTGGGGTGGAGGGAGTGTTTCTTAGCAGGAGTCTCCCTAACTCCTCACTGTCCACTCCGAGTCCTTACATGGCAGGCCTTGATCACCATGCTCCTTTGGGACCCCAGAGACTCATCCTAGTCCAGAATGTGTAGTTGGGGCCCAGGGAGCTCTCCCCTTTTCCCCTGCGTCTTGTCTTCGAAAGGCAGAGGCTGGCCAGGGAGTTAGGGGCTCAGGGTTTCCCAGCACCATCCTCTGCCCTCCCCTGCCCATCCTCTGGGTGCAAGGCTGGGTGTGCTCCAGGGAGTGCTCCTGGCAGCTGGACCCACGCAGCATCCCTCTCCCCGCTCCCCTCCATGACCAGGGGTGCGCATGCTGGACGGTGAAGTGACAGATGCGGTAGAGGCACGCTCGCTGGGCCTGAATCCCAACCACATCCACATCTACAGCGCCAGTTGGGGCCCCGAGGACGACGGCAAGACCGTGGATGGGCCAGCCCGCCTTGCTGAGGAGGCCTTCTTCCGGGGGGTCAGCCAGGTGAGGTGGGGGTCCTGGCCCCACCCTAGAAACCAGGCCCAGCCTCTGGGGGCAAACTAGGCGCTACCTTTTCCATAGTTCTTTGTTTTTTTCTGTTCCTATTTATTTATTCTTGTGTTTAATTTTAATTTACACAAAGTTTGTTTATTAAATGTTATTAAAATGTTAAGGAACTAGAAAGACAGAAAAAGAGAAAAGTAAATACTAATTACCCATAATTCCACCCTTTGGAATCACCACTCAGAGCATTTTGGTTGGTGGTCTGGGTCTCTTTTTTTCTGTGCAAAAAAGGTTGAGATCCACCAGGGGTCTCCCAGGGGAACAGAGGCTGGATAGAGTCCCCGGAGAAGGAGGCTCCATCCTTCTCAGCCTCGAGCAGCATCTTCCTGCCAGGCCTCCCCCAAGTCCTGTTCTCGAGTGACCCCAGCCCACTCTGTCCACAGGGCCGCGGGGGGCTGGGCTCCATCTTTGTCTGGGCCTCTGGGAACGGGGGCCGGGAACATGACAGCTGCAACTGCGACGGCTACACCAACAGCATCTACACGCTGTCCATCAGCAGCGCCACGCAGTCCGGCAACGTGCCCTGGTACAGTGAGGCCTGCTCGTCCACGCTGGCCACAACCTACAGCAGTGGAAACCAGAACGAGAAGCAGATCGTGAGTCCTGCCCCGGGGTGGCGGCTGGGGAAACGAGGCTGCTTGCTGGCTCTGCCCGGGGCCCCCTTTCCAACCCCATCTGCCTTCCACCCGCACGTGGCTGGGTGGTGGTGGCTAAAGCATCATGGGATGGGGGCTAGGGAGCTCTCCAAGACTCCTGGAGACTGTGGAGCCATCGGTGAAGCCCCTGAGAAGACTCTCCTTAAAAATATGCATTGCTCTTAATGATCGCCAACCTTCAGTTCAATCCTCTCATTCCTCGGGAAAGGGCCAGGTATTGGCCTGTCTACAGCAAGTTAGCAAGGCAGCAGGTGGGACCAGGGTTTCTTGGCCCTGGCTCCCCACTCCTGTTTATGGTGCTTAGGGCCTGTGGACAGAGGGAGGGCAGGCAGGTGGCCCCCCTCTGGTGCCCTCCCCGCATTACAGGCCCAACATCATTGTCCTCCTGGTAGGTGACCACTGACCTGCGGCAGAAGTGTACGGAGTCTCACACAGGCACCTCTGCCTCTGCCCCCTTGGCAGCGGGCATCATCGCTCTCACCCTGGAGGCCAAGTAAGTGGGTGGGGGCTGAGGCGCAACCCTGTCCCCACCAGCGCCCCCTGCCAGGCAGGCCTTGGTCTCCAGCTTCTCTCCGAAGAGACAGCCCCCAAGCCTCTCCGTCCCTCCTCTGCAGTAAGAACCTCACCTGGCGGGACATGCAGCACCTGGTGGTACAGACCTCAAAGCCAGCCCACCTCAATGCTAACGACTGGGCCACCAATGGTGTGGGCCGCAAAGGTGAGGACAGGGCTGGATTGGGAGTTGCGGGGGCCCTGTGTGCCTCCCAGCTGACCCCGCCTTCCCTGCCCCACAGTGAGCCATTCGTATGGCTACGGGTTACTGGACGCAGGTGCCATGGTGGCTCTGGCCCAGAACTGGACGACGGTGACCCCTCAGCGGAAGTGCATCATCGACATCCTCACTGAGCCCAAGTGAGGGCTGGACCCTGGCTGGGAGGGGGCAGGTGGGACCTGAGGGGCGCAGGGGTGCCCGCTGGTCCCCCTGGGCCAGGCTGATAGACCATCACGGTGCTGTCTGCGCAGGGACATCGGGAAGCGTCTGGAGGTGCGGAAGACTGTGACCGCCTGCGTGGGGGAGCCCAGCCACATCACGCGGCTGGAACACACTCAGGCGCGGCTCACCCTGTCATACAACCGCCGCGGTGACCTGGCCATCCACCTGGTCAGCCCCATGGGCACCCGCTCCACCCTGCTGGCCGCCAGGTGCTTGCCCTCTCCTCTGTCCAGCTTGTCCTGTCCCTCACATCCACGTGCATTCGTTCATTCACTCACACAGCCCTGAAGGGCACCAAATACTTTTCCCCTGTTGGCATTTTGGGAAGGATGGTTTTTGTCCTATGGGACTGTCCCATGTTGCAGGAATCCCTGATTCTGCCCATTAAATGCCATGTCTGTGTGCCTTCCCATGTGTAGTACCCTTGCACATTTCCAGAATCTTCTGGTTGAGAACATTTGGCATCCTGGGAAACACCCAGCAGGCACTTCCAGCCCAGCGGGGTTCTGCTGCACCGGGGGAGGGGGTGTGGTCCGTGTGCTGTGGGCTCGGTGTCGCCTGGCTGGGGTCCGCCGAGGCCTCAGGCAGCCATGTGCACCTTCCTCCCCAGGCCGCACGACTACTCTGCAGACGGGTTTAACGACTGGGCCTTCATGACGACCCATTCCTGGGACGAGGACCCCTCTGGCGAGTGGGTCCTGGAGATAGAAAACACCAGTGAAGCAAATAACTATGGTATTGGGGGTGCTCGAGGGCTGGGGATAGAGGAGGGGCGCTGGCGGAGTCTGGGGTGCCGGGCGTGGCTTCTGACTTTTGCTTCCCCCCTCAATTAGGGACACTGACCAAGTTCACCCTCGTGCTGTACGGCACGGCCCCCGAGGGGCTGCCCACACCTCCTGAGAGCATCGGCTGCAAGACCCTCACGTCCAGCCAGGCCTGTGTGGGTCAGTCGTGGGTGCTGCAAGGGCTTGGGAACCTGCGGCTGGGGACAGAGGGCGCCTGTCCTAAAGGAGGAAAAGGGGTGTGAAGGGATGCTGGGACCCCAGGGTGACCACAGTCCTGGGGCGGGTGGGAGCTCCTGGGGACAGCGGTGACTGCCTGGGGCTGCAGGTCCACAGGCTGCCACTGTCGTGGGGCTCAGGGCCCAACAGCCATGGGCGGCTTGGCTGACGCCCACCTTCTGCCCCGTGCCGGCAGTGTGCGAGGAAGGCTTCTCCCTGCACCAGAAGAGCTGTGTCCAGCGCTGCCCTCCAGGCTTCACTCCCCAAGTCCTCGACACGCACTACAGCACCGAGAACAACGTGGAGATCATCCGGGCCAGCGTCTGTGCCCCCTGCCACGCCTCGTGTGCCACGTGCCAGGGGCCAGCCCCCACAGACTGCCTCAGCTGCCCCAGCCACGCCTCCCTGGACCCTGTGGAGCAGACGTGCTCCCGGCAAAGCCAGAGCAGCCGTGAGTCGCCACAGCCGCAGCAGCCGCCACCCGCGGAGGTGGAGGCAGAGCCACGGCTGCGGGAGGGGCTGCTGCCCTCACACCTGCCCGAGGTGGTGGCCGGCCTCAGCTGCGCCTTCATCGTGCTGGTCTTCGTCACTGTCTTCCTGGTCCTGCAGCTGCGCTCGGGCTTCAGCTTCCGAGGGGTGAAGGTGTACACCATGGACCGTGGCCTCATCTCCTACAAGGGGCTGCCCCCCGAAGCCTGGCAGGAGGAGTGCCCGTCCGACTCAGAAGAGGACGAGGGCCGGGGCGAGAGGACCGCCTTTATTAAAGACCAGAGCGCCCTTTGACGAGCGCCTACTGCCCGCCCCTTCGAGCCCATCCCCTCCTGGGGCACTTTTTAATTCACCAAAGTATTTTTTTATCTTGGGACTGGGTTTGGACCCCAGCTGGGAGGCAAGAGAGGCAGAGACGGCTTCCCACCCTACCCTTGGGCCCCCCGGCTGCCTGAGGTGGGACCCCAGGACCAGCTGGGGAGCAGGGGAGGGCCTCTGCCCACCCCCAGCACGCCTGCGTGTGGAGAAAGGAGTGAAACCTTTAGGGCAGCTTTCCAAGGTCCAGGCCCCAGCCAGAGTTCCCTGCGGAGTGAAGAGGGGCAGCCCTTCCCTTATGGGATTCCTGACCCGGGCTGCAGTTCTCGCCCCTTCCCTGTCCCTCTAAAGCAATAATGGTCCCCATCCAGGCAGCAGGGAGGCTGGCCTAGGGGGTATTTGAAGGAGGAGGCCACCTCTCTAAGGGCTTTTGCATCCCTGACCCTGTCCCCCACCTCTGGTGAGCCTCGGGCGGAAGCAGTAAGCGAAGGAAGGGACCAAGGCAAGGCAGGCACTTCCAGGGTGCACACGTGTGTGCACACATGTGTGTGTCCCTTTGCCCACCTCCACTACAGCTGGCTGCCTGCTGAGTGAGGCTGGCCCAGCCCCGTGCTGGTATGCTGAGCACCCTCCCCTCTCTGGCACCCTCTTCTCCTGCCAGGGCCCAAGTCCCTGTTTTCTGAGCCCGGGGCTGCCTGGGCTGTTGGCACTCACAGTCCCGGAGCCCCTGGGTGGGTGGTGGGGAGGGACGGTGGCCCAGCCGGCCTCTCCCGCCTCCCACCCGATGCTGCTTTCCCCTGTGGGGATCTCAGGGGCTGTTTGAGGATATATTTTCACTTTGTGATTATTTCACTTTAGATGCTGATTTTTTTTTTTTTTTTTTTTTTTGGTATTTTTAATGGGGGTAGCAGCTGGACCATCCACCTTCCCACACCCACTGTCCACCCTGCTGTTCCCCCCGGCTGCCCTGGCCCTGAGGTGTGGGGGTCTGCAGCGTGTTGCTGAGGAGTAGCTGAGCCCCGGGTCCTGAAGAGGCAGGCCAGGCCAGGCGGGCCCTAGGAAAGGAGGAGTACGATAGAAGGGGCAGGCTGTCATCCATTTCAGATGGGGCTCCTCGTGCCAAGGGCTCATGGGTCAGTGGTTCTCCAAGTGCCAGGGGTGGGCAGGCAGTGGCACTGAGCCCCCTCCAACACTGTGCCCTGGTGGAGAAAGCACTGACCTGTCCTGCCCCCCAAGGCCCCCTCTTCTGACGTGCCTTTTGTACCCCTCCCATTAGGACAATCAGTCCCCTCCCGTTTGGGAGCCCCCTTTTCTTTCTCTCCCCTAGCCCCTCCTGACACCCAGCCACCTGCCCAGGGGCACCCCCGCCTCTCCCATCCCCCCCACCCTTGTGGCCAGCCCAGCTGGTTTTGTAAGATACTGGGTTGGTGCACAGTGATTTTTTTTTTTTTTTCTTGTAATTTAAACAGGCCCAGCATTGTTGGTTCTATTTAATGGACACGAGGTAATGTTAGAGGTTTTAAAGTGATTAAACGTGCAGACTATGCAAACCAGGCCTGGTCTCCAGTGTGGTGATGTTCTTCCCAGGACCTGGGGCTGCGTCCAGGATGGGGTGCGGGTGAGGGCTGGGGCGAGTTACATGCCCACATGATGTCCTGCCTACCTGTAAGTGCCCAAAGTCCACCTCCCGAGGCGTTCAGAGCCTTCTTTAGGTGGGGTGTGGAAGGGACAGCAGCTGGAGACAAGCCCCAAGCCCCAGGGGTGGGACTAGCTGAGCACCTCCACCCCCACAGGCCTGGACTCCAGCAGGGTGGAGAGTGATGGCCTGTGTCCAGTTGCTCAGGGTCTCCCTTGGCTGAAGTAGCCCGGCCGCTGAGGCCTTCAGTGGGGCCTAACTGGACCAAGATGGTTTTTGCTGGGGAGATCCTGAGTCCCACACTGGGAACGCCATACCTCTCCACTCCCCAGCCCAGGCCCCTCGCCTGCCACAGGTCTCCCTTGGGACAGGAAGCCCCTGCCTGGGGGTGGAGGAGCCGTGCCAGTTCCACCAGGATCTGTGCCTGAGGAGCAGGCCTCTCCTCGGGATATTTACTTGGAAATTTTATTCAAATGGAGGCTGGCGCCTGAGCTCTCCTTGGGGAATCCAGTGGGGTGGGGAAGGCCTGGACTAGGCTTCCCCCTTCCTCTTCTGGGGCCGCCCTGGCCTGCTGCTCAGACCGCCCGCCCGCCCCCAGGCTCTGGACCCCCAGACTCCCCGGCCCGACGCGATCCTGCAGCCCGGCCCCGTGCCAGGCGCCCACCGCCGCCCCCTTGGGCCGTTCCCCGTGTTCCCTGGCGCTGTCCGGGCCCTGGGGAGTGCCGGGCGCAGGCTGCTCTCTTCTGGGCCATTCTTTCCCAGCCCCCTCCTCCCTTCCGTTTCCGTGGCCGTGTGGCCGGCTGAGGCAGCGGCCTGCACTGGGCAGGGGGGCGGGCAGGCGTCGGGGGCTCCCGCCCGCCCCTTCCCCTCAGCCGGCCCGCCCCGGGGCCGGGGCCAACTGAAACCGCAGGAGGAGGAAACGCGGAATCAGGAACTGGCCCCGGGTGGTGCGGGCCTGAGTCTGAGTCGGTCCTCGGCGGCCCCAGGATCAGCTGCCCACGCGAGTAACTCCTGCCCCGAGGCCCAGGAGGCAGCGGCGGCGGGCACGGGGAGCGGGGTCAGCAGGCAGTGGGCAGGGGCCCGGCAGGCGATCAGAGAGCGGGACACGGGACCAGGTAGGGCAGGGGCCACGGAAGGGCAGGGTCCGGGGCGGCGGCTGCCTGGGGCGCCGGCAGGGGCAGTCTTGTGCGCACCTTGCCCCTGCAGCGGGTGCTGGGTGGAAGGGCCCAGGGAGGGAGGCTCCGAGAGGTTTCTGTTCCAGGGCTGGGAAGGAGACCCCTGGCACCAGGCCTCGACCTGGGACACAGGAAGCAATGAGGGCTTTCCCAGGCCAGGCCGTGTTCTGTACCCATGGCTGCATTTCAGCGGGACAGCCCCCCACCTCCTGCCTGTCTGCGGCTCCTCCTGGCCCGGCAGCCCCTAGCTTCCCTGTCCTGCCCGCCCGTCTCCAGCTTCTGCCTTGCCCCCAGTGGTGGCCTCTCCTCTCTTGGTCCCCAGGACCACACTATGGGCTTCTCTTCGGAGCTGTGCAGTCCCCAGGGCCACGGGGCAGTGCAGCAGATGCAGGAGGCCGAGCTTCGGCTGCTGGAGGGCATGAGGAAGTGGATGGCCCAGCGGGTCAAGAGTGACAGAGAATATGCTGGGCTGCTGCACCACATGTCACTGCAGGACAGCGGGGGCCAGAGCCGGGGCATCAGCCCCCAGAGCCCCATCAGTCAGGTGGGATTCTACAGGGCCCTAGGCCTCCTCACCACCCTTCCCGCCCTCGACCAACGAAGTCCTGGGGGTGCCGGGTAGGTCTGCCTGCCCCTTTCTTTCCCGGAGCCCACTGGGGAGGGTTGGTGATTGGGCAGGCCCAGGCGTGGGAGCCACTGTCCCCCACTCCCTGCCTTGCCCGCCCCATGCTGTAGACCTGGGCAGAGATCACCAGCCAGACGGAGGGCCTGAGCCGGTTGCTGAGGCAGCACGCAGAAGATCTGAACTCAGGGCCGCTGAGCAAGCTGAGCCTGTTGATCCGGGAGCGGCAGCAGCTGCGCAAGACTTACAACGAGCAGTGGCAGCAGCTCCAGCAGGAGCTCACCAAGGTAGGTGGGTGGGTGGCAGCCGGGCTTCACCTGGTCATTTCTGCCTACATTTTGAGCTGAAAAGGGCTGGTTTTGCAAGGAACCCCTGGACTCATTGAAGAAGTGTAAGTATCTGACCACAGGCCCACCCCCCAGCGCCTGCTCCAGCCCAGCTTCCTCCCCTCCCTCTCCTCCCCACCATAGCTTGGGCCGGGCTGCAGCAGGGCCTCTCCACGCCTTTTCTGTCACCCTACTGTGTACCTGAGCAGAGTGCTGGGAATACAAGGATGAGTGATCCAGCCATTGCTTGGGAGGAGCGCAGGACCTGTGACCCACCTCCTGCACTGCACCAGCTGGCCCTCGGGTCCGAGAGACAGTGAGAGAGGAATGAGGGCTACTCTGCCCGCCCTTGGCCCAGGCTGGCTCCTCCCAGGGACCCAGAGACCCCACAAGGCAGCAGTGTGGCCCCCTGACTCGGAGGTTAAGGACTGGGGCTGTGAAGTGGGTCTGTCTTCATTTGAATCCTGCTCAGCTCCTCTGACTAGAGGCTGTTTGATTGGAGCTATTTTCGCGGATGCTTTAGCCTTCTTATTAAATGTGCTGGGCAGCAGCCTGCACCACACCCCTCCCACCAGCGCAAACCCAGCCTTGCTGCAGGCCCACAGCGGCCCCTGGTGGCCAGCCTTCACGCACTCCTCTCTTCCCAGACGATCGATCATATAATTCAGGGGTCAGCCTGCTTTTGCAGGCAGTTTTGCTGGAACACAGACTTGCCCATATGTTTTCATATTATCTGTGGCTACTAAAGAGCTACAGTGGCAGAGCCCAGCAAGTTCAACAGAGACTGCATGGCCTACAAGCCTAAAATGTTTTCCACCTGGACCTTAAGAAAAGGGCTGATCTAGTCTGTGCATTTAGCTCTGTTACAGATGGGGAGGCTGAGGTTCTGAGGAGAGGAGTGGAGTTTGCCCTAAGTACCCCAGTGCAGAAGCAGGCAACTGGGATGAGAACTCCGGTCTTGACCACCAGGAACATAATTGTGGGACCCAGTGCAAAGTGAAAACGCGGGGCCCCTTGTCAAAAAATTATTAAGAATTTCAAGATGGCATCAACAGAGTGTTAAACCAAGCACACACGCCTGCCGCGGGACCTTAGTTGCCACCAGATTCCACTCTAGACCAAGGAAGGACAGTTGTCGCCTGCCCAGTCCGGCTCTCTGCTACCCCCCGGGGGCCTGTCCTTAGCCCGACTCCTCTAACCTTAACCTCAGCAGCAATGGCTAAGTCCCAGAGGTCTCCAGGCCCTTCCTGAAGGATGAACTTGGATGTGCTGCCCGCCTGGACTGCAGAACCTGTCCAGGGCTTCACCTCGGACAGGAATCCTCTGGGGACCTGCTGTCCCACACTGGTCTCTCCTCTCTCCAGACCCACAGCCAGGACATTGAGAAGCTGAAGAGCCAGTACCGAGCCCTGGCACGGGACAGTGCCCAGGCCCGACGCAAGTACCAGGAGGCCAGCAAAGGTCCGGGGCTTCCCTCGCTGCCAGGATGGGAATCCCAAGCCAGCCCAGAACTGTCCACAGGTACCCGGGGAGGGGGTTGCTACCCAGGCCTCTGTGCTGTCACCCACACCTCTTTCCCCCAACCTGGCAGACAAAGACCGTGACAAAGCCAAGGACAAGTACGTGCGCAGCTTGTGGAAGCTCTTCGCTCACCACAACCGCTACGTGCTGGGCGTGCGGGCCGCACAGCTACACCACCAGCACCACCACCGGCTCATGCTGCCTGGCCTGCTCCAGTCCCTGCAGGACCTGCACCAGGAGATGGCGTGCATCTTGTAAGCCCACCCCATCCCCCGACCCCCATCACAGCCCTGAAGCCCAGAGGCAGGGTCCAGAAAACGCAGTCCTGTAAAAGTGACAGGCGTGTAGTCACGTGAGAACACGCCCTGGGCCAGTCAGTTTACATCCAAATTACATTATTCTGGGCCCCTTATTTCAGGGTTTTATTATGTTTATTGAGCACCATTCTAGGCTCTGCTGTGTGATACAGCAGAGAACGTAGACAAAAATATCTGTCCTCTAGGGTCATTCGTTTGTGGAGAAAGAAAAGGAAATCAATAAGTAAAATAGAAAGCATGTTAGAGATGATAGGTGCTATGGAGAAAAATAAAACAAGAAGAGAGGATAGGGAGGCAGGGGGACAGGGAAGGAGGTTACTGTTTTATTTATTTATTTATAAGGAATATGTTCTTTTTTTGCCATTTTTATTTATTTATTTGTTTGGTTGTGCCAGGTCTTAGTTGCGGCAGGCGGGTTCCTTAGTTGTGGTAGGCAGGCTCCTTAGTTGCGGCTCACCAGTTCCTTAGTTGTGGCACACAAACTCTTAGTTGCAGCATGCATGCGAGATCTAGTTCCCTGACCAGGGATCGGACCCAAGGCCCCTGCATTGGGAGCGCTGAGTCTTAACCACTGTGCCACCAGGGAAGTCCCAGGTTTGCTGTTTTAAATGGAGTGGTCTGGGAAAGCCTCAGAAGTGCAGAAATTAGCCAGGGGGATTTTGAAGAAGAGCCATTCCAGAAAGAGGAATCTCAGGCGCACAGGCCGCAAGGTGAGAGAGCGCCTGAAATCAAGGAATAGCAAGGAAGCCAGTGTAGCCTTTGCTGAGTGAGGGAAGGGCAGAGTCAGACACGGGGCTGGAGGAGTCCAGGGATGATAGAGGGTCCCTCAGGCCGTTGTGAGGACTTTGGTTCTGGGTGGACCAGAAGAGCGGCATGATCTGAGCCGTCTGAATGAGGTCAGTTCGACTGCTGTGTTGAGAACAGACTTCAGGGGGCAAGACAGGACCAGAGAGACCAGGCAGGAGGCTACTGCAGTGATCCAGACCACAGACCATACCACTGGACCTGGGCAGTAGCAATGGAGGGGAGAAGTGGTCAGGTCTTGGACGTACTTTGAAGGTGGAGCCGGTGGGAATTCCTCATGGACTGGAAGTGGGGTGTGGATAGAGCAGATAAGGATGACTACAGGGATTTGGCCTGGAGCCCCTGGGTGGTGGAGGCTACATGGAGAATGAGGTGGGAGAAGCAGGTTCAGGAGATAAGAATAGGAGTTCATTTTTCTTTTTAAAAATATTTATTTATTTACTTTTGGCTGTGTTGGGTCTTAAGTTGCGGCACGCGGGATCTTTCGTCGTGGTGTGCAGGCGTCTCTCTAGTTGTAGCGTGCGGGCTCCAGAGCGCGTGGGCTCTATAGTTGCGGCACATGGGATCTTAGTTCCCCAACCCGGGATCGAACCCGTGTCCCCTGAATTGGAAGGTGGATTCTTAACCACTGCGCCACCAGGGAAGTCCCAGCAGTTCATTTTTCAACTGGTGGAGTTTGGGTGTCTGAGAGATGTCCAACAGGACATTTAGAGTAGGTGGATAGTTACATGAGACTGGAGCTCGGGGAGGTATAAATGCGGGGTCAGCAGCACATCGATGGCTTACGTGTGTATCAGAGCCCTGGAGCCCCAGCTGTGGGGCTATGCCCAGGGCAGGCACGTTTGTAGCTCACATGTACCGAGCACTTGCTCAAACCACACACTCTGCACATAGGCCCTCATTGGGGCCTTATTACAAACTCCCGGGAGACACTAAGTAACTTGCCTGTGGTCATTTGACTGGTAAATGATAGGTGGTGGGGATCAACCCCAGGGTGGGTCCAAATCCAGTGCCACGGGCCCCAAGCTTCCTAGCCTTGTCCAGCCTGAGGCCCCCCCCTGACCCGGGGTTCCATCTGGGGGCAGGAAGGAGATCCTGCAGGAATACCTGGAGATTAGCAGCCTGGTGCAGGACGAGGTGGTGGCCATTCACCAGGAGATGGCTGCAGCGGTTGCCCACATCCAGCCCGAGGCCGAGTACCAAGGCTTCCTGCACCAGTATGGGTAAGCCCCTCCTTGCAGCAGCCAGGTGCCAGGGCTGGTGGCCTGTGCACTGATGGGCACTGTCCCCCGCAGGTCCACACCTGACGTCCCACCCTGTGTCACCTTTGATGAGTCGCTGCTTGAGGAGGCTGAACTGCTGGAGCCCGGGGAGCTGCAGCTGAACGAGCTGACTGTGGAAAGCGTGCAGCACACGTGTGTGGTGGCTCGGCTTGGGGTCGGGGGTGGACGCCGTCCACGCAGAGCTGTGGCCAGCCCGCAGGCTTGCTTGGCCCCGCAGGGATGCATCTGAGGGGATTGGCTCTAACACTGCCCTTCCTCTGGGCACAGGCTGACCTCAGTGACAGAAGAACTGGCCGTGGCCACTGAGACAGTGCTCAGCCGGCAGGAGGTGGTCACTCAGCTGCAGCACGAGCTCTGGACTGAGGAGCAGACCACCCACCCCCGGGAGCGGTGAGTGGGGCCCGCCTACAGCAGCCTCCTGGCCCTCCCTTTCCTCCGTCCGGCCTGCCTGACGCACTGCTGGCAGCCAGTTGCAGGCTGAGCCCCTCTCTCCCCACACCCAACCACCCGCCCCTGCCCTCAGGGTGCAGCTGCTGGGCAAGAAGCAGGTGCTGCAGGAGGCACTGCAGGGGCTGCAGGTAGCGCTGTGCAGCCAGGCCAAGCTGCAGGCCCAGCAGGAGCTGCTGCAGGCCAAGCTGGAGCAGCTGGGCCCCGGTGAGCCCCTGCCCGTGCTGCTGCTGCAGGACGACCGCCACTCCACCTCGTCCTCGGTGAGCCGCCCTCCCGCAGCCTGCACCGCCAGCCCTGCCCGCCCACCGGGGGCCGCGCTCCTCATTTTCACCCTCCCCCTCCCCAAGCCTGGCCACCCGCTGACGTCTGTCCCTGGCCTCAGGAGCAGGAGCGAGAAGGGGGAAGGACACCCACCCTGGAGATCCTTAAGAGCCACATCTCAGGAATCTTCCGCCCCAAGTTCTCGGTGAGTGGAGCCCAGCCCGGACCCGCACCTCTGCCCTTCTCTGAGGGGTGGGCCAGGCCAGCGGTCTCAGGGACGTCCCCCTAAGCCCCTCCTACCACGGTGCTTTGGGTTTAGTCTCAGCGTTGCCCTAGAGGAGGCTCTTCCCAGGCCACTTTTACTGGGGAGCCCATCTCTTCCCTGGGATTCCGTGCCACCCCCGTACCCTCTTCCTCTCCACCACCCACGTGTGTGGAAGGGAGCTGCAGCCTCATCACCCCACGGCTCTCTGCTCCAGGAGTGGTTGGGGGCTGTGGCCTGGAGGAAAAGGCAAAAGCTTTGTTTGGGATCACCCAGCCTGGGTGAGTTTATTGCTGGCTCCAAGGGTTGCAGATGGCACTCGCGGGCTTTGTGAGGACAAGGAGTGTATGAGAGAGAGCCGGACACCCCCCAACTGGCTGGCCTAGTGACCTCCGCTGACGGGCTGGCTGAGTGACCCCTCCTTGCTCCTCCCCTGTCCCTGTCTAGCTCCCCCCACCGCTGCAGCTCGTTCCAGAGGTGCAGAAGCCCCTGCATGAGCAGCTGTGGTACCATGGAGCCATCCCGCGGGCAGAGGTGGCTGAGCTGCTGACACATTCTGGGGACTTCGTGGTCCGGGAGAGCCAGGGCAAGCAGGAGTACGTGCTGTCTGTGCTGTGGGACGGCCAGCCTCGACACTTCATCATCCAGTGTGCTGATGTGAGTGGGGCCTGAACCCCAGCCTTTCCCTTCCCTTCCCCTCCCTCCCCTCCTTTCCCCTTCACCAGGGAGCGTAGAAAGGAGCTGCTATGTCTTAGATGGCTCCCTGGCAGAGCTGAAAGGGGCCCCAGAGACCACCCAGTCCCTGCAACCAAACAGAGGTGTGCGTCCTCCCATAGGACGGGGGAGCAGACTTGTCGTGCAGCATCAGGTCTCTGCCTCTCATCCCAGGCAGGCCCTTTCTCCCTGCCGTTCTTTCTTCCTCTCCTCTCCCAGGGCTCAGGCCCCCTCAGCAATGGAGGCTGTTGACCCCAGTTCCCCCTACCCTGCAGAACCTCTACCGACTGGAAGGAGATGGCTTTCCCAGCATCCCCTTGCTCGTAGACCACCTGTTGCGCTCCCAGCAGCCCCTCACCAAGAAGAGCGGTATCATCCTGAACAGGGCTGTGCCCAAGGTGAGTCTGTGGCAGGATTGGGGCCCACACAGAATCAGAGCAGGAAGGGCTTTCTGGGTCCTATACACTCCCCAGGGGGCCGGCCTCCCTCTAGGTTTGGAATGTCAAGGTCAATCCCATTCCCTGGGCCACACACCCCTGGCTGGTGCTCACCCATTTAGTGCCCCTGCCTGGTCCCTGAGTCATCTAAGTGTGGTCTTGTGTCCAACCCCCATTTTGCAGACCAACAAACCAAGGTGCCAAGAAATGAAAGGCACAGCGTTGGGAGGGGGTATTCAGTCCTTGATAGTGCTCAGCACTCCCTCCCTTCACTGACTTCTGACCCCCCACCCCCCACTCCTCCCTTCCCCAGGACAAGTGGGCACTAAGCCACGAGGACCTGGTGTTGGGTGAGCAGATTGGGCGGGTGAGTTGAGTGTGCTCTGCCAGGCTCCTGGCCGCCTGCTTTCCCCCTCCCCCAGTGTCACTTCCTTCCATCCCAAAGGCCGAGTCACACCAGGGCCCCACCCACAGAGGGCTCTCAGCCTCCCCGCCTCAGTCTGAGTTCCAACTTGGACCCCTGACTCCCTGCCCAGCCACCGCCGTACGCTGTCCTGCAGGAAACCGGGGGGAAAAGCACCTGCCCTGGAAGCTCCCCAGAGGTGGCTCTGCCACCAGCACCCACCCCATGCCACTCACACGCACACACTTCCCGCCCCACCCCTGCCTCCTCAGGGAAGAGAGACACGCTCTGTTCACATGAGCTATAAGATACCTGCTCAGGGGGCTTCCCTGTGGTTCCGGTGGTTAAGACTGCGCTTCCAATGCGACGGTGAGGTGGGGCGCAGGTTCGATCCCTGGTCAGGGAACTAGGATCCCACATGCTGCGTGGTGTGGCCTAAAAATAAAAATTTAAAAAAAGAAAGAAAGAAAAATAAAATAAAATACCTACTCAGGAAAGAAGTCACTTTCCTAAAAACCATAATGCTTTACCAACCCAAGCAAAAGTGATTGTTGGACTTCCGTGTCACTTCTCAGTGAACATGGTAAGTCAGAGGTGACTCTCCCTGCCTGTCCCATGTGTACGCTTCATCCCCCGACCAGAGAGCCGGGATGAGCAGGTCTGAGCACGGGGGCACTGAGGCAAGGGCCGGTGGGGACAAGGTGGGCTGTGCCCCGAGTGCAGGAGAGGACCACGGTCCAGGGAAGACAGATAGGAGCTCCAGACCGTTTCAGGGGAACTTTGGCGAAGTATTCAGCGGACGCCTGAGAGCAGACAACACCCTGGTGGCCGTGAAATCTTGCCGCGAGACGCTCCCACCCGACCTCAAGGCCAAGTTTCTGCAGGAAGCGAGGTGGGTGATGAAATACCCACCCCCGGAGGTTCCACATAGGAAGGGCTCCTCTGCACACGGCAGGGTGCTTGACTTCGTTTCATCCTCACAGCCCCGCCCCCCCATAGTGTGGAGGGGTCGAGGCTCTGGGACCCACCCAAAGTCACACTTCCAGGTCTGCTGCCCTGCTCTCACCCTGCCTCAGGCTCCCTGGGCTCCCGGGGCCAACGAGGTGAATGTGTAAGGCCCCCCACCCGGTGGAGGTGGGAGCCTGAGCAGCCCTGCACCCCCGCCCCCAGGATTCTGAAGCAGTACAGCCACCCCAACATCGTGCGTCTCATCGGCGTCTGCACCCAGAAGCAGCCCATCTACATCGTCATGGAGCTTGTGCAGGGTGAGCAGAGCGAGCTGACCTTCAGGGCTGGGGTGTGCCGCTGGGCTAGGTCTCCCCGCCGCCTCCGACCCCCAGAAGGCTCATCGAGCTCTGTCCCCACCGCCCACTCCCAGGGGGCGACTTCCTGACCTTCCTCCGGACAGAGGGAGCCCGCCTGAGGGTGAAGACTCTGCTGCAGATGGTAGGGGACGCGGCTGCGGGCATGGAGTATCTGGAGAGCAAGTGCTGCATCCACCGGTGAGGGGGTGGGCGCGGCAGGCAGTCCCGGCACCCGCCCCCGCACCAGATGCAGGCGCTGCTGCCCCTCACCAGCAGGCACCAGCTCCAGGGGTGGAGTCTGCCTCTCTGACAGACCAGGCATCCCAGGAGCAGGGGCGGCTTTGGCTCGTGGCTGTGTCTAGGGAGCCCGGGCCGGGCAGGTGGCAGGTGCTGCGTGGATATTGGCTAAATGAGCCCCTGTCCTGCTTTCGCCCAGGGACCTGGCCGCTCGGAACTGCCTAGTGACAGAGAAGAATGTCCTGAAGATCAGTGACTTTGGGATGTCCCGGGAGGAAGCCGACGGGATCTACGCAGCCTCGGGGGGTCTCAGACAAGTTCCCGTGAAGTGGACCGCACCGGAGGCCCTGAACTACGGTACCTGGGCCTGATCCGCTCTGGCTGCAGGGCCCGAGGCTGGGCATGGGTCCCACCACCTGCCCTTCTCTGGCCAATGGGTGTGGCCCACTCACACCGCCTCACCTCCTCGTAGGCCGCTACTCCACTGAGAGCGACGTGTGGAGCTTTGGCATCTTGCTCTGGGAGACTTTCAGCCTGGGGGCCTCCCCCTACCCCAACCTCAGCAATCAGCAGACTCGGGAGTTTGTGGAAAAGGGTAAGGGAACCCTGCGGCGTGACAGTGGCCTCAGAGCCAAGCCCTCTTCCCAGCGCTCCCGCTGGACTCCTCCAGGCCTCCTAACGCCCTGTCCTTCCCACTGAGGCAGCGTAAGAATAATCCTAGAGCTACCATCCAGTGAAACCCTGTTGTGTGCCAGGCCATCCGTTTATTTCATTTACTCTTCATAACATGTGAGGTCGGGATTAATAGGTCCCTTTTACAGAAGGAAACACTGAGGTTTGCAGGGATCACACAACTAGCCCATGGTGGCTTGAGATTAGAATCTCTGTGTTTTTGGTGAAGAGAAGGGGCTCCTTAAGAACAGTGTACCTTAAGCAGCTCCCATTGCTCATGGCATGTCCCAGGGGCTGCTAGGCCCCCTCAGACCCCCTCCTCATGCCTGGTGTGCTATGCCTGTCCTCACAGGGGGCCGCCTGCCTTGCCCCGAACTGTGCCCCGATGCTGTGTTCAGACTCATGGAGCAGTGCTGGGCCTCCGAGCCCGGGCAGCGACCCAGCTTCAGCACCATCTACCAGGAGCTGCAGAGCATCCGAAAGCGGCATCGGTGAGACTGGGGCCCCACTTCTCAAGCCAGTGGCCTCTGTAGGCAAGATTATACCTCCTCACCAGCTCCAGGTCACGCCGCTGGACAGCTCTTCATCATCCTGGACTCCAGCCAACGGTATCTATGCTGCCGGCAGGGATGCAGCTCCGTGTCTGCTGTGCATCCCTGTTCCTGCCAGGGATTCCTCTTCCAGGCAGAACTAATAAAAACCATTTGTGCCCATCAAGTGCTCTTGGCATGCGCGCTCCTCTGGAGGGCAGGTCTTAGAAGGAATAGAGGCCCTGTACCGTGGCCGTGGGGAAGGAGGAGGACGGACAGTGTTCACAGGGCAGAACTGACATGGTTTGGTAGCTGTTGGGTGTGCGACTTGGGGAAGAGGAAGAGAGATCAGGATGATATACAGGCTTCTTGACCAGATGGTGGTGTTATTTCTGAATTAGGATCCCAGGCAGAGGAGCAGAGAGCTGCAGGAAGTATGGTGAGTTTAGAGATGTTGCGTTTCAGGGGCCTGTGGGGATGTAAGTGTGACATATAAGTCTGGAGGCTCAGATGGAAGTAAAGGCTGGCAACTGAGGTTTGAAAGTCATTAGCTTATAAATGTCAGAGACACTATGTCTGTGTACCACAGTCACATGAGAAACAGGAAGAGGAGAGTGTCAGGGGAAGTTAGAGTTCCACTCCAAGGGGACTGGAGTAGCTGAAGAGAAAGAAAACTATTCCCATCTCTCAAGACAAGTTTACTGAGCAATGGGTAGCAGAGCTGGGAGCCCTTACCTCCTCCCTTAAACTCCCCTGAAACCTACAAAGTTATCTGAAACTTTTCTAGCAGCAACGGTGAAGGTCAAGAAGACAACGAGGGAATTCCCTGGTGGTCCAGTGGTTAAGACTCCGCGCTTCCACTGCAGGGAGTGCGGGTTCGATCCCTAAGGTCCTGTATGCCTCATGGTGCAGCCAGAAAAAAACGAAGAAGACAAAGAAGTATGAATAGACTGCGAAACAGAAACCTGGAAAGATTTATAGCAACGAAGAGCAAAGCAGTAAGAACTTGGAGATAAAATGGCCATGAAGTAGTTGATATCTATTTTCAAAGAGATAAAAGACAATACTTGTTTCAATAAGAGGAAATCAAGTTAGAGTGTGACTAAGTAAAAATACTAACAATTCAAATTGTGTCTCCATTAGAAGTGGTAAAAAGCGGAACTGAAGAACTTCTGCTTCTGGGTAGGATATGGTCCCTGCAAGTCCCCACGCCCATTGCAACAACTAGGAGGAAACATAAGATGTAAATAGTAATTTTTAAAGACAATGGCGAGAGGTGTTAAGAAAGAAAGACCACATGACTTAAAATTTCAAGGAGGAGAAAACCCCTTCAAGGTGAACTGATGGGCAATTGTTTTCTTCCCTGAGACATTTGCTGAGATGGGACATCTCTGATGATCAGAATTGTCCCAAACAGAAAGACTCTACTGGGGAAAAAAAGAAATGGAGTTTCTGGTGCTTACAGGGACAGTGCTATGGATTGGTACCTGGAGGAACCCAAAATGCAATGCCAGTTTCCCCCCATGGAACATTTGCTGAGTTCTGGAGCAGTATGGGCAACCAGGAAGGGGCTGGGCTGGAAAGGCAGGTGTTTAGAGGGAGGGGGCCTGAAACAAACAATTGGTCTCCCCCTCAAGATATTGGCCAGACTTTGTTTGTTTGTTTCTTTTTAAAAAAATATTTATTTATTTGTTTATTTTGGCTGCATTGGGTCTTAGTCGCAGCACGCGGGCTCTTCATCGTGGAGCGCAGGCTTCTTTCTAGTTGTGGCACGTAGGTCCTAGAGCGTTCAGGCTTGAATGCTGCCCCACGGCATGTGAGATCTTAGTTCCCCCACCAGGGATTGAACCCGCGTCCCCTGCATTGGAAGGCAGATTCTTAACCACTGGACCACCAGGGAAGTCCCATTGGCCAGATTTTGAACCTGTGTGGGTTGGGAGGCTAAAGAGCTAACCTCAAAATCTCTTTAAAGCAGCACTTGAAGGGCTGGAAGAGACAGAGACTGGCCAGGCTTTCCTAAATCTCAGAGGACGGGGCGATCCACGGGAGGATGGAGTTTTATCAGAACTATAACTCTGCCCCAACTCAGCTCAATGCTTGATTACATCAAGGTAACTGACTCCTCTGGGAACCCTCAGGGAGAAGTTGGGGAAGAGAATAACATCATATTTTACCTTTCTTTTATACCCAATATGCAACATACACTCAAATATTATAAAACATGCAAAAAGGGAGAAAAATGGGGCCAATACACAAGAGAAAAAATAAACTGTAGAAGCAGACCCACAAATGGTAACTATGCTTGGGACTTCCCTGGTGGTCCAGTGGGTAAGACTCCACGCTCCCAATGCAGGGGGTCTGGGTTCAACCCTAGTTAGGGAACTAGATCCCACATGCATGCCGCAACTAAAAGTTTGCATGCTGCAACTAAGAAGTCCACATGCTGCAACTAAAGATCGCACATGCCGCAACTAAGAACCGGCACAGCCAAAATAAGTAAAATAAATAAATACTTTAAAATAATAACTAAAATTAAATTAAAATAACTATGCTTAATATGTTAAATGGAGAAAAAGGTGGACAAAATAGGTGCAAATATAGAGAATTTCAACAGGGTTGGAATCTATTTTAAAAGAATCAAAGGAGCAGGTAGAACTGAAAAATGCCATCTCTGAAATTACAAACTCTAAAGGTTCATGGAGCTAAAGGGTAAAGTCACAATCACAGAGACTAAACGCACAGTCTCAGGATTAGTTTCCTAACCAGAAAACGGAACTAGTGAACTTGAAGATAGATTGAGTCTAAACTAAAATAGAGAGAGAGAAAAAAAGAAATGGAAAGAACAGAGCCTAAGAAACATGTGTGACTCCAAAATATGAGTCATTGAAGTTCCAGGAGGAAAAAGGGATGTTTGGACCAGAATAAACTGGAGATGTCCCAAATGCCTATATAGGAATAAGAAAGAACAAGCCATAAGTACATGTACCAACCCTGATGAATCTCAAAGACAGGTTGACAAAGAAACGCTATGTGAAAGAGTGCATACGTATGATTCCATTTCATGAAGTTCAAGAACAGGAAAAACTAAGCTATAGAAGAAATGAAAATAGTGGTTATGTCTGAGGGGTTCCAACAGGAAGCAGTATGAGCATGTAGGGGAACAGCTCCGCTGTGGCGTCCTTACAACCTTGCATGTCTCTACATTGGCCACGTAGGCAAGGCTTGAGTAGGGTGACTTGAGTCTTGACAGAATACACCACTATTATTCCTGGAGTAAAGGGACATAGCAGCTTAGAGAGGAGACTCCCTATATTGTGGGAGACCATTTTTCGTCCATCTTCCTAGTTTCAGTTGAGTGCGGGGCTTTCCATCGGGCCCCCTCCTGTCGTAGAGTAAGGCCAGGTGCCATACAACTGCTCGGCCGTAGTTTACAGTTGGCTCCTTAGCCACAGGGTGACCTACCGCCATGCTTCCTGTCACCTGTCCCTCCAGTTCAGTGTCATCCTGCGGCACTAGGGAGGGATGTGAGAAGCTGACAATATGCTGGTCTTGCTTTTGCTGTCAGTGTGAGTAATGAGCTGTCTGGATCCTTGCGACTTGTTTCCTTACCAGCTGAGTCTGTGGAAGTGTGACAGGCCCACTCAGTGGCTGCGGTAGTAGATGCTTGTGGCCCTGTTAGCCACCATGCTGCACTTAGGGACTGCTTGACCACTTGACCGCTTTGGCACATAATGTGGGGCTGATAAGGTCACAACCCTTTTTTGGGAGAAGAGACAGGGGTCTTAATGTGGGCTGTCAAGTCAAGTATAGGCTAGAACTCTGGTGGACTTAGTGTCCACTAAGTGTCCACTTACTGCTGAGTTGTTCGGTGACATCAGAGACAAGTGGTCTATGACAGTTGTTCCTGGTCCCCAATGAGCTCCATTGGTGTTTAGCGTTGGAAATCAAAGAGGGTCTTACAGAGTTAAAGAAAGCATATGCTGGTTATTGCTCACCCTCCTACTGTGACTACAGATAGAACACTATCTGGTGAGTAAGGGCAGTCTGCCACTCAGAAATGGGCTGAGATCCACTCTTACAATGAGTAAGGAAGGAGGGAAATTAGAGACAGACTTGGGCAAAAGTCCAATGAAACCATAGAAGCATGGCTTATCCAACTAGCAAAGGCAAGTGCTATGCAAATTCTGATGTAAGATGACAAGGAGTGGAAGTCATTTGGGTGTTAACAACTGACCCCATGCTCCAAGCCACTTTGGCCACAACCCTTCTGGTCAGTGAAGTGGATACGGAGGAGGAAAATATACAGACAAATCAGGGCTTGTTGCAGTGGGTCTTTACAGCTATAATGAAACCATGACCTGTCCAAGATAAATTCCCGTCCTCTGATAAGCACTCTTGGACAATAATGGGAGAGTCTATCACTTCCTTTTAGTCCCCTGTGACCTCAGTCTGGATTCATATGGAGATCATGCATGCCCAGATGATGAAACAGTCACCCAAAGTCAGACTGAACATTTGCTCGACACCAGCAGCCTATGGCTGAAACCAAATCTTCTCTTGCTCTTCGGGGATGTCTCTGGGAAACTCTTCAGCTACTGCGCAATCATTTCCCCAGAATGGAAACCTTGGCAAAGGTCAAGGTAATGCACTACAGGCCAAGGTAGGGGAAGAAACCAGCCATAAGGCCGTGTGGGCTTGGCTACTATGCCAGGGATCCCGAAAGAGGAAAGTGATAGTCTTTCCATGAAGAAAAATTGTCTCTTGTTATTGGGCTCTGGGAAGGCCATGGGGCTTAAGAGATTTGGGCTTTAACTGGGTTATTTTTGGCATTTCCTGGGGGCCAAAAAGAGGAGCACCAAGAGAGCCCCAAACTCCTGTAGAAGCATGGGGTTTGTTCTGTTTACTCTTTGACCCAACACTTTCAGCGCTACCCCTGAACCCCTTCAGAGACAAACAGGACAAACTAGGTTAGAGGCCAAGGTCCCTCCATCCCCAGGGGAGACCAGAGACCCTATGCAGTGTGCTGGGAACTAACAGCAACCATGGTTGCCAAACCTCAGCCCTCCTGAACATGGTGGCACAGGCCACTGGGATACTGGGATGTGCCCAGAGGCATGGCTGAAAACTCACTCTTACTAGATTTGGAAATAGCTCTCAAATTGGACAACAGACTGAGGTAGTTTGGGGGTGGGACCTTTTAATTTTTTTTTTTTTTTTTTTTGGCCACACCGTGTGGCATGCGGGATCTTAGTTCCCCGACCAGGGATTGAACCCACGCCTCATGCAGTGGAAATGCAGAGTCCTAACCACTGGACTGCCAGGGAAGTCCCCAGGTGAGACTTTTTAAGCTAATACACACCCAAGTGGTTGTAAATAACATTGTTGAATGTATTGTGGGAATAGATGTTTGAAGTATGTTTAAGACTTCTTTTGTTTGTAAGGGATGTTCCCAATGGAGAAGTGTCATGATTAGGATGGTGGTAATTAGGACAGGGACAACTGGTCACCTCTCCTGACCTAGCCAAGTGGTTACCAAGAAGCAGAGGGCTATGGATAGGGAAGTGGGGGGGGGGTGCCACAGTCTTGATCAAGGAACTAGTGGATTTAGGGGTGCTCAAGGAAATGAGATCTTTTTTTTTAATAAAGGAGATTTAATATTTAAATTAATTTATTTATTTATTTTTGGCTGCCTTGGGTCTTTGTTGCTGCACGTGGGCTTTCTCTAGCTGCGGCGAGCAGGGCTATTCTTCGTTCTGGTGCACAGGCTTCTCATTGCGGTGGCTTCTCTTGTTGCAGAGCACGGGCTCTAGGCACGCGGGCTTCAGTAGTTGTGGCACTCGGGCTCAGTAGTTGTGACTCGCGGGCTCTAGAGCACAGGCTCAGTAGTTGTGGCGCACGGGCTTAGTTGCTTCGCAGCATGTGGGATCCTCCCGGAGCAGGGCTCAAACCCGTGTTTCCTGCATTGGCAGGTGGATTCTTATCCACTGCGCCACCAGGGAAGCCCCACAAGGCCACTTCTCTCATCCGTCTTCCTAGTTTCAGTTAAGTGTAGTCCTTTCCACCTTGCCCCACCCTCCTCCCCCCACTTAGAGTGTAGCTGCAGGTCATAAAATTGTCTGACTGCAGTTGAGTTGGCTTCTCAGCCACAGACAGACCTATCATCGTGCTGCCTGTCATCTGGTCCCTCTGGTTCAGTGCTGTCCTGTGACGAGGGAAATCCGACACCATGCTGGTCTTGCATTTGCTGTCTGTGTGAGTAATAGCCGTCTGGATCCACTGGGGCTTGTCATCCTCTTACTGGCTGGGTCTCATGGAAATGTGGTAGGCACACCTGGCAGCTGCACAGTGATTTGTACAAAAGGATTTGTGGCCTTGTTAGCTACCAGGCTGCACTTAGGGAATGCTTGACCTCTTGACAGAGGGGAACTTTTTGGAGTGATGAGAAAGTGATATTTTGATCTGAGTGGTGATTATACTTCTATATCCATTTATATACATGAGCAGCACACTTAAGACTTGTGCCATATACTGTAAGTTGTATCTCAGTTAAAAAAAAAAAAGAAAAGAACCACCAGAGAATCAATAAGAGCTCTTGAAAATAAGATTATGATTGCCAAAATGGAAAATTCAGTAGACAGGTCGGAAGATAAATTTCCCAGAACACAGGACAAAACACAGAGACACAGAGGATGACGAACCCAGCCTAGGTCTACCACCTTAGTAACAGGCATGCTAGTTGGCAAATAAACCTAGAAAAATGTTTCTGATGGTGATAAAAGAAATGGGAGTTAAAACAATGAGATGGGTTTGTAAATCTGCTTAATCAACCAAAAAGTTGCTTAAGCAATTTTCAACAGTTTGTAATTGGCGGTGGAAACTGGCACAACCCTTTTGGGGAGCAACAGAATGCCAAGTATCATCAGTCATATCAGTCCTTAGCTTTGGCCCAGGTAACCTCACCGCTGAAAGTTTGTTCTAAGGTAATAGTTTAAAAAGAAGACATGTGGAATTCATGGAGATGTTCACTAGCGTGGTTTATTATGCTGCAAAATTATAAACAACCTAGATGTCCAGTAAAAGAACAAGCAAGAAAATTATAGGCCTTACAGGAGGCAAGCACGGAAAGGGGCCGTGATTAACGCACGGTACCAACAGGAGGCAGCACCCCTTTGCCTGAGGAGCGTAACTGCATCTAATTAAGGATACCTACACCAGAACCGGGAGGGAGCTGGAAAATGTACTTCACCGTTCGGTTGGTGAAATGGAGGAGGAATGTTTCTACTACTGCTAATTAATGAGCTTACTCTAGGAAGACTCAGTAAAACCTCAAGTTGCGCGCCCCTCCTCGCGGACCCGCAGCTCTCCCAGGCCGGGTCCGGGCTGCGGCTGCGGCTGCGCACTGCGGACCCTCTGCCGGCGGCGGGGGCCACGGCGCAGACCGCACCGGAAGCGCCGGGCCGGCCCGCCGGAGCTGAGATAGGGACGCCAGTGGCCCGACTCGCCCGGCTCGGCGGGCGCACCGCAGGCGGAGGCGGGGCCGAGGCGAGGAGGCGGGGCTGGGGTGGCGCGGGGGCGCGGCGAGGCTGTCCCCGCCCCGCACGCCGCTCTGCCCGGCGGCCTCCAGCGTGGGGAACCGGCGCCGGCGGCCTGGCCTCTGTGGGAGCGATTGGTGGGCGGACGCCCGCCTTCGCCTGCGTCGCTGCCTCCGCGCGGGCCGCCCTACCCGGGGATGTGAGGGGCGCAGCTCGGCCGGCGGGGCCCGGAGCGGCGCGGAAGCCGGCCGCAGACGGTAACGCGCTGGGCGGGCGCGGGCAGGGCTCCGGTTGCCCCGGCCGAGGCCGGGCTTGAGCGGCAGGAGCGCGTGCGGCGCTTTGGAGTCGGAGGCGGCCCGAGCTCCCGCACGGGTCAGTTGCCGTTGCGGTCCCGGGGCCCGGCAGAGCCGGGGAGGGTCGAGGGCCGGGAGGGGGCTGGGCCGGCGAGCGGGCGAGTAGCCGAAGACCCGGCGGCAGGTGCCGGCCCCCCTCTGAGATCCAACTCTCTCTCCCCAGCTCCACCTACTTTGGCCTGGACTCAGCCTCCCAGGGCTAAAAATATTGCGCGGAGGCTCCTGAGCGGAATAAGATCGCGCTAAATAGGGCACAACGCTGCAGAGGCGACAGAGCTCCTCAGCCCGAGGGCTGGAGGAAGACTCCTGAGCTGCCGCTCCCGCCGCCGCTCAGCCGGCAGCTAGCTGTCTCCCTCCGCCCAGCAGGCAAGTGCGGGCCGCGGGCGGTGGCGGAGGACACTGATTCTCTGAAGTTGCCCCACAGCCGAGCAGCTGTGCCTAGCTTCTCCCTACCCAGGTTATCTTTGACATCAATCACTGGTGGCTTCCGGGGGGTCCCCTAAATGTTCTGTAAGCAGAAGCTGAAAGTTACCCACACTGCAGGAGTCAGAGCTAACAGGGAGAGGACTCCTTATGTTAGAAACATAAGCTGTGGCTTCTTTTTTTATTCATTCTGCATTTCTGAATAAGAGACCAGCTGTGCCAGTCACTGTTTCTGGTGAGTACCAGTCTGATGCAAGCGGGCAGGGAGAAAGGCTTTCTTGTTAGTCTCTTGGGGCTTTGTCTATATTCTTTAAATCAAAATAGATACCAGTATATTCCTCTGAAATCAGAGGCACATGGCCAGGGAGCTTGGACACCCACGTCCTTTAACTGGCTGTGTCTTTCTTGTAGGCAAGCTCTGTGGGCAGCTGGTTATAATCAGGAAGTTGTATGGCGAACTCAGGAGTCACAGCTGGGAAGTTTTGTTTTCCGGGCGTGTTTTTTAATAGCATCTGCCTGGGAGAGAGCATCATCTCCACCCTAGGGGCAAAGCTGCTACCAGGACCAGGCAGGACCGGCCTCACATGTGCCTCTTACTAGTGCTTTCTGTGTCTCAGCCAAGAGAATGCGATCCAGGTTGGGTCAGGATCCGTAGCCAGTGTCGGGATTCGGTGCTTAGAAGCTTTCTTTTCTTTGGTGTTCTTCGGGAGCAGCCCTCAGGAACTCCTTGGGGCATTTGGTGGAAAGGCCACCAAAGGGATTTTTGCCTGCTGGAGCTACATGTGGTGTCCCTCCGGCCAGGTGTGTGTGGAGGCCAGTATGAAGCTGAAAAAGCAGGTGACAGTGTGTGGGGCTGCCATCTTCTGTGTGGCTGTCTTCTCACTCTACCTCATGCTGGATCGAGTGCAGCATGATCCCACCCGACACCAGAACGGTGGGAACTTCCCCCGGGTGAGTCATGCCTGATTGCTGATCTCTTCATACACAAATCATCTGGGATCGGGTTATTGCCCCAGCTGGAGAGTCATGTCAGCCCAGGGCAAGAACATTCCTTCCCAACAGGCAGATTTTCTAGAAACTCAAAGCTGAAAGCAGTGATGGCAAAAAGAAAGGAGGGAGGGAAAATGGCAATATGTACTGCTGCTCTGTCCGCCTGAATTATTGGCAGACATTGCTAATGGATTGCAGCATCCCTTCCCACTAAGCCCCAGTGCAGTCCTTGTCAGCACAATGCTCCTGAGAGGCAACGCCGATTGTTGAGAATAGGCATGGGAGGTGAAATCTTTGCCATCCATAAGCTAGAGAGTGAGGGTACTCCCAACCCAAGTGGACTGCAGTCTTCAGTAGTGATTCACACCTCTTCCCTTATCTGACCAGAGCAATCCAGCCCTGTAGGCTCATGGTCCTGCCTTTGGCTGGGGAGGGAAGGATCATAGTCAGGCCTCAGGTGGTGGGCCCCATGCAGAGATCCTTCTTGTGACATAAGGAGCTGGGAGTGATTGCTTTTTGGTTTTTTTGGCAGAGTCAAATTTCTGTGCTGCAGAACCGCATTGAACAGCTGGAGCAGCTGTTGGAGGAGAATCATGAGATCATCAGCCACATCAAGGACTCTGTGCTGGAGCTGACGGCCAACGTGGAGGGCCCACCTGCCCTGCTGCCATACTATATGTCCAATGGCTCCTGGGTGGTGCCACCAGAGCCCCGACCCAGCTTCTTCTCCATCTCCCCTCAAGACTGCCAATTTGCTTTGGGGGTCCGGGGCCAGAAGCCAGAGCTGCAGGTAAGAGTCAGAGCTGGCAGGGACCCACAGTGGCCATGGCTGGGGCACTGAGCTGCTCTCCTGCCTGGCAGATGCTGACTGTATCAGAGGAGTTACCATTTGACAACGTGGATGGCGGCGTGTGGAAGCAAGGCTTTGACATCTCTTATAGCCCGCACGACTGGGACACCGAAGACCTGCAGGTGTTTGTGGTCCCTCACTCTCACAATGACCCAGGTGAGGGCCCAGCAGACCCTGGGAGCCAGGGTGTGGAGTGGGCTTTCTTTTTTACTTTTTTTAATTTTTGTTGGAGTATAGTTGATTTAAAATGTTGTATTAGTTTCTGTTATACAGCAAAGTGAATCAGTTATACGTACACACATATACATTCTCTTTTAGATTCTTTTCCCATATAGGTGTTCTCAGAGTATTGAGTAGAGTTCCGTGTGCTGTACAGCAGGTCCTTATTAGTTATCTGTTTTATATATGGTAGTGTGTATATGTCAGTCCCAATCTCCCAATTTATCCCTCCCCCCTCTCCCCCCTGGTAGCCATAAGTTTGTTTTCTATATCTGTGACTCTATTTCAGTTTTGTAAGTAAGTTCATTTGTACCATTTTTTTAGATTCCACATGTAAGTGATATCATATGGTATTTGTCTTTCTCTGTCTGACTTACTTCACTCAGTATGACAATCTCTAGGTCCATCCAAGTTGCTGCAAATGGGATTTCTTTTTATGGCTGAGTAATATTCCTTTGTATATATGTACCACATCTTCTTTATCCACTCCTCTGCTGATGGACATTTAGGTTGCTTCCATGTCTTGGCTATTGTGAATAGTGCTGCAGTGAACATTGGGGTGCATGTATCTTTTTGAATTATGGTTTTCCCCGGATATATGCCTGGGAGTGGGATTGCTGGATCATATGGTAGTTCTATATTTAGTGTGGTTTTTTTTGCGGTACGTGGGCCTCTCACTGTTGTGGCCTCTCTCGTTGTGGGGCACAGGCTCCGGGCGCGTAGGCTCAGCGGCCATGGCTCACGGGCCCAGCCGCTCCGTGGTATGTGGGATCTCCCCAGACCGGGGCATGAACCCGCGTCCCCTGCATCGGCAGGCGGACTCCCAATCACTGCGCCACCAGGGAAGCCCTATATTTAGTTTTTTAAGGAACCTCCATACTGTTCTCCATAATGGTTGTACCAGTTTACATTCCCACTAACAGTGTAGGAGAATTCCCTTTTCTCCACACTCTCTCCAGCATTTATTATTTGTAGATTTTTTTGATGATGGCCATTCTTACCGGTGTGAGGTGTTACCTCATTGTAGTTTTGATTTGCGTTTCTCTACTAATTAACGATGTCCAGCATCTTTCATGTGCTTTTGGGCCATCTGTATGTCTTCTTTGGAGAAATGGCTATTTAGGTCTTCCGCCCATTTTTTCATTGGGTTCTTTTTTGATATTGAGCTCCATGAGCTGTTTGTATATTTTGGAGATTAATCCTTTGTCCGTTGCTTCATTTGCAAATATTTTCTCCCATTCTGAGGGTTGTCTTTTCGTCTTGTTTATGGTTTCCTTTGCTGTGCAAAAGCTTTTAAGTTTAATTAGGTCCCATTTGTTTATTTTTACTTTCATTACTCTAAGAGGTGGATCAAAAAAGATACTGTTGTGATTTATGTCAGAGTGTTCTGCCTATGTTTTACTCTAAGAGTTTTATAGTATCCAGCCTTACATTTAGGTCTTTAATCCATTTTGAGTTTATTTTTGTGTATGGTATTAGAGAGTGTTTTAATTTCATTCTTTTACATGTAGTTGTCCAGTTTTCCCAGCACCACTTATTGAAGAGACTGTCTTTTCTCCATTGTATATTCTTGCTTCCTTTGTCATAGATTAGTTGACCATAGGTACATGGGTTTATCTTCGGACTTTCTATCCTGTTTTATTGATCTATATTTCTGGTTTTGTGCCAGTGCCATACTGTTTTGATTACTGTAGCTTGTAATATAGTCAGAAGTCAGGGAGCCCGATTCCTCCAGGTCTGTTTTTCTTAAGATTGCTTTGTCTGGGGTGGGCTTCCTGATGGCAAAGGTAAGGGAGGGACGGTTGAAGAAGATGGTGGCATCCTCAGGGGACCCTATGTTGGCTTCCCAGGCTGGCTCAAGACCTTTGACAAGTACTACACAGAGCAGACACAGCACATTCTCAACAACATGGTGTCCAAGCTGCAAGAGGACCCCCGGCGGCGCTTCATCTGGGCGGAAGTCTCCTTCTTCGCCAAGTGGTGGGACAACATCAATGCCCAAAAGAGAGCAGCAGTCCGAAGGCCAGTGCCAGTTGGGGAGGCAGGAGGGCTATTCTCTGGGCCCTAGGATGGGTGTGAAGTCCTCTCCTGGAGCTGCAGGTGCCAAGGTGTCAGGGAGAGGCAGGGGGAACCTTGGCAGAGATGAGGAGTGATGGTAGAGGGGCCAGGAATGAGAAGGAAAGAACTGATTTGAGGGTCACTAGTGTTAGGAGAAATCAAAGTAGTGTGAGCACAGGGAAGAGAAAGCATAGGGCCTGGCCTCTGGAAGCGCAGACAGAGATCCAGGAATAAGCAGAGCCAGGACAGCATGGAGGTTGGCTGGAGAGAGAGGAGGGCGCATGTCTGTTGTCTTGGTCCTGGGTTTGGGTGAACTGGCTCAGTGAGGCCAGTACACACAGGTCCCGGCATCTGGTTGGCAGGACTGAGCAGAGGGTCTCTGCCCCAGGCTGAGTGTGAGTCCTTAACTCCAGGCTCGTGGGAAACGGGCAGCTGGAAATTGCAACAGGAGGCTGGGTAATGCCGGATGAGGCCAACTCCCACTACTTTGCATTGATTGACCAGCTCATTGAGGGACACCAGTGGCTGGAGAAAAACCTCGGTGAGTCCGGGCTCAGCAGTGGGAGTCTGTCCCCATAGCTGGGCCCAGAGGACAGCAGGGGGCTCTAAGGTGCAAGGATTGGCAGGGAGTGCTTCTTTTCTAGGCTAGTTCCACCAGCGTGGGTGTGGTGTGATGGCAAGACGGGATCTGGGGCCCCTGTGCCGGGAGACCAGGCCCTGAGGCATTCAGGCCTCTGGCTTCCATGCCCCTGCCCAGGTGCAACCCCGCGCTCAGGCTGGGCAGTGGACCCCTTTGGATACAGCCCCACCATGCCTTACCTGCTGCGCCGTGCCAACCTGACCAGCATGCTGATTCAGAGGGTACATTATGCTATCAAGAAGCACTTTGCTGCCACCCACAGCCTGGAGTTCATGTGGAGGCAGACCTGGGGTAAGGCCAGGTTGGGTGGAGGGGGGTCACAGCAGTGGTTCCCACTGGGAAAGGGCAGGGATATCAGAAATAAGACCCATCTGTCCTTTAGAGCAGACCAACAAACACTGGTGCAGACCGTCAGAAGCTCTCTCCTTCAGGTTAGGTGGGGATCACATTGATCTCTGGCCTCTGTGGAGCCTGCTGTCTGTCTCCTGGAGGAGCTGTGGGCTCTAGAGCCCTCCCTGTGTCCTGACCATTGGCCTGCATGTCCTCTGCAGCCTTAAGTCTAGTTCACGCCTTTAGCTGGAGCAGATCCCCTCCCACCCCCGGCATCCCTGTGCCCAGCTCCAGGGGCTGACTGCTTGGTGTGTTTTCTATAGATTCGGACTCCAGCACAGACATCTTCTGCCACATGATGCCTTTCTACAGCTATGACGTCCCCCATACATGTGGCCCGGATCCCAAGATCTGCTGCCAGTTTGATTTCAAGCGCTTGCCCGGGGGGCGCATCAACTGCCCTTGGAAGGTGCCACCCCGGGCTATCACAGAGACAAATGTCGCCGAGAGGTACTTGCTCCCAGACCTGGACTAGGTGTGGTGGTGTCATTTTCACTCTGCAGAGGAGTCAGGAGACCTGGCTTCTGGTCTGGACTCTGCTGCACGGGGGCTTCGGGTTCCACATTCATAAAATGGAGGTGGGCTCGGTTGGTGAGTTCAGGCCCACAGCCCTTGCAGTGACAGTTCCTTTACTGTGTTTTCCTGGAAAACTAGAGTGAGTGGCTCTAAGGAACCACCTTTTCCAGAATGGTTTTATTTTCCCAAATGAGTATGTTTTCCAGTGTCCTAACAAACTGTCGGAGCCAGTGGACTGACTGAGGCAAGTAATTCTCAGATTAGATCCAGTGCCTTACAACCTTCAGTCTGATATGCCTACATTAAGCTCAGGCCTCCTGCCTTGGCTTGAAGTCACCCGGGATCCTCAGTGCTCTGTGCACCCAGAATCCCATTCAGATGCACATTCTGTCCCGCCCAACAGCCTCCAGCCTCTGAGAAAACAGACCTGTTCCCTTTGAGAGAATCCTTAGGGACCCCAAAAGATGTTGCTGAAATTAGCTCCCCTGGGAAAAGGTGGATTAAGAGAGAGCTAAACAATTATTTAGCCAGAACTGGACTGGCCTTAAGAATATAACAAGTTGAACGGGTTTTCATGTTGCAATCCTCCGATTTCCATGATGTCCAAGAGGTGAAACATGTGACCAGAAGGAAAAGAAAGTGGTCTTTTGTTTCCAGAATCCAGAAATCTAAATGCTGATTCCAAGCAAGAATCTAGGGCTTTTAAGGCATGCTTTTTCTGAAAGCAGCATCTGTGATCTACAGATGCCAGGCCAGGTTTACAGAGAGCAAGTCATGGGAGATAACCTCATTTTCTCCTTTAAATTTATTTATTTTATTTTTGGCTGTGTTGGGTCTTCCGTGCTGTGCGCGGGCTTTTCTCTGGTTGTGGTGAGCAGGGGCTACTCTTCGTTGCGGTGCACGGGCTTTTCACTGCGGTGGCTTCTCTTGTCACAGAGCACGGGCTCTAGGTGCGCAGGCTTCAGTAGTTGTGGCACGGGGGCTCAGTAGTTGTGGCTCACGGGCTCTAGAGCACAGGCTCAGTAGTTGTGGCGCACGGGCTTAGTTGCTCCGCGGCATGTGGGATCTTCCCGGACCAGGGATTGAACCCGTGTTCCCTGCATTGGTAGGCGGATTCTTAACCACTGCGCCACCAGGGAAGCTCTCGTTTTCTCCTTTAAAGGGCTTATAAGGATGATAAGTTAGGGGAAGGTGGTATTTGAGAAGTCCTTTCTTGAGAGCAAAATGGAACAGAACAAGCTGCACTAGCATGGCTAAGTACATTAGTGGCTGGTTGAACTGTAACACCCATAACATGCCAATTACCAGGCTGGTCTAAAAAGAGAAAAAGGCTTTAATGCCACAGGTCTCTGTTTTTCTGTTGATTACATTAATGACTTGGATGAAAAAGGAAATAATAAATGTTTATGTAGAACAGTGCCAGGCACTGTTCTAAGTGCTTAACAAATATTAATTCACTCAGTTCATTGTAATTCTCATAATACTATGGCAGTAGGTACTGATGTTTTTCTCATTTTATAGAAACTGAGGCCCAGAGAGGTTAAGTAAGTTGTCCAAGGTCACACAGCTAGTGCATACAGTGCTAGTGTTGGTGTAGTCCAGTCCCCAAGTCCAGGCTCTTCAGTCTAGGGCTGTGCTGCATCACTAACTGGTGGCAAACAAAGCTGGAGTGTCAGAGTCAGGATCCCAAAAGATCTCAGTAGGTTGGGACGTGGGTTGAACCTAACCAGATAAGATTAGATAAATGTAAGGTTCTACCCTTAGCTTCAGCAGACAGAATAGGAAAGTTCAGGATGAGAAAATATCTTGCTGGGCCGCATGCACAGAAAACATGATCACTGATGTCAGCATGGTGGGGTGACAGTGGGGGCCGCCAGACATGCCTGTATAAGCACACACCGCTCCCACGGCAGCTCTGGCCAGACTAGGGGGTGTGGCCTGCCTCCCCCAAACTCCCATATTCAGCGCTGGGCCCCGCACTCTGGGATCCTGGCAGACGGGCTACTCAAGAGAACTGCTGGTGACTGGATTCTCAGCTGCTATGTAGGGACCAAATAGGGGGGCTGGGATTGCAGAGGCTGATGAGAAAGCGCAGGGGAATGCTTACACATCTTGGATATGTCTGAGAGACCATCATGGGGAAGGAGGACTGGTTTGTTCTTTGTGGTATCCAAGGGCAGAACTGGGGCCAGGGAATTGAAGCCATGCATCAGGAAGAACTCTCTAGTTGTTTGGAGAACACTGGGCTCCCTGGGACTGGGTTTCACCCCATGAGGTATCTACCCCCAAGCTGAGTGACTCTGTGACGAGGATGTATCAGAGGGCTCCTCTCAGGCTGGCTCTGCTGAGGATCCTATAATGTGAGACTCCATGTGGGGCCCGTCCCCCTTCCCACCTACAGGGCAGGCCTGCTCCTGGACCAGTACAGGAAGAAGTCCCGGCTCTTCCGAAGCAACGTCCTCCTGGTGCCGCTGGGCGATGACTTCCGATATGACAAGCCCCAGGAGTGGGATGCCCAGTTCTTCAACTACCAGCGGCTCTTCGACTTCCTTAACAGCAAGCCTGATCTCCACGTGCAGGTGTGAAGGGACACTCACCGGGGAGGGGGCCTCGGTGGTGCTGCAGCCCAGCCCTTCCTGTGAGGTTTCATGCTCCCCGCTACTGCTCCAAAGCAGGGGTTCATTCCCAACTCTGGGCATGGTTTCCCTTTTATGTCACAGTTCTTTCCCAGGTTCCTCAGCTTCTTGAGGCCCAGAAGGTAGGACATGGTGACTACTCTCTGCATAGGCAAACATCCTTGCCCCTAGCCTCCACTGCAGTACTGGGGGGCCGCAATTCCCAGAAGACTCTGGAACTGATGGAAGCGGTTTTTGGTGGTCCCCACAGGCCCAGTTTGGCACCCTCTCCGACTATTTTGATGCTCTATACAAGAGGACAGGGGTGGAGCCAGGGGCCCAGCCTCCAGGGTTTCCTGTGCTGAGCGGGGATTTCTTCTCCTACGCGGACCGGGAGGACCATTACTGGACAGGCTATTACACTTCGCGGCCTTTCTACAAGAGCTTGGACCGTGTCCTGGAAGCGCACCTGCGGTGAGACCTGCCCCCCCTTCCAGGCTGGAGGGATAGAGTAAGCCTTTGAGGTTTAAGGAGGGGCTGGATTGGCTCAGAAGGGACTAGAAGGGCATGGAGACCAAGACAAGTGGAGAAGGGGTGAAAGGAAGAGGAGTGGGCCTTGCAGAGTGAGGGTGGGCCCTAGGGAGCTGGATGGCAGGAGGCTGACTTCTCTCTCTGGGCAGGGGGGCAGAGATTCTGTACAGCCTGGCTGTGGCTCATGCCCGGCGCTCTGGAGTGGCCAGCCAGTACCCGCTCTCAAACTTCGCCCTTCTGACGGAAGCTCGGCGCACACTGGGACTCTTCCAGCACCACGACGCTATCACTGGCACTGCCAAGGAGGCAGTTGTTGTGGACTATGGGATCAGGTGGGAGCCCTCTCCTCTTCCCCATCAGCTCCATGCCTTGACCCGCTGTCCCAAAAGGGAGGATGCACCGGGCAGTCAGTGGGCAGGCCTGCCAAGGGCTCGCCCTGTTGGCAGGTGGACAGTGTCTCGGTGGTCACCTCTCCCATGGTCCCTCTCCTGCCCGCCCTCCCAGGCTTCTGCGCTCCCTTGTCAACCTGAAGCAGGTGATCATTAACGCAGCTCACTATCTGGTGCTGGGGGACAAGAAAAGCTACCGCTTTGACCCTGAGTCACCCTTCCTGCAAATGGTGAGCCCCGCTCCTGCACCTGCTCAGGGGGACCCTCTGGTGTGCAGTCCTGTGCCGAGAACTGTGGTGCAAGGGCATTGTCCTTCTTTTCCTTCCCAGTCCTGGAGTGAAAGCTCTGTGCCTGGCGCAGCTGCTGGTCCCCACCTGGGACACGTTTGGGGGGTGGGGGGAGGCGAGACTCCGAGTCAGGCCAAGCCCCATGATAGTTCTTTCTTCCCACCCACTTCATTCCAGGATGACACCCGCTTAAATCACGATGCCCTACCAGAGCGCACAGTGATCCAGCTGGATTCCTCACCCAGGTCAGCCGGGCTGGGCCAGGCGCAGAGGCAAAGCCCCTTCCTGGCTCTGGGCACCCTCCCACCCCCACCCTGCCGAACCACTGAGGGATTCTTGGCCTGGCCACTCTTCCTGCTTCCACTGCCCCCAGAGCAGTGGCCTCCTGGATGAGCCTACCTTCTGCTCACAGATACGTGGTGCTGTTCAACCCACTGGAGCAGGAGCGGCTCAGCGTGGTGTCCCTTCTGGTCAGCTCACCCCGGGTGCGGGTCCTTACAGAGGAGGGTCAGCCCCTGGCTGTGCAGGTCAGCGCGCACTGGAGCTCTGCCACTGACATGGTCCCTGACGTCTACCAGGTGAGGCGGGGGCTTGGCAGGTGGGGCCCGGCCTCGGCCCTCTGTGCTGATCCTTGGCCTCTCCCCGGACCCTCACACTGCCCACGGACACTGGCTTCCCACCCTCCTGCTTGCAGCCCTCTTACTCCCCAGGTTGGGGACCAGAGTCTTGGGGAGGGGGGTTGCCCAGAGGACAGTCACTCCTGGGCTTTGAGTCTGTCCTTGAAAGGAAGGAGAAGTTTCGTATAGTATGATAACAGTAAAAATGGCAGTTATGCTGCCCCATCGTTTGTTCATTCAACAAATATTTATTGAAAGCTTAACGTGTGTTTACCATCTCATAGTTTTCCAAATATCATTTGAGACTCATGAAAGTCTGACGAGGGGCAAGTAACATCACCTGTGCTTTGGGCGGAGGGCACCGAGGCCCCAGTGGGTGCAGGGACTTGCTCAGCCTCTCAGGGCCAGAACCCCAGACCTGCATCCAAGACTGACACCCATGCCGTGGCCCACGCTTCCTCACCCTTCCCGTGCCCGCAGGTGTCTGTGCCCGTCCGCCTGCCGGCTCTGGGCCTGGGCGTGCTGCAGCTGCAGCTGGGTCTGGACGGGCCCCGCACCCTGCCCTCCTCCGTGCGCGTCTACCTGCATGGGCGGCAGCTGTCCGTCAGCAGGCACGAGGCGTTCCCTCTACGCGTCATTGACTCTGGCACCAGTGACTTTGCCCTCAGCAACCGCTATATGCAGGTCTGGTTCTCAGGCCTCACCGGGCTCCTCAAGGTAAAGGGCCAGGGTGTGGGAGCCGGAGGAGGGCGCGCATGTCGGGGGGGTCGTGCAAGCTGCCTCCGGACCATGAGTGTGCTGCCACCTGACTAGTGGTGGACCCTGGAGCAGGCCGTCCGGGCCCCGAGCTGACAGCACAGGGAAGCAGGGCTGGGCTCCCTCCCGGGGGCGGGCCTGACACGTGGGCGTGGGGCCAGGGGTCAGGGCTGTGTCTCTCGGCAGAGCATCCGAAGGGTGGACGAGGAGCAGGAGCAGCGGGTGGGCATGGAGTTCCTCATCTATGGCACCCGCTCGTCCAAAGACAAGAGTGGAGCCTACCTCTTCCTGCCCGATGGCGAGGCCAAGGTAACTAGAGACACCTTGCAAACCCCAGCAGGCCCTGGAGGCCTCAGGAGCAGAGGGCAGGAAGAAGGGCACGGGCCTTCGTCCAGGGCGACCCTGCCTGCCAGGGTGCCTCGCCTGCACTGCCCCTGCGGGGGGTGGGAGACTGAGGAACGTTGCCTGGGAGCCTGGGCCTGGCTTGGCCAGGGGTCTCAGCCCAGAGCCTGCTGGGAACAAGTCCTCCTGCCTGACTGCGGGCCAGCATCTCCCTGCTTTGCTCTCTGTGCTGTGGGTTCAGCAGCCACCTGCTCTTTCCCCAGCCCTACGTCCCCAAGGACCCTCCTGTGCTGCGCATCACGGAAGGCCCTTTCTTCTCAGAGGTGGTGGCCTACTATGAGCACGTTCACCAGGTAGTCCGGCTTTATAACCTGCCAGGTGAGCCCTGCAGACAAGGAAGGTAGGGAAGGAGGTGCGGGCTCCGTGGGCTGTGATGTGCTCTTTCTTCTGCCTGTTGTCTAGTCATGCATCTGTTCCCAACAGACGTATCATTTGAGATGGGTCTGATTCTTAACTCTCTTGGAGTAGAGCTTGGCCAGAAATGCTGGGAATTGCCTGGGGCTTGGGCACAGCCTCTCCCAGCCCAGTCTCTCAGGCTGTGGCTCACGCCGCTCAGCCTCTCCCTTTGTCCTGTGCCCAGGGGTGGAGGGGCTGTCTCTGGACGTGTCATCCCTGGTGGACATCCGGGACTGCATCAACAAGGAGCTGGCCCTGCGCCTCCACACAGACATTGACAGCCAGGGCACCTTCTTCACGGACCTCAATGGCTTTCAGGTGATGCCTCAGGCCTGGGGCCCCAGAGACCCCATGGAACAGAACTTGGACTGTGTTTACTGCCCGCATCACAGGCCCTGGCAGGTGATCTGCTCAGACAGAGCAGGAGGAATCGGAGGCAAGACTGATCGGGGCCCAAATGGTGCCCGGATTCTCTTGATCTGCTGGCCTTGCCCCCGCAGGTGCAGCCCCGGCGGTATCGGAAGAAGCTGCCCCTGCAGGCCAACTTCTACCCCATGCCGGTCATGGCCTGCCTCCAGGACGCACAGAGCCGCCTCACGCTGCACGCTGCCCAGGCCCTGGGCGTCTCCAGCCTCCATGATGGTGAGGGGAGCAGGCGCTGTTCGGGGGGAGAGGGCAAGATCGTGAAGCCCATCCCCGCCACCGAGGCCCGTCCTCTCTGTGGGCCTCTCCATCTTTCCTGTCCATCAGTCACACACCAGCGGGAGGTGAAAGGAAGGCAGACACATGCCGTCACCCTCTCCCCTGGTGGAGGCAGCTGTGGAGGTGACTGGGGGTGGGTGCCCTGTTGGATCCCCTCAAGAAGCATCAGGGTATTGAAGCGTGATTCTTAGCTGAGGTGTGCAGCCAACTTCTCGTGACAGGGATGGCAGTAGGGACAGTTGGAAAAGTGTAGTCAGTGTTATAATGAAATATTTAGCAAAGGAGAAAGATACGTTCTGTCTTCCTACCAATGGTCATTAAAAGAGGGAATGACAAAAAAAAAAAGAGAGAATGACATTCTTAAGAATCAAAACGAGGCTTCCCTGGTGGTGCAGTGGTTAAGAATCCGCCTGCCAATGCAGGGGACACGGGTTCGAGCCCCGGTCTGGGAAGATCCCACATGCCGCGGAGCAGCTAAGCCCGTGTGCCACAACTGCTGAGCCTGTGCTCTAGAGCCTGTGAGCCACGGCTACTGAGCCTGTGCTCTAGATCCCGTGAGCCACAACTACTGAAGCCTGTGTGCCACAACTACTGAAGCCCACGTGCCTGGAGCCCGTGCTCCCAACAAGAGAAGCCACCGCAATGAGAAGCCCGCGCACCGCAACAAAGAGTAGCCCCCACTCGATGCAACTAGAGAAAACCCATGCGCAGTAACGAACACCCAACGCAGCCAAACATAAATAAATTAAATAAATAAATTAAAAAAAAAAAAGAATCAAAACGAGGACATGAGGAGACTGACCTGGAGCTGGTCACACTGGGCCAGCCCAGGTGGCTCCCATAGCCTCAGGGTAAAGTGAACAGTTTGCACTTTGGCCTCTGAGGCCTTCAGGTCGTCTGTCCTTGGGGCAGAGCCTTTGTGCAGGCCTGAGCCAAGAGTGCCCAGTCTAGGCTCTGCGGGGCCGGTGGTGAGCACAGTGGGGACCTGACTCCCTGCTGGAAGGCATGAGGCTCTGCTGCCCCTTTGCCCAGTATCACTCTGGTTGTAAAACTCTTAACTCAGCCCAGCATCCTCCCTTGGTCTCTGCCCTTCTGGAAAACAGTGCGCTAACAGGCGATTATTTTACATGCAAGGGGTCCACTTTAGGATTTGGGGTGCCTTTCTGTGGTTGCTCAGGGTAAAGACTGAGGAACTACGTAAGTCAGAATCGGCTGGGGTGATGGGAGTGCAGATAGAGCCGTCTGTATGGGCTTCTCTCAAGAGATTCTTGAAAAAAACAGATGCTGGGAAAAATCCTCATTCCAACATATGTCAGCTTTGAGTGAGTCCCTTCCCCAGGCATATTTTTATTTTATTTTATTTTTTAATTTGGCTGCGTTGGGTCTTCGTTGCTGCACACGGGCTTTCTCTAGCCGGGGCGAGTGGGGGCTACTCTTCGTCGCGGTGCACGGGCTTCTTATTGGGTGGCTTCTCTTGTTGCAGAGCATGGGCTCTAGGCATTGCCAGTTTCAGTAGTTGTGGCACACGGGCTCAGTAGCCCCGCAGCCTGTGGGATCTTCCTGGACCAGGGCTCAAACCCGTGTCCCCTGCATTGGCAGGCAGATTCTTAACCACTGTGCCATGAGGAATGTCCCCTCAGACATATTTTTAAAAGAAAGGAAAGGTTGGGGACTTCCCTGGAGGTCCAGTGGTTAAGACTCCGTGCTTCCAATGCAGGGGGCGTGGGTTCAATTCCTGGTGGGGGAACTAAGATCCCACATGCTGTGTGCGGTGCAGCCAAAAACAAAAAAAGCAAAGGATCCTCTGCTATCTCTTGTCTGCAGGGCAACCCCAAATAACACCTAATCTGAGCCTCTGCCTGATATGCCATCTGGCTGTCCTCTTGCTCCCTCCTTTTGACAGATGCGGCAGGCAGACCTGGAGTCTGCCCCCCACGTAGAACCAGGGCCGGAAGCGTGTGTTCCAGTCACAACAAAATCCGCCCCACCTGAGAAAACCTGCCCCGGGTCAGGGCCTCTGCAGCAGCTGCTGATGGCTGTTGTGTTTGCTGTTCACTTTGTTGTATGTGGCCAGCCTAGAGACGGTTCTCTGCCTGGGCACCCGGGCCAGCCCCCGCTCCTGAGCCACGGAGCACAGGCAGTGAACTGCCAGGGTCACAGTCCTTCACTCAGCCCCTTCCAGCTCTAGGTTCCATGGCGGCTTTGTGCCCTGAGTGACTCAGCTTCCAGCCAGTTCCCTGGGCTCTTCCCTCGGGGCTTTGGTGGGCTGCTGCTTCCAGAGGTCGGTGTCTGCTTGGGGGTGAGACAGGCAGGCTGGGGGCTCACAGCTAACTTCCCTAGGCCAGCTGGAGGTGATCTTGGACCGGCGACTAATGCAGGACGACAACCGAGGCCTGGGCCAAGGGCTCAAGGACAACAAGAGAACCTGCAACCATTTCCGTCTCCTGTTGGAACGGCGAACCCTGGGCAGGGAGGTAAGTTCTGGGCCTCCCCCTAGGGAGCCAGGTCAGGCTAGGCCCCGTGGGTGGCCCTGGGGTTCCAGCCTAGGGCTTGGGGAGCGTATTAGAGGTGGGCAAGGGTAGCAAGAGTAGGGCCTGATTCCCGGGTTGGCGGGGAAGCGAGTCTGATGCTTTGCTGCTCCATCTCATGCAGCCTGGCACCTCCCTCTCCACGGCACCCTGTCGCCTGTGCCCTCCTTGTGCTCATCTCCCACCTTCCCACCCCCGCCCCTGTGTCCTCTAACCTGCTCTGCTCCTGCCCTGCTCATCTCATGGCTTTCTTTGCCCCCACCAGCCTGGCTTTTTCTCCAAACTGGCAGCCATGTTTAGGGGCTTGATCTTTCACAGCAGCAGGAGCGGGCACCGAGAGGTAAGGGCCAGCGATGGGGTGTTGAACTAGTGTTAGTTATTTGTAGCTGGAGTTGGAGCTGGCGGATGGCAGAGCCCGCTGCTCCATCTCCCTGTCTGGGGCTCAGTCACTCACTCATCAAATAGCTGCTGGGCACCCGCTATGCTGTAAGGACTGAGAGGGCCGCAAATGCATAAGATACTGCCTCAGAGCTCTAGGAATTGACTCGTGAGTATGGGTGGGGGCCAAGTTATGTGTGTGAAAATGCAAGGTCGAAAAGAGGTATGTCCACTGGTCCTGAGGAGTGAGAGAACATAGTGGGCCAAGGGGATCAAGGACAGCTTCCTGGAGGAGATGTCATCCACGCACGTCTTTGATGAATGGGGGTCTGCCCTACACACTTGAACCGAGGCACAGGGTGGGAGGCAGGAAGGAACGTGAATGGGAAGAGCCGTGAGTTCACTCAGCTAGACCAGAGCCGCCTGTGCAGTGTGACAGCCACTAGCCACCTGTGGCCACTTAAACGTATTAAGACAAAACACAATAACCAATTTGATTCTTCATTCAAACTGGCCACATTTCAAGTGGCTCAGTGGCCACAAGTGGTTAGTAGCTGCTGTGCTAGTGCAGATATAGCATATTTCCCTGATTGCAGAAAGTTCTAGTGGCCAGTGCTGGGCTGCCATGGGGGTAGGTCGGGGCAGACTGTAGTGGGCCTTCAGTGCCTGGCGAAGAGTCTGGACTTCCTCCTGGAGGCCAGTGAGGGATCTGAGCTGGGAGAACACTGTTGGGACTTTGCCCTAAGCATGTCACTCCCACAGCAGGGACTCAGGGGGATCTTCAGGGAGACCGGAGGCAGGGGTGACAGCTTAAAGGCTGTTCAAGCAGGACATTTTGGTGGCTTGAAATGAGCCACGGGAGGGAGAAGCCGGCGATGGGCGTGAGGACGCTGCCGAGGTGGGAACGGAGATCGTGGCTGAGGGAAGTGCGAGATTCTGGACAGTAGGAAGGCGAGTGGTGCTAAGAGCAGAAATCCAGAATATGGAAGAGTAGCCGCTGTGGAGGAAAGTCCAGCTTAGGCCTGTGAGTGTGACGTCTAGGTCAGCCATCTAAGGAGTAGTCCTCAGTCAGCACAGCTGTGGGGACTGCCGGGCCCGAGCATCAGGGCTGGTGCTGTGGATACGGGGTCGAGCTTGAAGCTGCAGGGTTGCCCCAGAGACTTTCTCCATCAGAGGCCCATCCTCCATGGTGAAGCATCCGTCTGTCTGTCTTCCCTTCTTCTCACTGCACTGAGAATCTCTATGTGACAGGAGATGTTGCTGATGGGAGTGTGTGACTCACGATGGTGTTGTGGGAGCAGAAAGCCTCCATAGTTAGAGGAGCGCTGGCCTGGTGAGGTAGCCCTTCCTAAGCTGTGTGAGGTGGGAAGTGACCGCATTTGAAGAGTCCTGGAGTCAGGCACCCCTTGTATCCAGACACATCAGGGAAGCTCTCTCCAAAGAAACCGACCTGGACGTGCTGTTACCCTCCTGCTGCCCCCGCTCCACTTCCTCACCCACGTCTCGGGCCAATCTTCCAGGTCCAAGATGGCCCCTCTACCAGCTACCCGTCCCTCCTCAGTCACCTGACTTCCATGTACCTGAACACCCCTGTGCTCGCCCTGCCCGTGGCCAAGAGGCAGCCCCCAGGCCCTGCTCTGTGCTCATTTCGTCCTCTGGCCTCCTCTCTGCCCTGTGACTTCCACCTGCTCAACCTGCGGACGCTCCAGGCAGAGGTGAGTGTCCCGCTCAGTGCTGACCCTTGGGGCGAACCCTGCCCTCCTCGCCCAGACTCCTCCCCGTCCCAGCCCTGCCTGCCGGGCAGAGGCGCTGCTACACCTGTGAGCCCTGCAGAGACCCCCCCCTCTCCCCGCTGCCCTGTGGTCTGTTACCAGGATGATAGCTTGCCCTCAGCCGAAACTGCGCTCCTCTTACACCGCAAGGGTTTTGACTGTGGCCTCGAGGCCAAGAACTTGGGCTTCAACTGCACCACAAGCCAAGGCAAGGTGAGCAGGGCCCAGGTGCGGGAAGGGAGAGGAGGGCAGGGAAACAGAGCACTGGGGATGGCAAGCTAAGAGCTTGGTGAGGCGGCAGTGAGGCTGGGCAGCAAGGGGGGAGGTGGCATGGTTATTCTGGGGCTTTACGGAGAGCAAGGGAGAAGCTGTTGACATGTGTTTTCAAAGCCTCTGAGGCCTGGCAGCGGCCAGTTCCAGACAAGGTGTCCAGGTGGAGAACTTCTGTTTCATGTGTATGGACCTCTATCAAACAAATGGAAACACCAGGAGTTAAAAACTAAAAGCCATCATACTCTGTTCATTGTTTAAGCCAGCAAAGGCTGGCACTGATAAATGCCTCCGTGTGCTGGGCACCAGTGATTCAGAAGTGAATCAAGACATGATCTCTGCTGGGAGTTCCCTGGCGGTCCAGTGGTTAGGACTCAGTGATTTCACTGCCTTGGGCCAGGTTCAATCCCTGGTCGGGGAACTAGGATCCCGTAAACCGCATGGCACGGCCAAAAAAAAAAAAAAGACATGGTCCCTCTCCTCAAAGAGCTCACAGCTCAGTGCAGCAGTTCCTACCCTAAGGTCTGTGGACAGCCTTCAAGGTTGCACAGGCTCACCTGTGTATGTAGGCACCTTGCTGCGGAGAGGCCCATAGCTTCTGTGAGATTCATACAAGTTATATAGAGGAAGAGCAGCAGCATCTGGTGTGTCAGCTCCCAGCACTGCCCTGCGCCTTCTCTCCTCCCCACAGGTGGCCCTGGGGAGCCTCTTCCGTGGCTTGGATGTGGTTTTCCTGCAGCCAACCTCCTTGACATTGCTGTACCCCCTGGCCTCGCCCTCCAACAGCACTGACATCTATTTGGAGCCCATGGAGATCGCCACCTTTCGCCTCCGCCTGGGCTAAGGCTTCTTGTGGCCTGAAGAGAAAGTTCATCCACAGAGACGGCCTTTTCACATAAGATCGGGTTGAACATGCCACCCTGGGTCTCCTGTCCTGATCTACCTCTCAGAACTGTGACAGACTGGGCTCTGCCCTCATTTTCTCTTTATCGTTGCTTCTGTGTTCAGGGGCAACCCACAGCCCAGCATTGGGTGGTTAGGGCAGGCGCCAGTGAGTTGTAGGAGAGAAGGCCCTTGGTCAGAGTGGGCGGTGCCAGGCTCTGCTTTGGGTTGTGCGTGTCCACCTAGTCGGGTGCAGGCTCAAGCACCCATTCTTTCCCCTGAATGGGATGGAGGAGAAGCAGGGGAGCCTGAGTGGGTAATAGCCCAGCATCAGGGTCACAGTAGTCAAGAGCTGGCTCTCAGGGAGTCCTGTGGTTGTGTAAGGGCTACGTGTCCTGGTGTGACAGGCAGGAACAGAGCGCTGCCAGGAGGAGGGGGCTGGGGACCGCGAGTTAGCAGTGGGGTGGAGGAGTAGCAGGAATCGCTGCTTTCTGTGACGGCTCCACTCTTAGTGCTCCCTGACCCTCACGCCCTGGCCAGGCGCTGCAGTGTGGCAGGAAGGACTCGTGAAGACTGTCATGACCGGAGCTCATGGGACACTTCAGGTACCAAAACCCCATCTCAGACTGGGCACTTGGTCTGTGTGTTGATTTGTGGAATGGTGGCAGAGGCCACCCTACTTGACTCCTCTTTGGTTCCTGCACTCTGTACACCACTGTCCCGAAGAGCTGCTTCCCATCATGGGGGCGTTAGATTGGGCATATTTCCTTTCCCTGGAAAGAAAGTGAAGCCTCCAGCTTGCGGTGGGCAACTCGAGAAAGCTTTCGTCATCGTTCCTACAGTCAGCCCTGAAGCTTCGCCTTGGTCATCCTTCCACAGAAGTACTCACTTCCTGGTGCGGGGACTAGGGAGATGCACACTGAGTTAGGAGGCACCGTGGCTGCTCATTAGCCTTCACTGCAGCTGCGACTATTAGAGAAAAATTTATGATCGTCTCTAGAGATGCTGAAACGATATTCGGTAAAATTGAAAATCTATCCCTTATTAAGCTCTTAGTAAGTTAAGATTTCAAAGAAACATCCTAACCTAGACAAAGGTGTCTCTATCTGAAGCCAACAGTCAGTGGCCTTCTAAAGAGTCATATACCACCGGCATTCCCAGTAAAGTCAGAAATTAGTCAAGGACATACTGTTATTTAGCTGTGTTCTGGCACTACTAAACCCCTGCAGTGTGGCAGATAAGAGAGATGAGGGAGGGTTACAGAACGCCCGACCTGTACAATCCAACAGGATCAGCTGAAGACCTTAACCGAGCAAACAAGGCACATCACGTTTCTATAAAGATTCTGGTTCTCTCCAGATCAGCTCATACATTCAATGTATTCCAGTAAGATTGGATACTTTTTGGAATTTAATGGGTTCCAACGTTCATTTGGAAGAGTAAATGTGTGAGAATACCAAGAAAATTCTGAATGACGGTGAGTCCGGGACGGTGGTGCTCAGGTGGGTAAAAGACACTTGTCCTACGAGATTTCCCAGGGGACTCTCGACCGACCATGAGTTCAGTCAGAGTGACCTGGAGTGGGATCAGACTGCTGGACCCAAAGGGAGAGCCTAGCATCAGACCCAGGTGTGAGGGGATTTGGTACAGGACCCAAGGAGTATTTTAAGTGGGAAAAAGATGGACTATTTAATAAAGAGTACTTTAAGATAACTGCCTATCTATTAAAGTAAGAGTTCTCTACCTCACAGTTTCCACAAAAATTAGCTCTAGAGAGAAAAAACAAAAAAATTACAGAATTACTGAGGAAAATATAGGATATTTTTATACCTTCGGTGTGGGAAGGTCTTTTCTAAACAACATGAAACCTAAAAGATATAATAAGGGAGAAGATAAACAGATTTTACCACCAAAAATATATTGAAAGTTTGCATATGATGGAAACCACCAAGGTTAAAACACAAATGACAGATTTGGGAGAAAATATTTGCAGCGCTTCAAAAATTGGTGAGTACAGTTACTTTAGGAGAATAGCTTGCTTTGGGCTCCTTGGAGCAAGTCACTGGGGCCTGCTAAGCAGCAACCTAAAGATTCAGCAGTGACCAGCTGAGTTCTTCCAGGTCATCCAAGGGCGTTGCTGCCAGCAGCAGGCCAGGGCGCATGGAATCCTGTCTACATCATAGTGAAAGAATGAAGTTCATCAGTGTGAAGTGCTTAGCACAGTGCCTGGTACATATAAGAGCTCAGTAAATATGAAGTATAATCATATTAGTAAAGGATTCTAAGCGGTTACACTATAGCAGGCGTTATTTGCAAGTATAATGTAATTTGTAATCAAATGATAAGGGAGAATCTGTGAACCCCCGAGGAAATTAGCAGAATAAAGGCTGTTCTCTCTGGAGGTCTTAGATGTGCAGTGAAGTTATTCATCTGCCAGGAACTGAAATGTTTACTCCTACACACTGGCCTTTTAGAACTCCATAAGGCAGCATTGCTCAAGGTGTGGTCCAGAATCACCAGAATTCCTTGTTGAAAGTCCAGCTTCCTGGCCTGCCCTGACTGGGGCTCCTCCTTCAGCCCGCAGGCTGAAATGGGCATCTGTGCGGCAGAGCCACGGATCCCAGAGACCGACCTGTAACAAGAGCAAAAACCAAAACCCTTCCTTAGTGCACGAGAGGAGAGACGGATTCCTTAGCAGAACGTATTGGACCAGTCTCTGGGAGGAGGGGCCAAAGAATCTGCATTCTTAACAAGCTCCCAGGTGAGTCTTCTGCACATGTAATTTGGAAAGGGGCCTACTATTTTAAGGCTAGCGGCAACCCTTTCCCACGGGGCTCTGGCCCTGAGGCCTCACAGTTCTGAGGGTTACATCAAAACCGGAACCGGATCCCTTATATGTACTTGAGAAAGTGTTTGCAGTTCAGGAAAGTGGATTACTTGTGCTTGATTGAAATTTTTTGAATATACTTTTCAGCTTCCATTTCTTAAAGGACACTCAGTTTTACAGTTATTTAGATCCCATTTGTTGCAAGTATTATTGTCTTATGAACTCTGATAACTTGTACCATCTCCATTCTGACAGACTTCCCTTTATGGTATCAAGTAGGAAAAATGCACCTTTCCAGTTCAAAAATGTTTAAAAATTAAATTATGTGTATATGTAATTCAGTTTATAAAATGTGATGTGCAGAAAACTACAGCCTTTGTAGAGACCATAGGCTAAAGTGTTGGTCTGTTTCTTAGATCAATGCCTGGAGTTAAGAATATAAGTAAATTAACCTATAAACCATACTCTGGAATTGGAAAGAACTTAAAAATCATTGTGTCAATGTAATTTGATAATCTGACACACACAACTTCTAATAAGCTATTTTTGAGTGTTTCTTAAAAAAAAAAAAAAAATCAACCAGGGACCTTAGGAGTAAGGGAGAACTCAGGCGGAAAGAGTGAGCCCAGGGGGCAGACACCCTTTGCCCCAACAGGGCCTGCTTTCAATGCAAGATCCTCTGTTAAGTAATATGGAATTTCTCTTCAATTACAAACATGTATGATGTTAGTTCTAGAAGGGCACACAGAGGCCATTTAGTCCAACCCTCTCATTTTACTAATGAGGAACTGAGACCCACAGAGGTTACATGAACTCACCTATGTCAGTGGCAAAGCCAATTAAATGTTCTTTCCAGTATGCAATATCGATACCAGGTTATTGAACAAATCAATTTTCAGTGACATAAAACACATTAAAAAAAAAAAAAAGGAACCAGGACATAACAGAAGCAACTTCAGCCACTGGAAATGGATAGGATTCTGTTCCTCTCTGCAACTCTCCATCCATAGAATCATACTGTTTCCATGAAGAAGGGAGGGCTGTATGGCCAGCTGGAACCATGAAGAGAAAGGCAGACTCAAACTGTAAGAGCTGAGTCCCCCCAAGCAGGGTGGGCCAGGCCCACACAGTGCTCTGATTTGGCTTGCCTAGGGGATGGGTATAAGCTGTGTGGAGAGAGTGGCATCTTTACCTGAAATTGACCTTACCACACTCTCTTGTCACTGTGGTTAGCTAATGACACTCATGCCCTCACAGAGAAAGGAAATCATAGTCTGGGTGGTAGGAATGAGGCTAACCATCCAAAAGAGATCTCTGAACTAAATTTTGTTTCTCCCTAACAAAAATGCGTACAAACACTTCAAGGAGCAATTCTCGTAGGGGAAAAAAAAAAAAATAGATGAGAGACCAGATCCTTCACAGCAAACCTCAATTTTACTTAGGGTCAGTGGGAAATCTGATTTGATCATAATAGTTGCCAGGACCAAGTGCTGCAGAGTGTCCATCCATTTTGGCTCCTGACTTAGACCTCCCTAGTTGAGAATAAATCTGGAAGGAAAGAACTCTGAAATTAGGTAGCCTAGGCACAGGAAGCCTATGTGGGGTTGGGGATGAGGCCTCCTTGGCATTTGGAACATGACAGGGATGAAGATGTAAGACACAGCATTGGGTGTGGAGGCCTGAGAAGCTCAGTGGGGGAAAGACAGGTTTTCTTGTCAGAATGCCTGGGGACTTGCATTCAAACTAGATGAGTAAGCACACCTGTACTGCTGCCCCCTCAACTCCTAATGCCTAAGAATGCTAAACAAAATATGAAACATGGAAAAGCAAGGGACTTCCCTGGTGGTCCAGTGGTTAAGACTCCGTGCTCCCAATGCAGGGGGCCTGGGTTTGATCCCTGGTTGGGGAACTGGATCCCAATCGCATGCCGCAACTAAGACCCGGAGCGGCCAAAATAAATATATATATATATATTTTAATGTAAAAACATGGTCATACTCAAAACAAGAGGAAATCTCCTTTGACTAAGAATGGAGAGAACAGCTACAGCCATGAACAGAAGACGAGGCCATGCAGCTCCAGAGAAATGGAGACCAGTTGAGGACAGATCCTCGGAGTGGCCAGGAATCTCTTTGTTGTCATTCTAATTCTAGGCTGGAAGTAAACCTTTTGATTCCCAGCCCAGCAAAAGCCAAACTAAGCATACAATTGTGAAGCCCCCTATAATCAGCGAGTTAGGGTAGTAAGGTATTAACATTAATTTCCTGATGTTGATGGTTGTAGTTTGGTTTATGCAGGAGAATTTCTTTGTCCAAATACTAAAGTACTTAGGGGTGATAGGCCATCAGGTCAGCAAGTTAATCTCAAATGGTTCAGGTGAAAAAGTTACTTATGTTGTACTTCCAACTTTTCCAAAAGTCTCTGATTATTTTTAAAAATTATTGAATAAAAAAAAATCCACTCTATTGGCTCAGATCAAACAGGTAATCTAGGGAGGCCAGACTCATAATCCAGATCCACTAGCCTCTTCAGACTTGATCTTTACTATGTCCAGCGTGGTTGGAGCTAACCTCAATTGTGGTCATTTTTGTCTGGTTAAAAAGGCCCAGCAGTGTGGCAAAAAGAGAGAGGGATTCTGGTCTTGTTGATCATTAACAAGTCTTCTCACCTCCGAGAGCTTCATATTTCATCTCAGTAAAATGAGAATAATCCCTACCCTGCCTATCTCATCTGGTTATTATAAAGAACAGATGAGGTAACACCTGTGAAAAGGTTTTGTAAAACATCAAGCACCTCGTGACCACGAAGTGGCCTTTGACCTAACAACCTCCTCATCCTCACAGATGTACCCTTTTCAAGTGGGCTAATAGGCCTCAGCTGCTCAGCACCGACCAAAAAACCGATCAGTTGGGGATCCCTTCAGGCGGACACCTTGAAAAGCTCCGCCCCCTCGCCCAGATCCCGCCCACCGCCGGGCTCCAAGGGTGGGTCAGTTCCCGGGCCACTTCCCGAAGCGCCCGGAAGTTCCTGTCGCTTAGCAACCAAAGGAACCCGAGATGTGATGAAGGGGAAACTGGGGGTGGGATGCAAACTTCGGCAAGTTTCCGTTGCAACCCGGGGTTTGAGGGACCCGCGGTCCCCCACCGGCCCTATCGTGTTGCTTCTGGGGACTCTCCCGTGCTCAGCAAGAGCTGCCAGTAAGCAGGTTGGCACTCCTTTCCAGTGTATCTGTCAACCCATCCAACTTTCTTAATGAGGAAGCCTACCAATTTTTGAATACCTGTGTGTCAGGCACGTCACATAATCCAGCCCTGATAATTACACAACCTATCTTACTGATAAGGAAGCCAGTCTCCGAGGGGTTGAGGCCCTCAACCTGAGGGATCTGTCCCAGGGGCACACAGTTGGAACCCTGCCCTACTGAAGGGCAGGTATCCCCCCTCCCCCCATCGGTTCCCCAATGGGAAGGCTGGAGAAGGAGTAGCAGCAACTCAAACCTTTATCCAAATGTTTTATTTTGCATAATGACTTTTGAACTAGCGTTTATATATAAGCCCAAGTCCCTGAGGGGCCAGAGATCCCACCATGCAATCAGACCCAAGGCCTGGAGAAGGGCAGTGAATGCATTAGAAATGGGTGGGGCGCATCATCCCACAATCTGGGGCTCAGCTTAGTTGGCAGATCTTCAGAGTGAGAAAGGACACGTGTATTTGGTCTCTAATACCTGGGCTGAGTGAACCAGGGAGGAAGCTCGGGAGGCACCGAAAGGCTGAAGTATGAATCTTCTCTGGCCTGGGTAAGGATGGAGTCTGTGCCACTGGATGGCTCCAAATACTGCTCAGAGTGTCAGCCCCCGCTCCTTAAACAGCTGCTTTAGAGCGTCTTCCAGCTGTTGGTTTGTCCCCTGAAGCCCCTTCACCACCTGTGCTGCCCACTCGAAGTATTCCTGGACTCGGTGTTCGGACCATCCTGCATAAGAATGGACAGAAAACTGCTCACGTTGACGTCCAGGAAGGCACTGGATTTTGCCCACTTCCTGGAGGGCTTGGTGCAGGGCTGTGAGATGAGTTCCTGATGGACGGATTTGTTCTGAAAACTTCCCCCTTGCCCAGGTACTGCATTTCTAGTGTATAAAAGAAGATCAGAGTGGTCTACTAAGATTAGTCTAGGGAATTAACAAGAACACCCGGGCTTTTTTTCAGGGGAAGTGACCACGCTGTGCCTTCAGAGGTGGATACCCCTCCCCTTCCCCTCAGAGCAGGTGGAGGAGCATACCCTCTGGGGTGCAGCGATTCAGGTCCCTCAGATTGTACAGTTTGTCTGCCAGCTTCACCAGTTTAGCCCCGGGGCTGCTGTGGGGTGCCTGCTCCACCTGCAGCCGCTTTCTCTCCAGCTTGGGCAGAGTCTTGTCATCTGTTACCTCCTCCACCAGACGCCGCACTTGTGCCCCGAAGTGCAGCTCCACCTCATCCAGGGTGGTGTCTGTGTCCTCCACCGTGTCATGGAGCAGGGCTGCCTGGGGACAGGCTCTCACTCAGTCCTCTGACGCCTGCCAAGGGGAACCCAGAGCTGAATGGGGCCCCTGACCCGCACCCCAGCCTCCTAGCAGAGGAGGAAAGTTACCTGTAACACCACAATGTCAGAGATTCCTGCCTCGTGGGTCAGGATACGAGCCACACCTGACGGGGCAAAGCAGGAAGTCAGACAGAAGGGAGTCCCAGGGCGGCGTGTTGTGGGTTTTGTAGAGCCAGATGTGGCCCCTCACTAGCTGGGTGACCTTGGGGAAGTCCTTTACTCTTTTTTGGATGTTCACTGTACAAAGGGAACAATCATGCCTACCGCCCCAGGTTGTGGTGCGTCACGAACAGTGCCTGGCACAAGGACTGGTACGGACTAGGTGCTCGATGAGGTGCACGCCCTCCGGTTCCCTTCCCGGTCCCCACCCCCTAGATGCTACAGCCGTTGCTCCCCCGGCGGCGCGCCCACCGATAGGGTGATTGATGTAGGGGGTCCCTTCGGGGTCCTTCCGCCGCTGCCATTGGTGCTTGCGAGCCGCGAAGTCAGCCGCCTCCAACAGCTGGGCCGCCTCGGAGCCCATCGCGCCGTTGGGGCGGGCGACCTCGGTCCCAGGATCCCGGGGAGCGTGGACCGAGCTTCCACAGCGCCCCCTAGCGCCGCGGAGGCCTGAGGATTGTGGAGTCTGGCCCAGAAGAGTTTCTCTGGGGTTGATGTGAGGGCCCTGGGTGTGGGAAGCTGCCCTCAATATCGCAGCCCCTGGTTAAGTGGGCTTTGCTGAGGGTGCAAGAAGAATATGGCCTGGCTCTGGGAACCCACATCCTGGCGGAAGGAGGAAAATACACAAGACATAAGACAGCAGCCTCACAGTGTGTCCAGGGCAGGAAGGCACAGGGGACTGGTAACTTGGAGGAAGGGCAATTCACCTAGCCTCTGGACCAGAGACAGCTTCTCCCAGGAGAGTCCTCTCCCGCCATGGCAAAACAATTTTCAAGCTGTCAATGCTCTGAAAATTCTCAAAGTGCTCTAAAAATAGTTCTTGTGCTTCCCTGGTGGCCGCAGTGGTTAAGAATCTGCCTGCCAATGCAGGGGACATGGGTTCGAGCCCTGGTCCGGGAAGATCCCACATGCCGCGGAGCAACTAAGCCCATGTGCCACAGCTGCTGAGCCTGCACTCTAGAGTCTGCGAGCCACAACAACTGAGCCTGCGTGCTACAACTACTGAAGCCTGCATTCCTAGAGCCCGTGCTCCGGAACAAGAGAAGCCACCCCAATGAGAAGCCCATGCACCGCAACAAAGAGTAGCCCCCGCTCGCTGCAACTAAAGAAAGCCCGCGCACAGCAACGAAGATCCAACGCAGTCAAAAATAAAATAAAATAAAATAAATAAATTTATAAAAATAGTTCTCCCTGCAAGAATGGCCTGGTTGCTATGGGCATGGGAGCCTCACCTTTGGGGCCAAAAGACCCTACTGCTTAACCTTCTGGAAATTGGAGCCTGCACTGGGAGCCCTCCCTAACTGTTTCAGACTTAGGCTCCCAGGCAGCAGTGTTGTTTCTGCAGGAACTGTCTTCTTTGCTGTCAGGCGCTGGGAACAAAATCTGCATTTCTTTCTTGTGCCGTGAGGGTTCCTTCTTCAGTTCCCAGGCACTGCTGTGGGCCCCTTATGAGTGTTGTCACTGCTGTTCTGGGAGCATGACGTTGTTAGGCCTCAGTAGACACTGGAACAACACAACACTGCTGGCTGGTGGCCTCTGGCCTTTTCGAGAAATTCCCTGTCTCAGCAGACAGCATCTATGAAGTATGAGGTTTGGTAAGAGAGACCTGGAGACCCTGGAAGAGATTTTCTTGTGAAATGGGTTTGGCTGGTTGCTAAGTATACTCCAGTCAGATTGGTAGATTTTATACTTTGGTTGGTAGCTGGGGTCAATGAGGGCTCAGGGGAAAAGTTAATGAGAGCACTCACGCTTGCTTTTCAGCTAGTCTTGGTGGTTGCCATGATGCAGAAGTTAGAGAGGGAAGCTCCAAACGCTGGAACTGAGGTCTCTGGGGCCTGAAGTGGAACAATCAGAATTCCCATGGCTTCCATGCAGCCTGAAAGTTTAGAGTGTATAGAGAGAAACATATTTGGTTCTTAATGCTTGTCTGTTCTTCAGGCTAGTGGCTCAACTTCTCTCTCATTCCTCATTCAGTGTTCTAGCCTTCTGAGCCTTTTCCCCTTCAGCTTAGAGAAACTTAGGCAGCTTGGAGCCACAATCCTCCCATTTTCCAATAGAAGATAGAAACTCAGTCACTTTCAGCTCTCTCTAGAGGTCTGCGACAGAGAAGCTTCAGGTTTGTGTTTACGGTGCTTTGGGGCTTTGATTTTATTTCCTTACTGCCTGCAGCCATGGCTTAGAAATAGAGATGTTGGGATTTCTAGGACCAGGGCTGAGGTGGAGGTGACCTCTCATGGGCTTCCAGAGGAGGCCAGGCCCTTTGCTGACAGGCCTGTCTGTGGGGCTACTGCTGCTCTTCAGCTGGATGACGCTTGCCCAGCCGACCTCTCTCTCAGGTACAGCACTCTTCTCTGCCCAGCCCGCCGTCCAGTACCCTACTCTTTTAGCAAGGTATAGGCTACTCTGGGGAGCTTGTGTGGAGGAAGGAAGCCTGCCCTTCTGATAATGGTTGATCCCTTTTATTTTCCAAAAGGGGTGGAGTGGGGTGTGGGTAGATCATTCCTGCCTGTCTCCAGCCCTCTTGCCCCTCCTTTCAGCTTTGGCCCACCATCCCCACTTGTGCCAGACCGCCTGGGATGCTGATGGCCGTCGCTACCCCGGTTTCTTCTGTCCTCGGCTCTCTGATACCCCAGAGGAAGCCTACTGCTGCCACCTGCAGGCTGCAGGGGGCTCCTGCTGCACTCGGTCTGAATTTGAGGCCTTGCACCAGGTCAATCTCTCTGCCCTTCCGCCTCCTCCCGTCTTCAGGTGAGAACTCCAGCCCCAGAGCCACTGGCACACTGACGGCGTGTTCCAGTACCTGAGGCTCTGTTCCTAATTTCTGGAGTGGGAGGCTTGTAGCTTACAGACCAGTGGAGGGACAGATCTCAAACATAAAATCGCGTAAATACATGATTACAAACAAATCTGCGAAGGAAAAGTTCAGGGGGCTGTGAAAGCAGGTGACAGGGAGTCATTGTAGGTGTTGTGTGGTGGGTGGGGTGGGACGGGTGTCAATACTGAGAGGATCTTGTATTCTGGATTACACGTTATAGTCGGGGTTTTCAATCCTGAATCTGTCCACAGATGGCTTCTGGGTACCTGTGAGCTCCCTGAATTTGTATTTTCAAATTCTACACTTTTCCGGGTAGGGAGTTCTGGGCTTTCTCCTGACTCTCAGGGGCTCTAACCCACAGGCTGCAGTAGCAAGAGCGCGGCTTGGGCCAGCATCCTGATACTCTCCCCTCTCCCATAGGGGCCCGGGCCCGCTTCTAGCACTGGGCCTTTACAGACTGCTGCTCGTGGCCCTGATGACTGCAGACCTCGTGCATTTCTGCCGCGGTCGGGTCCGGGGCCGAGATCTGGGCCGGGACCAGGGCCGGGACCAGACCTGAGCAGCCACGGGCGCCCCTCTCGCCCTCCGCCGCGCGCCCCCTGCCGGTCTCAGCGGGAACAGACTAAGCGCGCCTGGGGCTTCTCTGCGCCTGCGGACCCGGGCCGAGCGTCCTGCGCCTCTTCCCGGCGTCCTCTCCCCTTGGCCCCGCCCCTTCTCTACCACCGCCTCTGACGCAAGACTGGGGCGGGGCAGCCGACAGCGGATTCCTGAGCCTAGACCCACCCCTCTCCGGAGACTGCGCCTGCGCGCGCTCGGGACGTCTGCTGCGCGATGACCGTGAGTGGTCCAGGGACCCCCGAGCCCCGGCCCGCCGACCCCGGGGTGCGTACCCATCTCCCTGCGCCATCACCGCTTCGCACCTGCTCTGACCATTCTCGGGCCTCCTTCTCCCTCAATCTTGGCCCTCCATGGGACCCACCCGCGACCCCCAGGCTCCTCTGCCCCTAGCTCCCCGGCTCACCCTGAGCCCACCTCGGACGTTTCCACCCCTTCCCTCCACAGGCCAGCTCAGTGGAACAGTTGAGGAAGGATGGCAACGAGCTGTTCAAATGCGGGGACTACGAAGGCGCCTTGACGGCCTACACCCAAGCCCTGGGTCTGGGCGCAACGCCCCAGGACCAGGCCATTCTGCACCGGAACCGGGCCGCCTGCCACCTCAAGCTGGTGAGCGAGCCGGCTGCTCTTCCCCTAGCCAGCCCGGACCCCTGTTGGCGCACCTCGCCGCTGCTTGAGCCCCGACTGGACATTCACCTTCTCAGGCCACCCACACTTGTTACACGTCTTTTGGGTCTCTAGGTGGTGGGGGAACCTGGTGACTAAGGAAAACAACTTCGTTGCCCAGTTGTGCCCGAGAAAGGAGATGACCAGCCTCTCAGGCCTGTTCTTCTCTTACAGGAAGATTACGACAAAGCAGAAACCGAGGCATCCAAAGGTAGGGGAATGTGGCCCTTGTGTGGAGCTGTGGGACTTCTGGGGTGGGCAAGGATTCTGGGACCACTGCACCGTCACTTTCTCCTCCTCCTTTCACCCCTGAAACACATCTGCCTTTTTTCTTTCCCACTTCCTGGGGCATTTCCTTTTCCGCAGCTACCCTCACCTTTTCTGAGGCTGAAGTACTGAGCCCCACATCCGTCCCCCCACCTTCCTCTGCCCCTCGAGATCTTTCCCTGCTGCTCTTGCCTGGAGATGGTGGCCTCATGGGTGCTGACAGAGCTCCTGTTTGTGCTCAGCCATTGAAAAGGACGGTGGGGATGTCAAAGCACTTTACCGGCGGAGCCAAGCCCTAGAGAAGCTAGGCCGCCTCGACCAGGCCGTCCTTGACCTGCAGAGATGTGTGAGCCTGGAGCCCAAGAACAAAGTTTTCCAGGAGGCCCTGCGGAACATCGCGGGCCAGATTCAGGAGAAGGTGTGTGAGTAATTGAGAGAGCGAGGCATTGACCAGTGGTAGAGGGGCACTGATAAATGGATCCGGATCACGTGTGTAAACACAGTTCTCTGGAAGGGGGATGCTGATGGCAAATGACCTTATAGAATGATGTTCAACCTTGCCAGCGGTTACATAAAAGCAAATTAAAAGAACAGCAAGGTGCTGTTCTTTTTGGTGGTCTGTTTGGCAAACATTTAAAGTTTGTACACATTGCTAGAAGGAGGGAGACACATTTAAGGGGTGAGGTTGCGGGAGGACGTGGACTCGTTCATGACTGCTGGAGGGGGTATAAATTGGTACAGCTCCTTTGCAGAGTCCTTTAGCATATCTTTGGAGTATAATTGCTTTACAGTGTTGTGTTAGTTTATGCTTTATAACAAAGTGAATCAATTATACATATACATATATTCCCATATCTCTTCCCTCTTGCATCTCCCTAGCATATTTCTTAAAATTTTAAATGAGCATGTCCTGTGATTCAGTATGTTTACTTCTTGCTATCTCCCCTAGAGAAGCCTTGCCTGTGTACACAAGCAGGTGTGTGTTTGTTTGTTTCAGCCTTGTTTGTAGTAATGAAAAATTGGAACTTGCTTAAATGCCCAGCAGTAGGGGAATGGCTAAATAAACTGAGTGACATCCTTACTACAGACTCCTATGCAGTAGTTGCTAAGAATAGGCATATCAACACATATGGACGTGGAAAGCTGACACTTGTTAAGTGAAAAAAAAGCAAAACATATAATAACCTATAGTATAATACCGTTTATGTTAAAATGATCCCCCCCCCCACCAAATGCACTCAAAATTATACCATGTTTTTTCCACGGGTACAGTTGGGTATGTAAACACAAAGAAAAATATTTTAAAAGACGTGCATCAAAATGAAGACTGTGACTGCTAGGGAAAGGAATAGGATCGAGAGGGCTTTTCAAAAGAGATTTTGCTTCATTTGGTGGTTTTTTTAAATAGACATTGTGTGATACACATATTTAAAAATTAATTTAGGAGAAAATAAAGATTGTCATGAACTATTATCAAGCTTGAATTAGCCAGATAATTTGGTGTTAAAATTCTGACCCAGTGGAAGCAAGTAATATGATGGCAAACACCTTATCAAAAGGTTGAGACCTGGGAAAGCAGACTGTTTTACTCTCAGTGTCAGCTCTGTCTGATCAGCTGGGGTGCTTAGAATCCTGTGTTGAGAAAGATTAGGAAGCAGGTTGCCTGGGTCTAGGAGAACGTGTTGTGCCATGAACCACATCTGCCATGGCTGCAGGAGGGGAAGCGGGGAGCGGCACACATGCTAGGCATGTGCTGCTGTCCATGCCCAGGACCCTAGGGAGGGAGAGGGCCTAGGATGAGCTTGGTCATTCAGATAATTTTTTTAAAAACATCAAAAAGAGAATCCTTGACTTAAAAGGCGTGTCAGCAGCTACCTCGTGACTTGCTGGCTCCCTTGCAGCAGGTATAAATACTGGTTCAGCGCCACGGGCAGTGCACCCAGGCTGCCACAACGTACATGGCCCCCCTGGGAGTGGGTTGCCTCATGGCTAACAGGATGCCACCCCTTCTGAATGGCCCTGCCTTCAACATCGGTGCTGCCCCCGCTGCCCAAGTGGGAAATAGCTCAGAGAAGAAAACAGCTGCGGGGAGTTTGGGAGGAGCTGCCAGGCAAGTCTCTTCCTGCCCAAGGTAGCTTGGTGCGAGGCCTAAGCCCAGGCATCCTTCTGTGCCTCCCGGGAGTCAGGAGCCAGGCCCTGGGAGGAGCCGGAGAGAACAAAGAGGGAATGTGTTGTCTCCAGTCAAGAGAGGCAGTTCCTCCCATGCTTTGCTGATTTGTCGTAGGTGAGTTACATGTCTTCGACGGATGCCAAAGTGGAGCAGATGTTTCAGATATTATTGGACCCACAAGAAAAAGGCACTGAGAAAAAGCAAAAGGTATGGAACTGTGTGAGTGGGAGCTGAACTCCCCCAGTGCTGCCCACCCGTCCCTGTGTGTGATGTTGGCCCTGGGAGCCCCTGCTGGCCTGGCCTGCTGCACGTCGCTCCTTAGATCGGGCAGCTGGGCTCACAGCCTGGGTGGGAGCTCAGAGGGCCTGGGGCCTAAGTGTGAGCCAGGGAGAGGGAACCAGTGTTCCCGAGGCACCTTGTTGGTGCTTAGGTCCTGTGCTAGGAGTTGGGTGTACAGGGGTGACTGAGGCACTGTTTCTGCCCTTCAAGCTTTGCCAGGGACTCAGGACTCCATTTATTCTAACCCTCAATGCCAAGAGCAAGCTCTTTGCTCTACTTACAGAAGAGGAAGCTGAAGTTCACAGAGGTTAAGTTTATGGCCAAGGTCACTCAGCTGCTAAGTGGAAGCAGTGAGGTCCAGAGCTCAGGGCGTCTACTCGCCCTGCCCTGTGCCGTGTACAGTGTTCACGTTATGTGCACTTCCTTTGACGCAGGCATCTCAGAACCTGGTGGTGCTGGCCCGGGAGGATGCTGGAGCTGAGAAGATCTTCCGGAGCAACGGGGTTCAGCTTTTGCAGCGCCTGCTGGACACGGGAGAGCCCGACCTGATGCTGGCGGCCCTGCGCACGCTAGTCGGCATTTGCTCTGAACACCAGTCACGGGTGGGTGGGGCGAAGGGTCTAGTTACTGCCTCAGTCAGTCTGTCTGTCCACCCACTCTTCCGCCTCTTATCTTTTAAGGTAAAATATAAGGAGATATGTAACGAGAGGCAAAATTAAAATGACACAAAAAGATCACTGACAAAGTTTGGGACAAAGTGCGGCCAGGAAAGAGCGAAAGCAGCCCACTGACACCCTGAGCACTTTTCTTTTCATTTATTTTATTTTTGGCTGCGTTGGGTCTTTGTTGCTGTGCATGAGCTTTCTCTAGGTGCGGCGAGCAGGGGGCTACTCTTCGTTGTGGTGCACGGGCTTCTCATTGCAGTGGCTTCTCTTGTTGCGGAGCACGAGCTCTAGGCGCACGGGCTTCGGTAGTTGTGGCTCGCGGGCTCTAGAGCACAGGCTCAGTAGTTGTGGCGCACGGGCTTAACTGCTCTGCGGCACGTGGGATCTTCCCGGACCAGGGAACTCTCCTGCGGCAGATCACAGAGACACCTGGTCATTGATCCCCTCGTTGTCCGTGTGGTAAAAGCAAGCTGCATGCAAAGAGCAGGGCACCTGTCCTTCCCTCACCATCAAGCTGGCATTTCCCTTGGACAGGGGTCCTCACAGTGCTTGATGTGGTCAGTGATGTGACCCACAGCAACTTTACCATCGAGACCAGATATGTAGGGCAGGACCCTGAGATGGTTCTCAGTGTAGACTGTGGGTGTCCTGCACAGACGGTTCAACAAGAACAGCCCTGCCCCAGGCCGGTGTCACAAAGCCCATGCTCTGGTTCTTGCCTGAACTGACTGGACCTAGGGAACAGGGACTTGACCCTTGGTTGCTTTTAGAGGAGCCCACAGTTCCTAGATCAGGGGTGGAAATGTGAAACATTCTATGAACACTTCAGGCCAAGATCGGGCTCTATTTCTGGGTCTCCCAGGACTTGGAACGGTAAAGCCACGTGAATTCCGCCTGCCTCCTCTCGCCTTCCTGCCCATCCCTGTTGTGAATGAGGATGGACCCAAGTAGACCTTCGGGGTTTTTCCAGCTCAGAAATGGGCGTAGAGGCCTTGTGGTTCGTTCCATGTATGTCCACATCCCCAGGATGTAGACAGAACCTCAGGGTTGGTATCAGGGAGGAATGAGGTGTCCCTGGGCCAGGTAGTCAGGTAGCTTTGTCCAGGTTTATGTTTCTCCTTCCTGGGGAGACACAAACCAAAGCAGCTGCCTTCAGAGCCACAGTATTCCTTGTCTTTTCTGATTGGAGCCGAGGAGAGAGAGAGTGGGGGAGTCCCCTGGAATGTTTCTTTAGGAAGCCCTTCCAACAAGATAATCCTGGCATTGCCCCGGCCTCACCCTCAGCAGGCCCACTTTGCTTTCACGGGGAGCTGCTCTTTCACCCACATGTTTTCTCCCCTCTGGCCACCCTCTCTGACCCCCAGTTAGGGATCTCCACGGCTGCCCTTCACCAACTGGAAGCTCTGCCCACTTCTCTCCCACCCAGACAGTGGCGACCCTGAGTGTGCTGGGAACTCGGAGGGTGGTCTCCATCCTGGGCGTGGAAAACCAGGCCGTGTCCCTGGCTGCCTGCCACCTGTTGCAGGTTATGTTTGATGCCCTCAAAGAAGGCGTCAAGAAGGGCTTCCGTGGCAAAGAAGGCGCCATCATCGTGGGTGAGTGGAAGCAAGTCTGTGTCCTGTGGTGTGGCTCTCGTGGAGAGGAAGGGGCTGAGACAGCCAGGCCAGCTGCAGCCGCAGGTTGTTCAGGAATACGGCTTGTTGACAGTATCTTACTTGAGGTTCTAAGTAGCCAGGGCACCTCGGGGAAGGCTGGAAACCAGTGCTCAGGCTGCAGTTCCCCTCTCTCTACCGGGGAAGTTGGGGCTAGGCCACTGGAGAGCCCACTAATGTCTTCTTGTTGCCAGATCCCGCCCGGGAGCTGAAGGTCCTCATCAGTAACCTCTTGGAGCTACTGACTGAGGTGGGGGTCTCAGGCCAAGGCCGAGACAGTGCCCTGACCCTCCTGATTAAAGTGGTGCCCCGGAAGTCTCCTAAGGACCCCAACAACAGCCTCACCCTCTGGGTTATTGACCAAGGTAGGTGATAGAGTCTTAAAAGGAGAGAGAAAGGGCATTCCCTGGTGGTCCAGCAGTTAGGACTCTGCGCTTTCACTGCCGAGGGCCTGCGTTCGATCACTGCTCTGGGAACTAAGATCCTGCAAGCCATTGTGGCATGGCATATAAGTAAATAAATAGGTAGGTAAATAGATAAATAAATACAGAGAGACAGAGAAAGATCAAGTGTGTGTTGCATCTTGCTCGGGTAGCTGGGCCTGCTCGTCTCCAGGAGGGATTGCACCCAGCGTGTGTCTGCACTGAAGTGCATGCGGCCTGCACTGTACCCTTAGGGAACATTGGCCCCTTCAGCCGTGTTCGTGTGCACGTGCACGCACATCGAGCGGGCCCACGAGCAGGTTAACAGGGAGGCCGGGTCAGCTTTCTGTGTCTGAAGTTTTTTCAATGAGTGTGTGTTACTTCTATATGCAGGGCGAACATTCTTCAAGTTTAATATATAAATCCATACTGCTCTTTTCCCTTAAAAGATAAATTAGGAAGGGTTGGCAAAGTCCCAGCCTGAGTCCATCTGTTGGGTACTCGTCTTTTCTTGTTATCCCAATTATCCTGTGAGGCGTGGATGTTGTTTTCCCCTTCAGTTTTACAGATGAGGAACCTCCAAACCCTACAGCATTCACCCCCACGGGCAGCGCCTGCATGCAGACCTTACTTCTGAGGTCCTTGCCTGACCCCACGCCTGCCCCCAGCCCACCGGCTTCTGTGAGCCTGTCTGCACTCTGACCTCGGGCCAGAGTGGTCCTGCCTTTGCATGCATCTCCCAGGAAGCCTCTTCCCTTTGCTTATAGGGGTTGGAACTCATGCTCTGTCTAAATAGGGTGTCTTTTCAGGTCTGAAAAAGATTCTGGAGGTGGGGGGCTCCGTGCAGGACCCTCCCGGGGAGCTCACAGTGACAGCAAACAGCCGTATGAGCGCCTCCATTCTCCTCAGCAAGCTCTTCGATGACCTGAAGTGTGATGCCGAGAGGGAGAACTTCCACCGACTCTGTGAAAACTACATCAAGTAAGGGAAGCCTCCTATTGCCAGGGTTCCTGCGAGAGTTCTGACTCTTTGGGGAGGGACAGCAGTGAAAGGTTTCCCACAAGGAGAGCAGCCTTGGGGAAGACTAGCTGGGGCCAGACAGGGTGGTCCCAAGGGCCACATCTTGTTCCAGAGTGACCTCCCCAGGGACATTCTTTCTCAAATCAGTTCTCTAGCGCAACAAATGTCCTCAAGCACATAGTGTTCACTGAGCACTTACTGTGTGTCCGTTCTGACACAGCAGTGCAGTATGACAGTCCTTAAGGAGCTCACAGCTAGGAGAAGACAAGTCAGGAAATAAGCAGCACAAGTTCAGATCTTAGTGCAGGGAAGGAGACAACAGGGTGGTGTGAGTGAGAGTGACCTACGTTAGGTGGCGTGTCATCAGGGGAGGCTCGAATGAAAGCCTCGATAAAGAACGCCAGCGACTGCCATCCAGAGGAGGTCCTCGTCTTCCCATTGGCAGTTTTTCTTTTCTTCTTCTTCTTTTTTTTTTTTTTGACTGCTCCTCGCAGCTTATGGAATCTTAGTTCCCTGACCAGGGATCAAACCCGGGCCCCCCCGGCAGTGAAAGCCCAGAATCCTAACCACTGGACCACCAGGGAATGCCGGCAGCTTTTCTTGCTGTTGCTGCCCAAGTAGTGCAGATGCCCGGCCAGTGGAGGGGAAGGGAGGGAAGGAGAGTCCCCTTATGCTGGCTTTGATGTGACAGCTGCCACCCTGTACCCCTCAGGAGCTGGTTTGAGGGCCAAGGGCTGGCTGGGAAGCTGCGGGCCCTCCAGACGGTGTCCTGCCTCCTGCAGGGCCCGTGTGATGCCGGCAACCGGGCCCTGGAGCTGAGTGGCGTCATGGAGAGTGTGATCGCTCTATGTGCCTCGGAGCAGGAGGAGGAGCAGCTGGTGGCCGTGGAGGCCCTGATCCACGCGGCCGGCAAGGCCAGGCGGGCCTCGTTTATCACGGCCAACGGCGTCTCGCTGCTGAAGGACCTGTACAGGCGTGGCGAGAAGGACAGCATCCGCATCCGGGCGCTGGTGGTGAGACGGGCGGGCCTGGGCTGGGCAAGCGGGCAGCCAGGCAGGGGCCCCGGGCTGGCTGGTGTCTCAGGGTGCAGCACCAGCACACGCTGGGTGACAGTATGGAACGTGCAGGGCCCTGTCGAGGCCGGAGGCAGGGGCCCTGGCTCCCACAGGGCTCATGGTCGGGTCAGAGAGATGAGCCTCGTACAGAGAGGACACCTGAGAATGCAGGGCGGCCCGGGCTGCCCCCTGCGGGCAGTGGGAGCGGCTCCAGGAGGAGACAATGGAGGACACACTGGGCAGGCGGGTCAGAGGGCTGTGTGGACAGGCTGGGCCAGCAGGCGGCCCCAGGAGCAGGTGGTGTGGGGACTGCCTGGCCTCCCTGAGCCTGTTGCAGCCCTGCACCTTGAGGAAGCTGGTCCTACTCCTTGGATCACTTAGTCCTGTGTTTCTACATTCCGTGAGGATCCTGGCCTGGGCCAAGGTACCCATCTTCTCCCCACATGGATCTTAGCTCCATCTGTAAAGAGCTTCCTTCTATGACGTGGAAAGAAAGAGCAAATCCCAGTGTGATCGGGCGGGGTTGGGGCCCAGGCCAGCACGGTGGTCAATATGTCAGTCTCTACCAGATGCCATGTCACGTGGCCACCCCAGTAGGTGATTTTGCTGCCCGGTGCTCCAGGTGGTAACCTGGTGGTGGTGTGCATGGCCTCCAGAGAGCCTGACAGAGTGCCCGGGGGGGAGCCCACGCCAGCTGTGGAGGAGCCCTGCTCTGCCTCCGTCCCTCGGCCAGCAGCTGGTTCTCACCTCTTCCACCAGGGACTCTGTAAGCTCGGCTCAGCCGGAGGGACCGACTTTAGCATGAAGCAGTTTGCTGAAGGCTCCACGCTCAAACTGGCCAAGCAGTGTCGAAAGTGAGTCATTTAGCACTGTTGTGGCTCCCGACCTGTCAGCCAGACCTCAAAAGAGGAGGGTGGGGCCTCCTCACTGCCCTGTCCTCCCCCAGGCAGACCCTCCTGCGCTGCTGCGTGAACTGCTTCTGTCTGTGGCGGGGATGCCCCAGCCACTGGCTTTTCCCCCTTGGTCCTGGTGTACCCCTCTTGTCCCCCCACCTTTCTGATGGTCATCTGTGCCCTGCATGCCCCCAGGTGGCTGTGCAATGACCAGATCGATGCGGGCACTCGGCGCTGGGCGGTGGAGGGTCTGGCCTACCTTACCTTCGATGCCGATGTGAAGGAGGAGTTTGTGGAGGATGAGGCTGCGCTGAAGGCTCTGTTCCAGCTCAGCAAGGTAGCTCCATGGGTTCCTGCAGTCGTCCGGGGACACTGTCTAGGGTTAGAGCTTACGGGGCTTTCTTGGCAGGTCTTGGCCAATGGCTTTTGTGACCCCACAGAGAGGTGGGCTGGTAGCCCGAGTGGCCGCTCTGTGTGACCTGGGTGTACTGGCCTGCGCCAGCAGGGTCGGAAAGGACGATCTCTTAGGAGGAGTTGGGGTGGTCAAGTGTGTGAGCTCCCAAAGTCTGGGGCCACCCTTGGGCCTTGGCGGTGCCCAGATTCATCCTGGTGCCCACGTGGTCCAGCTGAGGGTAGAACTGGGAGCCTGGGCAGCGCTTATCCCGGTGCTGCTGTTCCCCCCGGGATGGCCGCTGATGGCCCCTCTGCCCCCGGCAGTCCGAGGAGAGGTCGGTGCTCTTTGCAGTGGCCTCGGCGCTGGTGAACTGCACCAATAGCTACGACTACGAGGAGCCGGACCCAAAGATGGTGGAGCTGGCCAAGTACGCCAAGCAGCACGTGCCCGAGCAGCACCCCAAGGTGAGGGGCCTGCTAGGAGGGGTTTGGGGGCCTCCGTGTCACTGGGGCCAGTTGACCCGAGACATCCACAGCAGATGAGCCTTCTGTTTAAGCGGGTTCCTTCCCTTTGTTTTCACGCTCATCAATTTGTGCCGTGAGGAGGGTTCCCCTTTCCCTGCCTAATCAGCCGAGGCCCCTGCGCTCAGCTGCCTCCTCCCCCAGGACAAACCGAGTTTCGTGCGGGCTCGGGTTAAGAAGCTGCTGGCGGCTGGTGTGGTGTCGGCCATGACGTGCATGGTGAAGACCGAGAGCCCTGTGCTGACCAGTTCCTGCAGGGAGCTGCTCTCCAGGTGAGCCTGCCCCAGCTACACCAGACCTGCTGCAGCCTGTCAGCCTCCAGGCTGCTGATGGAACTACAGCGGGAGCAGGTCCTGGTGCCGTGGGCCCCTCAGAGCAGGGGGCCACCCGCATGGCGCCCTTCTTTTGCTGAGCCCAGGAGTGGAGGGTCTGCCTGCCAGAGCCCGGGCCGGCCCGTCCAGCACAGCCTTCTCCCCACAGGGTCTTCCTGGCTTTGGTGGAGGAGTTCGAGGACCGTGGCACCGTGGTTGCTCAGGGAGGGGGCAAGGTAAGCGGGCTTACAGACTCCTTCCCGATGGCATGTAAAACATCACTGAGTGGCTGCTACACCAGAGATCAGTGTTGGGTGTGGGACGGAGAAGTATTATTAGCGACCAGCAGGAATGTCTTCCTGCTGAGTGAGAGATGCTGGGGGCCGGGGGTGGGGGGCGGTGGGGCTTTTTAGAGCCCCGGACTTTGTGCCTATTAGGGTCCTGAGCTCTCCTCCTTTCCCTTGTGTCATTGACCTCCATGGCTCTGGTGCCGGGCACAATCCACATCTGTCCCTTAATAGTTGTTTCGGGAAGTGTTTGGGTAGCTTACTGGGAGGCCTCAGAGAGATGAGAGGGTGGGAGTGGGAGTATCATTGTCAAGCCTGGGGAGAGAATGGTGGGGAAGGGTGAGGGCAGCACAGTCAGGGCCTCAGAGCCTCGTGGTTTGGGCCTTATGTTCCCGGGCACATCTTGGACACTGATGGGCTTGTCCCTACAGGCTCTGCTCCCGCTGGCCCTGGAAGGCACTGACGTGGGGCAGACGAAGGCAGCCCAGGCTCTTGCCAAGCTCACCATCACCTCCAACCCAGAGATGACCTTTCCCGGTGAGCGGGTGCGTGTCTTTCTGCCCGAGCGCTGGCCTGTCCTCCACCCCCTCACAGGGCCCTGATGGCCTTTGACCCGAGCTGCGGCTCCTCCTTGGGGAAGCGTCAGCTTTGCTGAGCCCTGGGGGTGGGAAGGGCAGGCTTCTTTTTGGGGCTGGACTCCCTCCCATCTGCAGGGCTGGTGGGGTTGGGGGAGCTGGGGCGCATAGCCCTGACAGGTGGGTGCGTATCGCAGATCTACGAGGTGGTCCGGCCCCTCGTCTCTCTCCTGCACCTCAACTGCTCCGGCCTGCAGAACTTTGAGGCACTCATGGCTCTAACAAACCTGGCAGGGATCAGCGAGAGGCTCAGGTAAGGTCCCTTGGGATGTGGGGCCTGGGCAGGGCATCATGGTTTGGACCATCCCCAGGAAAGCGCTTTACAGCGTGGAAAGCACTCCCCAGTCACTCACTTATTTGCTCCTCATGGTGACTCCTCTGCACCTTACCGCGGAGGAGACAGGCTGAGAGGCGTGACTTGTGCAGTGTCCCGTGAGATAGCAAGGGACTGGGCGATGACAGCGCAGACCCTGGAGTCAGGCTGCCTGGGTTCAAATCCTGGGTTCACTGTTTATTAGTGTATAACCTCACAAGTAACTTAATCCCTCTGTGCCTCAGTTTCCCCCTCTGTGAAATAGGGTGGCTAGAGTACCTAGCTCGTGGAGGAGCAGTGAGGAGGACTAAATGAGAAAATACGTGTAAAAGCATTTACTACATAGGTGCCTGGCTCCTGGCAATGTGCCCAAGCAGTACAGATTAGCTGTTACTGCTGATTGTGACCTTGGGCCACTCAGTCTCCTCTTCTGCAAAATAGTAATAATGATAATCACACCTGCACCTTCACTGTAGGGCTGTAGCGAGGATTAAGTAAGGTAGTCCGAGTGCTGGGTCAGGGTGAGGGCTCGAAAGTTAGGTGTTAGCATTGCCATCATCACCACCTGGGTCTCCTAACTCCTACTTTAGAGCATTTCCCAAGGTCCTGTGCTATTTCCTAGGCCCAGTTAGAAGGCTGGAAACCACTGCCTGGTGGTTTCATCCCTGGTGCAGGAGGGTCTTTGGATATTGCCCAAGGAAATCCTTGGCCCCGGGTTTGATTGTGTGGGGAAACGGGTGGGGGTGATGGATGCCAGCGCTCTGGTGATGCCGACCCTCCACCCTTGGCCCCACAGGCAGAAGATCCTGAAGGAAAGGGCTGTGCCCATGATTGAGGGCTACATGTTTGAGGAGCATGAGATGATCCGCCGGGCAGCCACCGAGTGCATGTGTAACTTGGCCATGAGCACGGAGGTGAGGGTTGGTCCAGGAGGCGGTCATGGCAGGCAGGCACGCAGAAGTACCTGTCCCTGGCTGGCCTTTGCCCCAGCTAACCTGGTGCACTCCCCGCTTCCGGCCACAGGTGCAGGATCTCTTTGAAGCCACGGGCAGTGACCGGCTGAAGCTGCTGGTGCTGTACAGTGGAGAGGACGACGAGCTGCTACGGCGGGCGGCTGCTGGGGGCCTGGCCATGCTCACCTCCACGCGGCCCTCGCTCTGCAGCCGCATCCCCCAAGTGGTCAGTGCCCCTTCTTGGTGGGGCAGGGGAGGTGGGCCAGGAGCCCCCAGCCAGGGTGTGTAAGTGAGTGCCCTGCCAGGGTTCCCTGATGCTCGGTGGTCACGCTGCCCTGTTTCCTGCAGACCACACACTGGCTGGAGATCCTGCAGGCCCTGCTTCTGAGCCCCAACCAGGAGCTACAGCACCGGGGCGCTGTGGTGGTGTTGAACATGGTGGAGGCCTCGAGTGAGATTGCCAGCACCCTGATGGAGAGCGAGATGCTGGAGATCCTGTCAGTGCTGGCTAAGGGCAAGGAGAGCCCAGTCATGAGGGCTGCCGCCGCTTGTCTGGGGAAAGCAGTGGAATATGGGCTTATCAGACCCAGCCAGGATGGAAAGTGAGGACCTGCCTCTCACACACGCTACCTATCGCAGCACAGGGAGCGAGGACAGACATGGCCTTGGCTGGTGGGTGCTGGGGTGTCTCCTGCCCAGCTGCCCTTTGATGTCCTCTGTTCTGAGTCAGGGGCCACGTTCACAGCCCTGCTCTGCCAGCACTGCCTCCAGCCTCACGCAGCAGGGAACTTTTCCTGTACTACTTAGACAGCTGGGAACGGGGAAGGTGCGTCCTAACTCAGCCTGTGGATTCCCTGCACTGGGAAGGACCCAGCTGTGAGCCTCACCAGCTGTGAGCCTCACCTGAGCCTGCTGGCAGGTCCACTCCTCATCCTCTAATAAAAAGTGTGTGGAACTCAAATATGTGCCCAGTCAGTGGGCAGGGAGGGCTGGCTGTGGGCCAGAGCGTGGAGCAGGAGCTGGGCATGGCTGAGCGTGTGGGCAGCTTTTCAGCAGCACAGCCACCTCTGTGGAAGGAATCCAATGAATTCCCACCCCAGGGCCCGCTGAATTGCCTTTTAATCCTTGTAGAGGGCCAAAGGGTAAATGTAAGCAAATCAATAAAGTATCCAGTCGCATGGAAACACATGCATTAGGCTTTTCAATACTTCTGCCTTTATTTATTTATGGCTGCTTTGGGGTCTTCCTTGCTGTGTAGGCTTTGTCTAGTTGCAGTGAACGGGGGCTAACGGGGGCTACTTTTCGTTGCGGCGCGCGGGCTTCTCATTGCGGTGGCTTTTTCTTGTGGCGGAGCACAGGCTCCAGGCACGCGGGCTCAGTAGTTGTAACTCAGGGGCTGTAGAGCGCAGGCTCAGTAGTTGTGGCGCACGGGCTTAGTTGCTCCGCCGCATGTGGGATCTTCCTGGACCAGGGCTTGAACCCGTGTCCCCTGCATTGGCAGGTGGATTCTTTAACCACTGTGCCACTATGGAAGCCCACTTCTGCCTTTGTATTGAGAGTTTTCAGTGACCTCCAGTCAGGCAGAGCTCGGGATATGGGAGTGGGAAAGCCCTGAGGGAAGCTCCAGTAGCTGGGCGGGGTTGGAGCTAAGCTTGGACCGATGCGGGCATCCCCACCTGCCTGGGCGGGTGGTCCCTTGAGAGCCTGCTTCGGCTCTCTGCAAAGCGGACTAAGCCCAGCTTGACTCTCATTGGCTTAACGGAGGTAAGTGACAGATCCTGAGCCAATGGAAGGTAAAAACTGCCCAGCACCCGCCTAATTCGGGTGCTGCTTCTAGGGCCTCAGGCCCGCGCGTGTCCATTAAATAGCTGCCGCCATCTCAGACAGAGAGGACTGACAGGCGGCGCCCGTCACTGGGGTCGCTTGTCGCCAACCCCTTATTAGTTCTTTCTGATCGTCCCCCAAGTGTTTCTAATACTGACTCCGCGGCCCCGCGCGTGCCTGCGGAGGACGGGACCATCTGGCCCAACGAGCCCACGCCCACCAAAGGTTTCGCCCACTCCCCGCCGGAGGCCGCAGCGGCCTAGCGTAGGCCTTGGGACCGGTTTGATCGAGCTGGGACTGGACAGGCCGCGGCGGGGATCGCCGGAACCGAGGTGAGCTTGTCCCAAGGCTGTCCTCCCCGCGCGGTGACATCACCCCTCTCTCTGGTGATTGGCCCCGGGGAGGCGGCGGCAGCCAATGGGCGCCTCGCTCAGGGCGCGGCTCTTCAAACCTTTCCTTCTTGCGGCTGCCAGCCAGGTCCTGGGCTGGGTGGTGACTCGTTCCTGGGTGGCCGCCCTGCGCCCCGGCCTTTCCTCCTCCCTCAAGACTGCCCATCGGAAGGAGCTGCCTGAGGCGGTGGAGGGCACAGGGTCAAGATTAAGGTCAGAGGCTTACTAGGGCTGGGATTTGACCCGGAAGGGGTAGGAGCCCAGGCCCGGGTCAAGGAGAGATCCAGGACCTGACTTCACAGGCTTGAAAATGCCAATGAAATTCTGATCAAGCCGAACATGCTGTACGGAAAAAAGTGGCCTTACCGTGCCACTCGACTGTGCGTTTGTCTCCCATTTATGCGTGAGCTCCTTGGAAGTAGACATCGGTCCTTCTCAATGACTTAGCCTAAGGGATCAATAAATGCATGTGGAACGAATAAATGACTAGATAAGGTCCAGTTGAAATTGTGTTTATATAGGTCCCTGAAAATCCAGTGGTCATTTTTATCAATTCTAAGTACTGGACTTAATAAGCTGATACCGTGTGCTTGCCATGGTAGGTGCCAACACTTGAACCCTTTATTTGCATCTGTTCCAAATAATTCTACAAGGTACGTACAAACATCACCTCTCCTACTCCCCAGCTTTGTGAAACTGAAGAAATTGAATTGGATTGAGAGAGTTTAAGTAAATTGGCTGAGGACACAGGCACTGGTAGCTGCAGAGGCAAACATGTGAACCCTGGAACTGGTCCTAACCCGTACAGGGCATTGTCTCTCAAATGCTGTGCCTTCCACTGGTGGGAAGAGCACTGTATGTGGAAATGATGAGCCTTGAGTTCAGCCTTCTGCCCCGCTCGGTCCTAAGCTATGTGATTGTGTAAGGGTTACTTTCTCTGGGAGTCTCCGCTGTCAAATGGGGGCAATTCTAGTTCCCAAGATTACATGGGATAATGTGCCTGGCATTGGGAATTTGGAGGGGGAGGGACTCAGATCCTAGTCCAACGCCTAAGAGAGAAGCCATTTAAATACCTCGTGCCCAATCTGTGGGACAGCGAACTTGCTCGAGTCAAAAGGGAAGGCAGGAAAAGTGCCCCACTCTAGACAGCTCAGAATCTTCCTAAATCTGGCAGGACTTTAGCCAAGGCTCCCGCTCAGCGAATGTTGGTGGAACGCACATCGTCTGCCTCTGTGGTTAGGAGGATGGCATTTCCCCCATTTTACAGGTGAGGCAGCTTCAGTGTACCGCAAGGGCTCATCTGGAAGAATCTCTTCGAGTTCTAGCCTTAACCCTCCGTCCCGCCGGCCGCCGCAGCCAGGTCGCAGCCAGCAGAGGGCGCTGGCGGGCATGGCCGAAGAGCGTCGCGGGGCCTGGTTCGGCTTCGGTTTCTGCGGCTTCGGGCAGGCGCTGGGCTCGGGGCGCGGGCGCCAGGTACACAGCCCCGAGCCTCTGAGGGCGCCAGGCGCGGGCCTCGATGTCTGCCGCGTGAGCGCGAGCTGGAGCTACACCGCCTTCGTGACCCGTGAGCACCTCCTTCCGGCCCCATCCTGACCCCAGCCCCGGGTGCGTGTCCCGCCCCCTCCCCAGCCAGCTCTCCGCCCCCCGCAGGTGAAGGAGGCCGGGTGGAGCTGTCTGGCTTCGCGGTCGGAGCGGCGGGCGGCTGCAGGGACGCGTGGGCGTCGGAGGAGCTCCTGGTGGTGCTGCGCGCGGGGCCGGGACCCGGGGCCGGGACGGAGCTGCAGGCCTGGGCGCCCGGTTCGGCGCTGCGCGGGGAGCCCCTGTGGGCCCAGACCGTGCCGGAGGCCGAGCGGGAAGACGGACCGGTCGGCGATGAGACCCAGGCTGGGCCGCTGCCGCTGCTGCCCTGCGCTCGCGCCTACGTGAGCCCGCGGCCGCCCTTCTACCGGCCTCTGGCCCCGACACTGCGGGCGCGCCGGCTGGAGCTGGGCGCTGAGCACGCGTTGCTGCTGGACGCGGCGGGCCAGGTGTTCTCCTGGGGCGGGGGCAGGTGAGGTGGGCCGGCTGGGCTTTTGCGGCGATGACGGGGTGGGGGTGGGGGGGTGCGGGTAAATGTGGCTCGGAGTGGGAGGTGAGCATACAGGGGGCAGGAGTGAGCAATTGGGGAGGGAAGGGGAGGGAAGGGGAAGGAGACCCCTTGGTGTAGTTGACTAGGGTCTCCCTTGCTCAGGCACGGACAGCTGGGCCACGGGACTCTGGAGGCAGAGCCGGAGCCGAGGCTGCTGCAGGCGCTGCAGGGCCTAACCATGGCTGAGGTGGCCGCAGGTGGCTGGCACTCTCTGTGTGTGAGTGGTGAGTGACCTAGTGCTTTTCCAAAACCAGCTCAAGGTCTCGTAGGCTCCAAACCTTTCTCCTTCTCTCGCAAATTGATGGGTGCCCTAGCCGGGCCTCCTCCCAAGCTCCTCCCACATCAGCCAGCCCAGTCATTCATGACTCCCTAACGCCTCTCAGATTCAGCCCCTCTGCTGCCACCATCACCCACTCGCACCCGGACTGTCACAGTTGTTTCCTGTCTTCTGTTACTGGTCTCACTACCCCTCCCCTCCGTCTGCCTCCAGCCAGGGCTGTCTTTCTAAAATACTCCCCAAGGGAGAATGAAGGGGTGAGGGGCAACCGAGCTAAGGAGAAAAAAAAGGCAGCAGTTGCCCGGGTGGCCGTGATGTGTGGCACACAGTGGACACTTGGATGCCCACCGGGAAGATGATGATGGTGAGTGTGAGCTCTGGTGGTGCCATGGCTGGTGACCCAGGAGCAGAATGAGGAGTTTCACTTTAGATTGTGTTCACCACTCTGGCAGGTGATCCAGGTGTAGCTGATCTCTAGGCTGTTGGGTGCAGCTGGGAGCAAATGATCTTTGCAAGGATCTGCATTTGGGGCTCTGGCCTCCACTTATATCATTACCGACCAGGTCCTGATACGCAGCAAGCTAGACGCTGAGATGCCAGGTTTACAGCCAAGAAACACTTTGTTCACAAGGCAGCCAAGCGAGGAGACGGGAGAATAATAAGTCTCAGATCTGCCTCCCTGAAGGGAGTTGGGGTATTTATGGGATAAGCAGGGTGGTCTTAGGCGTGGGGAAAGGTGATTGGAGGTAGGGAAGAAGGTGAGGTAATCAGTGTTCTGAGTAGGCATATCTGGGTCACATGCGTCTGCATATTCAAAATGGAGGCACTTCGGGAATTCCCTGGCGGTCCAGTGGTTAGGACTCGGCGCTTTCACTTCAGGGGCCCTGGTTCAGTCCCTGGTTGGGGAACTAAGATCCCACAAGCCACGCAGTGTAGCCAAAACAAAAAAGTGGAGGCGCTTAGCATGAACTGAGGGTGGAGTTTTCCAGCCCTCTGACATCAAAAGGCCATCCACTGGACATCTGCACAGGCCCAGTTTTACGGCCTTGGTGTCGCATGGTTGGAGCATGGTTGGAGCACAGATGCTTCAGACCAGACCTCCCAGGTTCAAATCATCACCCTGCCCCTCGTGATCTTGGGCAGAGCACCTAACCTCTCTGTGCCTCAAGTTTTCTCTTGAATAAAATGGGGATATTGTGCTTAAAACAGTGGCACAGAATAAGCACTTGATAAAAATTAGCCACTGCTGTTAGTGAATTTTTAGCATAGGGCTGTTGCTCCAATCAACCAACTCCAGTGTTGTGAGAGCTTCCAGAGGCCTCCGGGGGAGGGGGAGGGTGCAATGGGTAAAGGGGGTTGGCTGGATGGTGACAGATGAAAACTAACCTCTTGGTGATAAGCACACTGTAGTGCATACAGAAGTCAAAATATAATGCTGTACACATGAAACTTATATAATGTTATAAACCAATACCATCTCAGTTAAAACAGTTTTTTAAAAGGCCTTCAGTAGGACCGGTGGCAGGTAGGGCTGACGAAAGGGGCCTGGGCTCAGTGGATGTGAAAAAAAGACCACTGGGGAACTTCCAGGGCCACATTTCCAAACTGCACGCGGGGGGAGTAGGGGGTGCAATTTAACAAAAAAGGAAAAAATGAAAGTGGAGAGGAAGAGCCAGCAAGAGACTTCCTTTAAGAATAGGGTGACCTGAAGGCACTTAAGGGGGAAGGGGCCCTGTTGAGACCAGGAAGCTGCTGGGCCCTGAGGAAAGCACTCTGCCTGGAGTGCTGACTTGGGCAGGGCAGGCAGGAGTTGTCTTTAGGGAACTAGTGGGGTGTAGTGGAGTCTGGATGGATGCCCATGCTTAGGAGGTGGAGGGGGCGAACACAGTCTGTTAATGGGGCCCCTTTATCTCTCTTTCAGAGGCTGGGGATATTTATATCTGGGGCTGGAATGAATCAGGGCAGCTGGCCCTGCCCACCAAGAGCCTGGCAGAGGATGGAAAGACAACCGCAGAAGGTGAGAGTCAATTCTTTTTTTTTGATATATTTTATTGAAGTATAGTTGATTTATGTTGTGTTAATTTCTGCTGTATGGGAAAATGATTCAGTTATACATATATGTATACATATTCTTTTCCATTATGGTTTATCACAGCATATTGCATACAGTTCCCTGTGCTACACAGTAGGACCTTGTTTATCCATTTATATGTAATAGTTGACATCTGCTAATCCCAAACTCCCAATCCATCCCTCCCCCATCCCCCTCCTCCTTGGCAACCACAAGTCTGTTGGCGAGGGTCAATTCTTGATTTCCACACGTTTCTCTCATTCCTGACTCCTGGCCATATTGTTGGCCTGAGAGCTACAGTGCTCAAAAGGGTACGTGACATCCTTGGGACCCCAGGACACAATGAAGGACTCTGAGCCCCTTATGAGAGGGAGCACGGCAAGGCTGATGCCAGTGTCAGCACTACATGCCCCACAAACCTGTCAACTCCAGCACTTCCCAGGGAATGTGGGGTTGGGAGCGATGGCTCTGGAGCTAGAGCAAGTGTGTCAGCTGTTGTAGTGAGTGAGTCAGTATATGAATGAGGTTTAGATCAGCGCTGAGTGTTCAGCATCATTATCATCATCCCTCTTATTACTTCTCTGAAGCCTCAGGACTGAATGAAGATGGTTCTGAAGTGAAGACAGTAGCCGGGGGTGAGGATGGAGCCCCTGCCCCCTTCATAGCTGTCCAGCCCTTCCCGGCTTTACTGGACCTCCCCCTGGGCTCAGATGCAGTCAAGGCCAGCTGTGGATCCCGGCACACAGCGGTGGTGACAAGTGAGTGGGGCTGGGTAGGCTGGTTCAGGATGGAGCGGGAGGCCCTCCACCCCGCTCTCTAGCTGGTGGCTGCAGAAAAGGGTGTGGTCACCTAAACAACTACCATTTTAATTAAACATCTTTGACCTGTACTGAGTAGCTGCCCCACTCAGTACACTCCCACGGGGCTTTAACAGTGGCTCCCCAGCCTGTCAGGCCCCGAAGGTTCTTCCTTCTGGAGGGAGGCTAGTGTTGCCAGCCTTTCATCTGACAGCAGGGCTGTCCTAAACTCAGCAGCTGTCAGTTGCAGGCCAATCAGTCCGCATATAGGGAGGTGAACTTTTTCAGTTTGGATCCTTTATCACCCCAAATGTGACTAGACAGTTGTTAAAGAGAGAGAGGATATGTTTTGCTACGCCAAGTAAGTCTCATGGTGACCAGAACATGCTGGCAGGCCGAGCTGGACAAATGCCTAGTCGAAGAGCAGTGGTGTCAGCCCCTTACTGTCCTTTTGCTGTCCTTTGGTTGCAGGAACGGGGGACCTCTACACCTGGGGCTGGGGTGAGTAAAAGGTTTGCTTTTGTGATGCTTAAACCAAGGGGAGGAAAGACCTGGGAGTAGAGGGCAGGTGACAACAGCCATGCAGAGAAGCGGAAGCAGGGGACTCGGCCTGACCATTGGGACTGAAAAGCTGTCTACTCCCTTCTCTGGAACAGATCTAGGCACACTAAGAGGGGCAGAGACCAGACAAGAGAGAAATAGGACAACATGTCAGTATTTCCCATCTACCTTTCTGAAAAGGTATTTGTCTTAAGGGAATATTTAGCCAGCAGTCATGAAACATCTTTTGGTCTGGCACTGGGTAGAGAAAAAGATAAAATAAAAATCTCTGCTCTGAACATCTGAGCTTAGGAGTGGGGAGCCTGGAGGAGCATCTTTCCTCTTGGGGACCTGTGGAATTGCCTGGTCCTGGAGGCTCTGTGGTGCTGGTCTCCTGAATTCACAGAGCAGACACCAGCAGACTAGTGGCTTAAGCCCAGCACTTCAGTCAATGGGCTGTTTTTCCTTCCTGGAGGGGAAAAGCCACAAGGCCCAGTGGAGAGGATGGCAAAGCAGCTCATTTCACTTTAGGTAAATATGGACAGCTTGGCCACAAAGACACGACCAGCTTGGATCGGCCCTGCCGTGTGAAGTACTTTGTAGATAAGCAACTCCAAGTAAGGACCGTGAGCTGTGGGCCCTGGAACACCTATGTGTATGCTGTGGAAAAAGAGAAGAGCTGACATGTATAGATAAGGGCATAAAATGAATGTAGAGTGAAAAATTATGAAGCTAACACCTGTGAAACTCCCCCCAGGTCAAGGAAAACCATTGCCAGCACCCCAGAGGCCCCACATTTGGCCTTCCCTATCACAGCTCCACCTTAGAGCAGGCAGCATCCTCAACTTTGTCTTCACATTAGAAACACCTGGAGGGAACTCCCTGGCGGTCCAGTGGTTAGGACTCTGCGCTTTCACTGCCTGGGGCATGGGTTCAATCCCCAGTCTGGGAACTAAGATCACACAAGCCGCGTGGCACAGTGTGGCCCAAAAAAAAAAAAGGAAAAGAAAGAAACACCTGGAGATTTGAAACTGGATGCCTAAAGCCAGCATCGCAGACACAATGAAATCAGAACTTAGGGGTGTGGAACCTAGATGTGGATAGATTTTTTAGGCTGCCCCACCCCTGGTGATTTGGAGGTAGTGCTAAGATTGGGAACCACTAGAGGTCATCTTCTTTTGTTATTCATATACCTGTTTTCATTTTGACTCATACCATTCCTTGTATGCATCTTTATACAATATAATTTGTCTGCTTTTGAACTTTAGGTAAATAGAATCATTCTGTGTATGTTCTTTTACGTCTTGTTTTTTCATCAGCACCGTGTGATTCATCTGTGGTGTCGTGCAGTTGATTCATTTTTTATTGTTATATGGTATTCCATTGTATGAATTATACCTCAAGTTATATATTCTCTTACTGATAGTAATTTCTTTTTTCTTATTGAGTTAAAATACACATAACAAAAAATTTACTATCTTAATCATTTTTAAGTGGCATTAAATACGTTCACATTGTTGTGTAGCCATCACCACCATCCATTCCCATCTCTTTTCATCTTGTAAATCTGAAACTCTACAGCTATAAACAATAACTCCCTGTTCTCCCCAGCCCCTGGCAACCATCATTATACCTTGTGTCTGTCCTGTGCTCTTGACTACTCTATGTACCTAATATAAGTGGAATCATACAGTATTTATCTTTTAATAAGATAAATATTGGCTTATTTCACTTAGCATAATGTTCTCAAGGTTCATCTATGTTATAGCATATTGCAGAATTTCCTTCCTTTTTAGGTCTGAATAATATTCCATTGTATGTATATACCACATTTTGTTTATCCATTCATTGGTTGATGGACACTTGGGTTGCTTTCATGTTTTAGCTACTGTGAATACTGCTCCTATGAACATGGGTTTACAAACATCTCTTTGAGACTGTGCTTTTAATTTTTTTGGATATATACCCTAAAGTGGAATTGCTGGGTCATATGGTAATTCTATTTTTAATTTTTTGAGGAGCCTACATACTGTTTTCCACAGTGGCTTTCCCATTTTACAATCTCACCAATAGTGCACAAGTGTTCCAACTTCTCCACATCCTCACCGAATACTGTTTTCTGTTTTTTTGACAGTAACCATCCTGATAGGTGTGAGGTGGTATCTCATTGTAATTTTGATTTGCGTTTCCCTAATAATTAGTGATGTTAAGCATCTTTTCATGTGCTTATTGGCCATTCACATATCTTTTTTGGAGAAATGTCTATTCAAGTCCTTTGCCCATTTTTGAATCTGATTTTGTGTGTGTGTGTGTGTGTTGTTTTAGGAGTTCTCTATATATTCTAGATACTAATCCCTTATCAAATAAGTGATTTGGAAATATTTTCTCCCATTCTGTTGGTTGCCTTTTTATTTTGTTGATACTGTCTCAATGTAAAAAGTTTAATTTTCATGAAGTCCAATTTGTCTATTTTTTCTTTTGTTGCCTATGCCTTTGTTGTCATATCTGAGAAATCATCACCAAATCCATTATTATGAAGCTTCTGTCCTATGTTTTTCCAAGAATTTTATTGTTTTAGGTTTTATATTTTGGCCCTTGATCCATTTTGAGTTACTTTTGTATATAGTGTTAGGTAAGAGTCCAACTTCATTCTTTTGCATGTGGTTATCCAGTTTTCCCAGCACCATTTGTTGAAAAGGCTGTCCTTTCCTCATTGAATGGCCTTGGCACCCTTCTCAAAAATCATTTGATTGTATATTCGAGGGTTTATTTCTGGGCTCTCTATTCTATTTCATTGATCTATATGTCTGTCTCTTTTTATGTCAATACTGTTGTGATTACTATAGCTTTGTATTAGGTTTTGAAACCAAGAAGTGTGATTCCTCCAGTTTTAGTCTTTTTCAAAATTGTTTTGTCTGTTGGGGTCCCTTGAGATCCCATATGAGTTTTAGTGTTTTTCTATTTCTGTATAAAAGTCCTTGATGTTTTAAGAATTGCACTGAATCTATAGATTGCTTTGGGTACTACTAACATTTTAACAATTTTTTTTTAATTTATTTTTTTTGGCCACGTCGGCTGAGGCACATGGGGTCTTCATTGAGGCGTGCGGGATCCTCTGTTGTGGCGCGGGCTCCTCATTGTGGCACTCGGGCTTCTCTCTAGTTGCAGTGTGCGGGTTTTCTCTGTCTAGTTCTGGCATGCAGGCTCCAGAGCGCGTGGGCTCTGTAGTTTGCGGCACGTGGGCTGTCTTGTTGAGGCGCGTGAGCTCCGTGGTTGTGGTACACGGGTTTAGTTTCCCCGCGGCATGTGAGATCTTTGTTCCCCAACCAGGGATCGAACCTCTGTCCCCTGCATTAAAAGGCAGGTTCTTTACCACTGGACCACCAGGGAAGTCCACTTTTAACAACATTAAGTCTTCCAGTCCATGATCGTGGGATGTGTTTCCATTTATTTATGTCTATAATTTCTTTCAGGAGTGTTTTGTAGTTTTTATTGTACATGTCTTTTACCTCCTTGGTTAATTCCTAAGTATTTTATTCTTTTTGATGCTACTATATATGGAATCATTTTTTAAAATTAATTATTTTTGGCTGCGTTGGGTCCTTGCTGCTGCACGCAGGCTTTCTCTAGTTTCAATGAGCCAGGGCTACTCTTTGTTGTGGTGTGCAGGCTTCTCATTGCAGTGGCTTCTCTTGTTGCGGAGCTCTAGGCACGCGGGCTTCAGTAGTTGTGGCTCGCAGGCTCTAGAGCGCAGGCTCAGTAGTTGTGGTGCACGGGCTTAGTTGCTCCGCAGCATGTGGGATCTTCCCAGCCCAGGGCTCGAACCCAGGTCCCCTGCAGTGGCAGGTGGATTCTTAACCACTGTGCCACCAGGGAAGCCCTGGAATCATTTTTGTAATTTCCTTTTTGGATTGTTCATTGTGTATAGAAATACAACTGATTTTTGTGTGTTGACTTTGTATCTTGCTACTTTGCTGAAGTCATTTATTAGTTCTAACAGTCATTTATTAGTTCTAACAGCTTCTAACTTTGCTGAAGTCATTTATTAGTTCTAACAGTCTTTAGGATTTTCTACATATAAGATCATTCATCTGCAGAGATACTTTTACTTCTTCCTTTCTAATTTGGATGCCTTTTATTTCTTTTATAACCTAATGGCTCTGACTAGAACTTCCATTACTATGTTGAATAAAAGTGGTGAAAGTGGGCATCCTTGCCTTGTTCCTGATCTTAGAGGAAAAGCCATTGAGTATTATGTTTGCTGTGGGATTTTCATATATGGATTTTATTGTGTGGAAGTAGTTCCCCTCTTTTCCTATTTTACTGAGTGTTTTTAATCACGAAAGGGTGCAGAATCTTGCTTTTTCTACATCAGTTGAGATGATCATGTGTTTTTTTTCCTTCATTTTGTTGATGTAGCTTGTTACATTGATCATCCTTGTATTCCAGGAATAAATCTCACTTGGTCATGATGTATAATCCTTTTCAAGTGTTGCTGAATTCTGTTTGCTAGTATTTTGCTGAAGATTTTTTTCATCTATGTTCAAAAGGGATATTGGTCTATCGTTTTCCTGTAGTGTCTTCTGGCTTTGGTATCAAAGTTATGCTGGCCTCACAGAATGAGTTAGGAAGTGTTTCTTCCTCTGAAATATTTTGGAAAAATTTGAGAAGGATTGGTGTTAGTTCTTTAAATATTTGGTAGAATTCACAGTGAAGCCATTAGGTCCAAGGCTTTTCTTTCTTGGGAAATTTTTTTTTTTAATTATTTGTTTATTTTTGGCTGTGTTGGGTCTTCATTGCTGCATGCAGGCTTTGTCTAGTTGCGGTCAGCAGGGCCTACTCTTTGTTGCGGTGCACGGGCTTCTCATTGTGGTAGTTTCATCTTGTTGCGGATCACGGGCTCTAGGCACATGGGCTCAGTAGTTGTGGCTTGCGGGCTCTACAATGCCCGCTCAGCAGTTGTGGCGCACGGGCTTAGTTGCTCCGCGGCCTGTGGGATCTTCCCGGACCAGGCCTCAAACCCATGTCCCCTGCATTGGCAGGCGGATTCTTAACCACTGTGCCACCAGGGAAGCCCTTTCCTGGGAAATTGTTGAGTAGTGATTCAATCTCCTTACTAGTTATAGGTCTATTCAGATTGTTTATTTCTTTGTGATTTAGTCTTGATAGGTTTTGTGTTTCTAGGAACATGTCCGTTTCACCCAGGTAATCTGATTTGTTGGTGTACAATTAATTGCTCATAGTACTCTTTTAAAAAAAATTTTTTTTATTTATTTGGCTGCACCAGGTCTTAGTTGCAGCATGCGGGATCTAGTTTGCTGACCAGGGATTGAACCCAGGCCCCCTGCCCTGGGAGCAAGGAGTCCTAACTGCTGTACTACCAGGGAAGTCCCCATAGTACTCTTTTAAAACCTTTTTTTCTTTCTGTAGAATTAGTAGCAATGTCCCTGCTTTCATTTTTTTAAACATATAAATTTGTTTATTTTTATTTTTGGCTGCGTTGGGTCTTCCGTTGCCACACAGGGGCTTTCTCTATTTGAGGCGAGGGGGCTACTCTTTGTTGTGGTGGTGGGCTTCTCATTGCAGTGGCTTCTCTTGTTGGGGAGTAAAGGCTCTAGGTGTGCAGGCTTAGTTGCTCCATGGCATGTAGGATCTTCCTGGACCAGGGATCGAACCTGGGTCCCCTGCACTGGCAGACAGATTCTTAACCACTGCGGCACCAGGGAAGTCCCCTTGCTTTCATTTCTGATTTTAATGACTTGTGTCTTTTTTCCTTAGTCCATCTAGCTAAAATTTCATTGATCTTTTTAAAGAACCAACTTTTGGTTTCACTGATTTTCTCTATTGTTTTTCTATACTGAATTTTGTATCTTTGCTGTAATCTTTATTTCCTTCCTTCTGCTAGCTTTTGGTTTAGTTTGTTCTTTTTCTAGTTTTTAAGTTGAAAGTTAGATGGCTGACAAGATCTTTCTTGTTTTTTTAACGTGAACATTTACAGCTATAATTTCCCCTTAGCACTGCTTTTGCTGCATCCCATAAGTTTTGGTATGCTTTGTTTTTTTCATTCATTCTAAGTATTTTCTAATTTCCCCTGTGATTTCCTCTTTGGTCCACTGGTTATTTTTAATTAATATTAAATATTAATATTTACATAAAATATAAATATTAATATAAATATTAAGCCCTGGCGAGCGGGGGCTACTCTTCATTGTGGTGTGTGGGCTGCAGTGGCTTCTCTTTGTTGCAGAGCACAGGCTCTAGGCACGTGGGCTTCAGCAGTTGTGGCACACGGGCTCAGTAGTTGTGTATGGGCTGTAGAGCTCAGGCTCAGTAGTTGTGGCGCACGGGCTTAGCTGCTCTGCGGCATGTGGGATCTTCCCGGACCAGGGCTTGAACCCATGTCCCCTGCATTGGCAGGTGGATTCTTCACCACTGCATCATCAGGGAAGTCCCCAGGACCATTATTTTCAAGTCTTTGTCTAATATAGCTGCCATTAAGTCTTTTTCAGGGACAAGATTCTGGTGATTTATTTTCTTTTGAATAGGCCATACTCTCATGTTTCTTTGCATGTCTTGTGACTTTTTTGTTGAATACTGGACATTTGAATCTGGTAATATGGTAACTCTGGGAATCAGATTCTCCCCCTTCCCCAGGGTTTGCCATTGTTTTGTTTTTCTGAATTGTCGTAGGCTGTCTTTGTACCAAGGATCAGCCTGAGGTGTAAACGTAATATCGTCTTTTCTGAGCCTTTCCTTAGGTATTGTGGTTACTTTCTAATTTTCCCCATATATACAGATACTTTTGAATGTCCTAGTCTTTAACATCTGACTCCCAAAAGGGAAAAAGTGAAAAATGAAGGGGGAACATAAAGGCACTGATCTGTTAAATTTCCTGGAAGTCACCTGGGTGGGTTGCTAGTACCAGAGGGAGGAAAACAGTTCTCACAGAATGGTGGTTGTGGGTTACTGGCTATCTGGCGGCTCCCTGGAGGACCAGTGCAAGAGCTCACCTTTGTTTTGCCAGACTTAGTGTTCCCAGGGCTGGGCAACTTTTGCTGAAAGTATTTAAAGGCACAAGTATTGCCTGCAATAACCTGGGCAAGGGAAAGATCTGGGAAGAAAGAGCTTGGGAAAGGAGATGATAGGGAGAAAGGCCTTTTAAAAGGTCCCACAGTATACTGGGGAATCAAAGCATAACGCATGCCCAGGGCTGGATATTTGCTCAGAAATGCCTGAGAAAACAATAAGCTTTCATGTCTAGCATTCAGGCTCTACACAAGCAGGACTGAAAGCTAAGGCAGAGTTGTAAACAGCCTGGCTAAGCATTAAAGGCTTGCTCCAACACAAAGCCAATCATCTGTAAAGAGTGTTATTTTTTTTTCTCACTTTTCTTTTAATAAGTGAGTTTTGCAAGGTTGCAGGATACAAGAGCAATATACAAAAATCAACTGCTATATGTAGCCAAGCAACAACCAGAAATTCTAATTTAAAAATACCATTTACAATAGCATCAAGAAACCTGAAATACTTAGGGATAAATCTGACAAAGATGTGAAAGATCTGTAAACATGACCTACAAAATACTGAGAGAAATTAAAGGAAACCGAAATAAATGGAGAGATATGCCTTGTTCAGGGGTTGTCAGTTCTCCCTCAGTTGGTCTACAGATTCAATGCAATGCCAATCAAAATCCTACCAGATTTTGGGTAGAAATTGACAAGCTTTTTTCCTAAAACTCATACAGAAATGCACAGTAACCAGAACAGACAAAATAACGTTTAAAAGCACCAAGCTGGAAAGCTAACATTACCTGATTTCAAGAATCGTATAAATCCTCAGTAATTAAGACAGGGTGGTACTGTCATTAGGACAAATAGATCAGCGGAACAGAAATGTACAGTGGAGAAGGTTTAGCTTTTCAGCTAATGGTGCTGGACAACTGGCTACCTGTATGCAAAAAGAATGAACTTAAAGCCATACCTGGAGCCATACAGATAGATGACACACACAGAGCCAAAATGAATCAGACGTAAATGTAAAACTGAAAACTTTAAACTTCTAGGAGAAAACCTTTATCATCTGGGGTTAGGTAAAGATTTCTTAGAGCAACAGCAGTACAATCCAAAGAACAAATGGATTTCATCAAAATTAAACCTCTGCTCTTCAGTGACACTGTTAAAAGAATTAAAGCAGCCTGAAATTAATATATGTCAATTATACTTCAAGAAAACAAAAAGAAGCCACAGATGGGGATGAGATCTTTGCAAAACATACACCTGATAAAAGAACTTGTATGCAGGATATATAGAGAGCTCTCAAAACTCAACAATAAGAACATAGCTCTGGAATTCCCTGGCAGTCCAGTGGTTAGGACTCTGCACTTCCACTGCTGAGGGCCTGGGTTCGATCCCTGGTTGAGGATCTAAGATCTCATAAGCCATGTGGGCACAGCCAAAAAAATAAAAAATACAATTCAATTTTTAAAATGGCCAAAAATAGTAAACAGGTACTTCATCAAAGAAGATAAAAATGATGGCAAAAAAGTACACAAAAAGATGTTAAACATCATTAGTCATTAGGGAAGTGAAAATTCCAACCACAATGAGATACCATTTCACAGCCACTAAAATGGCTAAAATTATAAAGACTGACCATACAAAGTGTTTGAAAAGATTGAAGAAATTGGAACCTTCAGGGACTTCCCTGGTGGCACAGTGGTTAAGAATCCACCTGCCAATGCAGGGGACACGGGTTCGATCCCTGGTCTGGGAAGATCCCACATGCCACGAAGCAACTAAGCCTGTGAGCCACAGCTACTGAGCCTGCACTCTAGAGCCCACGAGCCACAACTACTGAGCCCACGTGCTGCAACTACTGAAGCCCGCACACCTACAGCCCACGCTCCACAGCAAGAGAAGCCACCACAATGAGAAGCCCATGCACTGCAATGAAGAGTAGTCCCCACTCACAACTAGAGAAAGCCTGTGTGCAGCAACAAAGACCCAACACAGCCAAAAATAAATGATAAAAAAAAAAAAAAGAAATTAGAACCCTTATACATTACTGATGAGAATGTAAAATAGTCCAACTGCTTTGGAAAACCGTTTGGCAGTTTTTTAAAAAGTTAAACATACACCTACCATATGTATGATGCAGGCATTCCACTCCTAGGTATTTAGCCAAAAGAAAATATATCTCCATACAAAGACTTGTACATAGCAATGAAACCAGAAGTTTCCTAATAGTACCTCAGCCTCTTTTTTTTTTTTCATTTTAACATCTTTATTGGAGTATAATTGCTTTACAATGGTATGTTAGTTTCAGCTTCACAACAAAATGAATCAGTTATATATACACATATGTTCCCATATCTCTTCCTGCTTGTGTCTCCCTCCCTCCCACCCTCCCTATCGCACCCCTCCAGGCGGTCACAAAGCACCGAGCTGATCTCCCTGTGCTATGCGGCTGCTTCCCACTAGCTATCTACCTTACGTTTGGTAGTGTATATATGTCCATGCCTCTCTCTCTGTAACAGTTTACCCTTCCCCCTCCCCATATCCTCAAGTCCATTCTCTAGTAAGTCTGTGTCTTTATTCCTGTTTCACCCCTAGGTTTTTCATGACATTTTTTTTTCTTAAATTCCATATATATGTGTTAGCATACAGTGTGTCTCTCTCTTTCTGACTTACTTCACTCTGTATGACAGACTCTAGGTCTATCCACCTCATTACAAATAGCTCAATTTCGTTTCTTTTTATGGCTGAGTAATATTCCATTGTATATATGTGCCACATCTTCTTTATCCATTCATCCGATGATGGGCACTTAGGTTGTTTCCATCTCCGGGCTATTGTAAGTAGAGCTGCAATGAACATTTTGGTACATGACTCTTTTTGAATTATGGTTTTCTCAGGGTATATGCCCAGTAGTGTGATTGCTGGGTCATATGGTAGATTTATTTGTAGTTTTTTAAGGAACCTCCATACTGTTCTCCACAGTGGCTGTATCAATTTACATTCCCACCAACAGTGTAAGAGGGTTCCCTTTTCTCCACACCCTCTCCAGCATTTATTGTTTCTAAATTTTTTGATGATGGCTATTCTGACTGGTGTGAGATGATATCTCACTGTAGTTTTGATTTGCATTTCTCTAATGATTAGTGATGTTGAGTATTCTTTCATGTGTTTGTTGGCAGTCTGTATATCTTCTTTGGAGAAATGTCTATTTAGGTCCTCTGGCCATTTTTGGATTGGGTTGTCTGTTTTTTTGTTATTAAGCTGCATGAGCTGCTTATAGATTTTGGAGATTAATCCTTTGTCAGTTGCTTCATTTGCAAATATTTTCTCCCATTCTGAGGGCTGTCTTTTGGTCTTGTTTATGGTTTCCTTTGCTGTGCAAAAGCTTTTAAGTTTCATTAGGTCCCATTTGTTTATTTTTGTTTTTATTTCCATTTCTCTAGGAGGTGGGTCAAAAAGGACCTTGCTGTGATTTATGTCATATAGAGTGTCCTGCCTATGTTTTCCTCTAAGAGTTTGATAGTTTCTGGCCGTACATTTAGGTCTTTAATCCATTTTGAGCTTATTTTTGTGTATGGTGTTAGGGAGTGATCTAATCTCATACTTTTACATGTAGCTGTCCAGTTTTCCCAGCACCACTTATTGAAGAGGCTTTCCTTTCTCCACTGTACACTCCTGCCTCCTTTATCAAAGATTAGTTGACCATAGGTGCGTGGGTTTATCTCTGGGCTTTCTATCCTGTCCCATTGATCTATATTTCTGTTTCTGTGCCAGTACCATACTGTCTTGATTACTGTAGCTTTGTAGTATAATCTGAAGTCAGGGACCCTGATCCCTCCAGCTCCGTTTTTCGTTCTCAAGACTGCTTTGGCTATTCGGGGTCTTTTGTGTTTCCATACAAATTGTGAAATTTTTTTGTTCTAGTTCTGTGAAAAATGCCAGTGGTAGTTTGATAGGGATTGCATTGCATCTGTAGATTGCTTTGGGTAGTAGAGTCATTTTCACAATGTTGATTCTCCCAATCCAAGAACATGGTATATCTCTCCATCTATTTGTATCATCTTTAATTTCTCTCATCACTGTCTTATAATTTTCTGCATACAGGTCTTTTGTCTCCTTAGGTAGGTTTATTCCTAGATATTTTATTCTTTTTGTTGCAATGGTAAATGGGAGTGTTTTCTTGATTTCACTTTCAGATTTTTCATCCTTAGTGTATAGGAATGCCAGAGATTTCTGTGCATTAATTTTGTATGCTGCTACTTTACCAAATTCATTGATTAGCTCTAGTAGTTTTCTGGTAGCATCTTTAGGATTCTCTATGTATAGTATCATGACATCTGCAAACAGTGACGGTTTTACTTCTTCTTTTCCAATTTGGATTCCTTTTATTTCCTTTTCTTCTTTGATTGCTGTGGCTAAAACTTCCAAAACTATGTTGAATAAGAGTGGTGAAAGTGGGCAACCTTGTCTTGTTCCTGATCTTAGTGGAAATGCTTTCAGTTTTTCACCATTGAGGACGATGTTGGCTGTGGGTTTGTCATATATGGCCTTTATTATGTTGAGGAAAGTTCCCTTTATGCCTACTTTCTGCAGGGTTTTTATCATAAATGGGTGTTGAATTTTGTCAAAAACTTTCTCTGCATCTATTGAGATAATCATATGGTTTTTCTCCTTCAATTTGTTAATATGGTGTATCACGTTGATTGATTTGCGTATATTGAAGAATCCTTGCATTCCTGGAATAAACCCCACTTGATCATGGTGTATGATCCGTTTAACGTGCTGTTGGATTCTGTTTGCTAGTATTTTGTTGAGGATTTTTGCATCTATGTTCATCAGTGATATTGGCCTGTAGTTTTCTTTCTTTGTGACATCCTTGTCTGGTTTTGGTATCAGGGTGATGGTGGTCTCGTAGAATGAGTTGGGGAGTGTTCCTCCCTCTGCTATATTTTGGAAGAGTTTGAGAAGGATAGGTGATAGCTCTTCTCTGAATGTTTCATAGAATTCGCCTGTGAAGCCATCTGGTCCTGGGCTTTTGCTTGTTGGAAGATTTTTAATCACAGTTTCAATTTCAGTGCTTGTGATTGGTCTGTTCATATTTTCTATTTCTTCCTGATTCAGTCTTGGCAGGTTGTGCCTTTCTAAGAATTTGTCCATTTCTTCCAGGTTGTCCATTTTATTGGCATAGAGTTACTTGTAGTAATCTCTCATGATCTTTTGTATTTCTGCAGTGTCAGTTGTTACTTCTCCTTTTTCATTTCTAATTCTATTGATTTCACTCTTCTCCCTTTTTTTCTTGATGAGTCTGGCTAATGGTTTATCAATTTTGTTTATCCTTTCAAAGAAACAGCTTTTAGTTTTATTGATCTTTGCTATCGTTTCCTTCATTTCTTTTTCATTTATTTCTGATCTGATTTTTATGATTTCTTTCCTTCTGCTAACTTTGGGGTTTTTTTGTTCTTCTTTCTCTAATTGCTTTAGGTGCAAGGTTAGGTTGTTTATTCAAGATGTTTCCTGTTTCTTAACGTAGGATTGTATTGCTATAAACTTCCCTCTTAGAACTGCTTTTGCTGCATCCCATAGATTTTGAGTCGTCGTGTCTCCATTGTCATTTGTTTCTAGGTATTTTTTGATTTCCTCTTTGATTTCTTCAGTGATCACTTCGTTATTAAGTATTGTATTGTTTAGCCTCCATGTGTTTGTATTTTTTACAGATCTTTTCCTGTAATTGATATCTAGTCTCATAGCGTTGTGGTCAGAAAAGATACTTGATACAATTTCAATTTTCTTAAATTTACCAAGGCTTGATTTGTGACCCAAGATATGGTCTATCCTGGAGAATGTTCCATGAGCACTTGAGAAAAATGTGTATTCTGTTGTTTTTGGATGGAATGTCCTATAAATATCAATTAAGTCCATCTTGTTTAATGTATCATTTAAAGCTTGTGTTTCCTTATTTATTTTCATTTTGGATGATCAGTTCATTGGTGAAAGTGGGGTATTAAAGTCCCCTACTATGAATGTGTTACTGTCGATTTCCCCTTTTATGGCTGTATTTGCCTTATGTATTGAGGTGCTCCTATGTTGGGTGCATAAATATTTACAATTGTTATATCTTCTTCTTGGATCGATCCCTTGATCATTATGTAGTGTCCTTCTTTGTCTCTTCTAATAGTCTTTATTTTAAAGTCTATTTTGTCTGATATGAGAATTGCTACTCCAGCTTTCTTTTGGTTTCCATTTGCATGAAATACCTTTTTCCATCCCCTTACTTTCAGTCTGTATGTGTCTCTAGGTCCGAAGTGGGTCTCTTGTAGACAGCAAATATATGGGTCTTGTTTTTGTATCCATTCAGCCAATCTGTGTCTTTTGGTGGGAGCATTTAGTCCATTTACATTTAAGGTAATTATCGATTTCCCATTCCCATTTTCTTAATTGTTTTGTGTTCATTATTGTAGGTCTTTTCCTTCTCTTTTGTTTCTTGCCTAGAGAAGTTCCTTTAGCAGTTTTTGTAGAGCTGGTTTGGTGGTGCTGAACTCTCTCAGCTTTTGCTTGTCTGTAAAGGTTTTAATTTCTCCGTCAAATCTGAATGAGATCCTTGCTGGGTAGAGTAATCTTGGTTGCAGGTTTTTCTCCTTCATCACTTTCAATATGTGCTGCCACTCCCTTCTGGCTTGCAGAGTTTCTGCTAAAAGATCAGCTGTTAACCTTATGGGGATTCCCTTGTGTGTTATTTGTTGTTTTTCCCTTGCTGCTTTTAATATGCTTTCTTTGTATTTAATTTTTGACAGTTTGATTAATATGTGTCTTGGCATATTTCTCCTTGGATTTATCCTGTATGGCACTCTCTGTGCTTCCTGGACTTGATTAACTATTTCCTTTCCCATATTAGGGAAGTTTTCAACTATAATCTCTTCAAATATTTTCTCAGTCCCTTTCTTTTTCTCTTCTTCTTCTGGAACCCCTATAATTCGAATGTTGGTGCGTTTAATGTTGTCCCAGAGGTCTCTGAGACTGTCCTCAGTTCTTTTCATTCTTTTTTCTTTATTCTGCTCTGCATTAGTTATTTCCACTATTTTATCTTCCAGATTACTTATCCGTTCTTCTGCCTCAGTTATTCTGCTATTGATCCCATCTAGAGTATTTTTCATTTCATTTATTGTGGTGTTCATCATTGTTTGTTTCATCTTTAGTTCTTCTAGGTCCTTGTTAAATGTTTCTTGCATTTTGTCTATTCTATTTCCAAGATTTTGGATCATCTTTACTATCATTATTCTGAATTCTTTTTCAGGTAGACTGCCTATTTTCTCTTCATTTGTTAGGTCTGATGGGTTTTTATCTTGCTCCTTCATCTGCTGTGTGTTTTTCTGTCTTTTCATTTTGCTTATCTTACTGTGTTTGGGGTCTCCTTTTTGCAGGCTGAAGGTTCGTAGTTCCTGTTGTTTTTAGTGTCTGTCCCCAGTGGCTAAGGTTGGTTCAGTGGGTTGTGTAGGCTTCCTGGTGGAGGGGAATAGTGCCTGTGTTCTGGTGGATGAGGCTGGATCTTGTCTTTCTGGTGGGCAGGTCCACGTCTGGTGGTGTGTTTTGGGGTGTCTGTAGACTTATGATTTTGGGCAGGCTCTCTGCTAATGGGTGGGGTTGTGTTCCTGTCTTTCTAGTTGTTTGGCATAGGATGTCCAGCACTGTAGCTTGCTGGTTGTTGAGTGAAGCTGGGTCCTGGCCTTGAGATGGAGATCTCTGGGAGATTTTCACCGTTTGCTATTATGTGCAGCTGGGAGGCCTCTTGTGGACCAGTGTCCTGAAGTTGGCTCTCCCACCTCAGAGGCACGGCACTAACTCCTGGCTGCAGCACCAAGAGCCTTTCATCCACAGGGCTCCTTAATTTGGGATGATTTGTTGTCTATTCAGGTATTCCACAGATGCAGGGTACATCAAGTTGATTGCTGTTTCTGAGGCTGCTTTCCCTTTCTCTTCTTTGTTCTCACAGCTCCCAGGGGCTCAGCTTTGGATTTGGCCTCGCCTGTGCATGTAGGTCGCCGGAGGGTGTCTGTTCTTTGCTCAGACAGGGCGGGGTTAAAGGAGCCGCTGATTCGGAGGCTCTGGCTCACTCAGGCCAGGGGGTAGGGAGGGTCACGGAGTGCAGGGCGAGCCTGCGGCGGCAGAGGCCGGCATGATGTTGTGCCAGCCTGAGGCGCGCCGTGCATTCTCCCGGGGTAGTTGTCCCTGGATCCCGAGACCCTGGCAGTGGCGGGCTGCACAGGCTTCCCGGAATGGGGGTGTGGATAGTGACCTGTGTTCACACACAGGCTTCTTGGTGGCGGCAGCAGCGGCCTTAGCGTTTCATGTCTGTCTCTGGGGTCCGCACTTTTAGCCGCGGCTCGCGCCCATCTCTGGAGCTCCTTTAAGCAGCATTCTTAATCCCCTCTCCTCGCGCACCAGGAAATAAAGAGGGAAGAAAACGTCTCTTGCCTCTTCGGCAGGTCCAGACTTTTCCCCCTGCAGGCTGTGTTCACGCCGCCAACCCCAGTCCTCTCCCGGCGCTCTGACTGAAGCCCGAGCCTCAGCTCCCAGCCCCGCCCGCCCCGGCGGGTGAGCAGACAAGCCTCTCGGCTGGTGAGTGCCGGTCGGCACCGCTCCTCTGTGTGGGAATCTGTCCGCTTTGCCCTCCGCAGCCCTGTTGCTGTGCTCTCCTCCGCGGTACCGAAGCTTTCCCCCTCCGCCACCCGCAGTCGCCGCCCGTGAAGGGGCTTCCTAGTGTGTGGACACTTTTCCTCCTTCACAGCTCCCTCCCGCTGGTGCAGGACCTGTCCCTATCCTTTTGTCTCTGTTTATTTTTTTCTTTTGCCCTACCCAGGTACGTGGGGGGTTTCTTGCCTTTTGGGAGGTCTGAGGTCTTCTGCCAGCATTCAGTAGGTGTTCTGTAGTTGTTGTTCCACGTGTAGATGTATTTCTGGTGTATCTGTGGGGAGGAAGGTAATCTCTGCGTCTTACTCTTCCGCCATCTTCCCGGAAGTCCGTGAATTCCCTCAGCCTCTTTATACATCAGGATTTAGGCTTTTTATTCCTCTCAAAAAACCTTTTTTCTCAGAATAAGAAATGTTCTTAATTTAGAAACACTCAAAAGAATGTGAAAATCATACTCCTGACTAAAAATTTCTTGCATGTTCTTTTAGTCTTTTCTGTTTTCCACAGACAAAAACCAACCAAAAAGTGACATGGGGAACAACGAAAACACACACCACAGTATATATCTTTGAAATATAAGTATACACATTTTAATTTATTTTTAAGAATATTTATATTTTAAAATCAGGACGTTTATACGTATGCCTAAACAGCATGGCTGACACAGACCAAATCCACACTGGTAAGCTTCCAAGAACCATTTACTGTGCTGACAGTAGTGCTGGTGCAGGCAGACGGAGAATAAATAATAGTGCTTTGGGGAGCACAGTAGTGATTGATACATAGGGTAGGTAAAGACGGAGCCTCATCGTGGACGCTACAGCATGCAGCTCCCAGTACTGATATGTGCAAAGTTCCAGATCTCCATGACAGAAATGGCCCAACCCATCCAAACAGCCTCCCAACTTGGCTGGCAAGTGCAGAGGGTGGAGGAACTCAGGCACAGGGATGGGGAACTGGACCCAGAGAAAAACTGAAGAAGCAAGAGTTCAGACAAGTACGTGTGTTCACACACATACCCCCACAGCACTGGCCTATATAACAAAACTGTACACAATTTAACAAAGGTGCTCCCAGCCTCCCTGTCACCTCTTTGGCAGTGAGTCAGGCCATCCCAACTTCTGACACACAGACATCTTCATCAGGAGGAAGGCTGTCCTGTGTGGTGGGGACAGGCCTTTAGGTGAGAGCAAGGCTACTGAAGCTATAGCATTAACTGAATATCCCTAAACAAAAAAAGGTGTTAATTACTAATTATAAGTGTACAAGCCCAAAACTGCTTCATGTCCCATACCCCAAGCTTGGGCATAGTCAATCATTTAACTACACAATGGTGAAGTAAAACAAGCCCTTGATCATGCTTTAGCAAGTACAATTACGGGGTAGGGAAAGAAATTAGGTTCCATATGCTAAAATTTACACTTACTGCTATGAACTATGTTTTAATGTATTTCTTGAGTCAAAATAAAACCAAGTGTTTAAGGACGTACTAAGCTTATGATGGACTCTCATCTGTAACTCATTCACTTCTGTAAGTTAGGCCCATGGTAATGGAACCTGTCCAGGCTTTCAAGCACATCTAAACTGAAGAAACATTAAAGCCACCCCTGTATAATTAGGCACAGGGCATAGGAAACCTCAGCTGGATGACTGATCAGGGCTTCTCAGGACTGGATGTTGGTTGAATTGAGGATTCGAGAAGTAGCATCAGATTTGGAAGCCTTTGAAAGTTCTCGCTGTTGAAAAATAAATAACATCAGTGGCATTACTGTCCCCTCTCATGCATGCCCTGCCCTTGTAAGCACAGGTGAGTGTCAGCATACAGCCCAGCACAGGCTGTGTTAGGAACAAAAGGGGAGGGACTCTGAACACCTTAGTCACAGATTAAGCATGTGCACATATGCCCCTTGATTCCTTTCCTCAGCCAGTCCATTCTATTAAAACCTCACAGAAGAGAAATCCCTTATACTTCACAAAGTACTCTCTGAGTTGTCAAGCTAGGTAGGCAACAAGCTTTGGTCTTTTGAACCCTTTAGGAAACAATGGGCCAGAACATGTATCTACCAATCCCTGGGGCTGAGGGCCTTGTAACCTGCTGGTGATTTGATCTCATGCTGGAGCACATGGTATAGAAGCAGAAGACAGAGCAGGAATGACCACTGAGAAAGGACAGATGTTAGTAGAGGTTAGTCTACTGGCTTCAGTGCTGCCTGGTGGAGTCTACCAGCCATAGCAACCAAAACCAGAAGAATCTCCCTCGGCCTAGCCAGAGAGAAACAGATATTTGTAAGCAGCAAGTGGGTGAAGTGGGCTTGGCTGAGCAAACAAAAGAGAAAGCTGGACTCTGTCCAGCAATCAGCTAGCCAGAGTGACAAATACCCACCTTCTTTCTATAGGTAGAACCACCTCTGTCAAGTAACTTGACAAAAGTAAAAGAATATAAAGCTAGCTTCAGTGCTCAAAATGAACAATAGCCTTGGGCAGCCGTCACATTCTCCATCACTGCAGCAAGAGAGTCGATGCCCTAGGCTTTAACTCAGTATCCCCCACAAAGGTGAGGGGCAGGCTTACCTCTCAACAGCTAGATACTGAGGGAAGACAGAACACATTGTTAAGGAAAGCGCACTGCAGTTAAGTGTTGGTAAATGTGGAGTACGTTACTAGGAGCTGAAGAGCATTGTGGGAAAAAATTACTTTCTTCCAGTGCCTCATATATGCTTTAGCAGCTCAATGTGGTAGAAAATAGGCAAAGGCAAAGAAGTGAGCATTGGCTAGCTCAGAGTAGACAGAAAGGTGGCAGTTCAGCTCTGAGGGGTTAGTAAGACATATACTCCAGGAAGTAATCAGCACGCAGGCCAAGAACCTCATAGGCAGCACACAGCTGGGGCTCCCCTCCCCACGTGGTGGGGCCTCTATTCCTTGCAGCACATTGGAGGCCTTTAATGTCACAACTGGGGAGGGTGAAAGTTTTCTGTTGTGAAATAACATGATAAAAAAACTTTGCCTGACTTTAGATGGGGCTGAGAATCCAATTCAAGTCTGAACAAGTTAATCAGCAGGTTAGTCAGTCTGTTGGGAACTTAAGCCAGATATTTATTATTTCTGAAGTCCGTATTAGGAATTCCTGCTTCCTTTGTTAAAAAAAGGTTTTATGATAGTACAGCTGAGATTATTGGTTAGTGTAGCCCTGTGCCCAGATGGGAATGAAGCCAGCAGATGACAGATCAGTCTGGAAAAGGGACATGGGACATGCAGGGGTTGCCATACAGACCTGAAGCCCAACAGTGGAGCTGTTGGGATGGATCAACAGGGATGGATCCTTTTAAGAACAAAGAATTGAGACAATTACCAAGAACTCCACCAAGAGAGCACCAGGGCAGTGATGAGAAGGTTCACCTCCTGCAGCCAGGGAGTGGTATTTCTTAAGCAGAAGGATCCAGGTTAAATGTCTGCTTGCTGCTGCCATCTTTCTTCCTATACACCACCCTTAAACCACCCCACCTCATGCCATGGTCAAGTCAGGAAAGGGATTCTCAGCCTCCAAAGAACTGTCCTAACTAATAGCCTGGGTGCCCTTGGGAAGATACCCACTCTGCCCCAACTGTGTGCTCCCCAGGGACTGGTAGATATTAGAAAAGGTGAATTACCGCAAACTCAGAATAGGTGCTGGCAACAGAATTAATGCTGAAGTTGCGCCGTGGGGGGGCCGAGGCAGGGTACCCACCGCTGAGGATGCTGCCATTGAGCTCCAGGTTCTCCTTGTTGGCTCCACGCTTGAGGCCACGGGGTGTTTTTTTCCCCGAACAGGTGGAAGTGGTGACTGGCTGTAGAGAAAAGAAAGATCGACCAATGTATCATCCTTATAATGACCACATACACAAATTATCAAAGGCTGATACCATCTTTATATTATTCGTGTGTCTGTAATCCTATACTTCTGGCCGTTTTTTTTTTTTTGCGGTATGCGGGCCTCTCACTGTTGTGGCCTCTCCCGTTGCGGAGCACAGGCTCTGGACGCGCAGGCTCAGCGGCCATGGCTCACGGGCCCAGCCGCTCCGCAGCATGTGGGATCTTCCCGGACCAGGGCACGAACCCGTGTCCCCTGCATCGGCAGGCGGACTCTCAACCACTGCGCCACCAGGGAAGCCCTGGCTTATTTTATTTTTAAAATTTTTATCTTTTGGCCACGCCGTGCGGCATGTGGGATCTTATTCCCCAGCCAGGGATCAAACCCACGCCCCCTGCATTGGAAGCATGGCGTCCCAACCACTGGACCACCAGGGAAGTCCCTACTTTTGGTTTAAAAACATACAAATTCTTAATGATCTGCAGAACCCTTATCTTGAGCATAGTCTGTAAAATACCTGAAAGATTGAACACATTTTAGCACGCACTCCTCACTCCCTCCTTGGGTGAGAGTACCTATCTGCATCTAGTTGTCCAGTGTCACTGGGCTGGAACCCACAATGCAAGGACCTCGCTCAGTAGCAACTGAAGACCAGGCTTTGAACTGAGCCTATGGAGACTCTTCAGTTTCCCAGTCACATCCCAGTGCTTCCCGTGATACCGGACTGAGCTCAAAATGACCATTCTCTTCTCTCATTTAGTTTTTGACAGATTAGCTAGCTTACATCTGTCAACTTTCAGCATCTCAATGATAACCGAATCCAGGGATCTTAGAAACTGGAACAAGTTAGGTGGGGCCCTGTATGGCTGAACCATACTGAGTCCTTTTTGTCAGCTCCATCTTAGGCCTACAGTCCCACCCCCTCCCCTTCCTGCATGACTGAGCTTCAGCTTACAAGGAATGAGGCCAAGCCAGACAAGTTCCCTATCAACTTTGACCCTTGCCTTCATCTGATAAAAAAAACTGGAAGAATGCCTTTTGCTGATGTAGATGATTAACGGTCTTGAGACCCTGGCAGGAGGAAAACCACCCAGTTCCTGTCACTACAGATGTGCTTCTCCCTAGTAGTCAGATTCTATTTTTAGCTTTGGCCCCCTTAAATCCCCCTGTATCTCTTTCGCGCTTGAGTGCAGCTGCAAATGCCTCTGGGTCACTGTCTGCCCGATCCTGCCTGTATGCAAGTTACCCACAATAAACTTCATAATTGTACTTTATGAAGCTGCCTGCTTTGTTTTTAGGCCTCAAAGTTCCTTCTCAGTCCAGAGGACAGTATTCAATCTCTCCACCTCCCAGCAGTCCCCGGAGTACATAGGTTGGGGCAGTGTCGGGGATGTGCTTGTACACAGAGCATACTAAATACTAACCTTGCTGCCAGAAGGTGGAAGGCGAGACACAGGGGAGCGGCAGACTGTCCCCGAAAAGACAGGCCGAATGCTGCTGTTGGCCGTAGCATTGGACACAGTGGTAGTGTTCAGCTAAGGAGAAGAACACAGATTATTATTATTATTTTTTTTTTTGCGGTACACGGGCCTCTCACTGTTATGGCCTCTCCCGTTGCAGACAGAGCACAGGCTCTGGACGCGCAGGCTCAGCGGCCATGGCTCACGGGCCCAGCCGCTCCGCAGCATGTGGGATCTTCCCGGACCGGGGTTTGAACCCGTGTCCCTTGCATCGGCAGGTGGACTCTCAACCACTGTGCCACCAGGGAAGCCCGAACACAGATTATTGATGTGAGATGACGTGCTTAGCAGCCCATCCCTACACTACAGAGAGTGAGGGTGGGAAGCAGTCTAAGACAGTTTTTACGGTGAAGAGCTTTGAGGACACCTGTGAAAAGCGTTCAGTGTTCCATAAAATGGGACAACCATTTTGTTTCCAAAAGTTAAACAGACAACTATCATAAGATCCAGCCATATCATTCTTGGGTATTTACCCAAGAGAAATGAAAGCATATACCCATACAAAGACTTACATATAAATATTTATAGCAGCTTTATGTGTAGCAGCCAGATAACTAGAATTAAGCCAAATATCCATCAACACAGGCAACTAGATAAGCAAACTGTGGTATATACGTCCAATGGAATACTGTTTAACAATAAAAAGGGGTAACCTACTGATACATGCAACAACAGATGAAAAAAGTCAGACACAGAAGTATACATACTGTATGATTCTATTTATATAAAATGTTAGAAAATGCAAACTAATCAACAGTAACAGAGCAAAGCTGCAGTTGCCAGGAGCTAGTGGGAAATGGGTGGAGGGAGGGAAATGGGTGGTAAGGGAAGCAAAGAGAAAACAAAGGGGCAAAAGGAAACTTTGGGTGTGATGGGTATGTTCATTATCTTGATTGTGGTGAGGGTTTCACAGTGCATACATATATTACAGCTTATTAACGGGTACACTTTAAATATTATGTGTCTACTTTATTCAATAAAGCTGTAAGCTTTTTCTTTAATTGGAAAAACTCTAGGTGGATTAAAAACCTTAAATGGGATAGCAAGACTATTCAAATACAAGACACAAACTAGGAAATACAACACAGGAAAATATCTGTGTGCCTCAGGTCCTGGGTAGGTTATTTGCAACTACAAGCCATTAAAAAAACAGGTTGAAAACACTTTTACTATATTGATATTAATAACTTTTTGTTCATCAACAAAACACCATAAAGAGTAAAAAGACAAGCTACAGGGACTTCCCTGGTGGTGCAGTGGTTAAGACTCTGAGCTACCAATGCAGGGGGCCTGGGTTCGATCCCTGGTTAGGGAACTAGATCCCACATGCATGCCGCAACTAAGAGTTCGCATGCCACAACTAAGGAGCCCACCTGCCATAACTAAGACCCAGCACAACCAAAAAAAAAAGATAAGCTACAGAAGACACACACAAATGCTGGGAAAAGCTATTGTAACACAACTGACAAGGAAATAGCATCCAGAACATACAAAGAATTCCTATAAAATTTGCAAGAAAGAAACAAAATGTTCCAACAGAAAAACTGTCAAAAACTTCTCAGAATAGGAAATCCAGAAGGCTAATGAACATGGCAAAAGGTTCAACTTCATTAGTAATTAGGAAAATGCAAACTAAAAATATGAGACATTACTTCACACCCATCAGATGGGCAAAAATTGTAAAGTCTGAAAATATCACATGTTGGCAAAGATTGGAGCCAGCGTAGCACTTAGGCACTACCACTGGAAGCGTAAATTGTTATAACTGCTTTGGTATCACAGACTGAATGATCAGTGCAGCCAGCACTTGAGAAATGTTTGAATGCAGCACTCTTGAGATCATGGGCCATATCACTTAATCTTTGTGTTCTCAGCATCTAATAGAGAGAGTCTCAAACTTTTAATGAAAACAAACATTTTGGACTTCCCTGATGGCACAGTGGTTAAGGATCTGCCTGCCAATGCAGGGGACATGGGTTCAATCCCTGGTCCGCGAAGATCCCACATGCCACAGACCAACTAAGCCCGTGTGCCACAACTACTGAGCCCATGTGCCGCAGCTACTGAAGCCTGCACGCCTAGAGCCCATGCTCTGCAACAAGAGAAGCCACCACAATGAGAAGCCCGCACACCGCAATGAAGAGTAGCCCCTGCTCACCGCAACTAGAGAAAGCCCACACACAGCAACAAAGACCCAACAGAGCCAAAAAAAAAAAAACCCAAACCTTTTTTTTCCCAACCCTTTCTAAAATTTTATAACACATATTTTTAAAATTTCGTCACATTATTTTCCTAATAAAAAATTAACTACCTAATATCAAACAATAGGGAACTAGTTTAGTAAATGACACTATGTCAAAAGAATAGAATATATAGCTAAGAATGAGCATGTTATTTGAAGAAAGTTTGATGCTATGAAAAAAAATCACACCAATACCGACTAGGGAAAAAGCAGAAATCAAAATTATATGTGATCTCTATTTTGTGAAAATACACTATTTTAAAAAGCTTTTTACAGAAGCAGGAAAAACACCAAATAGTCTCATTGGTTCTCCTGGAGTTACATTACAGGTGATTTTTAAAACATTTTATGTGTTATAAAATAATGAGTTGCAAGGGAAAAGGAAAATAATGCTCCACTTCATTTATTAAAGAAACGGTTTTAAAAAAACAAAGGAAGAAAGAAAGAAGGAAGGAAGAACTCCCTGATTTCCTGCTCTAGAGATTAAGGAGTATTAGGTATCCCCCTTGCCAAGCATGAAAGTCTTCTTTCACATAGTGCCATGGTCACTTGTTCGAATTACAGAATGAACCTCTGAAGGTTCTCATCATTACAAAATGTTGGCAGCTGCTGGCTCCCGAGTTTAATCTGGGACTCATCAAAGCTGGCCACCCCTTGACTGTCACTGTCAAGTCCCTACTCAGGATTGAACTGCAGAATTGCATTCACACTGTCAAATGGACTCAACCTGGAAGGCTAGAAAAATTCTTTCCCATCTCTGCAGGACAGAAGGCAAGAGATGGACAGAGCCCTAGCCTCAAAAATGCCTCAGACATGGCAGTTCATGCAGCCTCGTGTTTATTACCTTGCGCACTTTGCCCGGCGTGCCAGGTGTCAGTCCTCGCCGCTTGTTGGGTGTTCGCGGAGTACTACCATAGAGCATCTCTGTCTCAGTTTGCTTCTTGTTCTTTAGTTGCTATGTGAAAGTCAGAAGCAAGAGTGACAAATCCCAGAAGGAGAACAGGTCTGGGATGGGGGCAGAGGCAGGGCCAGAAATCTAGCGCAAGTCTCTGCACCCAGAGCTAAAAAGAGCTGCCATGAACTACTCCTTATTCAACCAACCTAGAGCCCTGGCAGAGACTCTGGGCTGCTCACTCATGCTGTCTTCTCCTCCTCCCAAACTGGGTTCACTTACTCGTTCCTGCTTGGCTCTCTCTTTCTCCAGTCGGTGCATCTCCCACTGTTCTGTTACATACTCCATGAACTTCTGCCCATTCACCACAAATGCCTTTGAATGCTCCTGTTCCCACATTTCAATCCTTGCTTTCAACTCCTCTTCCAACTGAGACCAGAAACAAGGACATGTTAATTACTTCAAATTTTTGGTGTGAAGCCCAAAAGAAATGATTCTCCCGAAGAATGCCTCCTCCCTCCCCAAAGTATCATTAGCCTGACTTTAGGTAGCTGGACCCACGTGGGAACAGGTTGGAGCGGCCAGAAATCAGTCTTGGGATGGTTCATTCATAATACACATGAAGGTGGGAAAAGGCGAGAACCCAGAGCCTGACCACTACAGTTTTGGCGCCCGAAGTTGGAGGCAGCACTGGGGTAGACCAGCAACGTTAAATACGCAGCGTACACTAGAGCGGCACTATCTGGTCCAATCTGGAATCTACCTCTTACTGGCTGTGAACAGGTAGGCAAGTTACTTAAGTTGTCAGTGCCTCAGTTTCCTCATCTGTAAAAATGGAATTAATAATACCAACCTCTTAAGGATGTTGTGACAATTAATAAATGGAAAGTACTTTGAAACAGTATATGGCACTTAATTCAATAAGTGTTAACTATTATTATTAAAATAGAGAATAGTAATGAAGTCCAAAGCACTTTCTCAAAAGGTTACGGGCTGAATTATCCCCTGACAAATTCATATGCTGAAGTCTTAATCCCCAGTACCTCAGAATGTGGCTTTACTGGGACACAGAGGTAATTAAGTTAAAATGAGGTCATCAGGGTGGGTCCTAATGCAACATGACTGGTAGCCGAATAAGAAAATGTGGACACGGACACACACAGAAGGAAGGCCACGTGCAGACACAGGGAGAAGACTACTATCTGGAGCCAGGACAGAGGCCTCGGAAGAAAGCAGCCCTGCTGACACCCGGGTCTCAGACTTCGAGCCTCCAGAATTGTGAGAAAGTGAATTTCTGTTGTTTAAACCACCCAGTCTCTGATACTTTGTTATGGCAGCCCTAAAAAGCTAATAAAACTTGATATTCAGTTGCTTGTACTAGGTAGGCCCAGTATATACTTATTATCCTTTACCTAAGGAAAAACAATTCAAAGCAAGAGGTATACAAAAAGTGAGGTTTTTGTAGCCAAGCACCAAAAACTCTTTCAGTAACAATATTACCTTAGGGAGTGTCTTTTGGAGCTTGGCTCGCTGCTTTTCTTCTTTTAGAAGATTTCCTCCACGATTTGTAAATCGACTTGGATCTGAAGCCTTTCTCTGTGAAAAATACATTTTAATTAGAATGAACCCCGGACAGTCAGACCAGTCACTTCTGCTAAGAATCCTCACTCTCATAAACAGATACATATTTTTAGGGAGACTTCAGAGTTTTGCATTCCCATCCACTTTTAGCAGTGAGAAATCGTGGCTTTCTAAGGCAGGGAGTGGGGTGTGAACACTCTGAGGCATATGCAAGATCATACACTGGGGTACAGGAAAACTAGTGTTTCCTTTTTAGTCTAAAAAGTAAGACAGGCTTTAATATTTAATGCATTTAATTTAAGGCTCCCTTCCTGGGTTCAGATGTCACCAACAGGAAATGGGGTATGTGGAAGGACAAGGGGGAGGTCTACACTCAGAGGGTTTGGTGGTGGTACCCCTACTTACCCACTCACTTCCAGCATATTGAGACAATGCAGCTTAAATGTGCTCAGTTAAGGGGTTTATAGATAATCTGGTTTTTATTAAATTAACCCTCACAAAATGGACAAAAAATGTAAAATGTTAGGGTTCTTATTCTTTTTAACATTTCTGTTTTTTGTTATTCTACAGTGTATACAGTATATCAGAACAGTAATATAAGTGTATAATTTGTAAATGTAAATTAGGTGAATACACTAAAAAACGGGACAGATAATCAGAAAAGTTTAGAAACAATCTTGACAATTTGGGGGCCAAACTGATAAATTCTATTTCCTTTCCAGACTGCTTGATTATAAGCAATAACTAAAAGGAATAGTAATTAGTTTCTTATTTTTTCTTAAATACTAGCATGTAAACAAGGGTCGCTTATTTGGCTCTTTACTGCCTCTGTGTGTGTGTGTGTGTGTGTGTGTGCGCGCACGCGCGCGCACACGCGCGCACACGCGCACGCACACATGTTTTTTTTTTACACTGAAGTATAGTTGATTTCCAGTATAAGTCTCAGGTGTACAACACAGTGATTCACAATTTTTGAAGTTTATACTCCATTTATAGTTATTATAAAATATTAGCTACATTCTATGCTGTACAATATATCCTCGTAGCTTATTTATTTTATACATAATAGTATGTACTTCTTAAACCCCTACCCCTTTATTGCCCCTCCCCCCTCTCCCTCCCCTCTGGTAACCATTAGTCTGTTCTCTGTATCTGTGAGTCTGTTTCTTTTTTGTTATATTCACTAGTTTGTTTTATTTTCTAGATTCCACATATAAGTGGTATCATACAATATTTGCCTTTCTCTGAGTTATTTCACTAAGCATAATACCCTATAGATCCATCCATGTTGTTGCAAAAGGCAAAATATAATTCTTGTTTATGGCTGAGCTCTTCACTGACTTTTATTACTCCTTGCTTTCAACCAGAAGTAAGAGGTAACTGAGGACTAGAACACTTGCTCTTAAACAGCTGTGAGCTCTCAGTTTTTTCCACTTCTGAGTCCTAGTTTCTTGCCTGGAAACTTGAAGGAGTTAAACTCCGGATTCTCTAAAGGCCTGTTCAAGCTCTAATAGGACCAGTATGAACCTGACAGTGAGTCTCCTTGAACTTCGTGCCCAAGGTGCCTCACTTGCCTCGTCCTAGTCCCAGTTCTGAGCTCTAAAATGCTCTAAGGGAATCGACTCGTGCTAAGTCTATCAAAACAAAAGGAATTCAGAGTACACAAATGTGCCCCAAATACCCAGGCAATTTTCTAATAACAAAAGTTGGAAGAGTACAGAATGTTAGTTGCCTGCCTCAACATCCATTTTTCTCTCCTTCCTTAGTAATAGAGCCTGAATTTATCTGCGATAGTGATTCTCCCAGCCTCGCCAGTAGTTGGTGTGGCATTTAAGCAGAAGTGCTGTGAAAAGAGCCTGGGAAAACCTCTTAGAGGGGGTGGAGGGGCAATGCCTTCTGTGTTCCCTCCTCCACCACACTGCCTGAAACGCTATGGTGGGAGCTCTAGAACCACCCTGGACCGGAAGATAAGATCCACCCCTTAGTGGTAAAGGAGCTATGAGCTGGAGAAGCCTGGGACCCCCTGACTGTGGAATAGCCATACCTGCCTTGCACTGCCTACCTTTAGACTTCCTTTATGCAAGAAACTTCAACCTTATTGAAGGCATTAATTTTGGGGTTTTCTCTTACATGTTTCTGCATATAAGCTTGACAAATACAGATGGGTTAGCAGTAGTTTATAGACTTAATGATAAAGATGGTATTAGAAACCTGGTCAAGAGCAAAGGAAACAGGCCTCTGACTCTATACAGGGGACGCTTTCTTAACACTTCACTGTAATCTAAGGAAAACAGACAAAAACTAAGGCAGTACCTCGAACTCTAAGAAAAGCTTCCAGCTTTCTTCCCACTTCTGGACACCTTCAAAGAGTTCTTTGTGAACCTCATAGTAGTTTCTTAACTGCACAATCTCGGCATCATGGAGCTGAAGCAGATTTTCTGTATAGTCCTCTGCAAGATATAGGCCCAGTAGTTTTAAAAAATCCCTCTAGTGTTTAGTATCCCAATTTACTAATCCTTCATCCCCCTAAAATGGAAACAGAATTTTCTTCCTTACAGTAAAAATGACACACGAGTAAGTGTATGTTGTGGATAATAAAAGCCAGGTTTGTCCCAATCAGCCTGGTGGGACTAGAGACTAAGGGACTAGGGTGTGGACTAAAAGGCCTAAGATTCTCAAAACTCTGTCATCTCTTGCCTTGTCTTAGGTTTCTTTCATATTCTTCCTTTCCACCCTGCCCAACAGAGGGCCGAGTCACAGAAAATGTCCAAAAATGTTGAATTTAGTAAAGACAGCTTCATCTTTATATTCAGTTCAGGTCAGACTAGAATTCCATTGGGTCCTGGGGTCATACCTCGTGGGCTCAAATGTGGGCTCTGCCATTTACCTATTGTGTGTCTCTGGGTTAAGTTGTTCAACATTTATGTGCCTCAGTGTCCTCATCTCTTGACATGAGAATTAAGTCAGATAATCCTGTTAAGAGTCTGACATTGCGCCTGGCACAGAGTAAGCTCCTGCTAAACTTGAGCTTCACAACTACATGCTACAGAGAGATTCTGCTTCAGAAACCAAGAGATCCCTTATTTCCCAATAGCATTTGCAAATGCTTATTTGAACAGGAGTGGCAGTTTATGCTGAATGGCCTGGAAAGGTAGCAATGTCTGTTCAGTAGAGGAAATACTTCCCAGTGAATGTCTGCACTTGTAAAAGACAAGTGAGCAGGCCACATGAAGAGCGACACTTCTGTACGAACCAGAATAGTAAGGGGCAAAAGCTTGTCTCTGCTCCTGGCTATAAAAACACTGGTCCCAGTACTGAGCCAGCTCCACTCGTATTGCCTCAATCACTTTCTTCATGTTTTGCATTTTCAGTTCTTCCAACCGATCCACTTCTAATTGCAGCTGAAACAAAGAGACCTGTTAAAAGTGCTTGTCATACTTATATATTCACGTAGGTTTGCAAAATATTTTCCCCCTTTTTAATAAAATTACAATACAAAACCACAGAGGTAAGTCAACACTCTTTATAACGATGATATCATAGGAGCCAGAAATCTAAGAAACATACGCGAAAGATAAAAGATGAGCAGGCTACTGCCACTCTTTTCTGACGCTTGTCTTAAAAACAGGCTCACTCAAGGCAGAAGCTGGTAAAGACATCAGACTTGACACCAAAATGCTGACCCAGCGCCCTTTGGGTTTCTTACCGCTTTCCGGACCTTGGCCTTTGACCCCGTCATAACTGTGGCCACAGCTTCTCTCTCTTCTGCAGGTATTTGCAACCTATCCCAGAGTTCTCGTATCTGAGCACGCAGCCCCTCACACACTGCTTCGTTTTGTGATTTTCGCATTTCCAGCTGTAGCAAGGAAAGCCAGTGGTTATAGCAAAGACAGCAGCACAGAGAAAACTGGCCCTCTGGCCTCCTACAGAGACACATCTGTACCCACATGGAGAAGAAGCACTTTTACAAGACTGTGAAGAGGTGTGTTTTCATGACTTCTGAAAACAAACTGTAAGGCTGTCATTATGGTAGGATCTCAGACCCCAAGAATTAGGATTCAAATTTTTAATTAAAAAAAATTTGGGGGGGGCTTCCCTGGTGGCACAGTGGTTGAGAGTCCGCCTGCCGATGCAGGGGACATGAGTTCGTGCCCCGGTCCAGGAAGATCCCACATGCCGCAGAGCGGCTGGGCCCATGAGCCATGGCCGCTGAGCCTGCATGTCCGGAGCCTGTGCTCCGCAACGGGAGAGGCCACAACAGTGAGAGGCCCACAGCAAAAAAAAAAAAAAAAAAAAATTTCAATTAAACACTAAGGTAATTCAAATGACTATTATTATTTCATCCAAAAACCTCAATTTCAGGGGATTTCCCTCATGGTCCAGTGGGTAAGACTCCCTGCTCCCAATGTAGGGGGCCAGGGTTCGATCCCTGGTCAGGAAACTAGATCCCGCATGGATGCCGCAACTAAGAGTCCACATGCTGCAACTAAGGAATCCACAGGCCGCAACTAAAAAAGATCCTGCGTGCCACAACAAAGACCCAGCGCAGCCTAAATGAATGAATGAATAAATAAACATTTTAAAAAAAACTCAATTTCACATTCTCAGAGCTATATATAAATTAAGGTTTTTGTTTAAAAAAAATCAAGGTTGTGTTTCAAATAATACTATTGTCTTTTTTTATTTGGCTGCATTGGGTCTTCATTGCTGCATGCAGGCTTTCTCTAGTTGCGGCTAGAGGGAGCTACTCTTCGTTGCAGTGCGAGCGCTTCTCATTGTGGTGGCTTCTCTTGTTGCGGAGCACAGTCTCTAGGTGCACTGGCTCAGTAGTTGTGGCTGGCAGGCTCTAGAGCGCAGGCTCAGTACTTGTGGCGCATGGGCTCAGTTGCTCCGCGGTACGTAGGATCTTCCCGGACCAGGGATCGAACCCGTGTCCCCAGCACTGGCAGGTGGATTCCTAACCACTGGGCCACCAGGGAAGCCCTATCTCATTATCTTAAAGGAAAAAGCTGCAGTTTTCTCAGATTGCTGGATACTATGGAGATCCCAGGCCATAATTTGAGTAGACATTACCTGCTGTAGCAACTTCTGTAGTGTTGCAATATTTTCCAAAGATAAACAAAAGGCATCTTCATCTTCACAGACCACATCTCTTTCAAAGCTTGTGTCTGGTGTGTGTTCTAATTCTTCCATACACAGTATGATCTGTCTCTTTATGTTGACGAACTCCTCATGCCTAGATGCCTATTAAAAAAAAAAAAAGATTACAAGATACCTAGAGGAAAGTCAAATGACTTTTAGGAACTATGAATGTAAGCACACCTTTGTTTCCCTCAGAGTTGCCACGTGTTGTCTAAACTGGCTCAGCTCTTCTAAGCTGGGAACTGAGGTGCTGTCAATGTCATAGTGGGGCGTGCAAAGAATTTCACACAGTTCTTGATCTTGTTCTTGAAGTAGTTTCAGTTCTTGTTTTCTCTCCTTTTTCTGTTTTCTCATCAGTTCTACCTGAGTGCGCAAATCCTTTTCTAGCTGCAAGATGGTCGTCTCTCCTTCTTCCTATATGAGACAATGTACTATTGTGTTAAGGTTCCAAGCGGATTTCTTCAAAGGAAGAGAAGACAACGAAAGAGGACTAGGATGACAGACTTTTAGTTAAACTTACAAATAAATCAACTTACAGCTAACAGAATATGGCACAAAGAGGGTCCCCTAACAAAGGTTCCCAGTAAGGAAAGGTACCAGGGCACTTTTACAAGAGGTAAAAATTGGTTGAAAAGCTTATTTTGAATTAGCTACAGGGTAGTATATTTAGCTCCTAACTAAATGTTTACCCCAATAATCCTAAACATCACTCAACCAATAAAAATCAATTTAGTACTCCTTGCTCTACTCCTAACTGATAAGCAGGAGAAAAAACAAGTGGCAGTTATGTCCTATAAATTTTATTCAACATTGGTGAACTAAGGACTGTCATATAATTTAAGGGAGATGTACCACTGTATATCTAACTTCTCACCCAATTTCATATTGAAAATTTAAAAAAAAAGACTAAAGAAACTATTTGTCCAAAATCAATGATATTTATGCCATTTGTGTTGATTTCAGGAAGCTCTACTGATGTCACAGTCTGCCTGACTGTTCTTGGCTACCAGAAATGAATTAGCCTTAATCCTTTAGAGACAGTCTCCTCCTCCTAGGCTGACTCCACTGAGATACCCAGGCAGTTCTTTCTGTAACAGGGAGAGGGACCTGAGACCTTATTGGTACCACATTAGCCACTGTGTGCTGTCCTTGCACCCACATCTATTCTAATTACCTTCCCAATCTCCACGTTTGTCTTCATTTTTATGATCCCAACACTGTTTTTACCAGTTCTAACCAGGGATATGTTTTGGGGTCCCTCTGTCATTCATGTCATGCTTGCTGGTGTCCTCATTTAAGTCCGATTTGTGCTGGACCACAGGACAGCAACCTCTCAGCAAGGTACATAGATAAACATGGCATGCCCTGAATTTGACTACGCTCTCTTGATATTCCAGCTGTGGAGACATCTCTTCTCAAGTGGCCATTCTGGCTAGTGCAGTGATGTGTAGCTTTTGGGTATGAAAAAATCCACAGAGGCAGGTTTTTTGGGTTTTTCCTTATATCACTAGTCACTTTTGTATCCTAAGTAGTTCTCTTCATTTTCTTTCAAAGAAAGAATGGAATGATACCATCTATGCCTAGCTCAGAGTTCAAAAAAATTTTTGTGTCCTACAAATTGATAGTTAGAGGCTTGTTTTTGATTAAAACATTTCAACACTTAGCTGCTTCACCTCTCAACAGGGCAACTCTTCACATAAGTGAAAACTGCTTTGCTGGAACCAAGTAACTAGGCAGCACATTTTTCCCATTTCTCATGTCCAGTATCAGCCCTACAAGGAAACTTTCCACCTGTAGCCCCAAATCAAAGTTCTTCCCTAAATCTCAGACCCAGGCAGGATCGATCCCCTGACACCCTGCCATGTACCTGAAATGGCTCGACATGTAGCTCACTGCACAGAGTTTTCAGCTCTTTTTGGCAGATGGCTATGCTTTTGATGAGCCTTTCCTTCAGGCTTTCCTCTTCAGCAATCATCATATCCAGGAGGTCCTACGAGAGATGAAACAGTCCCATAAAAGTTTCGGGTGTTTTCCCCATTGGCCTCAAACAACAAACAACACCAAAACCCTCATAATTTCAAATTTTAAAGGAAGGACTTAAACAAAACCAGGACTTCCCTGGCGGTCCAGTGGTTAAGATTCTGTGCTCCCAATGCAGGGGGCACAGGTTCAATCCCTGGTTGGGGAACTAGGATCCTATATGCTGCACGGCGCGGCCAAAACAAACAAACAAAAAACAAGGAGGAGCCTGTGACATCCTAGTGTCACTTCTATATGCTATCTTAGATGAGACACCAACATCCTTACCCCTGTCCCACTACAAAGAGATCAGTATTACTCAACTCACCTTGATATGCTTCTTTACAACCTCAGTTCTTTGTAACCGCTGGTCCTCTGGAATCCCAATCAATTCCCATATTTCCCGAAGGTGATTCAGGGCTTTCTGTAGACATACTATGGACTCCTCTGCCAGCACCTCACTAAAAAGCAAAAGAGAACCAGCTACATGAGCCACTGCCTCCAGACTAAAAGCAGTATTTACAGAAACTAAACAAACTAGTTTCGCAGTGGGCTCAAGGCTAAAACAAATTGAAAACAAGCATTCAGCTTAACTCATCTTGAACACTCCCCTATCCTTCTGCCTCCAAACACCAAAACACTGGCAAAGCAAAATCCAGTATCATATTATCAATTCAGTGTGGAAATTCAATCTTCTGAATAATACTCAGAATCTGGACTTTGATCAATGATTCTACCTATGGCAGTACAATACAGAATTTTAAATGCTTTTATTAAAGAAAAAACAAACAAAAATGTCAGGTCCTATAAAATAGCTGGCAATTTAGTTACTCATTTTTTTCCCTTCCTGTTTTTCTAAGCTATAATTGACATATATAGCACTGTATAAGTTTAAGGTGTACAGCATAATGATTTGATTTACATACATCATGAAGTAATTATCACAATAAGTTTAGTAAACATCCATCATCTCATATAGGTACAAAATTAAAGAAATAGAAAAAAAATTTTTTTGCCTGTGATGAGAACTCACAGGGTTTACTCTCTTAACAACTTTCATAAATAACATACAGTGGTGCTGGGACTTCCCTGGTGGTCCAGTGGATAAGGCTCGGCGCTCCCAGTGCAGGGGGCCCAGGTCAGGGAACTAGATCCCAAGTGCATGCCGCAGCTAGGAGTCCACATGCTGCAACTAAAGATCCTGCATGCCTCAAGAAGACCCGGCGCAGCCATCCATAAATAAATAAAATAAATATTTTTAAAAATACAGTGGTGCTAATTATATTTATCATGTTCTATATTACATCCCTAGTACTTATTTATCTTAAAACTGATTCCTTATAACCTTTTGACTGCCCTCATCCAATTCCCCACCCCCAGCCTCTACCTAAGACTCTAATCTCTTTTTCTATGAGTTTGTTTGTTTTTGAAATATAACTGACCTATAACACTATGTTAGTTCCTGTTACAGAACACAGTGATTTGATATTTCTATACATTTCAAACTGATCACAATAAGTCTAGCTACGATATGGCACCATACAAAGATATTACATAGTTATTGACTATATTCCCCACACTGTACATTTCATACCTGTGATGCATTTATTTTGTAACTGGAAGTTTGTATTTCTTAATCTGCCTCACCTATTTCTTTCCTCCCCCTACCCCCCGACCCCTCTTGGCAAATTCCTGTTTGTTCTCTGTATCTATAACTGTGTTTACATTTTATTATGTTTGTTCATTTGTTTATCTTTTTAAATTCCACATATAAGTGAAATTACATGGTATTTGTCTATCTCTGTCTGACTTATTTCACTTAGCATAATGTCCTGTAAGTCCATCCATGTTGTCACAAATGGCAAGAATTCATTCTTTTTTTATGGCTGAGTAATATTCCAGTGTGTGTGCATGCACACACACATACATACATACACACACAAACATACACACATATTCTTTATCCATTCATCTACTGATGGGCACTTAGGTTGCTTCCATATCTTGGATGCTGCAATGAACATAGAGGGGCACATATCTTTTCGAATTAAGTGTTTTGTTTTCTTTGGATAAATACTCAGGAGTGGAATTGATAGATCATATGGTAGTTCTATTTCTATTTTTTTTTTTTTTTTTTTTTTGCGGTATGCAGGCCTCTCACTGTTGTGGTCTCTCCCGTTGCGGAGCATAGGCTCCGGACGCGCAGGCTCAGTGGCCATGGCTCATGGGCCCAGCCGCTCCGCGGCATGTGGGATCTTCCCGGACTGGGGCACGAACCCATGTCCCCTGCATCAGCAGGCGGACTCTCAGCCACCGCGCCACCAGGGAAGCCCCTATTTCTAATTTTTTGAGGAATCTCCATACTGTTTTCCATAGTGGCTACTCCAATTTATATCCCCACCAACAGTGCACAAGCGTTCCCTTTTCTCCACATCCTCACCAATACGCGTTATCTGTTGTCTTTAATAATAGTCATTCTGACAGTTGTGAGGTGATTATCTCATCGTCGTTTTGATTTGCATTTCCATTTTGATTAGTGATGTTAAGCATCTTTTCATGTGCCTGTTGACTATCTGTATGTCTTCCTTGGAAAAATGTCTATTCAGATCCTCTGCCCATTTTTTAATCAGGTTGCTTGTTCTTCTCAATGTTGAGTTGTGTAAGTTCTCTGTATATTTTGGAATATTAACCCCTTCTCAGGTATTTTCAAATATCTTCTCCCATTCAGTAGGTGGCCTTGTTGTTGATCTTAAATTACAACTATTAATTTATAGAATGACTAAAAGTTAAAAAATAATCAGGTGTTGGTGAGTATACAGAAAAGCCAGAACTTTCGTATACTACTGCTTGGAGTGTGAACTGGTACAACCACTTTGAAAACTGTTGGCAGTATCTGCTAAAGCTGAACCCAGCAGTTCCATGTCTACATATGTAGAAATGCACACATATGTACCAAAGGTGTGTACCAGAATGATCAAAGCAGCACTACTCATAATATCATAAAGGTAGAAACAAACTAGATGTCCATCAACAGAATAGAGAAACAGTACATTCCTACCATGGAATAATACAGCAATGAATAAAAAAACATGGGTGAATCTCAGAAACATCATGTTGATCTATGCTAAATGAAAGAGGTCAAATTCAAAAAGACTACATACTATATGATTCTACCTTATGAAATTTTAGAAAAGGCAAAACTATAATGAAAGAAAGCAAATGAACTGCCTGGAATCAGGGCAGGGGATCAACTGCAAAGGGGCATACAGCAGCTATTTTTAGGGTGACAGAATGGTTCTAGATCTTAATGGTGATGGTGATTACATAACTATACACAGTGACCAAAATTCAAACTGTACACGTAAAATGAGTCAATTTTACTGTATGTAAATTATACCTCAAATCTTAAAGAAGAAAAAAAAAAAAAAAAAAAAAGGGAGGAAAAAGAAAAAAAAAAAAAAAAAAAAAAAAAAAAAAAGTTGAGGAAGAAGAGGAAAAACAGCCAGATAAGCAAGCATCTATCACTACGTGATTCCAATTATACAAAGTCAAAAACAGGCAGAACTAAGCTTTGCTTTGAGAAGTCAGGATAGTGGTTGTCATTGTCCTGGGAAGTGGTGACTTTTGGAGGGCACAGGAGGGGTGGTTACACAGCGTGTGCTGACTTTATGAAAATTCATCAAGTTTGCACTTGATCTGTGTGCATTTCTGAATATATGTTATACTTCAATTACAAAAAGTTTATTTAAAAATTATTCACTGTTTATCTGAAGCACAAATTTAACTGTGTACCTTGTATTTTATCTTTCAAAAAAAACTTTAGTTTTCTTTTTTTTTTTGGCCTCACCGCACAACTTGTGAGATCTTAGCTCCCCGACCAGGGATGGAACCTGCGCCCTCAGCAATGAAAGCGCAGTCTTAACCACTGCCCGCCAGGGAATTCTCAAAAAACCTTTACTTAAAAAAGTTTGCTTAGTCTGCTTCACACAGCATTTAAATAAGAGATTTTCTCTTCTTTCTTGGTACACCTGGATAACAGAGACCACTCTGGCACCAGAGAGACTAAACTCTGGATGTGCTTTTCTATCAGTCAGCCAGGAGGCCTCCAACAAGTCACTGAAGCTCTTTGTGTGCAAATGATGAGGATAGAGGCTCTCACTGGCCCCCTCTCTGTCGCAGCATATTCAGGGGTTCTGAATCACCAGCCTAGATCTCCAAGAACATCATTTTCTCCATAGGCTTTTTTTTTTCTTTTCTGCTCACTTCTTCCTTCCTTCCTTCCTTCTTTCCTTCCTTCCTTCTCTCTCTCCCTCTCCCTCTCTCCCTCCCTCCCTCTCTCTCTCTATTTATGTTATTTTTGGCTGCATTGGGTCTTCATTGCTGCACTGGCTTTCTCTAGTTGCGGCGAGCGGGGGCTACTCTTCGTTGTGATGTGCAGGCTTCTCATTGCAGTGGCTTCTCTTGTTGTGGAGCACAGGCTCTAGGGCGCACGGATTTCAGTAGTTGTGGCACGTGGACTCAGTAGTTGTGGCACGTGGACTCAGTAGTTGTGGTGCATGGGCTTAGTTGCTCCACAGCATGTGGGATCCTCCTGGACTAGGGCTCGAACCCATGTCCGCTGCATTGGCAGGCGGATTCCCAACCTTGCACCACCAGGGAAGTCCTCCTTAGGTTTTAATATATTCACATCCAAGACATTTCTCTAGCCAAGAAATCCCAATTCAAAGGTTGCCTGTCCTGGTTCAATAAAAGCTTCTGCACAAATACCAGCTGCCTATACCAGATGGCCAATTATCAATACCCACATAATGAAGAGTGTTTAAAAGAATTTACAGGGACTTCCCTGGTGGTCCAGTGGGTAAGACTTGGCACTCCCAGTGCAGGGGGCCCGGGTTTGATCCCTGGTCAGGGAACTAGATCCCACGTGCATGCCGCAAATAAGACCCCGGTGCAGCCAAAAATAATTATTAAAAAAAAAAAAAAAGAATTTACTGTACTCCATTTTAGAAATGTTAACAGGTATCAAGGTATTTAATATAATCTCAATGAACTCAAGTTTAACTAAAGTGCTTCCTCAGACAAATAATCCCTTTGCACTTCACTTTTAAGACAAAAGAACCCACAAGTCAAAATCCTAATTTTAGCATTTTATGTAAAATAACCTATACAAGAGGGACTTCCCTGGTGGCGCAGTGGTTAAGACTCTGTGCTCCCAATGCAGGGGGCCCAGGTTGAATCCCTGGTCAGGGAACTAGATCCCACATGCATGCCACAACTAAGAGTTCACATGCCACAACTAAGGAGCCCACCTGCTGCAACTAAGGAGCCAGTGAGCCACAACTAAGAAGCCAGCGAGCCGCAACTAAGGAGCCCGTGTGCCACAACTAAGACCCAGTGCAACCAAATAAATATTTTTTAAAAAATTAAATAATAAAATAAAATAAAATAACCTACAAGAGGACTTCCCTGGCAGTCCAGTGGTTAAGACTCCATGCTCCCAAAGCAGGGGGCCCAGGTTGAATCCCTGGTCAGGGAACTAGATCCCGCATGCATGCCACAACTAAGAGTTCTCATGCTACAACTAAGAAGCCCACCTGCTGCAACTAAGGAGCCAGCAAGCTGCAACTAAGGAGCCCGTATGCCACAACTAAGACAGTGTAAACAACCCAAATGGCCATCAACTAATGAACAGGTAAATATATACCTATACAATGGAATAATATTTGACAATAAACCTTGAAAACATGCCAAGTGAAAGAAGCCAGTCACAAAAGAGAACATAACATGATTCCATTTATGTGAAATATCCAGAATAGGCAAATCTATAGAGAAAGAAGTGGATTAGCAGTTGCCTAGGGCTGGGATTCAGGGGAGGGAGGTGGGTGGGAAAAGGGGACTGAACGCTTTTAAACGGATGATAAAAATGTTAACTGACTGCAGTGATAGTTGCACAACTCTGAATATACTAAAAATATTAAATTGTGACATGTTAAATAGATGAATTGTATAGTATGAGGATTATATCTCAATAAAGCTGTTATTTTAAAAAATCTGGCACATAATAGGAAGTTGTGAAATTTGTGACTTACTTGAAAAACAGATATGATTGCTAATTCATTTAGTCAAATTACTTCTACAAAATAAAATGACATGAAATTGGGATAAAATTCATAGATCTCAAATTCAATTAAAACCAAAACAAACACCTATACAGCAGATGGACTGCTAAACTCCAGCAGATGGGCCTAAACACAATTTGTAACAATGAAAAAGTTAACCCTCCCTTGGAGCTGATTACTTTAACAAGTGTTTGGAATTACCAAATATTCTAGAAGCAGTTCTCATGACAATATAATTTTCTTTTTTTTTGAATTTTATTTATTTTTTATACAGCAGTTATTAGTTATCTATCTTATTAGTTATCTGTTTGATACATATTAGTGTATACATGTCAATCCCAATCTCCCAATTCATCCCACCACCCTACCCCACCCCTGCCGCTTTCCCCCCTTGGTGTCCATACGTTTGTTCTCTACATCTGTGTCTCTATTTCTGCCCTGCAAACCGGTTCATCTGTACCATTTTTCTAGGTTCCATATATATGCATTAATATATGATATTTGTTTTTCTCTTTCTGACTTACTTCACTCTGTATGACAGTCTCTAGATACATCCACGTCTCTACAAATGACCCAATTTCGTTCCTTTTTATGGCTGAGTAATATTCCATTGTATATATGTACCACATCTTCTTTATCCATTCGTCTGTCGATGGGCATTTAGGTTGCTTCCGTGACCTGGCTATTTTAAATAGTACTGCAATGAACATTGGGGTGCATGTTTCTTTCTGAATTATGGTTTTCTCTGGGTGTATGCCCAGTAGTGGGATTGCTGGGTCATATGGTAATTCTATTTTTAGTTTTTTAAGGAACCTCGATACTATTCTCCATAGTGGCTGCATCAATTTACATTCCCACCAACAGTGCAAGAGTTCCCTTTTCTCCACACCCTCTCCAGCATTTGCTGTTTGTAGATTTTCTGATGATGCCCATTCTAACTGGTGTGAGGTGATACCTCATTGTAGTTTTGATTTGTATTTCTGTAATAATTAGTGATGTTGAGCAGCTTTTTTTTTTTATTTTGCAGTACGCAGGCCTCTCACCATTGTGGAGCACAGGCTCCGTACGCGCAGGCTCAGCGGCCATGGCTCACGGGTCCAGCCGCTCCGCGGCACGTGGGATCTTCCCGGACTGGGGCACGAACCTGTGTCCCCTGCATCGGCAGGCGGACTCTCAACCACTGCGCCACCAGGGAAGCCCTGTTGAGCAGCTTTTCATGTGCCTCTTGGCCATCTGTATGTCTTCTTTGGAGAAATGTCTATTTAGGTCTTCTGCCCATTTTTTGACTGGGTTGTTTTTTTAATATTGAGCTGCATGAGCTGTTTATATATTTTGGAAGACAGGAAAATTTTCAAAGAATTAAAAAACTCTTCACAACATTCCAATTATACGAGTTTAATTCTTATATCATTCTGACACCTCTTTCTTACATCCCTGCCATTACCCTTACTTTCAGAAGACTTCCCTGGTGGTACAGTGAATAAGACTCCACGCTCCCAGTGCAGAGGGGCTGGGTTCGATCCCTGGTTAGGGATCTAGATCCCACACGCATGCTGCAACTAAGAGTTCGCGTGTCACAACTAAAGATCCCGTGTGCCGCAATTAAGATCTGGTGCGGCCTAAATAAATATTAAGGGGAAGGAAAAAAAAAGACAGCCAGAATCTCACCCCTCCCCACTTCTGCCTTTACCTCCCTGGTCCAGGTCACCACTATCATCTCTTCATCTGTACCACTACCCTGGTCTTTTAACTGGTCTCCCTGCTTCTGCCTTGGCCTCCTTATGCTTATTGTGTGCACAGAAGCCACAAGCCTCCATGCCCTCAAAATCCTCCAGTGATTCCTTATCTTAGAGGAGAAGCTTCTGCCTTTATAAAGGCCTCCAGAGCCCTTTAATCTACTCCAGTCACACTGGACTCCTTGCTCTTTCGGGAACCCACCGGGCACTATCCTACCTCAGGCACTGGCATTTGCTATTCCCTCAACCTAGACTGTCTTCCCCTAGGTGTCCCATGGCTTGCCCCTTGCCGCCTTTAGATCTTTTCTCAAAGATCACCTTCTCAGGGAGGCCTTTCCTGACCAATCTCTTTAACACTGCAACTCCCCTTTCCCACACCTTCAGTACTTATCCCCTTTCTCTGCTTGATTTCTCTCCATAGCACTTATTACCATTTAATGTAAAATTTGCTTATTACCTTTTTATTTTGTTATTAAAATGTAACCTCTAAAGGGCAAGGATGTCAGTTGTGTTCACTGCTGAATCCCCAACACTTAGAATGGTGTCTTATATATAATAAACATTCAAGAAGAATTTTTGAATAAAGATGTTTCAAAAAAGCTGTATGATCTTACAACACCTGAGTGCAGTCACTGTGAATAATAATTATCATGGTATACTACTCAATCTACAGATCTAATGTGATCCCTATCAAATTATCCAGGACATTTTTCACAGAAATAGAACAAATAATCCTAAAATTTATGTGGAACCATAAAAGACCCAGAATTGCCAAAGCAATCCTGAGGAAAAAGAACAAAGCAGGAGGCATAACCCTCCCAGACTTCAGACAATACTACAAAGCTACAGTAATCAAAACAGCATGGTACTGGCAAAAAAACAGACATTTGGATAAATGGAACAGAATACAGTGCCCAGAGATAAACCCATACACCTATGGACAATTAATCTTTGACAAAGGAGGCAAGAATACACAATGGGGAAAAGACAGTCTCTTCAGCAAGCAGTGTTAGGAAAGCTGGACAGCTGCATGTAAATCAATGAAGTTAGAACACACCATCACACCACACACAAAAATAAACTCAAAATGGCTTAAAGACTTAAATATAAGTCATGACACCATAAAACTCCTAGATGAGAACATAAGCAAAACATTCACCTACATAAATCGTACCACTGTTTTCTTAGGTCAGTCTCCCAAGGCAATAGAAATAAAAACAAAAATAAACAAATGGGACCTAATCAAACCTACAGGCTGTTGCACAGCAAAGGAAACCATAAAAAATGAAAAGACAACCTACAGAATGGGAGAAAACATTTGCAAACGATACGACAGGTAAGGGCTTCATCTCCAAAATATACCAACAGCTCATACAATTCAACAACAAAAAAACCAAACAACCCAATCGAAAACTGGGCAGAAGATCTTAATAGATATTTCTCCAAAGAAGACATACAGATGGCCAGCAGGCACGTGAAAAGATGCTCAACATCACTAATTATTAGAGAAATGCAAATCAAAACTACAGTGAGGTACCACCTCACATTGGTCAGAATGGCCATCATAAAAAGTCTACAAATAACAAATGCTGGAGAGGGTGTGGAGAAAAGGGAAACCTCCTACACTATTGGTGGGAATGTAAGTTGGTACAGCCACTATGGAAAACAGTGTGGAGGTTCCTCAAAAAACTAAAAACAGAGTTGCCATATGATCCAGCAATTCCACTCCTGGGGCATACACCCAGACTAACTATAATTTGAAAAAATACACGCACCCCGATGTTCACAGCAGCACTACTTACAATAGCCAAGACATGGAAACAACCTAAATGTCCATTGACAGATGAATGGAAAAAGAAGATGTGGGGCTTCCCTGGTGGTGCAGTGGTTAAGAATCCGCCTGCCAATGCAGGGGACACGGGTTCGATCCCTGGTCTGGGAAGATCCCACATGCCACAGAGCAACTAAGCCGGTACGCCACAACTACTGAGCCTGCGCTCTAAAGCCCGTGAGCCGCAACTACTGAAGCCTGTGGGCCTGCAGCCGTGCTCCACAACGAGAAGACACCACCATGAGAAGCCCACGCACCACAATAAAAGAGTAGCCCCCGCTCGCCACAACTAGAGAAAGCCCACGCGAAGCAACGAGGACCCAACACAGCCAAAAATAAATGAATAAATAAAATTTAAAAATAATAATAAATAAAATAGTGTTTAAAAAAAAGAATAGGGGCTTCCCTGGTGGTGCAGTGGTTGAGAGTCTGCCTGCCGATGCAGGGGACACGGGTTCGTGCCCCGGTCTGGGAAGATCCCACATGCCGCGGAGCAGCTGGGCCCGTGAGCCATGGCCGCTGAGCCTGCACATCCGGAGCCTGTGCTCCCTGAAGGGAGAGGCCACGGCAGTAGGAGGCCCGCGTACCACACAAAAAAAGAATATATATGTGTATAACTGAATCACTTTGCTGTACAGCATACATTAAACACAACATTGTAAATTTCAATAAGACTTTAAAAATAAAAGCATAAAAAATGTTACAAAAATAATCATCATGGTACAATTATGTAGTGCCTTTCTAAACGGTTTCAGGTAATCCCCTAAAAGGTGCAAACTTGAGACTTTTTTCTTAATACATCACTGAAAAACTGAGGGTGCTTACAAGAATAACACCCAAGAATACAGAGGTTGAAAAGGGGGCCAATTTTTCCAGTCTCTTGAACTTAAGTCACTAGACTGGAAGATATCCCAAATGACCCTCTAAATGATTTCCTACCTTCTGGCAGCATTCTACTGATACACTGTCCTATTTTTTCCTAAATAGCCCTCCAGAGAAGCTTTGTTAAGCTCCTCTGTACAACCTGCTTCAGAAATCGATAGCCAATAGTCAATTCAGTGACCATTCTGGTAATCATGTTCCTCAGGCATACTTCTCACAGTCCTCTCTATTTATTTATTTATTTTATTTATTTTTTTTTTGCGATACGCGGGCCTCTCACTGCTGCGGCCTCTCCCGCTGCGGAGCACAGGCTCCGGACGCGCAGGCCCAGCGGCCATGGCCCACGGGCCCAGCCGCTCCGCGGCACGCGGGATCCTCCCGACCCGGGGCACGAACCCGCGTCCCCTGCATCGGCAGGCGGACTCCCAACCACTGCGCCACCAGGGAAGCCCCACAGTCCTCTCTAAATATGAATACCTGAAATCCAGATTACCTGAAAGTCTAGTTTTGTTAGTAGAGTAATTCCAGTTGCTCTTTTAAAGCCTAATTATATCTGTCAGCCTGGAACCAAAGTTAATTGATAACTTTTCCTCCCTCTTCATTTACTTTCTTGAAAGCAGTAGATGCCTGAACAATCCAAAAACTGTTAATGGACTTGGAGTAAGAGTTTCCTGTAAAATGTCATTTAAAATTTTACTAGTCCTCAAAATGCGTCATTAGCTGAAACGCACAGCAGCTTAAATGTGCTGTCTTTTATATAAGATATTTGTAATCCACAACCTTACACCTGAGATCTGTTTTTCCAATGGTACCAGTGATTTGTACTACATTCCCATTCTCACGAGGGCAAGCATTTGAAAAAGAACGGTCGGAATTAGTAATCATGGAAAGAGGAAACTTACAAAGCCATACATCAATCAGTTTGACTAATAACTATAAATTATTTAATAATGAATCATCACAATGCTTCACCCACTACTTATAGAAAATAAGGTTAACATCTGCATCGCTTTTAACACAAAAGTCCTATGCACGAGCATTATTTTTATTTTAGAGATGAGCAAACTGACATTCAACATTTTTGCCCAAAGTCACAGGCTGGTAGGTGGCAGTGTGGTGCGTCTGGTCCCAATTTCAATTCGGACACTCCTTTCCCAGCACTGCCTGAGAGGTTGTTAAAACGACGGGAAAAAAATTCCTTTATCGGAGTTTTTCAACTTGCAAGAAAACCAAGCTATCTTTCCAATTCAAGTAAAGTGTTAACACTGCAACCCAGATACATCGAAAAGCAACGATAAACTAAAAACTGCACGTCTTTATTTAAAGAAAAACTAGAAACACTGACCATAAAAGACTCAGGACTTAGAACAAGCCGTCGGTGCCAAGCAGCAGCACCTGAGACGCTTTGCTGGCGGAGAGGGTGGGGCTCGCGGACGCCAGCTCTGACCGCCCCGCACCGGGTGCGCCGCGGGCCCGCCTGGCCTCCCGCCGCTTCTCCCGGGCACCTGCGCTCGGCCCGCACCCGGGCGTCGGGGCCTGCGGGAGCCCGCGGCCCCGGGGAAGGCGCGCGTCAGGTCTGGCCTCCACCCCGCCAAGGGCCCGCGGCCCGTGCACCGGCTCGCCACTTCCCAACCGTGGCTGGCTTCTTCCAGCCTCACTCGGGCGCCGGTTAACGAGACACCCCGGCCCACGGCCTAAGGCGGCCTTTCGGACTCCGCCCAGCCCCACCACCGCCCCGCACCCGGGACCGGCACCGGCACCGATCCCTCCCACGCCCCCTCGACTCCCCCACAACCCGCACCTTCTCCTCATGGTGGACGCTCCAAGCGAGCGGGCGTCGAGGCCCCGACCCTCTCCACGCGGGCCCGAGCGCAGCAACCACCCGCAAGCACCGGCGGTCTCACTCCCGGTAGCCGTTCCGCGAGCCGTTAGGCCTGCGCAGAATTTCAAACCGAACCCTGAGGCGGAGGAGCGCCGCGATTGGTGCTGCGTCCCGTGGCTCCTCGCGAAGCCCCGCCTCGCCCCCCCCCCGGCGCGCCGTGGCTAGGGGCGGGGACTCGCGCACTGGGCGTGGGAAGCGCTCGCGCGCCGGCGGGAGACCGGATCGCTGTGTGCGCGTGCGCGCGGCTCTCTTGCCTCGCTTTGCTGTAGCCGGGAGGGGACGTCCAAACCTTGCGAGACGGCGACCTGCTCGGAGTTCCGCCCCGCCCCGGCGCGGTTTTGATTCGAAGTGCACGTCGCCGCCCAGAGACCGCCCGGTGTCCGGATCTCCCCGGCGTGGCGCGTAAACGGCCTTGCCGCCCTCAGCCGGAGAGGTGACATGAGAGGGATTAACAGAAAAGCCTGGCGCCGTAATTTGTTTCCCTTGCAGCAAGGCTGCAGGCAGCAAGGCTGGGGACCGAGCAGTTTACCCAGATGTAGGAAACCATGACCTAAAGGGAAAGGGAAGGGACGGACCCTGAACCCTGCTCACCGGCCTGGTACCTTTCTAGACGAGTGATCCCATTTAATCTCCCCAACCATCCCGCTAGGTATTATCGCCATTCTACAAAGGGAACTGTCTCAAAAAGGTCTGAGTGACTTGCCCAAGTAACGACTGGTAAATGAATGGAAATTACCTGGATCGTGGTTTTCTTTCAAATTACCTGGATTTATATAATTGTTATATAAAAATTGAAAAAGTCAAAATCGACAAAGTACTTTTGTATCCTTGCTACATGCCTTAATGCTTATATATCACTTTTTCCTTTTTTCATGGTTGTGTAATATATTGGTGTGTAGATTCATAATTCAACTACTTTGCCATCGATGGATATTTAGGTTGTACTTTGTACAAATAAATGTCTTCATACCTAAAACTTGGCATTTTGCATTGTTTTCTTAGGGTTGGTTCCTAGAAGTGTAATTACTTTATGCTCCCTCTCCAGACAGGCTGTATTTATTAATTTGCCCTCACCACCAAGGAAGAGTACCCTCCTCACCCTCAGCAGTATGGAGTACTACTGTCCTTTAAAACCACTTTGCTAGGCAAAGTGGCATTTCCTTGTTTGATTCATACTTGCTTGATTATAGCTGAAATTGCACATTTTCCCCATGTGTATTGGTCAACTGTAACTTCTGTGAATTCTCTTCATTTGTCTTTTCCATGAAGGAAAAGTAAAGGATGCCTGTTTGCTTCACCTTCCGGACCGTGTTTTTCTCACTTTCGGAAAAACTTCATTGGTGCTTTCAACATCCTTTAACTCATGAGCAGTGCGTGCCAAACATCTGCACCACTAGTACGTGGCCTGCAGGCACCACTTTTTAAATTTACTTGCGCTCTTGGTTGATTAACCTGAGAGTTTTCCAGAAAGCTTCAAAAACTTGTGATCTTCAGACAGGTTTCCAGGGCCACGGTTGTAAGTATCCAGACATAAGACGATTTTGCTATAATGTGCTTTACACTGTAATTCTGAAGCTAACAAAGATCCCACGGTCAACGATCATAGAACCGTTGGAAGATAACAATTCAGAGCATATGCTCAGCACGTAAAACACTCTGTAATGTGTATTAAAAAGGACCATTTTATATTTCTAGTGAACAGCACTGTTCTAGAATGCACTGCCACTGTTTATTCATTTGGGCATAGAACTTTTTCTGACTGCCAAATATTCTTTCTACAAACTAACAGCCCTGTCAGCAGTGTCTTTGATCTTGCACACTAGCTTGACGTAGCACTGTCAAGATTCTAGCTGGATACTTGAGGTACTGCATTTTCCTTGGAATTTGCACTCACAGCATTATCATTCTCCTATGGAAAGAATACTTTTGATGATCCAACACCACAGGTTTGGATCTTTATTTTAAGAAGTGGCATGCAAGGCAGAAATAGAGACACAGATGTAGAGAAAAAACGTATGGACACCGAGGGTGGGATGAATTGAGAGATCGGGACTGACATATATACACTAATATGTATAAAATAGGCAACTAATAAGAACCTGATGTATAGCACAGGGAACTCCGCTGTACAGTAGAAACTAAGACAACATTGTAAAACAACTATACCCCAATTAAAAAAAAAAAAGACATGGCAGCACTGTGGATTGGGCAACAGATAGGAGGCAGAGCTTGGGAGGGACAGTTTTGCAAAAGCCCAGGCCAAAAACAAGTACCTCTGCCATGGGGATGGTGAGAAGATGAACCAGAAGCATTTAGAAATAATGGGTAAGGGGACCAGCTGAATGTGGGGGATAAAAAGAAAAAAATCTGAGGTCAAAGATATAATTTCTTTTTTTTCTTTTAATTTTTAAAATTTTATTTATTTATTTGGCTGCACTGGGTCTTAGTAGCAGCACGTGGGATCTTTGTTGCCGCATGTGGGATCTTTAGTTGTGGCATTCGAACTCTCAGTTGTGGCATGCATGTGGGATCCAGTTCCCTGACCAGGGATTGAACTCGGGTCCCCTGCATTGGGAGCACGGAGTCTTAACCACTGGACCACCAGGGAAGTCCCAAGGATATAATTTCTTGCATGAACAAAACTTGGGTAGATGATGAGGATGTCAATTAAGGAAACAGAGGAAGAGGAGCAGATTTAGGGATCCCAAGTGGGGACACGAGGTTCAGTGTGAGAGTTTATTTTAGACATGCTGAGTGTGAACTGCCCATGGAACGACCAGGTTGTAAATAATCGCGTGAATCTCAGCAGTGAGACAAAAGTTTGGGATGGATAACAATAAAGGACAGAGACAGGAGATGCAACAAAGGAGGATACACAGAGAGAGGAACCAAAGGAGATGGAAGTGCAGCCTAGGAGAATGCAGGAGGACAAAGAAGTGTGTCATGGAAGCTAAATATGAGAATTACAAGAAGGTAAAGGGGATCATCAGTGAGATCAACTTAGAAGACGACCACTAATAGATGTGGTTAGTGTTCACAATTTTTAAAGGGTAAGGGGAAAGAAAGGTCACTAGAATCAGCACTTAGGAGGGCACTGGTAACCTTTATAGGAGCACAGTTTGCCAATGCCTGAAATTGCTCTAACAAGGGACATAATCTTTCATTCTGCAATAAGAAACAAAAGGCTTAAAATTCAAGCGACTCCTTAAGTTAAAACCATAGCAAGCTCATTTTTTCTAAAGTGTAATGACTCACAGAATTTTAGAATTGGAAGGGTGCAATCATCTAACTGGTACTGATCATCTAACTAATCCTCATTTTATCGTTGAGGAAAGTCCAGTACAGTGCAAGTTTCAAGGAAGAACCAGACCAGGCCCAGAGCTACTACCCAGTCCAGGCCGTAGAATACACGAAGCCCCTATGTAAAGCCCCCTCTGCTTCACCAGTAAACGTGGAAGTGCCTGTCTAGAACTAAACATAATATTGATACATTGAGAGTAGAGGGTTTATTTACAATGATACTCAAACAGGATTTAGCAAAAGATCCTCTTCCTCTTTATCTCATCAGCATGGGCTGTACTTCATAAACAAAAAAGAAATATCCTGGGGGCAGGAAGTGAACTCTCTCCTCAGATATGTTCTCTAAATTCAAATAAGTTCCCTGCTCCCCAGCTGTTAGGAGCATAGTTGGTAGACATTTTATTAGCAGCTGGGTTCAAACTCCTGCTTCCCACTGCGGAACATGTCCAGGGAGACATCAACACTGGCCGGGAAAAGTTCAGGCTTTCACCTCACTCATGGCCTCCATAAGGCGAACGCTGTTGGTGACTGCTGTCGTCAGAAAAATGAACCTGTACCCTAAGGAGTCAAAAGCAACACCATACATGACTGAGGGCAGATTTAAGCCCCTAACACCAGCCATGTAAAGCCCCTCCAGTTCCACGGCCCTGGGTGGGTCAGAGCACCAGTTTATAGTCATAGATGCGTCCGTGCCATGCTCCGGGGCACAGCAACTTGCCATGCTTGGTGGAACTGGGCTTCCTGCTATTCAGCCCACAGCAAGATGGCAGCAAGTGGTACCCAGAGGCCAGTAAAGAAGCCTTCCTGAGGGCTGCCCTTTGTTCCCCAGATCCCACGGAAGCCTGATCTCACCTTTCTCTCTGCCCAGGAACCGGAGGGCTGAGATCTCAGAGAATGTGCAACCACCCAAGAACACCACCAAGATGAGGCGCAGGGACTCACTGGAAGCCTTGTCTTCCTTGGTCATGTCTGCAAAGACCAGACCAGACTCAGCTCTTCACCGGCACTACTGGATGATGCATCCGGCCCTCCTCTCGTTTCACCCCGCCCCCACTGGGCAAGGCCACGCACCTGTGAATGCCAGCTCACTGCAGTTGAGAAGCCGCACGACTTCATCCAGGCCCTGCCAGCTTTGCCGCTCCAGCACCTGGGAAGGCACAAGCGCTAGTTTCAAGTCTAGCAGCAGCCAGACTGTCACATTTCTTGCTAGTCACTCAGGCAGTTAAAAGTTGGGCCAGGCCAGGGACTAAGAGAAAGCAGAGAGCATGAAATATGAACAGGAGCGAGCCACTCGTTCTCACCTGCTCGATGATTCGGCAGCTGAGGGGCACGTAAGCACCACTGAACACATACGCCATGTCACGTGGCACTTTCAGATCATACTCGCCATCCACACGTGGGATCTAGAGGGCAAAGGGGACTGTATGAGGCAAGTGACCACTCAGCCCTCCAGTCCTTTACAGGGTCAGAGAAAAGTGGCATACCCCTAAGAACAGTTCTTACTTCAACTAAAGTAAGAACCAGCAATAGCCTTGGGGGAAAAAAAAAAAAGAATCCATAACCAAAGATGAAAGCTGTTCAGTGCCTGCTGATTCTCTTGAATGAGTTTCCATGCTCGCTGGAAAGAGGGACCCCTTCTGACCCTTCAGCGACATGGGACATGTCTGTCACTGAAGCGGCACTTAGTGTATTCTCTGACATTGGTAGGTGTGAGTTACGTGTTCATTAAATGAATGAACCTTTGTGTCTTGTCTCATTATTAAGCTCATGCTATAATGCTACCACACAAAAGGATCTTTATAAAAACAAAATGACAGAGAGGTTTTTGTGGGTTCAAAGTACTTCACAAAGGACTGACCCCACTGCCTCCCTTGTCCACACCTGTTCTACATACCAAATTCAGCTTCTTGCTGATGGCGCGGAAATTGCTCCTCTTGGCCAGAGAACTGAAGGCATCAGTAATCTTTCCTGGGAAAGAAATCTGCGCTGGTTTCATCTAAGGTTTATGGATTAATGATGCTGCCACAGGTGATACCACTCAGGAAATGACAGGACCCCCTCTTCTCAAATAGCAGGACCTATCACATCTGAAGATCCCCTTCAAAGCCGTTCACCTACAGTTCCCTGGAACTGATTAAGACAATCACCACCCTTCTCCCACCCGCAGTCTTCCTCCTCCTACAGGGTACCAGCCCTCAACTAAATGCAATCTACAGGGTGATCCTAGTTTACTGGTTAAGTGTACGGCCTTTGGAGTTAAATCTGACTTACTAAGGGGCCCTGAAGAAGTCACTTAACCTCCCTAAGCCTCGGTTTCCTCATGTGTAAAATGGAGATAATAAAACTTACCACACGGAAACTTTGCGAGGATTAAATGAGAAAGTGTATCTAAAAGGCTTAGCACGTCAGTGTTCAATAACTGGAAGCTGCTCTTACAAGCAGAAGTAGTGGCAGTAAGGACAGTAACAGTAAGGAATCACTTTCTCCTTCCCCAGCTCATTCTCTCCCCACCAGGGTGCTCTGCCTATTGAGAGAACAGGCAACAACAGCCGAGGAGGGTGAAAGGGGTTACCTGTACTCCCTGCTCACCTGCAGCCTTGTCCGTCACCAGCTTGCTCACTTTACTCTCCACAGCTGTGAGGGTGTCCCCCGGGGCCTGCTCCGTTAGGAGCCCAGCTCGCCGCAGATTGGAGAAGGTTAGCAGGTGCTCGGGGCCATAGCTCTGAAGAAAATGCAATTCAGCTCTCTACCGAGCGTTCACCAAGGGCCTAGCACTGTTAGGTGATATAGAGGTGGGGGAGAGGATTATGTGCTCTGTGTCCTGAGCAGCGCACACTTGTTTGTGGGGAAGATTTTCATATCAGAAATCACCAAATGCCAAACAAAGAATAAAAGCAGCACGGAACAATTAAAGAGCACAGAAAGCTGTCGATGTAAGGAGGTGGGGAAGGCTTCACAGAGGAGGTAGGACTTGAGAAGGACCTGGAAGGAAAGGTGTATTGACGCCTCGCAAGGTGCTAAATAAAGGGAGAATCCAGGAATAAGAACTCACCACTGGGTCCAACAGCTGAATTGTTCAAATTCCCCCCGCATTGGCCACATAAGAGGGGAGGAGAGTGAAACAAGGGTAGTGGGAAGGGTCTCTGCGTGCTGAAAGGTGACCATCCCCACAACCTCTGAGAGGGAGGCTGCATGGGAACAGGAGGGTGATGGGGACAGGAAAGGGACCATTTCTTCTTTTGCCTCTTTCGAAAATGTCCAATGACCTCCCTCCACCAAGTTCCCTCAAGAACACAGTCTCCTGGCCTTACCTGCAGATACTGGGTTTTCAGGGATCGGTAATCCTTGGGGATCAAACCTGAGGGTAAGGAAGATAAAGGTTCATGAGCCAGTTGAGGTGCCCTAAAGTGTACAAACCAACAAACCAACCCTCGTCCCCCCACCAAAAAAAAACCCTAGTCAGAAGGAAGGAGTCAGTACATAACGTTAACCTTGCATCCTATGCAGCTGATTCTAAATTGACTCCTAAATTTAAGCTTGCTTTTTGAAAGATATAGCCTGGATCTGAGAGTTCCAAGGAAGAGCCCCGAGGAAGGGACACCAAAACAAAAGCTAATCTAATACGTAGTGTGGGGTGGGATGTGCCAGGAGGGAGGACAAGGGCCTTCCCGTGCATTTCTCTCTGGCTATGGGCCAGTTTTCTGGGGAACTGCTCAACAGCTAGTGGGGAATAGGAAAAGTGTTCAAATGAGTTCCCAAAGTGCAGCCTTAGATGTTTTTCTCCACAGAGGTAAGAAGAAATGGACTTCCAACTACAATAAAGGGGATTTAGAATAAGCAAATAACGTCTTTGGGTAGAAAGCAACCTTAAAGAATATTTGCCAACTGGAAGACTTCAACATTCAAAACAAGTTGCCATGAAAGGTTGCAGAATCTGAGCTTTTAAAATGTTTATGAAATTGGTTTTTCCTGGACTGTATCTTGATTATGAAATCTTGTTGCGGGTAGGAGGCCAGATGGAATGATGAGAGAAATGCCGTTCGGCTCTACCCTTTGCAATCCTACGATGGGACAGGCCGTGTACCGGGGGCGTTGGGGAGGGTGGATGTGGTCCTGTTTAGGGCTGGAACAATAAATTACCTTATGACCTGGGGATGTTTCACCCAAAACAAAAGCTGCTTTATTTTACAGGGGAAAGAATCCACGAGATTACAGGGAACTATCCCTAAGGTACAGCTTTTCAATCTGGCGTCTTTGGTCCCTGGGGCTCACCGTTCTCAGTGATGGACAAAAGGCACATGAGGCGAAGGCTTTCTATGGGTGACACCTGCACAGAAGAAAGAGTCAAGGAGAATTCAAGTTTCATAACACACGCTCTCTCCTCTTGCTTCCGCTTGAGCCCCACCTCTAAACGCTGTTCCCAATATCTCCCCCCTTCCCGCCTCACCTGCCGGTCTATGTGCTCTTCAATGTAGTTGGTGCTCTCACGGATGCTGAAGCCCTCCAGCAGCGCTGCAAATAATCAGAGGAGAGCCTGTTACTGGGGGAGCTGCTCAGCTGTTGCCATCTATGCTAATGGGCGTCTTGTCTCCCCATCTCTTTCTTCATCCTTGGGGTGGGTTAAGGGGCCCCCAGGGCTTCTAGCAGGAACCAACATTCCACACAGCCAGCGTCAGCTGGAAAGAGCCAGAGAGCATCTTTTCAGGGCGGGCTGGGACTGGGAGCCACGGAAGCAGAAGCAGGAGAAGTAGCCAAGTCACCATGCTCAGTCTTGATGAGCTCCTGGAAGTCCTGCTTGGTTTTCTTCTTCATGATGGATTCACAGGCCCCGATATCTGCAGACAGGACAAAAGGGGAGCTGACATATCCTGGTTCTGGAAGAATGCCTCTTTATTGTCCAGAAGAATAAGGACCTCTTAAGGCAAAGTGCAGGAGCACTTCTTCACACTTTAGACCAAAGAAGAGCACTATTTTCCAAATGAACAGGGATCTCCTCCCAGATCTCCTCTGCAGGGTTCCCCTTGCCCTACCCTCAAGCTGAAACCTACGGAGACTCAGCAGGCGGTGCTCCTGCTTCAGTCCCTTGAGCTCCTGGGACACGAAGTTCTTCATCTGCTTTATGTCCATGCCTCTCCGGCGCTGTGGGGACATTCCCATGAGGTCAGCCCCTCTGCCCTCAGATGTGAGCAAACACTACCCTCCCTCAGTTCCCACCCACTGTAGCATCAGAAGGGGAGCCAAAGGGCATCAGCCTGGGGAGCCACTGAGGAAACAGAGGACCCGGGCTGGGAGCCTCACGTCATACTGGGCCTGCAGGTTCCGGGCCTTCTGGCTCAAGAAGCCAAAGACATTGGAGAAGTGCTCGTTACGAATCTCATTAAACACCTGCAAGGAGGATGAGACAGGAACAAATTACTATACAGACACATACCTCGTTCCTTCCTGCCTCATCAGGGTAACAACGGCACAGGGAGAGTGCTCAGCTATTCTAGCAGAAGTACAAAGAAAGCTGAGCTGGTATCAGTAAGGACATGTCAAATCCCTGCTGTGTGCTCTGGGTTGTGCTCTTAACTGGCTGGGTGCCCCTCTGTCCTGGGGACTCGGCCTCTCCTCCCAGTGCCGGGGCCCACAGCCTCATGGTGGCAGTGGCCCTGGGGAAATCCTCTGCCGGCACCCATGTGCTCACCTTGTCCTCGGCGTTGAGCAGCACCTTCAGACTCTTGTCAGAGGATGTGACTTCTGGGCCAAAGTCGACACTCCCTTTGAGAGCAGAGGAAACAGCTCTGAGGATCTCTGATGAGTCCTTCCTTCCCCTTTCTTTCCGGAACTGCCATTAAAGGTCCCCCAGGGACTTCCCTAGTGGTCCAGTGGTTAGGACTCTGAGCTTCCAATGCCAGGGGCCCAGGTTCCATCCCTGGTCAGGGAACTAAGATCCCCCACGGAGTGTCGCCCAAAAAAAAGAAATAAAGATTTAAACGTTCCCCCAAACTATCTGGAAGGCAGCAGTTCACTCCAAGCCTGGGTCTTTCCCACAAGTCCTGCACCCTCACCGTGGGAAGCTCCAGGAGCTGAGGACCCCTCCGTCTCGCTAAGATGCCACTTACCACACTTGACGCGGAAGGTGTCATCCACCAGACCCTCGTAAACCACCTGGGAGCAAAGTGCCGTCACAAAGTCCACGTCTGAAACCGAGATCCCCGACCGTGAGGGTCTTCCCCGATGCAGCCTCCCACCCAGTTTGCTCAGTATCCGCTCAAGTGCCTTCCGTGGGGCCCAAGTGCCCACGCCCCCAGTCAACGCTGGCATTCACAGCCTCAACTTGAGGATCCCAGCTGTGCCACCATGTTTCCCATATTCCCGTATCTTCTAGGGTCGACAGATGAGAGGAGTGCTGAGCATACTTCACCTCTGTCCAGGAGAAAGACATGTCCAATTTCTGGCCTTCGGCCCTTGGTTTCACCATTCTCCTCCTCTTCCAGTTTCCTCCACAATTCATGTGACATCTGTCAGGGCCCAAGACATTCACAATCTTATGTCCAGGTCCCTTGTGCAGCCCCACACCTACAGAACCCAACCCCTTTCCATGTGATCCTTCTCCTTAACCCCAAGAGAGGAGCTAATTATTAACAATATTACCTCTGCTACTCCCACCTGTTCCTACCCCTCCCCATCCTGCCCCACACCAGTGAAGGAGTCTCTCCGCCCCCAAAGATTTAGGGATGCTACCTAGAGGTCCTGGGCCCTTGCCATTCTCTTAGCCACACGAGTTCTCCCCTCTGGGGACGTACTCTGGAGCAATGAAAGCAAGGTAAAGAATATACCTCACATCCCAGATGCCCATGAACAATCCTTGGTGGTTAGAAAACAAGTGAATAGGGGCTATCAGGACACAGAACTGCTCACCTTAGCACATCTGCCAATTCCATAGCAGTTAGGGAAGGGTCCATAGAGCGTGCTGAGGAGGTGCAAGGCCTGTGCCACAGTGTTGATCCAACACTGATCTCCTTCCTGCAGGGACCACATGGACCACAAAGATATGGATCAACCCGACAGATCCATCTGGAAAGTGGATAGGCCTAGAAGCCCTAGGCAGAAAGGCAGGGTCTGGGCAACGCTTGCAAAAGTCCATTTTCATTGGCCCCAATGGAAGCCCCATGAACCTCAAGCAGTGGTATTCCGTCTCCAAATTACTATCACTCATGATAAATTATGAGTTGGATGAAGGTTGAATCCATATTTCTAGCCCACAGGACCCCATGTCTGTCCCGACTCCTTGATGCCAAGACCCAAGGGCCCTGCATTTACCAGGAAGTAGTCTCTGAAAAATTCTGGTAGTTCCATGCTCAACAGATCCACATCAAGAGGCAACAAAGAGAAGGCCCATTCATCACAGCTCACATCTGTGGGTACAGACAGCATCAGCCTCCCTGCCGAAGGCACATGGCTCCACATTAAGAGGGAAGCTCCACTACAGCCGTGCAAAAACTCCTGAGTGCCTGCCACACGCCAGGTACTGCACTGAGCATGGGATGCTCAGAGGTGAATAAGATACAATCTCTGCCCGGAAGGGGCTCACAGGCTGATAAGGAAAGGAGACATGTACGTAACAGCCTGTAATACAGTGGGATCTCAGTGGTGTGTTTTCATTAGAGTGCGGACCAAAAGTGCTGATGAAACACTCCTTCATTTATGCATTATTGGACAGATACTGATGGAGAGCCACATATGTATGGTGCTAGGCTAAATACTGGGGACATGGTGGTAAACAGAATGGACGTGCTCCTGACTTCTGGAGCTGACAAGGTAGTGAGAGAGTACACACCAGACAAATCTAACTACAGTTATATGCTCCAAAGGAGTAAAACAGCAACCTATGAGCACAAATATTTCAGGGATCTAACCCCAACTACAGGCACAGGAAAGACTTCCCTAAAGAAGAGACATTTGGCTTAGAATTTGAGTATGATTTGGGTAGGCAAAAAGCTGTAGGGTGAGGAACATTCTAGGCAACAAGAACTGGTGTGTGAAGTCCCCATGGCTGGAGGGTAGTGAGTCAGGAGAGGAGTGGCACGTGAGGAGGCTAAAGGGCCAGGAAGGGGCCAGACTGTAGAGGCACAGGAGGCCATGCTGAGGATCCTGGGCTTTATTCTGAGCCACTGCAGGATTTCCAGTAGGGAGGATGGCGACCAGGTTTGTGATGCACGGAGGATGGAGTGAGGAATGCACACAGGAGGGAAGGCACGAGTTTTGCTTGTGGGAGTCTTGGGAGGTAAGAAGAGAGCATCGGTGATTTTCAACTATAGCCCCACTAGTATTCTAATTTGGGGTCTTCCTTCCCATTCTCAGTACCCTCTCCTCCTGCCAGGCCAACAGGAATAAGGCAGGGAAAAGGAGGAGATGGGTACGGGGAACAACCATCACGGCCTTCTTCCACACGTCCTCCCCCTCTCCACTCATATCCGTCTCCTCTCACCTCCATAGATGCCCTCTTCCTCAAGCACCATCTCACACGCATAAAACTGAAAGAGAAAGGGAAGCTGATTAGTAACCCCCTTCTCCATTCTTTCCATTTCTCTGGAGTTCCTCTGTGGTCACTGATGAGGACCACACTTATTCTTTTTTTTTTTTTTTTTTTGCGGTACGCGGTCCTCCCACTGTCGTGGCCTGTCCCGTTGCGGAGCACAGGCTCCGGACACGCAGGCTCAACGGCCATGGCTCACAGGTCCAGCCGCTCTGCGGCATGTGGGATCCTCCCGGACCGGGGCACGAACCCATGTCCCCTGCATCGGCAGGTGGACTCCCAACCACTGCTCCACCAGGGAAGCCCAAGGACCACACTTATTGAACCCAGTGAAAAAGACAGAAGAACCCAGACTCTTAGATCTAGAAAGGACCGCTGGAATCACTGGCCCAACGCTTTGTTTCCTCTTCAGCCATTTCATTCACTTATTAAGTCAACTGCTTTTTTTCTCCCTGATTGACTAGAAAAGCTTTACAAAGGAGAAAGTATTCAGCTGTCAGGGAAGGGTGGGTCCTGCCAGCAGCGACGGGAAGCAGGGCATGACAGTGCTATAGAAACAGAGGAGGAGGAGCAGGTGTAGGTAAAAAGCAATGGTGTGGAGAGAGCAGGGATGGAGTTCTGGTTAGGACATGTCCATGGGACCTCTGCAGACACCGAGGGAGGTCTGGACAGACAGCCTTGGGGGCTAAAGGCACATACACTGCACTTAAAGTGGATAGCTTGTCCAAAAGAACATACAGAGAGAAGAGAGCTTAGGACAGGACTCTAGGGAACCAAAATTAAAAGGGTGCACAGTCCAAGACCGGGCAGAGAAGACCGAGAAAGAATACATAGAGAGGTGAGACTAGGAGAAAACAGCATCCCTAAATAGCACCTCTAAAGGCAGAGTTTCAAGGAAGAATGGGCAACAGTCTCAAATGCCAGAGAAGTTAAGGAGGAAGAGCATGACATAGACATCACTGGATTTGACAATGGAGATCTTAGGCGACTAGATTAAAAGGTGAAGGTGGGGGCTTCCCTGGTGGCACAGTGGTTGAGAGTCCGCCTGCTGATGCAGGGGACACGGGTTCGTGCCCCGGTCCGGGAAGATCCCACATGCCGCGGAGCGGCTGGGCCCATGAGCCATGGCCACTGAGCCTGCGCGTCCGGAGCCTGTGCTCCGCAACGGGAGAGGCCACAACAGTGAGAGGCCCGTGTACCGCAAAAAAAAAAAAAAAAAAAAAAAAAAGGTGAAGGTGGACGTGGGGAAGCAGAAGCAGTGGCAGCAGATAATTCTTCAGTCTGGCCACAAATTAAGGGAGAGTCGCTGTCAGGGACAAGAGATGAGGACAGAGAACTGTTTAGAAGGGATAAATATGGTTGAAGATATAAGAGTCTACTTGATGAAGCAAGAGAGTGGAGAAAGCAGGCAGGGATGGGGCCAAGAACACAGGTGAGCCTCCGCTCTTAGATGGGGAAAGGCCAGTGACTTGTCCTCCTTTTTTATTTTTTGTAAATTATTTTCTATTTTTTATTTTATGTTTTTTTGGCCATGCTGCGTGGCTCATGGGGATCTTAGTTCCCCAACCAGGGATCGAACCTGCGTTCCCTGCAGGGGAAGCAAGGAGTCTTAACCACTGGACCACCAGGGAAGTCCCTATGGACCTACTTTTAATGCTAACTAATTGAATTCCATAGCCCAGTTTGAAAACTGCCAATCTTCATAGTTAACAAAGGAAGTCTCAGGACGAGAGACAGATTTCCTCTTCCCTACAGCTACTAAGGAAGGCATCATCCTATGATGGAAAATTAGGTCAAAGGATTTGATCAGATAGGGTGTTAGAAAGAAAAAATTCATGAAAATATCAATTTTCTTTTTCTGTGTGATATAGAGGCTTGTAGCATTATTTGAAACTGTTACCAACTTGTTCTATTCCCTATTTAAACAAGTCTGTCCTTGGAAGTATAATTTGAAAAAAAAGGTTCTTGTAAGACTCCAAAAACTAGAAATTACTGCTATAGCTCTTTTAATAACATTCAAAAGTATCCTGTAATTTTGATTGGTTATTTTACACAATAATTTTCTTGCCCTAGTAATAATGTTATACTTGATGTACTTGTATTCCTAAACAGGATAAATAGCTGTAAGACTGTGCCATCGGGACTCCCCTGGAGGTCCAGTGGTTGAGACTCTGTGCTCCCAATGCAGGGGGCCCGGGTTCAAGCCCTGGTCGGGGAACTGGATCCTACATGCATGCCCCAACTAAGACCCCACAGGCTGCAACTAAAGATCCTGCATGCTGCAACTAAGACCCGGAGCAGCCAACTAAATAAATAAACATTTTTTTTAAAGAGGGACTTCCCTGGTGGTGCAGTGGTTAAGGATCCGCCTGCCAATGCAAGGGACACGGGTTCAATCCCTGGTCCAAGAAGATCCCACATGCCGTGGAGCAACTAAGCCTGTGTGCCACAACTACTGAGCCTGTGCTCTAGAGCCCGAGAGCCACAACTACTGAACCTGTGTGCCACAACTACTGAAGCCTGCACGCCTAGAGCCTGTGCTCCGCAACTAGAAGCCACCACAATGAGAAGCCCGAGCGCTGAAATGAAGAGTAGCCCCCGCTTGCCATAAGTAGAGAAAGCCAGCATGGAGCAATGAAGACCCAACGCAGTCAAAACAAAAATTGAAAAGTAAATAAATAAAAAATAAAAGCATTACCTCTCTTGATCCTCATAATTCTATGAGGTGTGGAAGATTAATGCTATGTGCTCCTTATTTTATGGTTACACAGAAGAGTCCTATTCATCCCTCATTCATTTATGTCAGTAAAACTGAAATCCTACAGGGCTACTTTTTTTTTAAATTTTTTTTAAATTAATTAATTAATTTTATTAATTTATTTTTGGCTGTGTTGGGTCTTCGTTGCTGTGCACAGGCTTTCTCTAGTTGTGGAGAGCAATGGCTACTCTTCATTGCGGTGCGCAGGATTCTCATTGTGGTGGCTTCTCTTGTTGTGAAGCATGGGCTCTAGGCGCCTGGGCTTCAGTACCTGTATCACGCGGGCTTCAGTAGTTTTGGCTCACGGGCTCTAGAACGCAGGCTCAGTAGTTGTGGTGCACGGGCTTAGCTGCTCCACAGCATGTGGGATCTTCCCGAATCAGGACTCGAACCCGTGTCCCCTGCATTGGCAGGTGGATTCTTAACCACTGCACTACCAGGGAAGTCCCTACAGGGCTACTTTTAATGCTAACTAATGGAACTCCATAGCCCAGTTTGAAAACTGCCAATCTTCATAATTAACAAAGGGAGTCTCAGGAAGAGAGAGAAAATTCCTCTTCCCTACAGCAACTAAGGAAGACACTGTCCTGTAATGGAAAATTAGGTCAAAAAATTTGATTAGATAGGGTGTTAGAAAGAAAAAAATTCATAAAAATATCAATTTTCTTTTTTCTGTGTGATATGGAGGCTTGTAGCATTATTTGAAACTGTTACCAATTTGTTCTATTCCCTGTTTAAACAAATCTGTCCTTGGAAGTATAATTTGAAAAACAGCGTTTTGTAAGACTCCAAAAACTAGAGATTACTGCTATAGCTCCTTTAATAACATTCAAAAGTAACCTCTAATTCTGATCGGTTATTTTACTCAATAATTTTCTTGCCCTGGTAATAATGCTACACTTGATATATTTGTATTCCTAAACAGGATTAATAGCTGTAAGACTGTGCTATCAATCTTCAAATGATCTTCAAAGGAAGATCATTGGTTCTTTCCTCTTATTCCTTTTAAATGATGAGAAAACAATATAAGCCTATGATTCCTCTAGACTTCTTAATAGAAACTGAAAGTCACCTCATTTAAAAGAGATAAGTACTATTATCAACTCCATTTTATAGATGAGAAAACTGAGACACAGAGCAGTTAAGTAACTTATCCAAGATCACACAGGTAATAGGTGCTAAAGCATGGATTCACAGCCAGACAGTTTGGCTTCAGTGTCTTTAGTCTTACCTACTGCTTCTATTTTCTTTAGAATTTTCTTGGGAAAATTGCAAAGGAATAAATCCCTGTCCTTTCAACTTTAATTTGTACCTGCTCTAAGTGTGGCATGCACTACTTGGTATAACTGTATAGTCCTACGACGGGCAATGTATAGACCTGGTACATCATTCCTCCCAATCAATCAGGTTGCGGATGTACCTACAATGCACCCCGTTGATGTGGGGATGACAGGGGAGCTTGACAGAACTGAGAAACGGAGATACTATGACAGATCACCTAACACTTACTGCAATTATTGAGGTAAAGATGGAAGAAACCTAGCCTGGCTATGTTAATTCACTATGTGACTGTGGGCTTCAGTTCCCTCAGCTGCTCCAACCTTAGAGACCATTTTACTGCACCCTGTGTAAGAAAAACCTCTTCCAAAGTACACTGGTATGGTTCTGATAACCCAAGGGCAGCCCAGCCACATGCCTTCGATGAGCATGGGGCGGGGGGGGTGAAGATTTATTGTGTTTGTTATTAAAGGGATATAGGGAGAAAGTCATTGAAAAGCCATAACATTGTGCACCATTACTATATAGGAATTGGTGTTAGAAGGGATACATAGCAGGTTCTACTTCAAAAATGTCAATCTTTTCACTTAAAGAAATCTATGTAGAGGACATCTCTCACAACTGTACAATCTATATTCGGGGCAATTTGATGACAGACTCTCTGCTACCTTAATAAAAAGACGGTGACAGGTATTTTGCTCAGTCACCTATAATTTGCTTTGAGGGAGATACAGCTATATAGTGTTGGCCCCTTACCCCTTCCTAGTCCCCAATCCTGTTCTACCCGATGTCATTTCCACCAGGGTCCAAACTCACCTTCTGAGGACTGAAGATCACTTTGTATTTTCGAGTTCGGCCAGCCATTTTGTCAGCATTGACAAGATCTACAGACAGAAAGGATGCAAGTCAAAAGCCATGGACCTTTGTTAGACTAGAAGCAAGGAAGCAGAGAGCCTCTAGGAGGAGTATGGCCTACCCAAACAATTCTTTTCTTATTAAAGGGTTCTTATGGTCAGGGTCCTTAGGCCTTCCCACCCTTTCCCAGGTCTTAGTTATAATGAACACCATGGCACACTCACTGGCAATGTACCGCATATTCTTGATGCGAGGTCTGACCAAGAAGCATAATCTATGGGAGAGAAGGGGGAAAAAAACCTCAGTGAAGAAAAATCATGAAGTTGGTGATAGCAGCTTAGAAAAAACTTAAACAATGCCAACTCTTTCACCATTTGCTACAGTTCTCACCCCAGCCAAAGCCCTGCCAGCTCTTTTGGCTCACCACATACCAAACACACAGGACCCAGGACTTCCCTGGTGGCGCAGTGGATAAGACTCTGCGCTCCCAATGCAGGGGGCCCAGGTTCAATCCCTGGTCAGGGAACTAGATCCCACATGCATGCTACAACTAAGAGTTAGCATGCCACAACTAAGGAGCCAGCGAGCCAAAACTAAGGAGCCCTGGAGCCGCAGCTAAGGAGCCCGCCTGCTGCAACTAAGAAGCCCACCTCCCGCAACTAAGACCTGGTGCAACCAAATAAGTTTTTTTAAAAAATATGAGTATATAATTAAGAGTTTAAACACACACACACACACACACACACACACACACACACACACACACACACAAGACTCCCCTCGATAAAACAGGTATATCATGGTGGGTTGGGGGCACTTATTGGCCTTATGGTGGACCCAGGAGTTCCTGCTCTCAAATAATTTACAGTCTATTGGGCAAAATAAGATGCACATATGTATGGAGTATATTAACAATCAAGTGTTAAAAAACAATACAAGAAAGTATATAAAATAGTGTTCTTCAAACTGGGGTTCATGGATGTATTCTCCATGTATCTAGGAGAATTATTTCCTCTAAGGGAGGGTGTACATTACTTAAGTTGAGAAGTATTAAAAATAAAAACAAACACCAGACAACAGGCAGGATGTGACTGTGTACCAGGTGAACAGGACAAACACTGAACCCCATGCAAATCTAGAGGAGGAGAAAATCACCCTGGAATGGCAACTGAGAGCTGCGTGGAGGAGGTGGGGCTGGATTCTGAAGGCTGGATATTTGTCGCAAGAACAGTGAGGAGAGGAGAGAATTTCAGGCAGAGTGGGTGGAGTGGCCAAAAACACGGAGGTACGTGTGCAGAGCCTGGGAGCACGCAAAAGTGCGAGCTGAATAGTGGGGACATGAAAGAGACCAGGCTGGAAAGGGGGTGAGAGGCCTCCCTGGAGGCAGCCTTGGAATCTATGACGAACAATGAGGACCTCACTCGGTAAGTAAGGGAAGCCTTGAAGGTTCTTCAGGAGAGCCCAATGAAAATATTTTTGAAAGATTAATCAATCTGGTTAGAGATGGTAGGTTGGGTTAAAGAGAGATGAGGACAAGGGAGGGAGAAACCGCAGAAAGGGAGACCAATTAAGAGGCTAAAGCACAACCTAAGGATGAATTTGTAAAAGAGGAGGGAAGCAAACCATGTCACAAACATCATGGTGCTAGATCTCGGCCAAGGACCAATCAAAGGCCAATGTGTAGGGACCTCCTCCAGCTTGGAGCCGAGACAGAGTCTCCCAGACACTCACTGTTCACTGGAGCTGAAGGCTGGCTTGTTCTCCACTTTGTACAGCTTGTCTACTTCATGTTGCTACAGAGAGAATCCAACAAAACAATGGATATAAGTGTGCTTGGAAACCCAAAGCCCGATACAATGACAGGGGTCTTCTGGAAGGGCTCCCTCCTATTTATACTAATTCTAGCAGTCTAAGTACCTCCCTGACAACCATCCCACTGAACCTTCCTCAAACTGTCAATAGAAAACCCCAAAATAAAACAATTCAAAAACAATACAAAGAGTATCAATCCCCCCTTGTCACCGTAACTCTGCCATCCCCTATTTACTGTAACTCTGCCATCCCCTATTTACCCTATAAGGGTAGTCACTCTTCAGTAATATATACTGTTCATCAAAAGAAAAACTGCTTAATAGGAAAGAAGGGCCTGATCCACGTGGGGAAAGGGGCAGGTACCTTTAGGATGGAGACATTGGCGATTCGATCCAACGGGCTCATGAGATCTGCCTCAATGAACAAGTCCTTTTTTCCTGGAAGCTGAAGGAGACACAGTATCTTGGGTTACTCTCAGGTCACACGAGCTCCCTTGGCTGACAGCTCATCCAGCCATCCATTTAATAGAAGCACAGTCTCTGAGTTGGAAGGGCACTAGACCTCATCTACCCCAGCACCTTATTTATTGCCTATATCCACAGCTGACATTTCTCTACATATTCACCTATTTTGTCTTCTCATTTTCTGTACCAGTGGAAAGATATTTCACGTTCTTTCTAAGGTTAAGTCCTTGTCACTCAACCCTCCGGCTCGCCTGTGACCTTGTTCTACATCATTGCTCCTCTACTCCACCACCTCTTCCACTGTCTCCTGATAACCCAATCGATTTCCTGCTGAACGAAGCCAAACAAAACAAAACCACACCGTGTATCCTCCAGCCCCTCAACTAACTGCCAAATATCTCTTTAAATGGCATTTTTCTTCTAATTACAAAAATAACCTATGTTCAAGGCGGAAAACTTAACCCAGGACAGTCCTCACCCTCACACCCACTCTCTCACGCCAAATCCCTGTCTTCTGGTTCCCGCTTCATCACTCCTGATGCTGCCCTTTCATCTGTCCAGAGGAAGGAGAGGTCACACTGAGCAGAAGAGAGGGGGAAGTCGTTGAAAGCTTCCTCTCAACTAGGCTTTGACAAATGGGTAGGATGTTGGCAGTGATAGATTGAGATGGCAATCTAGCAAAGGCCAGGGAAAGAGAACAGGCTGAATGGTAAGGGCAGAACAAGCGATTCAGTTTGCCTGATAGGTAAGGCAGTGGTCCTCAACCAGGGCTGATTTTGCCCCCCAGGGGACATTTGGTAAAGTCTGGAGACATTTTGGATTGTCCACCTTGGGGCAGGGGGTGTTACGGGCATCTAGTGGGTAGAGGTTAGGGATGCTGCTAAATATCCTACAATGCACAGGACAGTCCCACCACAAAGAATTAAGCAGCCCAAAATGTCCATGGCACCAAGGTCGAGAAATCTTGATGTAGGGGAATGGTGTGAAACAAGACAGAAATCTTTGACAGGAATTAGAGCATGAAGGGTCCCAAATGCCAAGTTAGGGAGTTTGGTGTTGATCCTCTATGGAACAAGGAAAAATAGAAAGCTTTTGTACACTGAAGCATCCAATCAGCTGGGAATTTTCATTAGGTAAATCTGGGAACTGTGGGTAAAATGGATTGGAGACATGAGAAACTAGAGATAAGGACTACATTTATGTGGTTAATGCAACAGTCCAAGCAGCCCAAGGACTTCCCTGGCGGTCCAGTGGTTAAGACTCTGCGCTTCCACTGCAGGGGGTGAGGGTTCGATCCCTGGTCGGGGATGCGCGGCATGCCGCGGGGTTTGGCAAGAAAACAAAAGACAAACAAGCAGCCCAAGCCTGTGGTAATGAATGAGGACCGGATTTAGGCTGGTGGTGATGTGAACAAAAATAGGTTTATGAAGAGATACTGGAACGTGTAATCGAATTTTTAAAAATACTGGAAAAAAATTAACAGTGTTAACAGTGCTTGTATCTGATAGTAGGGTTGTAAGTGATTTTTTTTTTCTTTACACTTTATCTTCTGCATTTTCTAGAATTTGTTAGTGTTATTTTATAATCACCATTTAAAAAGTCAGGTATAGGGCTTCCCTGGTGGCGCAGTGGTTGAGAGTCCGCCTGCCGATGCAGGGGACACGGGTTCGTGCCCGGTCTGGGAAGATCCCACATGCCGTGGAGCGGCTGGGCCCGTGAGCCATGGCCGCTGAGCCTGCGCATCTGGAGCCTGTGCTCCGCAACGGGAGAGGCCACAACAGTGAGAGGCCCGCGTACCGCAAAAAAAAAAGTCAGGTGTAAGGAAATAAATATCCACAGGACTCAGCAACTGGTTTAGTTAAGTGTGAGGAGGGAAGAAGAGTCAAAGATGATTCTGAGGTTTCAAGCCTGAATAGCAGTGCCCATTAATAAGAATTAAGTCAGAGGAAGTTAGTTTGAAGAGGACATTACTGCACAGAAATCCACTCTGGCCACGTTAAGTCATCCTTGTGGGCAGCTCTTCCTCAGGTCATTCTATTTACAAGTTTCTATCCTTGGTCTCATTTACTCTCTTTCATGGGGATCTCACCAGAACTAGTGGTTCTAACTAGCATCTCTTTTCAATTCCTCAGACATCTGTTGGGTGTCTTTCATGTGCCAATCATTGTGCTACCACTACAGGACATATTACAGAGAAATAAAATATGGTCCCACATCCCCTGAGGTTCTCCCAAGTCTCCATCTTTACCCTAGCTGCAATTCTACCTTTCTATCTTCTGATGTTACAAGCAGTATTTCCTCCTAGCATCTTAACTTCATCCTATCCAAACCCAAACTAATCAACTTCCCCCACCAAAACTGTTCCTCTTTCTAATTCTTTTTCTCATTTCTATTCAATGTTCATGCAACAAATATTTATTAAGCACATGCTAAGTGCCTGACTCTAAGCTAGGTACTCACTAGGTATACATGTGGAACAAAATAGGTATGTCCCTGTCCTCAAGGACCATCAAATCTAGTGGGGAATATGAACATTAAACAAAAGCCTATATATGTAATCCATTAAAATTACAGTAATAGCATTACTTTATTAGCTCAAGTTAAAAATGTCAAACTCAGCTTTGCTTCTCCCTTAACCTTTACGACCAATCAATGCCTTTGAGTCTTTGACTCAAAAAAAACCCATCAATTCCTTTCATTTCCACTGCCACTAATTTTGTGTGGGCCTTTATTACTTCAGTCTGATCTATGGTCTCCTCACTGGCCTTCTTGTTTTGCCCATTTATCCAACTTCACAATGGCTATTAGAATCATCTTCAAGTATTGTTTCATGTCACATATTGGGGAAAATTTTTCAGTAGCTGCCTAATGCCTATTGTGTAACTTCTCATCCCTCTCTTCTCTGTATTACGTGCCTGTCCTTCCCTGGTTCCTCAACTTTGCTCCTACCAGTCCATCTGCACGGAACATCCTCTCCCATCTCCAAGGAAAATACGCTCATCTTCACACTCCAGCCCTTTGAAACTCCTAGATCACTCCAGCTACAAATGATTGTTTCAGGCACCCTAGCTATCACTCGTTCACCACATGATACCCTGTGTGTGGTAATTTGTGTTTCATACTGCTCCCACTGGAACGTAAGAACCCTAAGGACAAAGTTGTCTTAACCATCTTTCCATCCCCAGTGATGCTTGGCACTAGTGGTGTCTCCCTTGTCTGTATGAAAAAAAGGGGGGGGAGGGGGGATTTCGATTAACTCTCTGGCCAGATCGTCCCAAGTTTCCCTCCCTGAGTGCTTCATTTTGGACCTGCCACTGAAGCTCCAAGGACAATACCAAGGGCCAAGAGCAAGACCAAGGGAGCTCAGTAAGAAAGAACTATGCATCCAGTGAGTGCTGCTGATACAGTAAGGCCCCCAGCGTGGCAGGCACTGACCTGCTCCAGCAGATAGATGAGCTGGTCTCGGGCCAGCCTCTTGAGCATGGAGAAGTCAGGCAGCTCTGGGGCATCCGGACGATGGGGAAAAGCCATGGCAGCGGTCACCTGGGCCGCAGGGTGGAAGAAGGGGGACGCCCTCCGCTCTGAGAAGGCCGGCAGCACCCCAGGGTAAGCGCAGGATGGCTCTCCTTCAGGTAAGGGCACGGACTTCGAAAGAGCCCCCGAAGGGGCCCTCGCTCCTCAGCCACAATGGAGGAATGAATGGCCACCTCCTGGCCGGACAGCCGCAGCCTCGGGGGACCTCGCCTCAGGCTTGCAGCCACTTTGTCCCACCCCACCCCTCCCGGTCCACTCTGCCGGTCCGCAGGACCTGGGTCTACACCTGCAGAGGTACCCGCCTCCTGCCAAAGAGAGGGACGACTTCCTAGACCTCCCGGAAGTCCCGTGCACTCTACCCACGCTCAGCGTATCCGGAAAAGGACGGCGTCCTGGAAGGGACATTTGAAAACGAGCGGCAATGCGTCAAGGTTCAGTTTCATTCCTGACCAGAGGCGAGTGTTCCTGTGATAAAAGAATTATACCTTAAACTAACTTTGAAGGGTACACCCAATTCTCCTAGCTCACCCAAGCAAGCGATGGGCACTTGCTCGATTTTCAGAACTTGGTGAAATCGGCGAAACCAACTCGGAATCCGGAGGGCATTGATCACTGAGGATGTGGGCTGTCAATCAAATCTACTCCACAAATTTAGCTGCAGGCTGGGAGCTCTCTCGCTTCCGAACTGCGGGAGGCCAGACGCGTGGAGATGCGGGGCGGGTGTGAGGGGAGAGAAGAGGAACGCGTTAGTAGCCAATGGAAGCCAAGTCTCGCCAGCTGTGACCTTTCAATACGGAGTTTTGGCTCATTAATGCACTTCGTGGGAAAATGGGGAAATAAACTGTGGCATATTCATACAATAAAAATAACTGAATAAATGAAAGAAGCCAGGCACGAGAGTGGCATCTGTATGCCATTTATATCAGGTTCTCGAACAGGAAAAACTATAGTGAAAAATTTCAGAAAAGTGATTGACTTTGGGGATGAAAATTGGGAAGAAAATTAGAGAATTTTCAGGGGTGATGGTAAAGATCTATATTTACCTTGTTAAAAAAAAAAGCTTATGAGAGACATTATAATGGACAGATCCGGCTGACAATACCTGAACTCACTAATCAATCGTGACATCACATCATCATCTCCTGGTGAGATGCATGGGAAGCACATGTTAAACCTGATCAAGCCTCAGGATCTAATTACCAGTTCATAGGAAATACAGAGGGTAGTGGAAACACGATAAAAGACATCACAAGGATAAAATCAACCATGTCTAAAAAGCAGAAAATTATATGGGTCAAATAACTGTCAAATGACAATGAGAAGAAAGTGGAAGGGGAAACTACTTTAGAATAAAAGACTTCTGGGACATAACAACACAATGCAATATTGCAATGTGTGGACTTTGTTTGGATCCTAATTCAAAGAAATCAACCAGAATATTATTAGGATATTAGCTGATAATAAGGAATTCCTAAAACTTTCAAGGTATAGTAATGGCTTATATGTCTATGTTAAAAAGGAGCCCCTATCTCTTTGAGACACAGACTGAAGTACTTACAGATGAAATAATATGATGTCTGGGATTTGCTTTAAAATAAGCCAAAGGGAGCTGTGGGGCAATGAAGAAAGATTGGCCATTTGTTAAATGTTGAAGCTGGGTGATGGGTACACAGGGGTTCATTGCACTACAATATTCTACTTTCGAATGTTTGAAAACTTCTATAATAGAAGATTAAGCAAAAAAAAAAAAACCCAAAACTTTTATGCTCACACTGGGCTTCAAGAGCTTGTTTAGTATTTTTTACTGAGCTTCCTCTCACCCCCTCCCCTTAGATCAAATCTCAGCTGCACAGAAAGGTAGAAGCTGCCCTTCACAGATGAGTGACATATACACCCTCCAGTTTGCAGGGATTTAAGTCCCTTCTGTCGTACAGTTTGCCAGCTTCTTGAGTTTGGCCCCAAGTTGCTGTGAGGTGCCCATTTCACCCACAGTTGCTTTTATTCCAGCTTGAGCAGTCTTGTTATCTGTTGCCTCCTCCACCAGATGCTACACCTGCACCCCCAAATCTCCACCTCATCCAGTGTGATGTCAAAGTCCTTCGTTGTGTCATGAAACAGGACTGCCTGGGGATAGGGCACCATGGAGTCCTATGACCCCCACCCAATGGAACACAGGCTGAGTGAGTCCCCATTCGCCTGTCCAGCCTCCCTGCTTGGGATGGGGCAGTGGGGGGCCGGGGAGAAGGGACAATTTCCCCAAACACCTCAATGACAGTGGGTTAGGATCTGAGACACACAGTCAGCGTAGAGCAGGAACAGGTCAACCTGCAGGAAGTTTAGGCCTTCTTGGCTGAGATCTGGATGCACAGGCTGGCAAAGGTAAAAGGCCGGGCTTTCTGCCATTGTGGATTGGCTGATTGGTGTAAGGTTTCCCAGCCATTTCTTCATTCACTCAACCAATATTGAAATCTATGTTGGGGGAATTCCCTGACGGTACGGTGGTTAAGAGTCTGCACTTCCACTACAGGGGACACAGGTTCGATCCCTGGTCGGGGAACTAAGATCCCGCCTGCTGCATGGCACAGACGAAAAAGAAAAGGGAGGAAGAAAGAAATCTATGTTGGGAGTGGAACTACAGCAATGAACACATACACGTCTCCTACCCTTATGGGATCTACCTTCTAATGGGGCAAGGTGGGTGATGACAAATAATGCATTAGTAATACATTTCAAATACTAGGGAAAATTAAACAGGGTGTGGTGATAGAACATGAAGAGAGCTGTTTTAGACTAGGGTGAAAAGGCCTGTGAAAGTAACATTTGACCTGAGGCCTGAATGGCAAGGACCCAGCCAAGTGAAAATCTGGGGACAAAGAACTAGTAAGTGCAAAAGCCTTAGATTAGCATTTACAAGAATGGAAACAAAAGATTTAAGCTAGCGAGCATTAGGATGGTGGTGGATGAGGTAAATGGAAAACATATCCAAGCTAGCAATAAAAGCTTCTAATATTTCATAGTCCCCTGGGGAAAGGACACAAATGATTTGCAGGAGTTAGAAATGCATATTTAAGCAGTCAAATAGCATCTTGCTCCTCTAAGTTATTTTTTTTTAAATAAATTTATTTATTTTTGGCTGCATTGGGTCTTCGTTGCTGCACGCAGGCTTTCTTTAGTTGCAGTGAGCGCGGGCTACTCTGCATTGCGGTGCGCAGGCTTCTCATTGCAGTGGGTTCTCTCGTTGCGGAGCACGGGCTCTAGGCACGCGGGCTCAGTAGTTGCGATGCGTGGGCTCAGTCGTTGTGCTGCATGGGCTTAGTTGCTCTGCGGCTTGTGTGGGATCTTCCAGGACCAGGGATCGATCCCGTGGCCCCTGCATTGGCAGGCAGATTCTTAACCACTGCACCACCAGGGAAGTCCCTCCTCTAAGGTTCTAATGGCAAATTACCCTTTTAAAAATCATAATTATATTGACGTTTTTATTATAAGTTACATAATAGTGACAAAGCAGTGAGAACAAGGGCCTTATCTGTCCACTGCTCTATTACCAGAAGCTGGATTCCCTAACTTTGACTGGCATGTGATAGGGCCTTGCCCATTTCTACTGAACAGATGCTCAAGTTAACAGTAATCAGTGATATAAATGCCATGAATGACATTTGCAATAGCAACAAGACACATGACCAGGCTGTCAGTGACGGTTGGAATATCAATGTTTTCATTAGAAAAACATCCTGCATGTATTTAAATTCTGAGTAGCCAATTTTTGCTGGTAAATTGTTAAAATGAGACATTGTTGAGAACTGTCATTGGACTCTATGTTGCTTGAATATGTCTCCATTTGTCTTTTGATAATCACTTTCTGATATTAATAAAGTATTCTAAAAGAATCAGTGAATTAACAGAAATTATGCCAGGCAGTGATAGATTCCTGGAATTTTAGAAACCTTGAATTAGGAATCAGACCTGGGTTCAAGTCCCACTGCTGTCACTCACTTGCAGCTATGTGACCTTGGGCATATCCAAAAACCTTTGAGACCATATTTGGGTTTTTTTTCATGTATTTATTTACTTTCATTTATTTATTTGGTTTGCACCGGGTCTTAGTTGTGGCTCGCCGGCTCCTTAGTTGTGGCATGCATGTGGGATCTAGTTCCCTGACCAGGGATGGAACCCCTGGCCCCCTGCATTGGGAGCGCGGAGTCTTAACCACTGCGCCACCAGGGAAGTCCCAAGGCCATATTTGTAAAAGGGATCTATTATCTATTCTTGCCTAAATCATAACACCCTTGTAAAAATCTGATTAAAGCTGTAAAATAAGATACTACTTAAGCTTTTGGAAGTGGCTGGAGGTTACGTTGAGAGCCTGAAAGGCTTTGCCTGCTTTGCATTTTTTGTTTGGTCAAATCCCCACAGCCCCATTTTGTTTTAGAGCCCTAGCAACTAAAAGAGGAGCTGCTTTAGACTGGGTGTTTAGGGAAGGCCTAATGTCCAGTTTTTGGCTGTCAAAGTCCATCACTGAGCAGGGCTGACAGGCACAGAGCCCTTTATTAGGGATTCCTCTGGCCCCATCTCTCTCCCAATATTTAGACAAGGGACCCTTTGCCTCTTCCCTTCCCCTCACAGGTAAACCCTCCCAATCCCAGACAGCATCAATCAACACAGACTGCTACATTTTACTTTATTTTGCACATAATGAAGATAACTGACTAAGCAGTTCCAGAACTGTTAGTATTCATTAATCAAGAAGTAAATGAGGTGAGAAGACAAACTTTTAATTTCCTCCCAAACATACTGGAAGTATCACAGAAACTTGTAACAACACATGCAATACAGGCTGGTTTCAACATACAGAGAGCCCAAGCAAGAAGGCTGAGTCCTGAAGATCCACGTGGGTCACAGGAGGAGCAGTGCTCCAGGAGGCTGGAATCTACCCAGTCACTCACCCTGCTCCCACAAAGAACTACCCTGTGAGGTTCTCTGCCCTTTGTCAGGTTCAAATCCAAGAAGCTCTTTCATCCCACATTCCAGGCTCATCACTACCCTCCATTCCAAGGTGGTTAATCCACACACAGAAATCCAGGCAGAACCAAATATACTTGCCCAGCTGTGTTTCATGTGGCATTTCCACAAGCCAGGCTCCAGCTCAAATTCTGTACAGGAAGTTCCCATTGCTGTCAAAGAACTCTCGTCCCCTCTGCACGACTTTGTTGCTAAAGTTCTGGTCACCTGGCTCCCCTGCCTTCAACTCTGCCAGCTTCTTGTCACTTGGCAATCCATCACTGTCAGTTCCTCTGGTGCCTCCACAGTCACTGGTGAACTTCTGCAGCTCTCTCGGATGACCTGGGGCTGCAGCAACAGGCACAAAGCTCTTCTCCTCCTCCAGGCCCTGGATTCCTTTATTCCTTTCCTTCTGTCTCCTTGGTGTATTTGTTCTGTGAGTGTTCAATTCTGTCACTTTCAAAGCTGTGCTGTGACCATGGCCTTTGGATGAGGCTTCATCCCCTGGCATCGGCAAAGAGCCTGATACAGAATGGCTTGCAGAAAGCGGTGCTGAGGTATCCCCAGAGCCTGGGAGCTGCTGGAGTGAGCGGGCAAGCCCAATTTTCTTAAGGACTTTTTGATCCTGCTTCAGTTTCTGCTCCAATGTGGGCACAAACTTGCTTTTTAAAACCCTTCGGATCACATCAGTGCTGACATCAAAGCCTTCAGCCAATCTGGGAACTGACCAGGACTCTGCAAATTCCCTGTGTAAATACCTATGAAAAAAAGAAGCAGGTTTTCAATCTGTGAAGAAGTCTCCTATCAGAACAGTTAACTGATAATACTAGTGATAAATACATGACAAGAAGAGGGCTTGGAAAAACTGCAAACGCAGTGTTTATCTTCTGCTACTAAATGGCTGCGGTCCATTCCTGTGTGCTAACAGCGACACCCAACTACTCTTAGTCATTTCATTTCATATCAACTGAATTCCTCTCTCACTGCACGGCAGGCCCCAGTTAGATCCTGGGGATGCATGATGACTGTCTTTCCCTTCAAAGAACATACAGTCTGGTGGTGGAGACAGATACAGTAACATACAAAAACACTATGAGAAATATCCCAGCAGAGGATGCTGTGAGAGCACCGAGGAGGGAGAGGCAGGGACAGGCTATCACCACATTTGCGGGGTGGCCCAGGAATGGCTTCAGGAAGTCCATGCTAGAGCTGGTCTGAAAAGATGAGAAGTTGTCATAAGCTGGCAGAGGGGAGGAGAGGAAGAAAAGGTCAAAGGTACTGATGGTAGAGTGAGCAGCAGGTGGAACACGAAGAAGCACATCACCTTTGCTGGTAACAGCTCAGTCTGTGTGACGGGGCGGCAGGAGCAGGGTCATGTCACGCTCAGGGATTCCGGAGCCCATTCCAACGCAACAGTGAACCAAGGACGGCGTTTAAGGAGCAGAATGCCATGAGCAAATTTTCAGTTTGAAGCTCAATCCAGTGGTAGTGAAAGAGGGCAGTCGTCAATTAGATTCCCTGAACTATAACCTGCTTAATGAATAATAACCTGTAACCTGCCTTTACTGACCAAGCTTGCTTTAATTGTTCAGGCAAACTGCATAGCCTCCAAGCTTCACATAGCCTAGACAATGTATCACAAGACTCCTTTAACTGCCCCCTATAGATAAAACCTCTGACCATGGGTCACTCTGGTAACAGTTGCTTAAGTTGTTGTTCAGGAACATGGGGCTAGTTTTGCCCAGTTCAAACTAGTTGAGACCACTGACCATTCAGCTGGGCCTGTACAAGTGTCCAATGGGTGACCTTTCAATGTCAAGGGCCAAAAACTCCATCCTCAGATCATGCTAATGCTGCCCACCATTTTCTGAACATGCATCCCATGAAGAACCAGGTAACTCAGAGCACCAATTACTTCACCTTTTTCTAACATTTAATCACCTTTCCCAAAGCCTCAGACCACCCTGCTTCTTTACCCCATAAATATCCTAAAACTCTTTCTTCAAGGAGGCAGATTTGACACTTGTTCTCCCATCTCCTTGCTTGGCTGCCTATGAATAAACCCTTTCTCTGCTGCAAACCTCAGGGTCTCAGCAATGGCTTGCTGTACATCAGACAAATGAATCTAGTTCAGTAACAGTAGTTTCTCAGTGCAAGACTAGAGATGGAAAGATCAGGCAAGAGGCTGTCACAGTAATCCAGGCAGTCTGAACCGAGACAGTGGCAATGAGAGCAGAGGAGGAAAGAGACTTGAGGAATATTTTAGGAAGGCCAAGTGGTTACACTTGGTAAGGAACTAAATACTGGGCGAATAAATAGGCTGAGATTCAGCATCTTTTTTTTTTTTTTTAGTTAATTTATTTATTTATTTATTTTTGGCTGTGCTGGGTCTTTGTTGCTGCACAGGCTTTCTTTAGTTGCGGCGAGCGAGGCCACTCCTTATTGCAGTGCGCGGGCCTCTCATTGTGGTGGCCCCTCTTGTTGCAGAGCACAGGCTCCAGGAACGTGGAGCTTCAGTAGCTGTGGCATGCGGGCTCAGCAGTTGTGGCTCACAGGCTCTAGAGCGCAGGCTCGACATTTGTGGCACACAGGCTTTGTTGCTCTGCGGCATGTGGGATCCTCCTGGACCAGGGCTTGAACCTGCGTCCCCTGCATTGGCAGGTGGACTCCCAACCACTGTGCCACCAGGGAAGTCCCAAGATTCAGTATCTTTAGAGTGGGTGATTGATGGAACCATTCGGGGTTATAGCAAAAATAGGAGCAGAATGAAATTGTCAGGGAATAATGATGAATTCTATTTTGTACATGTTGAGTTTAAGGAACCTGTGTGACAGCCAAACAGCGATATCTAGTGCACAGCTGACTATATAGGGTTCAGAAGAAAAACATGGACTGGACATGATAGATCTGGAAGTCATAAGCCAATAGCAGGAGTGGCTGAAGCCATGCAAGTGGCTGGCATTAGGCAGGGAAATATTCAGAGTGAGATAAATGACCAAGGACACAACTCTAAAAACTACAATAATTAAGATACAGGAGGAAGACGGGGAGCCCACAGAGGAAACCGAAACCAGTCCTAGAAATAGAAGTGAGTGGTAGCCTGGGTCAAGGGAGAATTTCAAGAATGCAGACAAGGTCAAATGCTGCAGAAATGTTAGTCACACTAAAGCCTTGAGTGTCAGTTATGCCTAGCACTGAGGAAGTCACTGGTAGATTTGTGGATAATAGTTTCATTGTTGTGATGAAACAAACAAAAATGAGGGTAGGGAGCCAGGGAGCCAGCAGGGAACTAAAGGAGGAGGGAGTGTAGTATAGCCTTGACAGTTGGGTTTCCTTTTCTTTGTAACCCAAGTGACTGACTTAAGCTTTGCTTGCCAAGGTATGCACTTCGAAGATGGCTATCTCCAATAAACACACTGCCAGCCACACAACTAGATAAAAAGCCAGGCTTCCCCCCACCCCTCCATTGAGGCGCGTTTGTTTTAGAGATTATGGTTGGCTTCAATAACTAACCACTTGGGCCACTTGCTTTTTTTCTTCTTGCGCTTTAAATTCCTCTTAAGGAACTTCCCTGGTGGTCCAGTGGCTAAGACTCCATGCTCCCAATGCAGGGGGCCCGGGTTTGATCCCTGGTCAGGAACTAGATCCCACATGCTGCAACTAAGAGTTTGCATGAGGCAACTAAAGATCCCGTGTGCCGCAACTTAAAAAAAAAAGACCCTGCATGCTGCAACTAAAGATCCCGCATGCCGCAACAAAGACCTGGCACAGCCAAAATAAATAAATAATTTAAAATGAAATTTTAAAAAAATTTTTAAATTCCTGTTAAATTCACCAATAAAGAGTGAGCCCTCAAAACCCTAGGCCCCCACCCTCAACCCCAATAAAAGAACCCCAGGCCCTTGCACCTCTCTCTACCCATGACCTTGCTGTGTGGCCTCAGGTGTGCCATATAATTTCCAGGTCCTGTAAATAATAACCCTCCCCCCCCCCCCCCCCACCCGGCAGTTTTCTGATGGTTATTGCTGAAGGGCATCTTGCAGTCTTAAGAACCACAAGGGCTGGCTCAGCCACAACACTGGTTATTGACAGACTGAGATCGGCACACAACATGGACAACCTTAAGTTGACAGGTGTAGGTCCCTGAGAAATTAGGTAGGGATTTGACCTAGAGCACCCAGAGGACTGGTCCTAGACAAGTGAAGGACTACCACTTCCCCAGAGGTGTGAACAGAGTACAAGATTGAGAGTGGAAGGTAAGGAGGAGACCAAGAAGCTTTAAACAGTTCTTACCTAATAGCCTGTTTTTTCTCTGAAATAGAAGGATATTTATTGATCACAAAAGGGGAGGTGACAGGTGGGAAGATGGAAGGGTTGAAAAGGCTGGTGTTCAAGATAGGAGAGGAAGCTGACAGGAGAAAGCTGCTACAGGCTCATAAAATCTTGATCAGCTCTATAAAACCCCCTTTATTCTAAGTCTCAATTCCAGAGTTATTCTGATGGGAATGGAAAAAGGAACATGACCTACAAAGGACTATTTAGCAATATTTATCAAAATGCAAGTCCATTTGCCCTTCGGTTCAGTAGCAACCCTACTTCTAGGAAGGTATGTAACACATACATTTATGTAAGTGTAAATATTTCTGGCAGATATTTAGAGTATACAAAGTTATGCACTGGAGCACTATTTGTTACAGCAAGTGAGTGGAAACAATTCAAGTGCCCAGCATAAAAGACTGGTAAAATAAACTACAGTTTACTAAGCATCTACAGAAAAGAATGAGGAGCTCTCTCTTGGGAAGTGAAAAGAGCTTCAGAATATATTAAGCGAACAAAGCAAAGTACAGAACAGCATTTCTAGTATTCTACTGTTTGTGATTATAGAAGTGAAAAAAAAATTCTGTATTCATACGTGCTTGCTTCTATTTGCATAAAGAAACCTAGAAAATGACCCAAAAACCTATTAAAAATAGTATCCATAGGAGACTAGGGGGGATTAACACCTCTCAATGCGTATGCCCTGTTATACTGTTCTCATTTTGAGCCATATGTATTATCTATTCAAAACAAAAACCTTAAAATTTAAAAAAGGATCTCTTTTCTAAGATACGGTTCCTCTCTTCAGAGCAACGTAACCATGGAAGCTCCATCCCTGGTCCTAGATCAAGAACGTCATGATCTACTTACTATATACGGGTTAAATGTTGCGACGCCTGTAACTTACTATTTTAAAATTTCGGCAAAAAACGAACCGTGTCATAACGTTAAAAACTATTACATCTAGATGGCGAGCTCATCGACGTTTATCTTATTACTTGACTTTTCTGTTAGAAATCTTGGAAGATAAAAAGCAAAAAATACAAAAACAACGTTCTAAGTTCTAAGCCCCAGTATCCTTCACTTCTCATCACAGCAGATCCTAACTGCCAACAGTCTTACCGGATCTGCTCCATGGCTTCCCACGTCAGGGTCCTGGGCGGGGAACCTGGCGCCTCCATTTGCTTCCGAATTTTCTGGAACCGGATAGCTTTTCTCTGTCGTTTCAGGGCGCTGGGAGAGAGAACCAATGGCAGAAGCCATGCGTGGAAGCCAGATGGGTGGTTTGAGAGCCCTGGGCTAAGTCAGAGCGCCCAGCCCGCTTCTCTTTGCAAGGACAACCTGGCCATGTCTGTCAGCCTAGACCTGCTCTGAACACCGCCCCAGAAATCTAACACCAAGAACAACAACAGCCCATAAGCTGTTGCCGAATTCTTTAAACGGGTGATGAAATACGTCCTTGGTGAAGGGACTCGTGGTCCCAAAGGAGCTAACAGCTGCCCCTGTGCCCCTGACAACGGGTGAGAAATAAGTACCGCCGCAGGACGCCCGGCGCCAAGGGGGCGCGGCCTGGGGCGCCCAGGCCCGAGGCCCTGCTTCAGGCTGAGGGCCCGGGAAGGAGCCGGTACCTCTCCACCTCCTGCAGCTCCCGCTCCTCCGGCTCCCAGTCGGAATCGGGGTCCGGCTCACGGCCGACAGATCCCGGGATCGCCACGCCCCGGGTAGCAAACCCACAGCGAGCGACCGCGGCACGGACACCCCCGCCTAGCAAGCAGTTCAGAGAAACCGCCATGTCGACGAGAAAAAGCCCTCCACCACCCCCGCCACAGGGTAGCTCCTGAAGCCAGGGGGCGGGACCGGAATTGGGCGGGAAGCTGAGGGGCTGGTGCGTTTTTTCCGCTTCCGTCTGAGGGCGTGACTTCTGGGCTTGAACTGCTTTGCCACCCGCCCTCACCCGTTGTAATTACAGAGCAGGCTTCTGGTTTTCATCTTAAGTGCAATGGTGTACACTTGTAAACTAGCACTCCAAGTTATCATAGTCTTTTAGGTTTCTGATTATAGAGTAGTATCTGTTAATTACAGAAAATTTAGAAGAGCAAAAAGAAGATAAAAACCTCTAATCTTACTGTGAAATAAGCATATTGGCTATGAGCATGGACTCTAGGGCAGGACTTACTGAGTTTGAACGCTGGCTTTGCCACTCATTACCTTGTTCTTTCTTTATTCCTTCCTTTCCTTCCTTCTTTGTTTTAGATGAAAATGGGATCATATAACATTTTTAAATGGCTGCCTAGTATTCTGATTCTATGATTGTACTGTTGTTTTTTAAGTCCAGTAGTTTTCAACCTTTTTTCCTCATTGAAAGACATGTGCACAGTCCAGTCTCATGGGAATACCTAGGGTATTTACAGTTATACTTCACCTTCATTCACACAGACATTTGAGTGCCTACTGTGTGCCAGGTCCTCAGGATATCATGGCAAATCAGATACACACTGGCCTGCATATCACAATGCAAGTGGTGAAGAGTGATACTATTACAGGAATAATACTCACTCTACTCAAGTCATTTTTATTATTAACAAATTATAATTGAGTATCAGCAACACATTACCATGTTTGTAACCCATCTTACAATTAAAACAACAGTGGGTAAACAATACTGATTTAAACAATAACCTATTATTGAATGACTAAACTGTTTTCTCTGTTTCATAATTATAAGCCTTCTTAGGTAATGGTTTCTAGAGGAGCTTTGTTGAAAATAAAAAAAAAAAAAAAAGAACAAACCCCATAAAGTTCCTTACATGCTAATAGGAAATAGCTATAAAATGCATAAATAGCTGTAAAATGCATTGGTAAGTAGGATACAGACAGTGTGAAAGTTATGCTATTGTCTGGGTAAAGGGAGAAAACAATTTATATAAATACATGTATATATGTGCATTAAATGTTTGTGAAAGTATACACATGACCCAGGGAACATTGATTGGCTCCAGGGAGGAAAACTGAGTAGCTGGAGGAGGAGGGTAGGAGAGAGACTATTCACTGTGTCTTTGGAATTTGCATAGATAATGCATCACTTATCTATGATATGTGGTGTATTATCGATGCAAAAAAAAATGTTTTTAATAGCTAATCAACCCCAGACTGCCTTCTCCATCTAGAGAAGGACTTTTACTCTCAGGAAAGTAATAAGGTAAGCTACACAACTAAACACACGTCAAACACCTGAGGCCCCTGGCTTCTCTTGGCTGTTGGTGGCACTGGAAAAGCCGCTCCTTGACTCGCCACTTATCCTCTTCTGTCACCTTTCTTTTGTCACAGCCCTGGAGGTTGACAAGGGTCATGGTATCACAGAGAAGTGCATCCTTCACTTCTCGATCAAGTTGTGAGTCGGTGGTGAAGCTTGGAGAGTGGTTTACCTGCCGGGAGGAGTCATTATCCATCCCCTTCCTAGACCACCTGAGCAGGTCATGATTCTTGCAGGCCCAGCTGGAGGTTCTAGGAGAGACATCCGCCTCCAGTGCCCCCCCTTTGTGGCCTCAGCCAAGGAAGCTGGATGTTCTGACTTCCAAGACCACAGGACTCTGCCACAGAGATCCCTCCAGTGTATAGGCTGGTGAGAGCAAATCAGACAGCCTGACTCTATAGCGATAGTGTCCTTAAAGGCAAGGCTTACATGAGGAACTTTTGGGATCCAAAACCTGAGTTCCTACGGTGGAGACCAGAGACCACCAAGACTGGATTTAGCAGGTCAAAAGTGCAAATGTCTTACACCTTCTGCTAGATCCTATCTACCCCAGTGCCTCTGCATCCCCCATTCTGTGTTCCACCACTTGAGTACACTCCTATCCCAGGTGTCCTGTTCAGGGGTGGACCATGGTTTTGCAAAGCCCAGGAGATAATCCTCACCTCCAGCAGCCAGGGCTTCCGCTTGTGGTCCAGCAAGATGTCAAAACCAAGGATCTCAAAACAGGCACATGTACCTCCACTCAGATACTGGGGAAAACAGGTTCGGTAGCTGTGGCAAAGAACAGAATGTGCTGAGATGATGGCTTTGATGATGATGTCCTCAATATCTCCCCACAGCTCTCGGGGGTCGTAGCTGTGCTCTCATAGCCAGGCGTTGAGTGTTGACAGCTTCCTGTGAGGCCCAGTGCTCAGAGGAAGATCAGTGGGGCCAGGCTGCAGACAGGAAGCTCCCTAACACTAATCCTAATTCCATGCCTAGGTTCCTTGTGCTTTGAGGGGTTGCCGCCAGCTTGGAGCAGGGTTTAATTATAGGGTGGGGTTTGGGACTGCACTTGGTGGTCAGGCACAAGACAGGGGTCTATAAGGGTTGAGCCAGCTCAACCTCCCAAGGGCCAACTCAGCTCTGCTGAGACTGTGGGGCTAAAGGGCAGAAAAAGAGGAGAAAACAGAGTAGGGCATACCTCTTACTGCCCACAGCATCATCCCGGACAAAATTCTCATTGTGTCTGTTGACGGCATAGTTGGTCAGGTGCATGCAGATATCATCCTGGGAAGAGAGTGGCCCTGTGATCAGGCTACTTCCATGCAGTTCTTCTCTCCAGCCATTCGTTGCCTTCTGATTACCTACCCCACCCCTGGATGGCTCATCTCCTGTCCCTCTTCACAGAGGACTGTCCTGTAAGCTCCTGGGGAAGGGGTGTGCCCTTCCTGCAGGCATGGCTTTTCTGCAGTCAGCACCCCCTAAATGCTGTCCTTCCAGCCAAGTGCCAAGGTGCTCCAGGCTTCACTCCTTGTTCATGTGTGACGAGCTAGCTGTGTGACAAGCCCCTCTACCTGGTTTCTCCACAGAACCTCAGCACTCGTGTCAGTGGAAGAGAAGAGGGTGCTGCCCTGCACCCTAGTGCTGCTGGCTGGCCTTTTTTTTTTTTTTTTTTTTTAAGGTTTTTTTTTTCTAAAGAATTTTTTTTTTATGTGGACCATCTTTTAAAGTCTCTATTGAATTTGTTACAATATTGCTTCTGTTTTATATTTTGGTTTTCTGGCCAGGAGGCATGTGGGATCTTAGCTCCCCAACCAGGGATCGAATCCATACCCCCTGCATTGGAAGGTGAAGTCTTAAACACTGGACTGCCAGGTAAGTTCCCCAGCTGGCCTCTTATCAGGTTGCTGTGGCTGGGCTCCACGTAGGGCATGGTGGTAAAGGCGGCCAGGCCCTCCTCATACATGGAGATCCGAAGAGGCTCACAGGATGTGATCAGGACATACATTCGCATGTCAAACTTGAAGCCATCAATGAGGAAGGGCTGAGAGCATGCAAACCCACCAGGGAAAAGTAATAATACAGTGTTCACTCAGTATCTGCAGGAGATTGGATCCAGGACCCCCACCCCCCATGGATACCAAACTCCACAGATGCTCAAGTCCATTGTATAAAATGGTGTCAGCCCTCCATATCCACGGGTTCCACATCTGCAGATATGGAGGGAGGGCCGACTGTACTTTTGAAGTACTTACTATGTACCATAAATTGTTGTAAGCACTTCAAATACATAATAACTCATTTAATTTTCACAGTAACCAAAAAAAATTTTTTTTTCACAGTAACCATATAAGGTAGTTACTGTTGTTTTTTTTTTGCGGTACGCGGGCCTCTCACTGTTGTGGCCTCTCCCTTTGCGGAGCACAGGCTCTGGACGCACAGGCTCCAGACGCGCAGGCTCAGCGGCCATGGCTCACGGGCCCAGCTGCTCTGCGGCATTTGGGATCTTCCCGGACCGGGGCACGAAGCCGTGTCCCCTGCATCGGTAGGCGGACTCTCAACCACTGCGCCACCAGGGAAGCCCTAACCTTCTCTTTTCAGTTAAAACTTCCCTTTTACTTCCATCCCCCTGAGACATTCTAGGTCCCAGAGCCAGAGTCTGGTGGGAACTGAGATGGCGAACCCTTTCCTCCCCCAGAATCTCAACCTGGGGAGCCAGGCTCACTCACTCTGCAGGGAGGCACCAGATGCACGGGAAGATGTTACACTCAGTAGGATAGAGTTTCTGCATGCGGCTGAGGTTCTGAGCCAGCAGATCTTTGTGGCAGATTTCTGTCATGCCAGGGAAGTGGTTGACTTTCTGAAACAGAGCCAGTTGGTTATACTATCGCCCAGAGTAAGGGGCAGTTCCTGGGGCCTGAACATTCCAGATAGCAGTGGAAAAGGACTGGGGAGGTCAAGGGAGAAGTCACAGTGGAGGTAAACACTGCACCTAGTCCCCAAGGGAGAAAAGGAAGGCTCCCTAAGGCAGGTGGGAAACTGCTGCTTGGCCTCTCCGCAAAACACACATACACAGCAAGGTTAGCAAATGAGGGTCGGTGAGAAGGGCTAGCCAGGACTTTGGGCCTTCTAGCCACCTTATAACATCCCTCAGACTACCGGGGACTAGCCCTATAGGAATAACTGGTGCGGAATAACACAAAGCAAATGAGAAAACATTTCCCCAAAGAGAAAGGAAACTAAGGAGCAGCCCCAGGGAATGCACAGCAGTGGCACTCTCAGAGGGCAAGGCATTGCCAGGGTGGCCTGCTGGAAGCCCCCGCCCCGCTGCTCTGGCCCTCAGGGCTGGAAGGTTCAGTGCTCTCTGCTTTTCCCCCCCATGAGCTGTGTGAACTGAGTATTTCTGAGCCTCAGTGTCCTTAATATAAGGGTATCTTTTGGGAATTGCCTGGCGGTCCAGTGGTTAGGACTTGGTGCTTTCACTGCAGGGGGCACGGGTTCGATCCCTGGTCGGGCAACTAAGATCCCACAAGCTGTGGCCGAAGCCAAGAAAACAAAACAAAACAAAAAAACACATAAGGGTATCTTTTTAAGGATTTAATGAGGTGAGAATGTAAAAGCACTTAACAGTGTCCGACCTCAGTAAATGCTGTTATCGTTACCCTCATCTCACAACTGCTCTCTGCATGCCCCTTCTTAGGGGCTTTTTGAGCGCTTCTAGCAGTCTCTCACTCTCGCTCTCACTCCTGCTCTCCCTCTTCTCCCATAATTCATGGGATAGGTGATAGTCTCAGCTCCCTGCTTGCCTTCTCTCAAAATAAGCCTACAGACACTTTTGTTTGCTAACCGCCACAAAGACCCAATTAGAGGATAACAAAAATACCATGAAGAAGTAATATCTGGGGCTTCCCTGGTGGCGCAGTGGTTAAGAATCCGCCTGCCAGTGCAGGGGACACGGGTTCAAGCCCTGGTCGGGGAAGATCCCACATGTGGCGGAGCAACTAAGCCCGTGCGCCACAACTACTGAGCCTGCGCTCTAGAGCCCATGCTCTGCTGCAAGAGAAGCCACCGCAATGAGAAGCCCACGCAACCGCAATGTAAAGTAGTCCCCCCAGCCCCCCTCCCTCCAAGGGGCAAAGAAACAGAGACCCAGTGCAGCCAAAAATAAATTAATAAATTAATTTAGAAAAGAAAAAGAAATAATATCTTCTTGTGGACCCTGGTCTATCTTTCCTGACTTTCTTGCTGCCATGCAGGACCCCACACTGACTCTTAATGGATGTGGAGTGCTAGGCTAAGCTGCTTAGAAGGCTGGATCATTCAGCTGGCTCTACTGTTAACTCTGAAGCTCCCAGTCTTCCCCCTAAGATAGGCTCACCTGCCCTGGAGGGACCAGCTGAGCTTGCTTCCAGGCAAGCAGCATATATGGAGATAGGATGTGGCCAGCAGACACTTCCTTCAGATAATAGAAGCTCCAGAGACCCAAGAGGAGAATATTCCCATTGGTGCAGAAGCCCCTGGCCATGGCCTTTCCTGCTCTGCATAGGGGTATAGCCACCAAGAGTGGCAGCCTCGGGTGCCTGGGTGCAAGGGTAGGAGTAGTCATTCTGGGGCATAGTTCCTTTAGGATCTTGGGTCTGGAGGTTGTACCTGAAACCTCTTCATGTCCATGATGCGTTCCAGTGAGACAGAGCAGTCTGTCCAGTACACAGTCCACTCTTTGTCCTCCCCCACCTCCTTCAGGCCACACATTTGGGCTGCCCGACGCACTGTGGAGAGAGGGAGGTCAGTGGAGCCAGCCTGGGCACTGGCAGCAAACCTTGGGACTGCAGCTGGGTTGGGTAAGGAACAGACCTGACCAGAGAGTGGGAATGAAGAAGGAGGTAGTTCCTACCTCAGCTCTGCTTACCTCAGTTTAGTTACCATTGCGACAATTCCAAGTTCATGAGGCTGTCAGGGTCCTTCCAAAATTTGACAGAAAACTATAGACTGGATCTCTGTTCCTGTCAGTCCTCTCAATTAGGATGGTTTCTGGCCTGCAGAGCTGACCCTCGGAAGGGGTCACACTGGCGCCTCACACTTTGGGGCACCCGTAGATGCCAGTGGGGATGAGGGGAGGAAGAAATGACTAACCTAGCTGGCGATTTTTCTTTTTTCTTAATTGCTGAAGCCACCTCAAAAGTTACCTTGAAAAAACAGTTTTAACCTGGTCTCATCTCATCTCTGGTAAAATCTGGGGCAGGGTCGGGGGAGGGATGGTGATTTTTGTCATTTTTTCTCTTGTTAGCTAACTGGAGATTCCTACTCTACTGCTGAGACTAACTGGAACAGTGATGTGTCAGCTACTGGTAGCTGAGCCAGGAGGCTCAGTACAGGTTATAGGCCAGCCTAACAAGATCCAGGGGCTGGGAGCAGATTGAGGGGACCACCTCCAGAGTGAAAGCCGCAGCCCTAAATGTCCTCTCATGCCCAGTGGTGTGAGTGACGAGCTGGGTGCTTACCACTCTCATACTTGCAGTTGGTCAGATTGATGGCCAGGGGTCTGGAATGGAGGAATAGCAGAAATCAGGCAGAAGGAGAGAAGGACCCTGGGCTGGCAGGCATCCAGAAGAAGAGACACCCAACAGATTAACAGTGCAATTCATTTTCTTTAGAAGCCACTTAAAGGAAAGACCAGGATGATATAAACGTGCTGAAATTCTAAACTAAGCCAGCCAAAGTGATTCTGAATTTTGTTTTTGTTGTACAAAAAGGCTAATGACCTCCTGTATTTCCTGTTCTCTTTCCTAGGCTAAAGGGAAGACTTTGGATCCCAGCCCGACTGCTGAAGGGCAGAGGGTTACTCTCTGGAGCTGGGCAAGTGAGGGGGTCCAGGGAACGGTTACCTGTGTTTCCACCTTCTCTTTCTCCTCCCAACTTCTAATTCATCTGGGTCAGCTGGGGTTATGATTTTCTTTGGTATTTTCTTGGCTACAATGGATAAAGGAACTCCATTCCTAAATGCATTAGTCAGCCTTTGAGAGTGCCTGCTGAGAAGGGTTAGAAGGGATGGTAGTTTCCCCTTTAACACACTCCTCGGATTCCTCTTCTTCACCATAGTTTTCCTCTGATTCGCTGGTCTTACAGGTACTTGGCTCCATCCTCTTAGATTCTGAGGAGAGAGGGGTGGGAGTGAAATGTATATGACCTCCCTCCAGGCCCAGGAAGGACGGCAGGAATCCACCCAAGGACCTTCATGGTGTTATAAGGGAATGTTGCTGCTCCTTCAGAACAGAGCAGTCCCACTACAGCATGGGATGTTTCCAAATAGGTAATGGGGTCCGTGGAATGCCTATGAGATGTTAGATTCGCTGACAAGCCCCAATTATCCAAGATCACTCCATACAATACTCTGGGGTGCATGCAGGAGCTGAACTGAGCTGGCAGGGACCATGACCATAGCTTTTTTGTTCTTGAATGTAATGGGGGATAGCTGGAGGTGCTGGGGGGGCCTTCACTTTGAAAAATAGAGCTGAAGACCAAAGGTCGCCTAGGCCAGCCTTTTCCCTGTCCCATGATTCAGTTTCTCCATACAGACACACTGGGGCCAGGCACCCAATGGCCAAGACCCCCTGGGCTCTGACAGCGGAGGGGAAGCCCCCGGCGGACAATGCCCACCGCAGGTTCCGAGAGCGGAGGGGCTGCCGGGTCCGCCCCTATCGGCCTGGTGCTGGACTCAGCTGGTCGCTCACGACCGCCCTTCGGCCGGCTCTCGCTCCTTCCCGGGCGTTGCTGGGCCTCCGGGACCGCCTCCTTGTTCCACGGGAATGGCTATCCCCGGCGATCGCGAGGGGGGCCCGCTCCCCCCTGCACCCGGGGTTCACACCTATCTTGGAGATCCCGGCTGCGCCGCCTTAAGCAAGCAGGCTGCCGCCGCCGCCGTCGCCATGGACACGAGGGCGGCCCCCATTGGAGAAGCGTTCTGGGGGCGGGGCCTTTCCGAGAACCACACCCACTTTGGCGCCAGCAGAGGCCATATCGGGCGGGTGCCTGAGACGTTTGCCCCTGGGCTGCCGTAGGAAGCGCAATCGAGCGCCTGGCACTGGAGGGCGGACTCTTGCGGCAACTGACCCGATGCGTGATAGGACTTCTAGTCCTTCCGCTTTCACGCCAGTTCGCACGAGCCCCACCCCCTTTCCTGACCCTTTCCTGAATCCGCGGGCCAAGCTCCCGGAATTTGGCCAACGCAGTGTTCGGGACGAGAAGCCCCAATTATCCAAGTAATTAGTAACCATTAGTAACCATGTCTCGAGCAGTCCCAGCACTTGGGAGGGACGGCCGTGATTATCACACGTGCCCTGGAGGTGCTCATCAGACTGCTCCTTTACTCTCGCCATCTTTTCCTGATGTCCAACCGCTTTACCTCTGATTGCCACCTCCACCAAACTCCGCCCAATTTGTCACTTTAAGATTATCCCATGTGCTTAAATCTAAAGGACACTTAAAAAATTTCGCTCCTCTAAAAAGACATGTACATTTTCCGATTCATAGATTTCTTGACCTCCCTTCAGTGTATGATACTCTATTACCCCCTCCTTGAAATGCTTTGGAGTCCCTTGCCTTTCAGGACGCACAATTTTCTCACTCTTTCTGACTCCACTTCTCACCCCACACTGACTCTTAATGGATGTGGAGCGCTAGGCTAAGCTGCTTAGAAGGCTGGATCATTCAGCTGGCTCTACTGTTGGCTCTGAAGCTCCCAGTCTTCCCCCTAAGATAGGTTCACGTGCCCTGGAGGGACCAGCTGAGCTTGCTTCCAGGCAAGCAGCATATATTGAGATAGGATGTGGCCAGCAAACACTTCCTTCAGATAACAGAAGCTCCAGAGACCCAAGAGGAGAATATTTCCATTGGTGCAGAAGCCCCTGGCCATGGGGCTTCTGCACCAATGGAAATATTTAACGTTCCAGGCACATATTTAACAGATATTTAACGTTCCAGGCACTGTTCTAGTACCTGAACCATCATTTCTTGCCTGAATTGCCACCATTAAGCAGCCTCTTAATTGGATTCCCTTATTCTATTTTTCCTTCCTTCCTTCATCCATCCATCCATCCACTGCAGCTTAAGTATTCGCCCTAAAATGCATATTTGTTACTCCCCAATTTAAAACTCTTCAAGGTTTCCCATTAGATCAAGTCCAAAACCCCTTAGTACAAAAGACCTTCCATCAAAAAATAAAACAAACAAAAAGCAAGCAAAGCGGTGGAGAGGCCCTGAGCTGGATTGTCCCTTCTTACTTACCTACTGTGCTCAAAGCCCAGGGCTCTGGATACAAAGGGTCTCCTAAGTGTTCCATATTCAAGCTCAGAAAAAGCTTCCATAAATCCCCTTCTGGACGATTCACAAAGTATTCATGGCTAAGAAGTACCACCACAAAGAAAACCTATTTGACTTTTACTTTTTGTGGAAAAACTTATTTGGGGCCAGAGAAGGCTTTCCTCTGAACATTAATCCTAAGGAAAAACTGGGGAAATCCTGGTATTTGGACTCATCACCTTCGACACACAAAGTCCACTTTACTCTAATGGTCATCTGCACTCCCTTCAGAGAGTGAGCGAGCAAAATAAAGTGATGTTATTGGAGCCCATATTTGCAAAGGCTTGCACAAAGAGGCATTAAGCTGAAATTACTGCAATGTGCCCAAAACATGAGGGTGACCAAAAACTGTTTATAGGAATTTAAATGTCAAACTGATTTTCTTATGAAATGGGTTGTGATGCATATTCTGCTTCATCTCAATGAGACTTTATTAACATGGCAGTCACACAGGCACAGCCCCAGCTCAGCTTCAGGTGTCTGATTGCCTGCGTTGCAGTCCTGACTCCACTACTTTTGAGCCATCTGACCTTGGACAAATTACTAAACCTCTGTCAGCCTCCATATCTTCGTCTGTTAAATGGGGGTATTAAGAGGACCTGCAACTTTCAAGTTGTGAGGACACCTTGTTTTCACATGAAATGATGTATGTGAAGAACACTCAACTCAGCTTTGGGGCTGAAGGAAAATTCAAGGTGGCCAGGTAGGCGAAGAATGTGCTATAAATAGGGCATATGGATGGAGGGGACATATGTAGGGGCAGGATGAAGAAATACAACTCAGTGGTGGGCAAAGGGAGAACAGGCAGAGAGGCAAGAACAGAGGAAGTGATAAACTATCACTTTGCTAAGATTTGATAAGAAAGGAAGAGAAAAGTTGGCATATAGGAGTCAGGAGTGTGTTAACTCTTGCATACACTCCCTTCTTAACAATAGGCTTGACATCCCTGGGGCTTATCTAAGAAGAAAGGTGAAAAGCAGCAGATACATCCATGAGGGCTCATTCATTCGATTTATTCCAAGGTATCCTCCTCCTTAAAGAGACCACTTACCAATTCTTTATCCCTCCCCTTAGGCTGCGACAGGTGAGAAGGCATTCATGAAAGTGCCCACATGATCATGATGAACAGCTTTCCGGAAAGAGACTTAGATCGGTTACAAAATAAATACTTCTGGAAGGATTACTGCTCCTCCTTGGCTATCAAGGCCACCAGTGCTGCCTGCACCTCTCCCGCCTGGGCTGGGGGCAGCAGACAGTCTCGGATGATGGCCAGAGCCGCCGCCTCTGTCAGGCTGCTGAAGTCCTGGGACGTTTTGACAGGGAGGTGCCCGGCCAGCTCACAGAGGGCAACATTGAAGGCCTCGCCTTCCTTTATCCCAAAGCTGGACTTCCGGGCCCAAAGAATTACTCGGACCCCCGTGAGGGCTGAGGAAGATGATGTCTTTCCAGGTGGAGCCCCCCGGGTCACAAACAAGTTATGTGCAATCTCGTGGTCAGCCAGATAGTCAGTGGCCCGACATACCCTGCTTATCAAGGCTTCAAAGTCGGGCCCTGGCCCGCTTGTGTGAAAGAGGAAGCCAGGAGCTGGGAGGTCCTGGAGCAGATGCAGACGGCCCCCAGGATCCAGGGGTTTGCTTGGGGCCCCCTCCACGGGCAGTCTGTGGGCCAAGTAATAGCCATGCAGGTGGAGGTGGTTCACTGAGGCCAGGCCACCCAGGCTGTTGAAGCCGACTCGGAAGCCTGGGTGTGAGCTCAGCAGCACAGCTTCAACCCCGGCCTGCAGTGCCCCTGGCAGCAGGCGCTGGGGGAGCCCTCGGGTGGGCTCGGGCACCAGCAGCACGTGGCCCCACTCCAAGGGGCTGACATTGATCACCACGAGGATGTCGTCTTGCTGGAGAGCACTGGGGAGATCGGCCTCCCGGTGCAAGCGGAAGAGGACTTCTCCTGGCCGGATCTGGTTGAAGTTAAACTGTTCAGGGTCAAACGCCTGCCTCACGCTCCTGATGTTCTGGGGGCTCCTTCTTTGCACACCTCGCTCCACATTCAGCTGAGCAACAAAACCCACGGCACCAGGAAGGGTTTGGGTCTGCAGCTCCCCCAGACAGTAGCGGAACAGCCCCAGCTCCATCCGCTGCCTCCAGGCCAAGCAGAGGGCAGAGTCAAAGCGAGACAGTGGCAGTGTGTCCAGAAGGCTGGGTCCGCTCCTTGGCCACTGAATCCCTTCTGGCACGAGTTCCTTCTGCCCATAGACAAAGTCAGGAATGCCGTGCCCTCCCCAGTCCTCACTGTTTGGAGGTAGCAAATAGGAAGTTTCATTTGAACCATGTGGAATAGCCATGGGGCTGACCTGAAACAATCATAAGGTGAAAAATACATGATGCTATCCCATTTCCAAAGATTTTATTTTTATTATTTATTTATTTATTTGGCCGTGCCACGCAGCTGGCGGGATATCAGTTCCCTGACCAGGGGCTGAACCTGGGCCATGGCAGTGAAAGCCCCAAATTCTAACCACTAGGCCACCAGGGAACTCTCCTATTTTTATTTTCAAATAACCTTTACTTTTTGCTCTGATTACAAAAGTAATATATGCCTCTGGTAAAATATTCTGAAAACACAGAAATCACTCATAATTATCACCTGCAGATTAGCATACATTTTTACTGAATTAAAAATATAAATCAAATTCTCTTTCTAAAAATTATATATATTGAGTAAACTTTCTTAATGGATTAAAAAAATAAAGATAAATTACAACCCTTATTCCAGTGCCCAGGGAAAAAATCACAATTTACATTTAGCCTCATTTTCATATGCAGGTGGACCTTGACTTTTTTTTTTTTGCCTGTGCCATGTGGCATCTAGGATCTTAGTTCCCCAACCAGGGATCAAACCTGTGCCCCCTGCATTGGGAGTGCGGAGTCTTAACCACTGGACCACAGGGAAGTCCCGGATCTTAATTTTTTAACAAATCTTTAACTGCTGTATATTTAGGTTGCTGCCAATTTCATACTATTATATACAATGTTGTGATGAACATCCTGTGTATCTATCTTTGCAGATGTTTTTATTTTCCTTTAAAATAAAATCTTAGTAGACCACTGGTCAGAGGGGGCTCATGGCTCAGGCTTTTGACAGTGTGTCAAACTGCCCTCCAGAAAACTGCACCAGTGTTCCAGTGCATGAGAATGGCCAAGGTTTCAAAGCTGACCACTCCGTGGCAACAGCTTTTCCACTGTTGTGTAGTGATTCCAAATGGCCATACATAGAACCATTTGGGTGAGGATGGCCCATCATAAGTGCCCTAGGCCAATCCTTTAAGGCAGAAGTATAGGTGCCTGTCTTCATCTCCCACTGGGCCCCTGGAGCCCTGTGGACCCAGAAGTGTCAGGGAGATGACCTGCTGTTGGCCCAGATGGGACTTCAGAATGAAGCTTACCTCAGTAGAGTTGCCTCAGTACAAGTTTGGGTACCCTCAGCTCTGCTGGTCCAGAAACTTCATATTAGTAAAACAGAAAAAACAAAGAACATACAAAACAACATATTAAAAGTCAAGCTGAGTTTAATGAGTATAGAGTTTCAGTTTTGTAAGATGAAAAAGTTCTAGAGACTGGCGGCACAACGATGGGAATATACTTAACACTACTGAATTGCACACTTAGAAATGGTTAAGGTGGTAAATCTTATGCGTTTTTTACCACAATAAAAAAAATTTTTTTAAACTCGAGCGAAGCATAATATTGACAATAAAACATAAAATCTTTAATTATTCTATTGAAAGTGAGCCCAAGACATTTCTCCAAAGATACACAAATGTCCAACAAGCACATGAAAAGCTGCTCAACATCACTAATTAGGGAAATGCAAATCAAAATCACAGTAAGATACCACTTTACATCCTTTAGGATGGCTACTATCAAAAACAGAAAATAACATGTGTTGGCAAGGATATGGAGAAATTGGAACCCTTGTGCACTGCTGGTGGGAATGTAAAGTGATGCAGCTGCTATGGAAAACAGTACAGCAGCTCCTCAAAAAATTAAAAATAGAACTACTATATGATCCAGCAATCCCACTTCTGGGTATATATCCAAAAGAACCAAAAGCAGGGTCTCAAAAAGAGATATCTGTACACCCACTTTCATAGCAGCATTATTCACAATAGCCAAAAGGTGGAAGCAACTTAAGTATCCATCGATAGATAAATGGATAAACAAGATGCAGTATATACAGACAATGGAATGTTACTCAGCCTTAAAAAGCACGAAATGCTGACATATGTTACAACACGGATGGACCTTCAGGACATTATGCTAAGTGAAATAAGCCAGTCACCAAAGGACAAATATTGTGAGTCCACTTATATAAGAGACCTAAAGTGCTCAAATTCATAGAGACAGAAAGTAGAATGGTGGTTCCCAAGGGCTGGCGGGAGGAGAAAATGAGGAATTGTTTGTTGTTTAATGGGCATAGAGTTTCAGTTTTGCAAGAAGGAAAGAGGTCTGGAGATTGGCTACCAAACAATGTGAATATATTTAACACTACTGAACTATACACTCAGAAATGGTTAAGGTGTTAAATTTTATGCTATGTGTTTTTTTTTTTAACTTTTGAAGACTGCCATATTTTTTTAAATAAATAAATAAATTTATTTATTTATATTTGGCTGCGTTGGGTCTTTGTTGGTGCGCACGGGCTTTCTCTAGTTGCGGTGGGCGGGGGCTACTCTTCATTGTGGTGCACGGGCTTCTCACTGCAATGGCTTCTCTTGTTGACGAGCATGGACTCTAGGTGAGCGGGCTTCAGTAGTTGTGGCACACGGGCTTCAGTAGTTGTGGCTCACGGGCTCTAGATCACAGGCTCAGTAGTTGTGGCGCATGGGCTTAGTTGCTCCGCGGCATGTGGGATCTTCCCAGACCAGGGCTCAAACCCGTGTCCCCTGCATTGGCAGGCAGATTCTTAACCACTGCGCCACCAGGGAAGTCCCTATGCTACGTGTTTTTTATTTATTTTATTTTTATTTTTTTAAAGCTTAGTGGTATTTTTACGGAGGAATTTTTTAAAATTAATTAATTAATTTATTTTTGGCTGTGTTGGGTCTTCGTTTTCTGTGTGAGGGCTTTCTCTAGTTGCGGCCAGTGGGGGCCACTCTTCATTGCGGTGCGCGGGCCTCACTGTTGTGGCCTCTCTTGTTGCAGAGCACAGGCTCCAGACGCGCAGGCTCAGTAGTTGTGGCTCATGGGCCTACTTGCTCTGCGGCATGTGGGACCTTCCCACACCAGGGCTCGAACCTGTGTCCCCTGCATTGGCAGTCAGATTCTAAACCACTGCGCCACCAGGGAAGCCCTGATACGTGTTTGTTTTTTTCTTTTTTTTTTTCTGCGGTACGTGGGCCTCTCACTGTTGTGGCCTCTCCCGTTGCGGAGCACAGGCTCTGGACGCGCAGGCTCAGCGGCCATGGCTCATGGGCCCAGCCGCTCCGCGGAATGTGGGATCCTCCCGGACCGGGGCACGAACCCGTGTCCCCTGCATCGGCAGGCGGACTCTCAACCACTGTGCCACCAGGGAAGCCCCTGCTACATGTTTTTTAATTACAACTTTTAAAATATCAAGATGGTAAATTTCATGTTATGTATTTTTTGTGTGTGTGTGGTACGCAGGTCTCTCACTGTTGTGGCCTCTCCCATTGCGGAGCACAGGCTCCAGACGCACAGGCTCAGCGGCCATGGCTCATGGGCTCAGCCGCCCCGCAGCATGTGGGATCCTCCCGGACCGGGGCACGAACCTGTGTCCCCTGCATCGGCAGGCGGACTCTCAACCACTGCGCCACCAGGGAAGCCCCATGTTATATATATTTTACCACAACTTGAAAAAATTTAAGTGGGTCTCAAAATAGATTTAAGAAATCCAACCATTTGATGAGCTAAACCTAAGTATTCACTTACTCTCTCATTCACTCGTTCATTCATTCAGAATCAATGCCTACGTCATCCCCACTGTTGATACTCTGGGGCCACCTCTTCTGTGCACCCTGCTCCACGTTCAGCTGAGCCACAAAACCCAAGTAGTTATGAAGTAACTGCTGTGTATGAGGCAATGGGGAAATTGTAGCAAATAAAGAGAACAAAGTCCACACATATCCTTACGGAGCTTACATCCCGGGGTGGAGTCAGATGATAAGCAAAAGGAAAATATTAACTACCCGTGGTGATAGCATTTTGTGGGAAATAAACAAGTGATACAACAGAGGGTGACTAAGGGGTGGGATCAGGGCATCCCACTTCTACAAGAGGGCGGGGCAGGGCCCTCTGAAATGACAGCTGAACTAAGACAGGAAGGATGAGAAGAGGCCTACAATGAAGAGCTGAGGAAAGTGTACTCTAAGCAAAGGAAACTGTGTGTACCCTAAGCAAAGGGAATTGTAAGTCCAAGGCCATAAGTCTCGCAGGGCAGGTGGGTGGCCTGTTCAAGGAACAGAAAGGAGGTAGTGTTACTGAGGTATGGCCGACCAAGGGACGGGACCCCCGCCATGAGGCTGGAGAGGAAGGCAGGGGCCAGATTAGCTGCAGGGCCTTATGCATCATGGTCAGGAACTTGGATTTTATTCTAAACAGAGTAAGAAATCACTGGCAGGTTCTAAGCATAAGGATCGTCTGGTATTTTATAAACTTTTTTCTAACTGTTTTGTGGAAAATAGATTGTAGGGGAGCAAAGGGGAAGCAGAGATCACTTTGGAGGCCACTCTGGTGGCCAGGTGAGCAGTGAGGGCGACTGGACAACACAGATGGCAACAGAGACAAAGGAGCTGGGGATATGGATCATGTTTTGAAGGCTGAACCAACAGGGCCTGCTGACAGGCTGACTATGGGGACTGACAGAAAAGGAAGAGCTGGGAGTGACTCGGCATCAGGAACTAGGCACTGCAGTGGCATTTACAGAGATGGAGATGCTGGGGAGGTGCGGTGAGAATAGGTTGACCAGAGGAAGGGAGAGACCAAGAGTTCAGTTTTGATTATTGACTCTGAGATGCAGCCTGGGCATCTAAGAAAAGTGGTGTAGGCAGTAGGACAGTCAAACCTGGAGGTTAAGGGTAAGGTCTGGGCTAGATACAAATTTGGAGTAACATTAAAAGCCAGGGGCTAGGACCAAGGACCTAGGGCCAAGATGATACCAAAAGGCTAAAAATATGAGTAAAGACATATCAGTCAATAGAATCAATAGAAGGTGGGTATGGGGCTTCCCTGATGGTGCAGTGGTTGAGAGTCCGCCTGCCGATGCAGGGGACGTGGGTTCGTGCCCCGGTCCGGGAAGATCCCACATGCCGCGGAGCGGCTAGGCCCGTGAGCCATGGCCGCTGAGCCTGTGCGTCAGGAGTCTGTGCTCCGCAGCAGGAGAGGCCACAGCAGTGAGAGGCCCGCGTACCGCAAAAAGAAAAAAAAAAAAAAGAAAGTGGGTATGGTTGTATTTATATTCAAGTGAACTAGGAGGCAAAAACAATACCTAGGAATAAAGAGGAATACTTGAAAGTGACAAATCATAGTGACCACACAACAGGACTGAACCTACATAGGAAAACCAGGAGAAAGGGCACACTGTTCGCATGTCTATGTTGTGCGAGGCATGGGTTGGGGGCTTTCCAAGTGCACTCAGGTGACCCTCACAACAAGCCTGTGTAGTCAGTATCATCCTGGCAGGAAGGTGAGAGATGTGGTTTTGGAGGCTGACAAGGTGTTTGAATTCTGGCTCTTCCATTCACTAGGGATGTGACCTTGAGCCCCTAGAACAAAGTCCATTTCCTCACCATGGCCTCCGGGCTCTCAAGGCTTAGCGGTGCCTCCCCCTCTCACCTCCTCCCAGACCACTCTTCCCTTGGCCTACTCTGCTGCTCACTCTTCCTAAACTTGCTCCTGCTCAGGGCCTTGGTGATTTATGTTCTCTCAGCCTAAAATACCCTCCTCCCAGGTATTCTTCACATGCCTGGCTCATTTAGGTCTCAAACATCAAACAACAAATATCACCGCGTCAGACAAACCCTGTGTGGCCATCCTATGTAATGTCTCAAGGAAAAGAGGAAGAGGGAAATAATATTACAAGCAGGGAATGAAATGTCTTGGAAAACAAAAAAAAGTTAGAATTCACAAATCCAAGGGAGGGTATTTTAATAAAAAAATGATCAATGAACAAACCTTTGAAAGATCCAACCAAGAAACAAAATAATTGTTTTGTTTAAAAATAGCACTACGAGTTATTTTTAAATCAGCCACTCAGTTTTATCACTGTGTCAAGGGTTGATCGGGCACAGGAAGGACAATATGCTAACCAGACTTACCAGGGACTGCTGGATGACTCAGAATAACTATTTAATAATTTATGGACTTCCCTGGTGGCGCAGTGGTTAAGAATCCACCTGCCAATGCAGGGGACACGGGTTCGAGCCCTGGTCCGGGAACATCCCACATGCCGTGGAGCAACGAAGCCTGTGCGCCACAACTACTGAGCCTGCGCTCTAGAGCCCATGAGCCACAATTACTGAGGCCCACATGCCTAGAGCCCGAGCTCTGCAACAAGAGAAGCCACCACAATGAGAAGCCCGTGCACTGCAATGAAGACCCAAGGCAACCAAAAATAAATAAATAAATAAATTTGTATTAAAAAAATTATACCTCATTAAAGCTGAAAACAAACAACAATAAAAAATAATTAACCTCGGAGCATGCCTCCTCAGCTTCTGGAAGTTCCATGACTGGCAGCGAACGCTGGTGTGAGACCAGCCTACCAGGGAGAGAATCTGCAGAGACATATATACATGGAAGCCACCTGCCGTGTAAGGTACCTTATGGAAAGACTCAAATGGCAAAGAATTGATTGAGACTTCCAGCCAACAAGCAGTGAGGAAGTGACCTGCTCAGTCCACTAGCTTGTGAGGAAATGGCTCCTGCCAACAATAGGCTAGCAGAGAAACGTGGCTGTGAATGGAGGGAAGGAAATGCTGTCAAAGCTTCAGAACTGGAAGCTTCAGACATGGATCAGAGAGTACCTTCAAGAAGGTGGAGGAGTAAGACATGGAGATCACCTTCATCCCCACAAATACATCAAAAGTACATCTAGGGCTTCCCTGGTGGCGCGGTGGTTGAGAGTCTGCCTGCCGATGCAGGGGATACGGGTTCGTGCCCCGGTCCGGGAAGATCCCACATGCCGCAGAGCGGCTGGGCCCGTGAGCCATGGCCACTGAGCCTGCGCGTCCGGAGCCTGTGCTCCGCAATGGGAGAGGCCACAACAGTGAGAGGCCCGCATACCGAAAAAAAAAAAAAAAGTACATCTACATGTGGAACAACTCCTACAGAACACCTACTGAATGCTGCCAGAAGACCTCAGACTTCCCAAAAGGCAAAAAACTCCCCACGTACCTGGCCATGTGGTGGAAAGGGTCTTGGTGCTCCGGCCGGCTACCAGGCCGGAGCCTCTGAGGTGGGAGAGCCGAGTTCGGGACACTAGACCACCAGAGACCTCCTGGCCCCATGTAATATCAATCGGTGAGAGCTCTCCCAGAGAACTTCATCTCAACACTAACACCCAGATCCACTGAACGACTAGCAAGTTCCAGTGCTGGACACCCCATGCCAAACAACTAGACAGGAACACAACCCCACCCATTAGCAGAGAGGCTACCTAAAATCATACTAAGTTCACAGACACCCCAAAACACAACACTGGACATGGTCCTGCTCACCAGAAGGACGAGATCCAACCTCATCCACCAGTCCCCCCCACAAGGAAGCCTACACAACCCACTGAACCAACCTTACCCACTGCGGGCAGACACCAAAAACAACAGGAACTACGAACATGCAACCTGCGAAAAGGAGACCTAAACACAGTAAGTTAAGCAAAATGAAAAGACAGAGAAATACGCAGCAGATGAAGGAGCAAGGCAAAAACCCACCAGACCAAACAAATGAAGAGGAAACAGGCAATTTACCTGAAAAAGAATTCAGAGTCATGATAGTAAAGATGATCCAAAATCTTGGAAACAGAATGGAGATAATACAAGAAACATTTAACAAGGATCTAGAAGAACTAAAGAGCACACAAACAATGATGAACACCACAAAAAATGAAATAAAAAATTCTCTACAAGGAATCAATAGCAGAATAACTGAGGCAGAAGAACGGATAAGTGACCTGGAAGATAAAATAGTGGAAATAACTACCACAGAGCAGAATAAAGAAAAAAGAATGAAAAGAATTGAGGACAGTCTCAGAGACCTCTGGGACAACATTAAACGCACCAACGTTAGAATTATAGGGGTCCCAGAAGAAGAAGAGAAAAAGAAAGGGTCTGAGAAAATATCTGAAGAGATTATAGTTGAAAACGTCCCTAATATGGGAAAGGAAAGAGTCAATCAAGTCCAGGAAGCGCAGAGAGTCCCATACAGGATAAATCCAAGGAGAAACATTCCAAGACACATATAAATCAAACTATCAAAAATTAAACACAAAGAAAAAATATTAAAAGCAGCAAGGGAAAAGCAACAACTAACAGAAGGGAATCTCCATAAAGTTAACAGCTGATCTTTTAGCAGAAACTCTGCAAGCCAGAAGGGAGTGGCAGGACATATTTAAAGTGATGAAAGGGAAAAACCTACAACCAAGATTACTCTACCCAGCAAGGATCTCATTCAGATTCGACAGAGAAATTAAAACCTTTACACTGGGCTTCCCTGGTGGCGCAGTGGTTGAGAGTCCACCTGCTGATGCAGGGGACGTGGGGACGTGGGTTCGTGCCCCGGTCTGGGAAGATCCCACATGCCGCGGAGCAGCTGGACCCGTGAGCCATGGCCGCTGAGCCTGCGCGTTCGGAGCCTGTGCTCCACAACGGGAGAGGCCACAACGGTGACAGGCCCGCGAACCCAAAAAAAAACCTTTACAGACAAGCAAAAGGTAAGAGAATTCAGCACCACCAAACCAGCTTTACAACAAATGCTAAAGGAACTTCTCTAGGCAGGAAACACAAGAGAAGGAAAAGACCTACAATAACAAACCCAAAACAATTGAGAAAATGGTAATAGGAACATACATATAGATAATTACCTTAAATGTAAATGGATTAAATGCTCCAACCAAAAGACACAGACTGGCTGAATGGATACAAAAATAAGACCCGTACATATGCTGTCTACAAGAGACCCACTTCAGACCCAGGGACACATACAGACTGAAAGTGAGGGAATGGAAAAAGATATTCCATGCAAATGGAAATCAAAAGAAAGCTGGAGTAGCAATTCTCATATTAGACAAAACAGACTTTAAAATAAAGACTATTACAAGAGACAAAGAAGGACACTACATAATGATCAAGGGATCAATCCAAGAAGAAGATATAACAATTGTAAATATTTACGCACCCAACATAGGAGCACCTCAATACATAAGGCAAATCTAACAGCCATAAAAGGGGAAATTGACAGTAACACAAAAATAGTAGGGGACTTTAACACCCCACTTTCACCAATGGACACATCAGTCAAAATGAAAATAAATAAGGAAACACAAGCTTTAAATGATACATTAAACAAGATGGACTTAATTGATATTTATAGGACATTCCATCCAAAAACAACAGAATACACATTTTTCTCAAGTGCTCATGGAACATTCTCCAGGATAGACCATATTTTGGGTCACAAATGAAGCCTTGGTAAATTTAAGAAAATTGAAATTGTATCAAGTATCTTTTCTGACCACAACGCTATGAGACTAGATATCAATTACAGGAAAAGATCTGTAAAAAATACAAACACATGGAGGCTAAACAATACTAAATAACCAAGAAATCACTGAAGAAATCAGAGGAAATAAAAAAATACCTAGAAACAAATGACAATGGAAACATGACAACCCAAAACCTATGGGATGCAGCAAAAGCAGTTTTAAGAGGGAAGTTTACAGCAATACAATCCTACCTCAAGAAACAAGAAAAATCTCAAATAAACAACCTAACCTTACACCTAAAGCAATTAGAGAAAGAAGAACAAAAAACCCACCAAAGTTAGCAAAAGGAAAGAAATCATAAAGATCAGATCAGAAATAAAGGAAAAAGAAATAAAGGAAATGACAGCAAAGATCAATGAAAGTAAAAGCTGGTTCTTTGAGAAGATAAACAAAAATGATAAACCATTAGCCAGACTCATCAAGAAAAAAAGGGAGAAGACTCAAATCAACAGAATTAGAAATGAAAAAGGAGAAGTAACAACTGACACTGCAGAAATACAAAGGATCATGAGAGATCACTACAAGCAACTATATATGCCAATAAAATGGACAACCTGGAAGAAATGGACAAATTCTTAGAAAAGCACAACCTTCCAAGAGTGAACCAGGAAGAAATAGAAAATATAAACAGACCGATCACAAGCACTGAAATTGAGACTGTGATTAAAAATTTTCCAACAAACAAAAGTGCAGGACCGGATGGATTCACAGGTGAATTCTATCAAACATATAGAGAAGAGCTAACACTTATCCTTCTAAAACTCTTCCAAAGTATAGCAAAGGGAGGAACACTCCCAAACTCATTCTACGAGGCCACCATCACCCTAGTACCAAAACCAGACAAAGATGTCACAAAAAAAGAAAACTACAGGTCAATATCACTGGTGAACACAGATGCAAAAATCCTCAACAAAATACTAGCAAACAGAATCCAGCAGTACATTAAAAGGATCATACACCATGATCAAGTGGGGTTTATCCCAGGAATGCAAGGATTCTTCAATATACGCAAATCAATCAATGTGATACACCATATTAATAAACTGAAGGATAAAAATCATATGATAATCTCAACAGATGCAGAAAAAGCTATTGACAAAATTCAATACCCATTTATGATAAAAACTCTCCAGAAAGTAGGCACAGAGGGAACTTACCTCAACATAATAAAGGCCATATATGACAAACGCACAGCCAACATTGTTCTCAATGGTGAAAAACTGAAACCATTTTCACTAAGATCAGGAACAAGACAAGGTTGCCCACTCTCACTACTAGTATTCAACATAGTTTTGGAAGTTTTAGCCACAGCAATCAGAGAAGAAAAAGAAATAAAAGGAATACAAATTGGAAAAGAAAAAGTAAAACTGTCACTGTTTGCAGATGACATGATACTCTACATAGAGAATCCTTAAGATGCTACCAGAAAACTACTAGAGCTAATCAATGAATTTGGTAAAGTGGCAGGATACAAAATTAATGCACAGAAATCTCTTGCATTCCTATACATTAACAACAAAAGATAGAAAGAGAAATTAAGTAAACACTCCCATTTACCACTGCAACAAAAAGAATAAAATACCTAGGAATAAACCTACCTAAGGAGACAAAAGACCTGTATGCAGAAAATTATAAGACACTGATGAGAGAAATTAAAGATGACACAAACAGATGGAGAGATATACCATGTTCTTGGATTGGACAAATCAACACTGTGAAAATGGCTCTACTACCCAAAGCAATCTACAGATTCAATGCAATCCCTATCAAACTATCAATGGCATTTTTCACAGAACTAGAACAAAAAATTTCACAATTTGTATGGAAACACAAAAGACCCTGAAAAGCCAAAGCAATCTTGAGAAAGAAAAATGGAGCTGGAGGAATCAGGGTCCCTGACTTCAGATTATACTACAAAGCTACAGTAATCAAGACAGTATGGTACTGGCACAAAAACAAAAATATAGATCAATGGAACAGGATAGAACAGGAACAGGATAGAAAGGACAGAATGGAACAGGATAGAAAGCCCAGAGATAAACTCATGCACATATGGTCACCTTATCTTTGATAAAGGAGGCAAGAATATACAATGGAGAAAAGACAGTCTCTTCAATAAGTGGTCCTGGGAACACTGGACAACTACATGTAAAAGAATGAAATTAGAACACTTCCTAACACCATACACAAAAATAACCTCAAGTAGATTAAAGACCTAACTATAAGGCCAGACACTATCAAACTCTTAGGGGAAAATACAGGCAGAACACTCTATGACATAAATCATAGCAAGATCCTTTTTGACCCATCCCCTAGAGAAATGGAAGTAAAAACAAAAATAAACATATGAAACCTAATGAAACTTAAAAGCTTATGCACAGCAAGGGAAACCTTAAACAAGACAAAAAGACAGCCCTCCGAATGGGAGAAAATATTTGCAAGTGAAGCAACTGACAAAGGATTAATCTCCAAAATATACAAGCAGCTCATGCAGCTCAGTATCAAAAAAACAAACAACCCAATGCAAAAATGGGCAGAAGACCTAAACAGACATTTCTCCAAAGAAGATATACAGATTGCCAACAAACACATGAAAGGATGCTCAATATCACTAATCATTAGAGAAATGCAAATCTAACTACAATGAGGTATCACCTCACACGGGTCAGAATGGCCATCATCAAAAAATCTACAGAGAAGGCGGCGAAGGCCTCCAAGAAGAAGAAACGCTCCAAGGCCAAAGCCGAGAGGGAAGCATCCCCTGCGGACCTTCCCATTGACCTGAACGAGCCCACGTACTGTCTGTGCAATCAGGTCTCCTATGGAGAGATGATCGGCTGTGACAATGACGAGTGCCCCATCGAGTGGTTCCACTTCTCCTGCGTGGGGCTGAACCATAAACCCAAGGGCAAGTGGTACTGCCCCAAATATTGAGGGGAGAACGAGAAGACCATGGACAAGGTCCTGGAGAAGTCCAAAAAGGAGTGGGCCTACAACAGCTAGTGGCGGGCCTGGCTGGACCGAGGCGAGCAGGGCGAGCTGTGTATTTACTGCATCGCCACCTGGACGGGCGCAGGGACTGCACGTGTAGCCTTCTGAAGACTGTTGGATGAGGAGCTGTTCCTCTCGTGGGATGACCAGGGTTCTCTTTGCTTCTCCATTGGTGCACGTGTGTAACGAGAGAGTGGTCTATGGATCAGCATTTTAGAAACTGCAAATATAGTTTTGAATTAAAAAAACAAACAAACAAACAAACAATAAATGCTGGAGAGGGTGTGGAGAAAAGGGAACCCTCTTGCACTGCTGGTGGGAATGTAAATTGATACAGCCACTATGGAGAACAGTATGGAGGTTCCTTAAAAAACTAAATAGAACTACCATATGACCCAGCAATCCCACTACTGGGCAAATACTGAGAGAACCATAATTCAAAAGGAGTCATGTACCACAATGTTCACTGCAGCACTATTTACAATAGCCACGACATGGAAAGCAACCTAAGTGTCCATTGATGGATGAATGGATAAAGAAGATGTGGCATGGGCTTCCCTGGTGGCACAGTGGTTAGGAGTCCGCCTGCCAATGCAGGGGACATGGGTTCATGCCCTGGTCTGGGAAGATCCCACATGCCACAGAGCAACTAAGCTTGTGCGTCACAACTACTGAGCCTGCGCTCTAGAGCCCACGAGCCACAGCTACTGAGCCCACGTGGCACAACTACTGAAGCCCGTGCACCTAGAGCCCGTGCTCCGCAACAAGAGAAGCCACCACAGTGAGAAGCCCGCGCACCACAACGAAGAGTAGCCCCCGCTCGCCACCACTAGAGAAAGCCCGTGCACAGCAACAAAGGAGCCAATGCAGCCAAAAATAAAAAAATCAATAAATTAAAAAAAAAGATGGGCACATATACACAATGGAATATTACTCACCCATAAAAAGAAACGAAATTGAGTTATTTGTAGTGAGGTGGGTGGACTTAAGAGTCTTTTATCAGAGTGAAGTAAGTCAGAAAGAGAAAAACAAATACCATATGCTGATACATATATATAGAATCTTAAAAAAAAATGGTTCTGAAGAACCTAGGGGCAGGACAGGAATAAAGACATAAACGTAAAGAATGGACTTGAGGACACGGGGAGGGGGAAGGGTAAGATGGGACGAAGTGAGAGAGTGGCATGGACATATATGCACTACCAAATGTAAAACAGATAGCTAGTGGGAAGCAGCCGCATCGCACAGGGAGATCAGCTCGGTGTTTTGTGACCACCTAGAGGAGTGGGATAGGGAGGGTGGGAGGGAGACGCAAGAGGGAGGGGATATGGGGATATATGTATACGTATAGCTGATTCACTTTGTTATACAGCAGCAACTAACACAACAATGTAAAGCAATTATACTCCATTAAAGATGTGGGAAAAAAAATTAACCGCACCTCCACCTCCTCCACGCAGTAGCTTGTGATCCTCACCTTTTGGAACAGTGTAGGTTAATTCATTCATGCATGCATCCAATAAATATTGAGAGCCTACCATGTGTCAAGCATTGTCCTAGGAGTTGAGAGGGGACAAGAGCAAACAGGTCAGCTTCGATCCCTGCCTCCCCCAGCATGCAGTCTGGACGCAGGGTGGGGTCAGAGGACAGCATGTAGGCTGGAATGAGTACAGCAGGGCGGATTCTTGAAAAGAGCCTTAGACTGGAGAGACGGCTTTGTAAATGACCGAGTCTAGACAAGTCACTGAACTCCCCTGAGCCTCTGCATTTCCAAATTTGTAAAACGGTAACTTACCTTGCAGAACTGTTGTAAGAACTGAAGCTATGCAGAGCGCTTCAGTGGGCCCTCAGTAAACGGCCTCAGTAGGCAGAAAGGTTATGGTTATTTCTGGAGAGGTGGTATGAGGGTTGCAACACGTACGGCAGGTGCTCGGTGGTAACGTCTGAGTGGAAGAGTCCTCGTTGGGCAGAGGGGCAGCCGACCGCCTCGGGCCACTCAGCGAGTCACAAGGTTTCTCGGTTACCCTTGCTCCAAACACTTCCCTAATGCCCCTTACCGGTCTCCACACAAAGCCGCCCCGTCCCCGCCGCCACGCAATGCAGGTGAGGCGAACACGCTCGCCTTCCCCCGAAATCCTGCCGGGGCCATAGCGAGGTCGTGGCACCCTTAACGCCTGCGCAAGCTGCACGCAGGCACGCGGCGCGGCCCGTCCCGCCCATCCAGGAGGCGGGGTCGTGCGGCCTGGGCTCCGCCCTGGAACGTCCGGCCCCGCCGCGGGCCCCGCCTCCAGCTCGCCGGGAACTGCCTAGAGCCGGGATCCAGCTGGCTGAACCGGGCGGGGAGCGCCTGGGAACTTTAAAGGAGGGGGCGGGCCTGGGGGCGGTAGCCGCAGGAGCGGTTGCCGCGGGGACTGGGCAGTGACGCGGCCCGAGGGCGGAAGTGAGAAAGTTACCGGCGTCCCGAGAGGAGTTGGCGGAGCAGTACGCGCGGCGCGGCAATGGGGGGCTCGGGCAGTCGCCTGTCCAAGGAGCTGCTGGTCGAGTACCAGGTGCGTGAGACGCCAGTTCCCAGGGAGTTTGCGCGCGGCCCTGCGCTCGGGCGGTTGGGGGCGTCCCCGAGCGGCGGCAGGGCAGCGGCCGCGGCCTCTGGCCCCGGGCCGCCCGCTGACCCCCTGTCTTGTTTTGCCTTCCAGGACTTGACGTTCCTGACCAAACAGGAGATCCTCCTGTAAGTGCTGTCTCGAACCTCACCTCCGGGATCTTCTAGGGACGATTTCGGGGGTGGGGGGCGGGGGGAGGCTCTGTCTTACAGGTGGGCAAACTGAGGCCCCGCCAGAGGGAGCGGCAGGGGCCTGCCCGAGGTCAGGAGCTGAGCCCTGGAACTGGAGTGCAGGGCCCTGGGCGCTAGGCTGTGCCCTCTTCCCGGCACGACCTCCCCGCTGGCGCCGGCGGCCGCAGCTGTGCACCGTGGAGTCACCTCGCAGCTTCCAGCCAAAGTTGGGCGCTCTTTGACCTCGCCTACTGGCTTCTGCATAACCGAAGTTCCTGCTCCAGTCCGGCAGGGGCTGCTGTAGTTCTGGGCTGCTTTACCTACTTGGGGAGCCTGGCTCCTCCTTTACCTGAATAATACAGTAACCGTTAACGCTTATTGAGCACTTGCCATGTGCCAGGCTGTGCTACGAGGTTGTCTACATTACCTAATTTAACCCTCACGACGGAGGTATGGGGACAATGAAACAGTTTGATAATTTGCCTAAGACTGAGTAGGAGAATTTGAACTGGGACTGGAACCCCCTTCCTAGCCGTGGGCAAGCTTTATGTGGCCAGGGCACTTGAGTGAGAAGATTACTGAGCTTCTCTGGGCAAAAGTAATCCCAGTGGGAATGAGATGGTGCCTAAGGAGGAGATAGTTCAGGGTAGCTGCTTTGAGGAGCAGCAGGAGATTCCTGAAATGAAATGAGAATGAGATTTCAGTTCAGCTCTTTTCATTTGTTCTTCAGGGCCAACTTCTGGCTCCTTCCCAGACCTCTCTGTCCCTCAGGAGGTCTAGAACCAGGGCCCAGTGCCTGGGACACAGTGGGCCCACAGTCAATACCCATTGCAAGAATGGACTCCCAGCCTATATTGTCTTGTGATACATCTCCTCTTGGCTTATGCCTGAGACTCAGACATACTGTGTGTGTGGCTTAGCTCCTCACCTGGTTTATAATGGGTAGCAAGGCAAGGAGTGGGGATGTAATACACTCAGGAAGGGACAACAACAGGTTCCCCTCCTTCTGCCAGAGCCCACAGGCGGTTTTGTGAGCTTCTTCCCCAGGAGCACCGGAGTGTGGAGGAGTCACTGCAGGCACGAGTGTCCTTGGAGCAGATCCTCAGCCTTCCAGAGCTCAAGGTGCCAGCCCCCCAGCCTCCCTCTGCTACTCCTTTTGAGATCATGTGGTCACTGGTCCCCATTCTAGTCTTTTCCCTTTTTAGCCCTGATTTCCTGGGGGCTAGGGCTTTACCAAAATCATCCAAGGGAATTATATAGAAGGGTGTTGTGCAACCTGGGATTCTCAGACATATTCTTGGAGGTTCAAACAAGTTTTATCCTTTAAGAGGAGTTGAATTACCTTATTAAAGCTTGAGAAACCCTGTTCCAGAGGCTGATTGCTCTCCATAGGGCTGCTGTGAAAATTGCTATGCAAAGTGCCTGGCCTAGTGCCTGTAACACGGTAAGTGCTCAGTGAAATGTTTTGTGTTTTAAAATAACCAGCCCATCTTGTCCTCTTTGCTTAGGATGCCTTCCTCTTCCTTCTGTCCTCCCAGGCCTGCCTTTGGGTTAAGCTCTGACTCCTGGGAAGCCATCCCCAGCTGGGTCATTGGTCCTCCTGAGCTCCATGCTGGCCCCAAAGCACTGATCGTTCTCCCCTCGAGAGCCTGAACTGTTCCCTCCAGTTTCCCAGTGGGGTTTGAGTGTGTGACTTGGGCTGCATCCTGTGGCATTCATAGAGGGCTTTCTTGCCTAGGCCAACCCCTTCAAGGAGCGAATCTGCAGGGTCTTCTCCACTTCCCCAACCAGAGACAGCCTGAGCTTTGAGGACTTCTTGGACCTCCTCAGTGTATTCAGTGACACAGCCACCCCAGACATCAAGTCCCACTATGCCTTCCGCATCTTCGGTAAGAACCAGGGGCCGGGTGGAACACCACCCCTTCCAACATGGTCTTCGTGGGGGTACTGCTTGGGAGCTGGGGGTCAGGAGCTTGGAGCTCATCCTGACCACGTCCTTTCTGGCTTCCTGCGTCTGCTTTCTAGATTTTGATGATGACGGAACCTTGAACAGAGAAGACCTGAGCCAGCTCGTGAACTGCCTCACGGGAGAGGGGGAGGACACACGGCTCAGTGCCTCAGAGATGAAGCAGCTCATCGACAATGTGAGCAACGGGGCCGGGCTCGGCTGGGCCGGGCCGGGGAGCAGGAGGGAAGGGTTGGGCTTTGGCCTGAAGCTTTCCCTTTCCCAGATCCTAGAAGAGTCTGACATTGATAGGGATGGGACCATCAATCTTTCTGAATTCCAGCATGTCATCTCCCGCTCACCAGACTTTGCCAGGTATGACTGTGGTGCTCATTTGTTGCACTGAGTCTGCGACGTTATTATGGGAGGCGGTACCTGGGGTTAGAGAAAGCCTCCTGCTTCCTCTGAATGTAGTAGAGTAGCTCTTCTTCTAGAGGGGACTCACAGATATGGGACACAGCCCATTCCAAAGGGTCTTAGGGGAGAGGTAGGGAAGTTTGGGTTTAGTCCCTACCTTCCTCTGCCAGCAGAAAACCCAATGCATTCTTCTTTTGTTCAGCTCCTTTAAGATTGTCCTGTGACAGGAGCCACAGCGTGTGTCCCAGCACCCTGTCGAAGAAACTTTCCACTGCTGAGCCACGGCCAAGGTTACCCCTGTGTTGCCAGGGCCGGCCAAGCTGGCCCAGCCTGGAGGTGGCACTGCGCAGTCTTGCTTGGGACAGGGGAGGGTCCTCCATGTCAAGGCTTCTCCCCTTCTCACTGTCACTGTCATCGCTGTTTGTGTTTCTGCTAGTCAATAATAAAGGTTTAGAAGTTTTGGGCCTTTGTGTGACACTAGAAACGCTGGCATGAGGAAGGAGTGGACTTCTAGGAGCCTTTGGTCACACTGGGAATAAGGATCTAAAGCGGACAGCAGGAAGTCAGGCTGTACCCCGCGCTTCCCACCCCTCGTGAGGGTGTGAGTATGAAGGGTAACATGAGGGGTGGAACTCTTCTGTATCCTGATTTGTGGTGGTGGTTACATGATTTTATACATGTGTTAAAACTTGCAGAACTGTGTACTAAAAGAAAAAAGTTAGTTTTACTGTATGATCATTTTAAAGATAAAAATTCTTTTCAAGTTAAAACAAGAAAACTCAAGACCTTGTCCCCTGTGCCCCATCCCTGAACTGAACTGGGGATGCAAAGTAAAGGGACTGAAGTAAAGTGAACAAATCCCCTCCCCCGCCCATCAGTGTGTTGGTTGAACTCCCCACTTTAAGAACCTGGCTCTGCTGGGAGGTGTGGTTGGCCAGGCTGGGCTGGGTCTGGCCCACTAGCACCTGAAAGAGGAGGCCTAGAACCTCCCAGAACTCAAAGAACTATACCAGCCTCAAAATGCAACAGTCCTTTGCTTTTTGGAAGGGGCATGATTCAATTTCAATTCTTTAGATTTTATTAAAAAAAAAAAGTAAAGTGCATTTTATTAAAAAGAATACAAAACCCACATAAACTCAGGGCCCCTGTGCTGGGCAGTATCAACATCCCTTAGAGTGGAGGCTGCAAGGTGTAGGGGTGAACTGGGGACTGGTTTTGAAGAGGAGGCCAGGGCAGGTGTGGGGAAAAGGGACACAGGTTTGCAGGCTGGGATGGAGGAAGGCAGGCAACAGTCTTCCTGGAATTCCGAGGGAAGGTGTACATTGTCATATACTCTCTCCTGGGCTCACACTGCCCTCTGTCTCTCTCATGTGGCCGCAGCCTGATACAGGCCGGAAAGGTCCAGGAGGTGGGTCTGAGCCCAGGGCGTCGTGAGGGCTCTGGTGCCAGTGTGGCCCTCCGGTCCCTGAGGTGACAGGATGATGGCTGCAACAACTTGGCCAGCCGGCGAGGCTGGACCCACTGGAGCCCGAGCTGGCCCCTGGCTCTGCCGTGAGAAGGGGCAGCCTGTGGCAGTAGGATAAGGCGGAAGGTGGAAGAGGCCAGTTGGTGTGGGATGTCCAACTCTGTCTCCAACAACCACTTTGGATGAGCCCTCCCAGTCTGGAGACTGGGCCGGCCGTGTGCATGGCATTCTGTGTTCTCTCACTGTTTTCTCTTGTTTCACATTTTCAACTGTTTTGAAACAAAGGGCTCAGTTTCATAAGGAGCACTGTTCTGCCCACCCGGGCAGGCCCCGATCTTCAGCCAGGCCCTGTGGGGCTGTGGCCATCTGGGGTGGAGGGGCCTTGTTGCTTGACACCAGGCAAGCTGGCTCCATCGCTCCCGAGGGCTGGGCACCGCGGCTGTGTTCCACGAGGAGCAGGGGTCCAGCCGATCCTCTCTGAGCACTCCTGGCCCCTAGAGGGAGGCTGCCTCTAGAAGTTTGCTCTCACACCACAGAGTCCCGGATTTCAGAGCCCAGGCGGACCCGGGGCCGGGGACACACCGGGGACACCTCCACGAAGCTGTCCTGGATACTGAGCGGCCTCTTCTCTGACTCTGTGAAGACCCGGGGCCCTGGGGAGCTGTCCGACAGAGCCTGGTAGCCTCGGTGGTCGAGTGGGGTATTAGGGGGGCCCACGCCATTGAGCGGCCGGGTCTCAGGTGGCAGTACCACTGGGTGCATCTTGGGGTGTACGCTGGCACACTCCCCCTGCTTCAGGAAGACTTTCATGCCACCCCGGTGCCGGTAGAGGAAGAATAAAATGAAGAGCACCATGGCGAACACGAACAGCGCGCACATCACTAGGAACTCGGTCCAGTAGGACTTCTCTGCACCCCAGCTGGCCCTGCCCCCGGCCGGCGCGCTCACCCGAGACGTGCTGATGATGACGGGCACGCTGCCACTCTGGTCTGCTCGGTCTGCCACTGCGTCCTCCACCACCTTTGGGCAGTAGCTGGCCTCCAGCTGCCGGAAGCCCTCCTCCAGTGACCAGCACTGGAACTCCCCCAGCTCCTGCTGCCTGCCCACCAGCAGCAGGTCCCCGGTGGACAGCACGCGGCAGGAGGCCGAGGCATTAATGGGGACCCCGTTGTGCAGCCAGAGCCGGGTTGCCAAGTTGGAGAGGAGGGGGCAGGCCAAAGTGTTCACTGTGTGGGGCTGGAACTGGACTGGCTCACAATGCTTCTCACCTGCAGGCAAAGGAGGCACAGTCCCGGGTAAAGGGGGGCTGATGTCCACGGTAGCCCCAGGCTCACCCACCTCCCTCTGCGCTATGGTCCTCCTGCTGTAACAACAACTCTGGGGACTTCGGGGACTGGGGGTCTCACTTTCCAGGGTCCTGCTTGCAGGGCCAAAGGGGTGAGGAAGTGAGGAAAGGCATTAACACACAGCAGTGGCTGCAGGAGCCTTCTAACCTTCTAGACCCCCCACATCTCCTCCACCCTGATGGGGCACCTTACCTCTTGGTACAAAACTCCGGGCCTTGGACGAGGAAGTGTTGCAGAGTTCCCTGGCATTGGCCCCCTCGATGTCCTGGATCCATGGCCTGAGGACCAAAGAAGAGTCTGGGATGGGCCAGGAACCCCCACAAGATCGCATCTGCCCACCCTCTGTGCAGCACATGCCCTCACGCAGCCCTGCAGGTGTGGGCCTGGGGAAGGGCTCAGGGACCACCAGGCCCAAAGCGGGGGTGAAAGGCAGGCGGCTTCCCTGGGTGGATTCCCCACCCCGCAGGGTTTGTGCCGGCATCTCCTCTGTCTACACAGTATTTACTTCAGTTAAAAGTTACTGTAGGGACTTCCCTGGTGGGCCAGTGGTAAAGAATCCACTTTCCAACACAGGGGATGTGAGTTCGATCCCTGTCGGGGAACTAAGATTCCACAGCCGCGCGGCAACTAAGCCCACGTGCTCTAGAGCCTGTGTGCCACAACTAGAGAAAAGCCCCTGTGCCGCAACGAAAGATCCTGTGTACTGCAACTGAGACCCGGTGCAGCCAAGTAAATAAATATTTAAAAAAAAAAAAAAGGTACTGTAATACTTCCCTGAATTACAAAAGCAGTTGAGTTGAGCTCTTAGAAAAAGTCTGGAAGGACAGCTCTATCTGTATGTATATACCTGTCTCTTTTAAAGCAATGCACATGCATTGATTTGTTTTTAGAAAACTGGAAAAAAAGCACAAAGGCTAAAAACATTATAAAAGTCACAATCAACCATCCAGCGAGAATGGCAGGCAGCATTTTTTTGAGCGTGCCTTCAGGTGTACATATGTATACGCATACACGGTGTTTTGAAATATAAAACTGGAACCGGGTATCCCCTTGAGTGAAGTATGTACACTACAAATAGGACAGATCCCATGTTTACTTAAAATATGTGTATTTTTGTTTATTTTACACATATGTAGAAAAATCTGGGGGGATATATATTAAAATCTCACTGTAAGTCTCTCTAGGTGGTAGGATTAGGGTAGTTTTAATTTTATTTATCTCTATTTTTTTCTATATGAAAATTTTAAATCTAAATAAGTGATTTTGAAAACAGTTTTTAATGGGTTGGTTGGTTTTTGGCCGCACCACTTGCAGGACCTGAGTTCCCCAATCAGGGATCGAACCTGTGACCACTGCAGTGGAAGCGCAGAGTCCTAACTACTGGACCGCCAGGGAATTCCCTTAATGGGACTGTAATGTAGCCCTTATTTTTTTGTTCCTTAACTATATTCACATGCCAATCGACATTCTCCTGCAAAGCTTTTCATAGCTCTGATATTTCATACTTTACCAAATCTTGTCTCTGCTTTACAGATGGGTAAGGCAAACATAATTTATCGTTTGAACTACAACACTTGATGAGAGTCAGAAGGGGAGCTGATTAATAATTATTCCCAGACAGTGGACACAAATGAGGCTGTGTGGTGATTCCACAGAGGGCCTAGGGAAGGCACTCGGAGGCCTAGTGCATAGGGTTGGACAAGTGGGTGGGGCCTTCAGGAGCTCTCACCTGGAGGCCATCGCAGGCCGGTAAAGGCTGACGTGCTTGCAGCTGGAGCCGCTCCAAGCGCAGTAGGGGTCCCGGGCCAGGAGGCAGTCCCCGCAGCTCTGGTACAGGCTGCAGTTGGCCACGGGCACCTGGACCACACCCGAGTGTGAGGCACCATACAGCAGTCCCTGCACAGGCACGGGGGATGAGAAGCAGGCACAGGCAGCCAGGGCCACCACCCAGAGCTGCACCCGGCTGGAGTGCACACAAAAGCCACCGACAGGGGGCCTCCTCTCATGCTCCCGGGCCCCCACATTCTGAGAGCTTATGCCAGAAGCCTGGATCTCTCCATCTGGCTGGGGCAGGGGTCGGGTACCCCAAGCACGCTGCCCGGACTCCTCCTCTGCTCACCCTGTCGGCATCCAGGAGCAGGTTCTGCACAGGCTGTCCTGATGAGAAGATCTGGAGCTCCTCGATGATATGCACCCCGGGGCCCACGCTCACCGCCTTGTGCAGCCAGCCGTCACCTGCAACATGGACAGCACTCAGGCCCTGCACAGAGCCTGAGGCCCATGTCCCAAAAGCTAGCCCCGTTGACTCTGAGCCTGCCCTACTGTGGGCACTCACTAGTGCCTAGGAAGAGGACGTCGTAGGTGCGCTGCAGGCCAGGGACGCGGTGGACAGCCACACGCTGGTAGCGGGCCTGGGGCTGCAGGAGTAACAGGCGGCTGCGGACCTGCCCATCCATCAGGAAGTGGTCCTTGAGGAAGTTCAGCACACGGTCGGGGAGCTGCAGGGACGAGCTGATCTTCCTTTCCCGGGTGCTGTTGGTGATGCACTGAAGGAGAAGGCGGTGGCTTGAGGCGAGTGGCACTCAGGGCAGCAAGCAGGATGTGGGTCCTGCAAATCCCACTGGGACTGCCGGCCCTATCTCCCCAGTGAACAGCAGGGGTACCTGCCCCGCCCTTGGAAGCCACAGCACAGCACTCCAGTTCTGCGAAGCCAGCGCACTGATCTACAGGCCTAAGGGCAAAGCCCAGGGTGTGGGGTGCCCAAGGGCCCCAGCTGCCAGGGTCTCCCCCTCTCTGCCCACCAACCATCTCTCCTTCCTGCCCACCCTTCCCCCACCCCCTTCCGCAAGCCTCAAGAAGCATGACCACACTTCCTGCTCCTGTAGCATCCTTTTGGCAGTGCTCTCTCAGGACGCCCTGGCTGACCAAGGCTTCCTAGTATAGGGGCATGAGGGTGCCTGCAATTAGTTTCCCATATTGCCAGGGGCACTTCCTGATTCTCTCTGCCCCAGGTCATTCTCTGTAAAAGCCCCAGGAATTAATACCCTGGAGTGACCCTCAACTGCACAGGAGTTGGTGACAAACACCCCAGTGGGACAATGCTGAGATGTGCTCCACGCAGCCTCCCAGGGCCCCAGGGAACGAGCTCCAGGTGCCCACAGCAGTAGCAGCTCAGTGACACACACTTTCTTAGCTCCGCCCCCTCCTCCCACAATCCTGTCCCCTCCTGCTTCTTCCTGGGATTACCTCCCCTAAAAACTGCTGGCACTCACATCCTTGTCTCAAGGTCTGCTTTGTGGGGAGCCCATGAGGCTGGAAGGAAAGAAGAAAGGACTATTTCCCCATGGCCTGTCACTCAATAAATAAATAAGGAGCTCATGGCAGAGCTGGGGAGAGGCACGTGCAGTCAGTGTCCTGATGGGGGACACCCCTGCCTGGCCTAAAGCAGGTTTGAAGCCACCCCGACATTCATGGTCACATCTAACTCAGAAAGACAAGCAGGCCTGGGCTTCGTCCCCACTTTCAAGGTGAGAAAACAAACTCAGAGAAAGCAAGTGATCCCAGCACAGTTGGGGACCCATCCTCCCAGCACAGGGGCAGCACTCACCGCACCGGGCCGGGGCGAAGGCACCAGGTGGGTCACGGTGTACCACTGCTGCGTCTCGCGGTTCACCTCCTTGTAGAGGCCATTGAAGGCCCTCTGCACGTCCTTCATGGTGAAGACACAGATGGCAGAACCTTCTGTGGTCCCCCTGTGCCTACCAAGGAAGTGGCCAGATTAGCCCAGCAGCCCTGGGGCTCACAATGAGGCCAGCGGGGCCCAATCCCGCCCCCAACTCATCCCCCCAACCCCGTTCCCAGCTAGGTCCTGGGGGCCCTACCACTGGGATGTGAAGACCCCGTAGAAGAGGGTGTCACCCCATTCCTGGGGGCTGGGGCTCAGCGTGAAGACGTCTTGCAGTACGTTGAACGGGAAGCCATCGTCAGGCCGCAAGCACAGCAGCTGGGCCTTCAGGAAGGACGTCCAGCGCTGCTGCAGGACCCGCTCGCCCCCCTCATCACCCTGGGAGAGGGAGAGAGGGTCAGGGCTTAGGCACGAGCAGGGGTGGGACACTTGGTGCTCCTCGCTGCCCCCTCCCCAACGGTGGCTGAGACAGACGCCAGGAAGAGCCAGACAGACCCAAAGCCAGGCCTGAGTCCATTTCACATCAAGAAGACTTGAGGTGGCAGCCGTCAGGTCCCCTCACCGGGAGGCTAGCTAAGTAAATGACAGCGCTTTCCTTACTGTGGGACACCAGGGAAAAGGACGAAGGGGAGTCTATCTACAAACGTGGAAAGATGTCACGATTCACCACTGAGCAAAAAGGGGAGCTAAAGAATCACATTACAGTGTAACTCTTGTTTGTACATGGTTTTAAATAATATAAATATGTATGTACTTACACATGTGCCAAAAAAAAAAATAGCAAGGAACACTCTAACTTCTTGTGGTAGGATGGTGGGATTATAACACCAATAGTCGACAACAAGTGGTTGCTCACCACATCTCTAAAAGCCCTACACAGATCGTTAACAACCCTGAGGGAGTTTTGTTATGATTTCCACTGAACAGAGAAGGAAACGAACTGATTTCTCAGTAAGGAAACTGCCCAAGATCACACGGCCTGCAGGGTTTGAACCCAGGCAGCCTGGCTCTAGAGTCTTTGCTCTTAATCACGATACCACGGTGCCTCTTATCTTGTAAGTGATTTTCGTGTGTACTTTTCTACGTTTTCATGTTTTTTAAAATAAATAAGGAAAAACAGAGACATTTTAACTGAAAAGGAGAGAGAGAAAAGCCAGTAGCCAAGCCGTTCCTCCTGGAGGACAGGAGAAGGCCACAGGTGCGGGGCCTTCTGGTTCTATACCCGAGGAGCCTTCGGGGTCTCTGGGATGGCCCGGCCTGCTCACCTTGCAGACACGGGCAATGCGGGACACAATGGTGTTCTCAAAGAACTCAAACTCCTGACCAGTCTCGCTGAAGAAGAAGTAGATCTTGTCATCGTCCCCTTGCAGGCTGCCCAGGCTCTCGGGAATGTAGGCTGAGGCCACAAACGCTGGGTCTGTGGGGGCCAGTGGGGAGCACAGAGTCAGCCCAGGGATCCCAGACAGGCGAGACTCTGTTCTCAGGCCCTGCTGGGTGGACAGGGCCCCCTCCCTGAGGCCCCGTGACAGCCCACTGGGTGGGGCAAGAGGACTTCACCTTGTAGCCAGTTGAGGGAGCTCTCAGTCTTGGTGGGGCGGAGGCTTTGGCTCCGTGAGATGGCTGGGTCATTCCCCTGGAAGCTGCTGACTGTTCCAGTGTACAGCTCGCCATCTGCCAAGAGGACATGCCCATGGGAATGAGCCCTCAGCACAGCCCCTTCCCGCTCAAGGCCCGGAGTGACACGAGTGCTGCCCTTCTTGTTTGAGGAGGACAGAGGAGGGAGTAGGAACTAAGAAAAGCCAACCCGAGGGCAGCCCAGGGTCGCCGCACCCGCTGGGAATCGGTGTGGCATGGACCCACCAGCTCAGACCTGGGGCCCACCCTGCTCCCCTGCCCACCCTCACGTGGAGCCTCAATGAGCCCATCCTGCCCCCCTGACCCCCAACACTCACCCACCACCAGGGCCGTGGACTTGAAATTGGGGTCAAAGGGACAACGGCCCTTGCCATCTTCCAGGAGGATGTTCCCCACCACGTCCTGTGCCAGGGTAAAGTTCTCCATGTTCTGCAGGGGAGCAGATGGGAGAGCTCAGGGGCACGCCAGGGAGTGAGCGGGCTCGGCGGGAGAATAGGGAGGTGTGCTGGAGAGAAGGGAGGGGTCTGACGGGCACCCCGGGCACAGTCCCAGCACCGTCTCACCAGGACCTGACGTGGTGGGCACTGTTGCCCCACGTAACAGAGAGGAGAGGAGGCTTAGAAACGCAATGTGAGCCAGGAAAGGGCAGCGACGATTTAAACTCAGGTATGTCTGACTCCAAAGCTGGTTGCTCCAAAGCCTCAAAATGCCACCCTTTACGAAGGTGTGCGTAAAGGGTATGCGTGTGTTGAGGAGGGTAGACAAGGTGGCCTGGCGGGAACTGAGTGAGAGCAGGGGAAAGAGCTGGAGGAAGCAAGAGGGCGTGACTGTGGGTCAGCCAGCACTTTTGTGCCTGGGGAATCCCACCCCCCGCCGCCCCCTGCAGGGCAACCTGGCCATCAGGGCTGGGGCTGGGCCTCAGGGCTCTCGGGGCCCACTGCTGTCAAGAAGCCTCCCCCTGGGCCCTGCCCTTTAGCAGGGGTCAGTGCTAGAGACCAGCTCCCTGGGGCACAAAGACAGGCAGTTCCCAGGCCAGCCGCAGGCGAGCCCGGGGTGAGGAGGGGCACTCACAACGTAGGTGCACACGGGGCTGAAGGCCGCGGTGCCACAGGTGAACAGGTGGCTGCTGTTGAGTGGCAGGAGGATCTTGATGTAGTTTTGACAGTCCCGCTGGAGGAGGGAGGAGGATGTCAGGCCCAAGCAAGCCACCAGGGGGCACCGCCGAGCCCTCCCCACGGGACGCAAGGCCAGGCCTGGGGGTGAGGCCTCTGCTCCCCAGTACTCAAATCCTGGAGTAAACGAGACTCCAGGAGCCTCGTGGGGCAAAGCAGATGGAGGACCACGGAGCGTGTGCACAGGAGGGGACCTTGGGCCTCACGTAGTTCCGTGATTGGGAAACTTCTCTTCAGTTTGGGGTGAAGGCACAGAATCCCTCCCTTTTGAGCTGTCTCGGCCCCACCTGGTGAGGCAGCTACGCCCAGAACAGGAGGAAACACGCAGCCCTGAATCCTGGGCCCCAGACTTGTGGATCGCCTCCGCGAGCGTGTCTAACAGCTCTAACAGTGTGTCTACTGAGCTTCTGATTGTTCCCCACAAAACTCTCTCCTCTGGGACCTGCCCCCTTGCACTGACGGCTACTCCGCCTTCTCAGCTCCTCAGGCCCAGAGCCTCATGGCCAGCTTCGACTCTCTGATACCCACCACCCCGGTCCTTCCATCAGGAAATCCTGGTGGCCCCATCTTCAAAATACTTCCGGGATCCGACCGTTCCTCACTCCCTTTATTGGTCCAACCCTGGTCCGGGCACCATCGCCTCTTGCCCCTCACTGGTCTCCCTCCCTCTGTCCTCGCCCCAACGAGGCCGCTCTCCACCGCCGCGGCCAGAGTGACCTTTTGCAAACGCACGCCAGACCATGTCACTGCCCTGCTCAGCCAGCCAGTGGTTCCCCACATACCTCACTCAGAGTGAAATCTACAGTCCTGTTCCTCCCCCATGTCAACTCCCTCACCTCATTTGAGCCAAGTAATCTCGGCTCAAATATCACTTTTTAAATGAAGTGTAACCTGACCACCTCTTAAACCTGACCTTCTTTTTCACAATGATATAATAACCAGTGTCTAAAAGCACCTGGGCACAGAGCAAGTGCTTAATACATTTCTGCTGAATAAAAGAAATCAGGGGTGGTCTGGACTTGAACCTGTGTGTTGACCCCAAGTCCGGTGCTCTTCTGCCTTCACCTTAACTGCCATCTGCTGCACTCAGGACCAGGAAGGCCTCTGGGAATGGTGGGGAGTCCTCCCAGAGAACCCCAGGCTGGCCTGGCTCCTACCCAGTGGTCTGGCCAAAACCAAGCCAGGATTATGTCAGACCTGCTACATTAGGCACCACCCTCAGAAGGAGACTCCCACCCCCACCCAATCACTGCTCATGCTGGAAGCTGATGTTTATTTGGCACTTATTATGTGCCAGGTGCCTTATACCTATTAGCTCATTGAATCCTCACGGTAAGTCCAGTGAGACAGGCATCATTATCCCCATTTTACCAAGGCTCAGAGAGGCAAATCTACTTACTTGTCCAATGTCACAGACACAGTAAGTGTAAGCTGAGACTCAAACCCAGGTCTGGCCATCTCAGAAGCCTATGCCCTTTCTACCACAGCTCGCTGCATCTGCTCCCACCTCCTGCCTCCATCCCGGGCCCAGATCTACCACCCTCCATCCCTCCTTCAGCCCAGGTCACCTCCAGGTGCTAGCTCACCTGTGGGTCCTTGCCCTTGAAGCTGCACTGCTGTTTCCTCTCTGCATCTGCGCTCCACGGCAGCTGGGGAATTACAAAGGGGAAGGCAAGTGTGCAAGCGGGAACGAAGGATATGCCCCTCTTTTCCTTCCTCCTTTCCCGTTTGCATCATCCTCGGACCCAGGAGTTCCATCTTCCCCACTGGCATCCTCCACCCAGGCTAGCCATCCCCGGGCATCATCTCACCTCCTGGTACCCCCCGCCTGGCAGGAAGCTGACGCTGCTGTTGAGTGCAAAGAGGGCCTCTCGAGCACCCACGTATAGAGTCCTGCCATCCCTGCTCAGCAGGAGGGCTGTATAGTTGGAGATGTGATCCACTTCAAATCTGAGCAGTGACCGCTTTTCAGAGCCTGGGGAGAGGACGATCGATGGACATTACCTGGGGGCCCCCCCTCCCATACCAACCTCTAGAATGCGCCGATCTGATTGAAGGTAGATCAGCAAAGCAGTGGGTGGCATGGGGCTGGGGACAAGGCGATCGGATTTAAGGGGAGCAGCATTCCCGAACCCTCAAACATTATGTACGAGACAAAGGCACAATGATGAACGTAAAAGAACATCAATTATAGCACCATTCACGTTAATGAAAAATTGAAACAACCTAAATGTCCAACCACAGGGGACTGGGTGAAAATAAACCCAAATACTTCCTTTGCTGGAATACTACGCAGCTGGTAAAATGCTATTGTATTAGAGACTCCAGACCAACAAGCAAACAGAGTTATGTAAAAAAGCATGGTCAAAATATGAAGCGAACTAAAATATGAAGTAATGGATTTTGAGCACCTGACGGAATATAAGGAAAGTATATTTAACATTCTCCTTTGAGTGGCGTTAGACCCAAAGAGAAGGACTTGTAAGTACAGCCCACTCCTGTGGGCTGATTTACAGAGGAATGCAAACATGGGGCGCTGGTCTTCAACTATACTGCCTCGCAGTCACTCATGGAAGATTTATGGTTATTAAACAGAATGTAAATGTTACATTGAATGTACAACAGACAGGCATTGTGATGCTGGGGGCCAGGGGAGTCAAGGAAAAAGTCGAGGCTCCATATCTTCCTCTGAGAGCAATGAGGGCCACAAGAGACTGTCCGTGGTTAGTGGAACAAGACACTGAGGCTTAAGTATATTATTTAATTTTATTTTTCCACCACCACCCTCCCCCCCCCCCCCCCCCCCCCCCCCGCCCGCCGCATGTGGGATCTTAGTTCCCTGACCAGGGATCGAACCTGCGCCCCCTGCAGTGGAAGATGGGAGTCTCAACCACTGGACCACCAGGGAAGTCCTTAAGTATCTTATTTTAAATTGCAAAGGTAGCCAAATACAGTGGCAGAAAATGTTTGCAGGAAGTGGGGAAGGGTGATGGAACTGATGGAAAGCTTTATTTTTCTCAGCAGCAAGTCAGTAAATCAGATAAGCCAAGAAATCGTGGGATAAGCATTTTACTTAAGTGGAGGAAACCACTGTATAACAAGAAGTCTAAATGATTAAAATTGCCCCTTTTACCCAGGCCTGGGGCTGGGGAAGACTGAGGCAGTTACTGCTTTTCACAATAAGTCCTTCTGTGCTTAAAAAAAAAAATTATGTGCATCTATCTTTAATATAAATTTCAAGTATCTTTCATTAAATGAAAATGAAGGTTATAAAAGAGTATGCATAGTTAGAGTCTATTTGTTTGTGGGAAAAATATAAACATAGAAAAAAATCCAGAAGGGTGAATCACAAAATGCTGGAAAGTGGTATCCCTGGTGGAATTATAGGTAATTTTTTTCGCTTTGCACTTGTTATCATTTTTGGATTCTACAGGTTATACTTGTGCAATGCTAAAGAAATAAATTAGAAGAAAAGGAAGAAGAAGACAAAAATAAACACACACATCTATCCACCACGATACTATCTGTGCTTTCAGTGACTAATGGATTTGGAGAGAAATTATTTTAAAAATTCAAAGCAGCTGATAAGAAAAGAAAAACAAGCAAAAAGCAGCCACCCTACCCAACCCCAGGCATCTCCTAACTGACCAGTGGATTGCAACCACGCAGACAAACAGCTTCACGAAGCTGAGGAAGCAAAAAATGCAACATGCCAACAAAGCAGCTGAGAAGACAGCTTCCTGTGTGTTTACATGGTGAGTGTTTTTACATACCCCCAGCCTGGTTCCACAAAGGGCAAGGAAACACAAAGAAAAGAAGGTAGTAAAATATAAACACTAAAATCAGGAGTGGAGGAAAAAACACATCTGAAGAAAACATCTAATCCAGAAACGAAGGACAGATTTCACATAAGCAGGTCATAAGGTCCTCACACAGCTACCAGAGATGGGCTCCACATTTAGTGCTGAGCCTCCCAGTGGTCAAAGAGAAAACGGAAATCAGGTTAACTTGTCCTCATTATTCAAGAGGAAGAACACATACCAGCCTTTCTGGAGAAGCCAAGCTTTTTACCTGGTTGCTAATGGTGAAGGAAGCCCTTCGGTAGGACTTCCTAGCACATATACTGGGACATCCCACCAGCAAACAGGAATGACGGAGTTTCCAAAGCTGTTCCCTTCCTGATGAGGGAGGGTAGTATCACAAGGTACCAGTGCAGGAACCTACAGGGAACCTGAAGCTAGGTGGCTTGTCACTCTAGAACCAGAGCCGAAACAGGGACTGCACTGGGAGTTCACAGGGCAAAGTCCAGCCTAATGTCCGGAACCTGAACTCTGTTACTGAAACCACATAGGGCAGCTGTGGTCTGGAGAAGTTAAGGCCTCTCTTTGAACACTTAAGTCCAGAATCACACTAGACTCCAGGTCTTTAGCCTCAAATTCCCAACTCCTCACCACTTCCTATCAGCGCTCTATATACTGGGAGGCCCAAGGAAAGTTTCCAGCACTAACCCCCTACTTTTCCCAACCAGAAAGTTTCCCAACACGTAATTGGGGCCCAGTTACGTTGCTTGTACTTTGTGCTGATGAGCTGGTCAGCCTTCTGGAACGAGCAACCTGACCATTTTGCATTCTGGTCCGGGAAGAACCGCCCCCCCCCGAAAGAGACCCCTCCCGTTGGCCACCACAGGAAGGTGTTGGGTAAACATGTTGCAGATATTAACTCCCTGGGTGCCCACGATGATCCTGTGAGGTAGGAACTGCTGCTATCTCCAGGTTACAAATGAAGAAACTGAAGCTCAGAGTCATTAAGCAACGTACACAAAGGCCGGCTCAGGAGGTCTCCTCCCTGGACTCCTGGTCCGCAAACTGCAAGATGCAGCAAAAGCACCTGGAAGATCTAAACTCCAGATCCACAACCTGCCCCTGGAGACTCTGACGCTGCTGGCTTGGGATGGAGCCTGAGAACATGCAATTTTATGAGCTCCCTGGGGATTCTGAAGTTGGAGGCCCAAGGAGCACACTTTGAGAAGCACCGTGTAGGTAGGTCCTTTGTAGAGCAGTGTGGACGTCATCTCACCGAACTGTAGTTTTCTCATATGCATCATGGGGATAATGAAAATAAAACCCCCAGCAGGCTCACAAGGAGTCAGTTAGACCAGGGCAAATGGCTACCGCAGTCCCTCCTCATCTTTTGCAGCCCTCCAGGCTCCTGACAGCAAGGCTGGCTCACATATGCCCATGCTTATCTGCCTACGGAGGAGGGGCATTTCTACCCAGGCAGGTCTCGTAAGTCTGGGCAGGAGGCTGCTCTTGGAATCTGTCCAGATACAGAAATGCCAAAGGTCAGAGATAAGCTTCAGTCCAGGTGGCAGCTCAGACTCACTCAGGCCTGGGGGGGTGGGGAGACTTGCCAAGGGTCATGCAGACAGAGCACAGCCAGGTTGGAGGGCCAGCCAGGGCGCCAGCTGCCCAGCCCTGGTCCAGCCCAGCTCTCCGAAGAAGCCAGCTGCTCAAGAGGCCCCCACACCTCCTCCTGTCACGCTGGGAGTCCAGTCAATGAAACAGCCAAGGGACAGAAAACGCCTGGGAGGAACGGGCGAGGGGCCCCTCACACCACGCACTCCCATCCTGGGGATGCTGCCTCTTCACCCCTCTGCCCTGAGTCTCTCAGACTCAAAGCCATGGTGTCCTGAAGGCCTGGCCCTCCACAATCCCTCTTGCCCTGTGGACTTCACCAGGGCCGGTCAGTGGGGATGGCTTACCACCTGGGAGTCTCAGTGCGACAGAGATTAGAAGCACAGAGACCTGGGTTCAAATCCTGCCTCTGTCACTTACTGTCCGTTTGCTACCAGGACAAGCCACTTAACATCTTGGAGCCTCAATTTCCTTATCTGTAAAATGAGGATAATACCACCTCGCCTCAGAGGATTGTTACAAAAAGAAATGAGATTATATATGTAAATAATAACATGCATAATAAGAACCCACATTTACTGGGAGCTTTACTCAAAACAACTTCGCACACGTTACCCCAGTGTTGGCACAGTATCTGGCACACGATCAACACTTGAGTGGATCAAAAACAAAACCAAAAAGCCCTGCAGGAAAATCCAGCCCAGCGAGAGCTGCCAGAGAAACAGGGTTGCTTTGAAGAGCTGGGCCTCCCTGTTCCTCATGGCTAACAAACTCGTCCTGGGCCATTCTAACCTAGGCCTGCGTCTGGTCACATGAGGGGCTCACAGCCAAGCAGAGAGCAACAGCTCAGACACGGGCCGGTGTCATGGGCCCATGTGGTGTGTGAGAGGTGGTCCCTGCTTGGCGGTGTTCTGAGTGGGGTTCCTGCCTCAGCTTGCCCGTGTGTGTGTTTGTGTGCGTGTACACCCTACCACAGGGCTTGTCCATGCTTGTGTGTTCGCTCTGGGGTACTATCTGCAGAGGCGACTAAAAGGAGGTGTTTGTGCACTCAGCTCGGTGAGTGCTGGCCCACCTCGGGGTCAGTCTTAGTGTCCACCCTGCTCTCTGTGTGGAAAGAGAGTATCTTGTGCGGTCTCCTGGGCTACCTGTGCTGCTCAGACATCCTCCACACCCTCTACCCAGCAGGCTAGTCCAGTGCAGAGAAAGCCGGGCTGTCTGAAGCTGTGGCCAGTTCTCCCAGGTGGGATGAAGCCGTCCCATCTAGCCTGGGCAGGCCCGAGCCAGTGGCTTCTCCAGGGCTCCAAGAAGGCAGGATGGCGGCAGGCCTGGGGCTGTCCCACCTCAAGGCCTTGAGCCCTCTCCACCCTGGGCCTCGCCCGCCCTCACCCTCGGAGAGGGTCAGAGCTACCTGCAGAGCCCCACTCCCACACCCTCAGGGCCTGGGCTCTCAGCAGGAAGTGATGCGGGAACAACTCAGCCCCCAGCCTCATCTAGAGATTCTCCCCTGGCCTGTGACTCAGCCGGAAGCGTGGAGCTCTCTGGGGTGAGATGCAAACACGGCTCAGCACCATCCCCGCCCCGGGCGGTCCCCACCCTGCCAACCAGGCGCTGCAGCAGGGCCGTGACTCAGAGCCCCGCCCCACCTTTCCCTCCACTGTGGCTCCGGGGGCACCCCAGCTGACGCTGACCTGGCCTTAACAGCCCGCCGCCCACAGGCCCCAGCAGGACTAGGCCAGAAGACACCAGCTTCCCTGCGGGGTCAGGGCCTGGAAGGTGCCCCCAGTGGGAACGGGGGTGGGGCATGGTGGGCAGCTAGCTGCCCCTCGGCTTGAATCACAAGGTCCCCAGAGAGGGGTCTGGGCCCTGGACAAATCCCTGAGAGCCTCCCAAGGCTCTGTTGGAGCACCTCTTCCCCAGGGAGTCACACAGGACCCTTGGACCCACTTGCGCCAGCAGAAGCACCACCTCCAGGACAGAAGCGCTGACTCAGCAGCAAACTAGGGCAAGGCAGCCATCCACCTGGATGCCGCCGACCTGTTTGCGCGTCCTCCTTCCCCACCGCCCAGTGTCAGGGCAGGGCGGCCAGACGGGCTGGAAGCGGCACGCCAAACTGCTGTCAACAGGCCAATGCCAGGGTAGAGACCCCAGCCAGGCAAGGGTCACTCTTGATAGGGGAAGGGGACTGTGTGCCACAAGTGCTCCCCATGGACTGAGGTAACCAAGAAAGAGGCAAGAAATCAAGGGAACCCAGCCTAGAAACGTCCTGTGTTCCTGGGGCATGCACGCTCGGGAAAGCCCGCTTCCCAGCTGGCTGCTGCTACCACCCCAGGTGAGCTGGCCAAGTGCTCCTGCCAGAATCACCCGGTGGCCCCCACCCCTCACAGACACTCCCCTTGTGTCCATCTGGACAACAGAGTCTTAACCCAGGACCTGTCATGAGCCGCCATCACCTTGGAAGCCTGACCCCCACCCGCCCCCCAAGGACTAAGGTCAGCTCCTCCGGCCCTCTGCCCCGGGGCTGGCCATCCCCTCTCTCCTGAAGCCTCTACCCCCATCTTCCTCCTCTCAGAGGCCCCCCTTTTCCAAGGAAACTGGGGCCATCAGGCATAAACAACCTCAACTTCCCATCCTCCATCTCCTCAGAAACTGAATCCTGTGTCATCAACCTCTGCCTCTCAAAGTATTTTATTTTCCCTCGATATCTATCCTAGAAATGTGTGTGCCTCCCTCCTCCCTTCTCAGCCAAACTCCTGAGGAGAAGAGCCACCCAGCGCCATCTCCGTCCCTTACCTCCCACTCACTCCCTGCCTGGGGATCAGGCCTGAACCAGGCCCATACTCGCCAGGGCCCAGGCATCGCCTCGCTGCCAAACCCCAGACGCCGAGGGGCACGGCCTGGCGGGGGTCCCCTCTCCTCTGGGGGTCTGCCACACTGGTCTCCTTCACACTCCCCCCAGGCCTCCATCCCTCCAGGAGCTGATGCGCTGTAGCACTTACTCAGCACTTTAACTGGGCTGGTGCACGTACTTCTGGCCAGGTTGTCAGGTAGGAATTACCATCTGCTTTTTTCGGGCGAGAGAACCGAGGCACACGTGAAATGACTTGCCCTCAGTTACCCAGTTAGGAAGAGCGGTGAAGCTGGGATTTGAACCTGGGTCACCAGCTCCAGAGTCTGTATTATTAATCACCTTCAGCCTCTCCAGGCCTCGCTCTTGAATGTTCTTGTTCACTGGGGTCGGCCCTTGGCCCTCGGGCCACACATCCATGCCCATCGCTTCAATGTCCTGGATGCTGGCAACCCCCAAACCTCTTCATCCTCCAGTATGCAGGTCGTCCTCCAGTATGCCAGACCCCACTATGCAGGAGGCCCTCCACGGGCACCGCCTCCACTGCCCACTTCCAGACCACTCCTCGGCTTGGGATCTTGCATCTTTGGGTGGCACAGCTCAGCGGGCTGGGAACCTGTGAGTCGCACTTTCTATCTCCCTCTCCCTCACCGTGGACATCTAATCCATGCTCAAAACCTGCCAAGACTCCCTCCTCAATACTGTTCAAATCTATTCCCCTCACCATCCCCGCTACCTTGGGCCTGAACCGGGCCACTGCCCTCTCTCACCCGAGCCACTGCAGCAGCCTCCCATCTGGCCCCTGCCCCCAGCCCAGGTGCTACAGAGGTCAGAGGGCTTTCTGGGGACTGTCACGGTCCCGTGTCCCTATGTCCCAGCCCCTGACTCGCCAGCCCTTGCCACATCCCCCTCCCATTTTAAAGGAGTGAACTTTGACTCAAGGTCCTATTTCTCCTTGCCAGTCTTTGCCCAGGCAGTCTCCCTGCCCAGAATGCTCTTCCTTTTGACTAACTCCTACTCATCCTTTGAGACTCAGCTCGGTATCACCTCCTCCAGGAGGCCTTCCTGAATCCCCAGCTGGGCGAGAGCCCCTTCCCTGTGCACCCATCATCTCCTGCTCACACCTCTCGCAGTGCACTGGCCACATTATTTGACAATGATGGGCCTCAGATGCCTGTCTCCCTCACCAAGTTTTGATCCTTGAGGATCAAAACTGTCTTATTATTTGCAGCCCATATTTGTATCATCTGGCCAGGGGAGTTCCAAGGAGTTGTTCAATAAACATTTGTTGATTGAATGAATGACTAAGAGTGTCCCAAGTCCCAATTCAGGGTGCTCTGGTCCAGGGACTGACACCAGATTCAAAGGGGGCAGTCCAGAGGTCCTGAAGCCTCACGATCGCGAGAGTGTGTCTGAGAAGCATGGCCCCTGCCCTGTCCCCTCCCCAGAGCTCAGTCCCGGAATCCCAGGGTCTAGATGGAAGTGTGACAGCTGAAAGTGCTGCAGGGAGACGGGAGAGGCCACAGGGACCGGAAAGGAGAGTCACAAGGTCTGTGTGTGAGTCCTGAGTATTATCACTGACCAGTTAGACAAGATACCTGCCATTTCTGGGAGGGAGCCCTCGCAGGGTTGCTGGGAAGACCAAATAAACACAGCATGTGGAAATGCCAAGCTTCCAGGGTTAGGGGGCCACCAACAATTAGGATTGGTCCTACCCATGCCGCCCACCCCACCCCCACTCCTCATCCTTGCTCTGAGTAAACCCCCAGCCCCTGACCACCTCGGAAGCCCACTTGTACAGGGAAGGGGACAAGGGCAGGTGGGGGTGGAGCCTCCTACAGGCAGGAGCCCCTCTGAAGGGGTAGCTGCTGCTTCCTCGCAGACCATTGCTACTCAATGCAATGAGGGCTAAGCCTCATCAGGTCTTCAGAAGAACTGGAAACCTGGATTTTTATAGAAAATTTCCTGAGTTTTAAACATTGGTTACTAATTAAAAATTTTCTAAAACACTTGGATGCCAAACAAAATATATCTCCATGCTGGCTCTGGCCTGTTGCTCCCCCGTTTGCAAACGTCTGTCTGCCCCAGTCTCTGGTGCACCGCGCTCCTGGCCAAGTCTGCCGGGTCTGCCCTATTTCCGACCATGGCTGTGCCATCAGGGCCTTAGCTGGATCCCTTGTCCCATCCAAGGAGTGACCTCAATAGATTTCTTTACCAGATGGAAATACATAACCTATCAATTATTCAAAGGCTGAGCTGGGTCATTTCACTGCTTTTGTACATTTCACAGGTGAAGCAGGAGCCAGATGTTCTCATGGAAAGAACGTGATTCTTGAGGCAGAGAGCTTGTGGTCTAAGGCTTTGCCCCGAAACTTCTAGCTGCACGGCCCTGACAATATGAGTTCTCTTCTCAGAGCCTCGGGTCCCTCATCTGTACGAGATGAAACAATAGCACCTCCATACCCCAGGCCAGCACCCAGCACACATTGGGTGCTCCTTCCCGGGTGGTTTTCTTCCCTCTTCCAGTTAACACCTCTCTCAGAGGATGGGCAAGGGGAGGCTAAGAGGGAGGCAGCAAGTCAGTTCACTTGGCCCCTCTTTAGAATTAAAGATACGGGGCTTCCCTGGTGGTGCAGCAGTTGGGAATCCACCTGCCAATGCAGGGGACACGGGTTTGAGCCCTGGTCCGGGAAGATCCCACATGCCGCAGAGCAACTAAGCCCATGAGCCACAACTGCTAAGCCCACGTGCCACAACTACTGAAGCCCGTACCCCTAGAGCCCATGCTCTGCAACAAGAGAAGCCACCGCAATGAGAAACCCGCGCACCACAACGAAAGAGTAGTGCCTGCTCACTACAACTAGAGAAAGCCTGCGCACAGCAATGAAGACCCAACACAGCCAAAAATAAATAAATAAATAAAATTTAAAAAAGAATTGAAGATAAAATGAGAGGTTTCTGTCTACTGTCTATTATCCCCACTGAAACCCCCTCACCTCAGGCCCCCCACCTCTCTGAACTCCACTAAGCTGTCAGGATGGGCTTCTCAGATGGACCCATGAGTGCAGACCAAACAAGTCCCACGGAGAACAGGTCAGGTCGCAGGCTTGCAAGGCAGAACTGTGTGACGTGGACAAGATACTTCTCTTCTCTGAACCTCAGCTACCTTAACTGTAAAATGGGGATAATTCCATCTACTATGTAAGTGGAAATAATATACTAAAAGCCTGGTGCCCACAGTAGCCCTATACCTGCTACCTTACCTTCTACCTTCTTCTAGGTGCTGGATGGTGGAACACAAACATAAGGACGCCAGCTGTGCCACCTAAGGGCTGGTTCCTGCCCCATAGTGGAGACGGTCACACAAGAGTGGTGGGTGGCTGAAGAGTGACCAGGGGGACCGCACAGGGCTCTACTTTCCATCCTGGACTCGGGGGAGCACTGCCAGGACAGGGAGGTTAGAATGCAAGGAAGAGGAGAGGCAGGGGGAGGGGCGGGGGTGCTGGCTAGGAAAAAGCAGCAGCAGGAGCTCCTGAGGTCAGGCCAGCCCAGACCATGAGAGTCTCACATACTCTCACTCCTCTTCCCCCTCGACCCACACGGAGGACCACATCAGAGGCCTCCGATCCTGAGCACCCAGGGATGGGGGAGTGGGGCCACAGGCCCTAAGAAAGGGGACAAAGGAAGGCGTGATGGACATGACCTGAGTCCAGCTTTTTCTCCAGGCCCCGTGCCATCCTCTCTGTCTCCCCTGTCTAGGAGAGGAACGTGCAGGTGTATCCAGCTATGCCCCAAAAGTTGTGCAAGCTCAGAGCTTTGCTGGGCTGGCACACAGGCATTTCAACACCCAGCGACATGTGGGTTATGAAGAGGGCAGAGTGGAGGCAACCAGGGACATGGAGGAGGCAGAGGTGCGGTCCAGCCCCAGGCAGAGGAGGTTCTCGGGGCAGAGGAGGACTTTGAAAGAGCTGAACCAGGAGCACCTGAAAAGTGGACTAAATTAAGCAGGACCCCTGACGATGGCCTCCAGTCAGCCCTCGGGCGACTTGCTTGGTCTCCTACCCCAGGTTAGGGGGTGGGGTCTGCACCACTTCATTCCCTGGCCAGAAGGTCTTAGCACCTAGCAGAGGGCCTGTATACAGCCAGCACTCACCAGTATCTACCCAATTGATGCAAATAACCTCACCCAGCAAGGCGGGCAGGGAATTTCCACCACAAAGAAGAGTAGCCACTACCTTTTACTGGGGACGTAGCACCCGGGCCAAACACTTTACACACATTATTTCACGTAATCCTCTCAGGACCAAGAGATGGATCCTGCTATTACTCCCAATGTGAAAATGGGCTTGGAGGAGGTGGGCACTTGCCCCAGGTTGTGCGGTGAGCCGTCTGTTAGCACCACGGTTACAGCTCTGCGCTGAAGGGCCATGAAGATGCCAGCCCACGGGACAGAGCTGAAGACAAATGCTCATGTCAAGCTGAGGCCACATCAAGGAGGGAGGCCGGTAACCAGCCAGGAAAAGACTTCGAAATTGGCTTGCATGGGGCTTCTCAGGGCAGCCATGACCCTGGGTGCCCGCTCCAGGTCAGAGGACAAGCAGCTGATTCAGGCCAAGGCGCTCTTCTCTCTGCTCAATGGGGTTTTGTTGACTGCGGTTTGCAGGCCCAGGGATTTATATTCAGTCTAGTTTGGAAACACTGTGTACAGAGTCTTCCAGCCAGGCACTTCTGGGGCAGGGGGTAATTAGTAACTCCTTTTAATTGCCCAAATAAGGGGATCCGACATGACTATCATGAGCACAGCAGCAGGCTGTCTGGTTTCCGCCCGCACGGCCAGGCTGGAAGGCACGGCATGCCCAGGCCCACTGCTTCCACTCCGCGTCTCTCCTGCTCCTGACCACTGCAAGGCCTCTGTCCTCACTGCACAGTCTCCGATGCAACAGAACCAAAATTCCACATGCTTCTTTGAAGCGCCCCTTTCACAGAGACAAGAAACCTCCTCTTAAGGCCACTGCTTGCCTAGCTGACCCTGGAGCCCCCAGTCCTCCTCCCACTCCTGTCCACTGGGTGAGACCACAAGTGGGGCACCCCCTCCTCATGGCCCCAGGAATCTGCTGCTGATCAACAGTAATGAGGGTTCCACACGAAGGACCTCAGATGCAAACCGGATGCTCTACTTCCAAGGATTTTGTTTTAAACCACAGACACAGGCCATTCTCCCTAGGCATCCGGGCCCCTGGAGAGCCTGGGTGGGAATTCAGTACAGGAGGGCAGGTGGCAGGAAGCGGGGTGTGTTCTCCGTTCCATGCCTCTCTCCCTGTTCTGTGAGGGAGAGGCCTGGGGCTTCAAGCCCAGCATCCCATGGTCACCATGGGCTTGCCCGGTATGGGCACACTGCCAGGAACATCTGATGAGCCCCCAGGGATGAGGTAGGAAACCGCCTCAGGCCATGCTCAGAGGGTGTGCCTGCTCAGTCACCGGGGATCCCCCTCTGCGGCTCCCAGCCGGCTGGGAGGACCTGCATGTAGATGGGATGGGGGCAGCGGGGATCAAGGTCCTGGAGGGAGGCCAGGGAGGCGAGCACTCTGGGTGCAGCGCAGTGCAGCTCAGCAAAGTGTGGATACATGCTCACGAGTTCAGGGGCTGGGGTGCTGCTAAACGATGCCAGGGCTTTGGTGGAACTAGAAAAAGAAGTCCCCTCTGGGTAGTCCCAGCCTCAAGAAGAGAGCGGAAGGTCTTTTTCTCTAGGCTCCACAGCTTGGAAAGCAGAGTATAAACTGCATTTCAGGCCCTCCACCCCTCAACTGGGCACCTCTGTGCCATAAACTAAATGTGTGCATCTGTGGGTTCTCACAGGTGAGCCTGAGTGTCTTAGTCTTTTGGGGGGTTAGGATTTTAACATATGAATTTTGGGGGTACACAGACATCCAGACCATAGCACCACCTGACCTGTGCAAGGGGTGCTAGTGTGTGACAGTAGCCTGTACTACGGCCAGGCCATGGTGCTGAATACGTGGAAGTGGGCCAGGTTTCAGGGCAGTGGGTAGTAATGACCAAGTGTTCTAGCTGCTCTCAGGAAGCAGGTCCTCTCAGTTCCTCCGCACAGCTCCCCCTTCTGTCTTTCATTCATACTATGAGTGGTCCCCAGCCAGCTTCAGAGTTGGACACAATACCTGCTACAGTTGACATGGCCCCGTGAACCAGTCCAGCTTTCCCAGGGCCAGAAGTAGAGTCCATCAGAGCCTTTGTTCCTCCCTCACCTCACCTTCTTGCAGAGCTGAGAGGGTCTAAGGGCAAAGGGAGTGGTGGCCACAACAGAAAGAGTAGCGAGGCAGCAGGCCTGGGTCTGGATACACCTGTTATCTTCACTTACCCAGCTGGAGCACCCAAGGGGCTGTGGTCAAACTAACAAACCCCAGCTCTGGGCAGGATATGCCAAAATGAAGCCTGTGCTTAACACATAGCAATGATGATAGTTAACACTTATTAAGCGGGTTCTACGTATCAAGCCCTGCCCTAAGCACTTTTCAAACAGAAAATGATTTAACCTTCACAACTTTGAGGTGGGTGCCATCATTATCCCTATTTTACAGATGAGGAAATCAAGGCCCAGAGAGGTTAAGTAGCTTGCTCAAGGTCACAGGGTTACCTAGTGGCTGAGGCAGGATTTGAACCCAGGCCATCTTCTCAGTATTATCCTGCAATATTTCAGGTAGGGATTTCCCTAGTGGCCCTGACTTAATTTAAGTACTGATTCTGCTACTCCTTCCTTTTGTAAATGAAATGCTTTTAGAAGTGGGATGCTGTAAAGAGAAGGAAGGCTGGTACAATTTTAGTCTGTAAACACTAATTTATACATCCTTTATTCTAATTCATTCAGTGTGACAACCAAGTTAAAGGGCTTGGAGAAACATTATTGGGCATCTATATATGTTGCCTAGTAATACACCTGGTTTCATGAAATCTCTAAGATAGCCTTGCAAAATACCTATGACAGTGCCCATTTTACAGATGAGGAAACTAGGGCACAGGGAAAAGGGGCTCACTTGCCCAGTAGCAGAAATGGGACTGGAATCCAGGTCCCTCTGATTTCAAAGACTTGGAAAAGCAACGAGATGAAAGTGGCGGGGGTGGGGGGGTTGGTAAGGAGAGGGGAGAGTGGAGGGCTGGAAGGGAGGGGGCCAGAGAAGCAGACGTGAGCACCAGGCGAGGGACGTGGCCAATGAGGATGGTACTCCAGGGTGACTCTGAGAAGCAGTCCTTCCCAGGGCCTGGAAGTCTCGGAGCCCAGAGCTGCCCCCATCCCTAGTATGGTCGCTCCCAGGCCCTGGGGGGATCCCACCAAGCCTGCGCGGTGGGGGCGGGCTGCGCTGGCCCACCAGGATGAAGAGGCGGAGGGAGAATGGGGCACCCGCCCCGCCGCGGTTCCCGAGTCCTGCTGCGACTTGCTGTAATACCAGACCCCAGTGTTTATGGGACGGCAACCAAGGCCCCCTCCACTCCGCGCCGCCCTCGGGGGCGGGGGTGGGGGCACCGCGGCTGGCTCTGGTCAGCATCAAAGACAAGCAGATGGGCAGGCGGACCAGCGGGCAGCCAGCACCGGGGGTGGGGAACGAGGGGGGGCGCCACCGCCGAAAGGGCGCCCTACCAAGGGGCGAGCCGGGGCGACAGAGCGGGCGAGAGATCCCCTCCCTGTCCATTAAAAAGAATGGAAGAAAGGGGCCCGCGGCCCCACAGCTCCCCTCTCCTCTCCCTCCTTCCCAGGAGCGTTCTGAAAGGAGGAGGGGTCCTAATGGACCCCAAGCCTCCGACAGACCCCCTCCCTCCCTCCCTCCTTTGTCACCACAACCTCCGCGCGAGGCACCTCTCCGGCCGCCTCCCCTCCCCCAGACCCCAGCCCGCGTCCCCCGCGGGGTCGCCCCAGCACTCACCCAGAGGCAGACTGATCCGAGGGGCGAGCGCCCGAATCGGAGACGGCGGTAGCAGTAGCAGTAGCATCAGCAGCAGCAAAGGCGGCGGCGGCCGGCTCCCCCGGCCCATCGCGGCGCGCGGGACTCGGACAGCGAGGAGCGACTGCGTCCTCCGGGCTCCGGCTCAGGTGGCTCTATAGGACTCGCGGGCGGCGGCCCCACCGCGAAGTCCGGCCGGGAGTCGGTCGCCGGGCCCCCGCCTCCGGACCTGGGGGCTGGAACCGGGTGGGAAATGGGGTCACGTGGGCTGCTGCGAACCCTGGCCCCTCCGCCCCCAGCTGCTCCGCGGTCTTCCACTAGCTCCGTTCGGTCGAAGCTCGCCCGCGAGTGCGGGAGGGAGGGGCTGAAGGAGGAAGTTGGGCGGTTAGTCCAGCCTCTCCCTGCTCAGCTCGTGCCCGACCCACCCCTTCCCCCTTCCTCCTTCCTGGGCGCTGGAGGCTCAAGGGGCGCCAGCTGGGTGCACCTAGCTTGGTGCGCGTCCGGAGGGGGCCAAGCCCGGGGATCAGTACCAGCCGAGTCCGCGGGAGCGCGGGGGCACGGAGGAAAGCAGACCCCTAGTTCCCCGCCCCCACCTCTCAGACCCTCCCACAGCCGCCCCGGCCCCTTCCGGCTCCTCTAGGACCCTCAGCGCGTTCGTTTGGGAAAACGTTTGGGTCTCTACACTGCGCTCCCGTGTCTTCTCCCTTTATCCCTGCCGCCCCCCCCCACGTCCCCCCGTAATGCTCCTGGCACCCACTGTCCGTAACCAAATGAACTCCGCCGAGCTGGTAGACTCCGGGGCTAGTTGCTTCTGCACCTAATTTCTGCAGGGGTCATTCCACCTTAGGTCTTGAGTGTTCACTTAGAGGCTTAACACTTAATCTAGGTACCCTGCGGGGTCATCCACGCTTGGAATTCTGTCCGCACGAAGCCAAACCTCGGATGGGGGATCCGGGCAAGATTAGCTTAAGTGGGATAATAGGACTTAATGTACTGCCAAGGAGGTGGACCTTCTCCACAACCTGCACGTAGCCTGGCAGGGGAAAGTACTCCCTAAGGCTGGAATTCCAGAGGCACCCACCCTCAATCCTCCTGCAGTGTGAATACCCAGGGGTGGAGTTCAGTCGTGCTGAGACCAGGGGTTTCAAACTGCAGACTGGATCCCTTAGTGGATCCTGAAGTCAATTTAGTGGATCCCTATCAGCATTAAAAAAGAAATAGAATGGAAAATACCAAAGTGCAATGACCATAGAAATTATCGATAAGTAAGCTTTAGGAAACTTGTTTCAACTTTTCCTAAGTGTGCACAGGATCACAGTAAAGTGTAATTCTTCCTGTAGTTCAAGTCAAAAGGACTTTGAAAACCTCTGCCAGTCATTTCCATGGCAGTGGGGACAGTTCCTCCAGGAATTAGCCGCAATGGCTCTTCACCCCCAGCCAAAATTAGCCTTCTCAGAGCTGGCACCTTTTGCTCTCACCCTATTCCCAGGGCCTCCCACAGGGTGGCCCTCAGGGGGTGGGCACAGTGCTCACGTGGTCCCAGGTCTCCTCATGCACAGCAAGCTTCCATGATTTCTGTACCTCCACCATCCCAATACCCTTCTATGGCTATGGTCCAGGCCAGCAGTACCCCTTTTACAGGGGCTCCCAGCCCTGGACACAGAATTCCACATGGGACGTGGGCAGCACCAGCTACTTGTAGTTCCAGCATTGCCCAGGCCTGGGACACTTTGCTGCTATTAATGGTGTCAATCCATCTTTAGCCAGTGATGTCCATGTTTCTGTCTGTAGCTAGGACCTCTGTCCTAAACTCCAACTGGCCTCAACATTTCTACCAGGCTCTCTTTTCTGACAGGTATCTTAAATTCAACATGGTCTCAAACCAAGCTCCTGATCTCTCCCTTCTCCCTCCCCAAAACATGCTCCATCTGTGTGAGCCTTTCCCATCTCATTTAATGGCAAGTCCATCTTTAAATTGCTCAGGTTAAAAACCTTAATTCCTTTCTTCTCACTTGCTCCTCACATCCAGTCCACTAGCAAATCTACAGTCTGATCACTTACCACCTCCTGGGGGCCCAGTTACTGCCCTCTCCTGGGTGCTGCAAGGGCGGCCTAACTGGTCTCCTTTCTTCCACCCTTGCGCCCCTTACAATCTTTTCTCAACTCTGCAGCCAGAGGGAGTTTTTCAAAACCAAAGTCAAGTCATGGCACTCCTCTGCTCAAAACCCTCCAGTGGTTCCTTACAGTGGTCTGCAAGGCCCTAGGCTACCTCACCCCTACCACCATTGCATCATCCACTGCTCTTCCCCCATTCACTCTACCCCAGGCACACTTGTGAACACTCTTGTATTAGGACCTTTGCCCTGGCTACTCTCTCTGCCTGGAGCACTCTTCCCAGAAACTGACTGAGTCCCTTGTTTCTGTCAAATCTTTCCTCAAAGACAACCTTGAAGAATCAGAACTTCCCCCAATATTCCCCTTGCCCTGAGATGTTTCTTCAAAGCGCTCATCATCTAAAACACTATATGATTTATTTGTTGTGGTTTTTCTTTATTGTCTGAACTGCCTACCCACCTTCTCACCCCCAAGAATGTTGACTGAGAAGGGAACTAACACATCCCTAGCCTCTAGAACAGTGCCTGGCATATGGTAGGCCCCCAGTAAGTATTGGCTGAACAAATGAATGAATGAATGCAGCCTGAGAGTCATGGAATACTGCTGGTACATGTCAACAAACAACCAGAGCTACTTTTTTTTTTTTTTTTTTTTTGCGGTATGCGGGCCTCTCACTGTTGTGGCCTCTCCCGCCGCGGAGCACAGGCTCCGGACGTGCAGGCCCAGCGGCCATGGCTCACAGGCCCAGCCGCTCCGCGGCATGCGGGATCTTCCCGGACTGGGGCACGAACCCGTGTCCCCTGCATCGGCAGGCGGACTCCCAACCACTGCGCCACTAGGGAAGCCCCAGAGCTGCTTTTTGATATCGACTTTGGTCTAGGATTCCCCCAAACCGGAAATTATGCAATTAACTTTTTCAACCTAAGCACAAGACTTTGTATTGATCTCCGTTAAATCTATTGGTTCTGGCCCAGATTTCATCCTAGTGAGGTCATTTTGAATATTGATTCTATTATACATTAGGCTTCCTCTCCCAGTTTTGAGTCATCTATAAATCTGATAAGCATTCTTGACCTTGTATTAAAATCATTGATAAAAATATTAGGTGAGCAGACCTAGCACCCACTTCTTGGTTTCTAAATATTACTCTCCAATAAAAGGTTCCAGGACTCCCTGGAGAAATGAAAGGGAAAGTACAAGGTGAGTCTGGGATGTTGTGTTGGGCCGGGAAACAAGGAAGTGACTAAAGACTAATGGGGTCATGTCCAAAGGATATAGGGCCAGCTGGATGACCAAACTTGGGACAATTTGAGCAGCAGAAAGCATAAGGAAGTAATGGATTCTAATGCATCAAAATAAAACAATCCATTAGTCCACAGTAAAACTCGGCGAAGCACAGACAGAGAAAGAGAAGGTCTAGAAAGGATGCTTTTCTCTGTAGAAGAGTGCTGCCGGATAAATGTAGAAGAAATGGTAGACTTAGAAAATCGAGATTCGAACAGGGATAATCAGTGGATGCTAAACGTTTGGGTGGCAGATTTTTAGGAAACTATATTAACAAGGTCTCAAAATCTGTCCCACAGATGACTTTTACTAATTACCAGTGAGAAAATGTTTCTCTAAGGGAGCACTCTGGTGGCCACCATCTTTTTCTTTTTTTTCCCCCCAGCGGACACCATCTTAATCAAGTGGCCAAAAGTAATATCACTGGTAGTGGGACTACCTGATATCATTTACCTCCTGATAGGAAGCAATAAGAAATATACAACTCATCAACCATTGTAGCAAAAGTGTCTAACCCAGATCTAATAATGAGGACACAATCAGATACATCCAGCATTCTACAAGACAAATAACCTGGACTCTTCAAAAAGATCAAACTGATGAAAAGACAAAAAGGACAGGGGAACTGTTTTAGGTTAGGAAACTAAAAAGACATGATAATCAAATGCAATATGTGAACCTTGTTTGAATTCTGAAGAAAAAAAAAAGCCATAGAGCAATTGGGAAAATTTTAACACACACTGTGTATTTGATGATATTATGGCATTATTGTTCATTTTCTTAAGTTATAATAATGGTATTGTGTTCTTAGGAGAATGTCATTGTTCTTTGGAGATGCCTGCTGAGGTCTGTAGACGTGCAATATCACAATGTCTACAAGTTACTTTCAAATGATTCAGCCAAAACAAGCATGTTCTTTGTGTGTATTAGAAAGAAAGAGTGTGGGGACTTCCCTGGTGGTGCAGTGGTTAAGAATCCACCTGCCAATGCAGGGGACACGGGTTCAAGCCCTGGTCCGGGAAGATCCCACATGCCACGGAGCAACTAAGCCCGTGTGCCACAACTACTGAGCCTGCGCTCTAGAGCCCACAAGCCACAACTACTGAGCCTGCGTGCTGCAACTACTGAAGCCCGCCTGCCTAGAGCCCGTGCTCCATAACAAGAGAAGCCACTGCAATGAGAAGCCCGCGCACCACAACGAAGAGTAGACCCCGCTCGCTGCAACTAGAGAAAGCCCGCGCACAGCAACGAAGATCCAACACAGCCAAAATAAATAAATAAAAATTAAAAAAAAAAAAGAGTGTGAGTGCTACTATGGCAAAGTTTTAACAGTTGGTTAATATAGAAAGTTATGGGTGTTTTTATATCAGTGTTTTGTAAATTTGCGGGGCGGGGGGGAACTGAGTGAGACAGGGCCAAAAACAGAGCACGCTGGAAACCTCCATCCGGGCTGAAACTGATCAATACCCTTTGTAGGTTGAACAATTAGCTATGTATCCTCCTTACTGTACCATTCGGCCCACATTTCTTCATATTATCCATAATAATAATACGAGGGAATCCCCTGGTGGTCCAGTGGTTAGGACTCCATGCTCTCACTGCTGAGGGCCCGGGTTCAATCCCTGGTTGGGGAACTAAAATCCCACAAGCCGCATAGCACAGCCAAAAAAAAAAAAATAACAATAATATGAAAAAAATTGCAAGAAATCTTATTGAAATCAGGGTACTACCCATAGCATTTCCTTCTATCTTCTGCTTACAGCTCTTACCTAGAACAGGGCCTGATAGTGGCATGTGGTCAATTAGAATTTGTTGAGTGCCTGAATCTCCATGTCAGGTAGCTTCTCAAGCCACAGCAAGCCTGGTTTGCCCTAGTGTCTTGGCAACACATGGGTTGTCTGACTGCTATGCTCCTCTCTGAGGAGAGGAGGCAGGGGCTGATGTAGACTCGCCTGGTGGTTAATTATATCCTGCTCATGGCTGCTCAGATGCTTCAAGTGTGTCTTATGCCAACTCAGTGGCAGGCCCCTTGAGGACAGTAATGGATCTTGTCTTTGGAAACCCCACTGCCTAGCATGGCACTCAAGCAGGATCTCCACAGGGCAGACAAAATGAGGGACCCAACTGTTGGCCTGGAGATGAGCCCTCTATCCCATGCCCCCAGCATGGTGGCCTCAGGCCTTGTGGGCTCCACTGTCTTCCGTCAGTGTGCTAATTTGTTCTCCCCAGAGCGGAAAAAACAGGAGGACGACAGAGAAAAACCTCATTTGAGCTGACTTCCCGTGGGCTAAAGAGTGGTTCCCAAGCCAACACTGTGTCTCCTGCTCCTCTGTGCCACTCTGGGTTGTAGGCAAGTCTTTCTCAGCCAGAATGCCGGTGTTTATAAAGAGCTCAGGGGGTGGCCTGGAAAGAGTATAAAAAGATGCAGAAAAAGCTTTTGACAAAATTCAACACCCATTTATGATAAAAACTCTCCAGAAATTAGGCATAGAGGGAACCTACCTCAACATAATAAAGGCCATATATGACAAACCTACAGCCAACATCATTCTCAATGGTGAAAAACTGAAACCTCTAAGATCAGGAACAAGACAAGGATGTCCACTCTCACCACTATTATTCAACATAGTTTTGGAAGTCCTAGCCATGGCAATCAGAGAAGAAAAAGAAATAAAAGGAATACAAATTGGAAAAGAAGAAGTAAAACTGTCACTGTTTGCAGATGACATGATACTATACATAGAGAATCCTAAAGATGCCACCAGAAAACTACTAGAGCTAATCAATGAATTTGGTAAAGTTGCAGGATACAAAATTAATGCACAGAAATCTCTTGCATTCCTATACACTAACAATGAAAGATCAGAAAGGGAAATTAAGGAAACAATCCCATTCACCATTGCAACAAAAAGAATAAAATACCTAGGAATAAACCTACCTAAGGAGGTAAAAGACTTGTACTCAGAAAACTATAAGACACTGATGAAAGAAATCAAAGATAACACAAGCAGATGGAGAGATATATCATGTTCTTGGATTGGAAAAATCAATATTGTGAAAATGACTATACTACCCAAAGCAATCTACAGATTCAATGCAATCCATATCAAATTACCAGTGGCATTTTTTATGGAGCTAGAACAAAAAATCTTAAAATTTGTATGGAGACACAAAAGACCCCAAATAGCCAAAGCAGTCTTGAGGGAAAAAAACGGAGCTGGAGGAATCAGACTCTCTGACTTCAGACTATACTACAAAGCTACAGTAATTAAGACAATATGGTACTGGCACAAAAACAGAAATATAGATCAATGGAACAGGATAGAAAGCCCAGAGATAAACCCACACACCTATGGTCAACTAATCTATGACAAAGGAGGCAAGAATATACAATGGAGAAAAGACAGTCTCTTCAGTAAGTGGTGCTGGGAAAACTGACAGCTACATGTAAAAGAATGAAATTAGAACACTCCCTAACACGATACACAAAAATAAACTCAAAATGGACTAGAGACCTAAATCTAAGACCAGACACTATAAAACTCTTAGAGGAAAACATAGGAAGAGCACTCTTTAACATAAATCACAGCAAGATCTTTTTTGATTCACCTCCTAGAGTAATGGAAATAAAAACAAAAATAAACAAATGGGACCTAATGAAACTTAAAATCTTTTGCAAAGCAAAGAAAACTACAAATAAGATGAAAAGACAGCCCTCAGAATGGGAGAAAATATTTGCAAACAAATCAACGGACAAAGGATTAATTTCCAAAATATATAAACAGCTCATGCAGCTCAATATCAAAAAAAACAAACAAACCAATCAAAAAATAGGCAGAAGACCTAAATAGACATTTCTCCAAAGAAGACATACAGATGGCCAAGAAGCACATGAAAAGCTGCTCAACATCACTAATTATTAGAGAAATGCAAATCAAAACTACAATGAGGTATCACCTCACACCAGTTAGAATAGGCATCATCAGAAAATCTACAAACAACAAATGCTGGAGAGGGTGTGGAGAAAAGGGAACCCTCTTGCACTGTTGGTGGGAATGTAAATTGATGCAGCCACTATGGAGAACAGTATGGAGGTTCCTTAAAAAACTAAAAATAGAATTACCATATGACCCAGCAATCCCACTACTGGGCATATACCCAGAGAAAACCATAATTCAAAAAGACACATGCACCCCAATGTTCATTGTAGTACTATTTAAAATAGCCAGGTCATGGAAGCAACCTAAATGCCCATCGACAGACGAATGGATAAAGAAGATGTGGTACATATATACAATGGAATATTACTCAGCCATAAGAAGGAATGAAATTGGGTCATTTGTAGAGACGTGGATGTATCTAAAGACTGTCATACAGAGTGAAGTAAGTCAGAAAGAGAAAAACAAATATCATATATTAATGCACATATATGGAACCTAGAAAAATGGTACAGATGAACCGGTTTGCAGGGCAGAAATAGAGACACAGATGTAGAGAACAAACGTATGGACACCAAGGGGGGAAAGTGCCGGGGGTGGTGGTGGTGGGATGAATTGGGAGATTGGGATTGACATATATACACTAATATGTATAAAACAGATAACTAATAAGAACCTGTTGTATAAAAAATAAATAAAATAAAATTCAAAAAAAGAGACGAAGAGAAAAGCAACACTTCCTCTCTGCCCCCAGCCAGCAAGATGCAGGCATCAAGTCTGGCCCTTTCTCTGTCTACACTTACACAGCCTTTGCCCATCCATCCTCACCCTCCTTCCTTCTCTCTCTCTCTCTCTCTCTCTCTCTCTCTGACGTTCTGTCTCTCATGTACACACAAACACACACATAAGAAAGATAAAAATGCAAGAATGAGAGGTAAAACGCACATAGGAGTACATGCAAAGAAGCCAAACAAAACAGGGCCACATGCCTCACAGGCAGACAAGGAAACTTTAGGGATGACAAGAATATTCCATATCTTTTTTTTTTTTTTTTTTTTTTTTAGCAGTACGCGGGCCTCTCACTGTTGTGGCCTCTCCCGTTGCGGAGCACAGGCTCCGGACGCGCAGGCTCAGCGGCCATGGCTCACAGGCCCAGCTGCTCCGTGGCATGTGGGATCTTCCCGGACCAGGGCACGAACCTGTGTCCCTTGCATCGGCAGGCAGACGCTCAACCACTGTGCTACCAGGGAAGCCCCTCCATATCTTGAGCTGGATGTTGGTTTCCCAAGTGTATACAAATATTAAAATTTCTCGAGCTGTACACTTAAGATCTGTCCATTTCCCTATGTGTAAACGTATACCTTATACCTGTTATCATGCCGGTGGCGGGGGGGGGGACTCTAGAGACTGAAAGGTAAAAAAAGCAAACAAACAACACCTCACCTGTAGAATCAGGTGAAAGAAGAAAGTGAGACTAGCTATACAAGGGGGAGAAAGTGAAGAGAAATATGAAAGTCTACAAGAGAAAGAAAATAAAGGGAAGCACGGCTAAAAATATAAAGCAAATGAACACACGAGTCCACTGCCCTACTAAACTGCTCAGCGCAAAGGAAACAGGCAGCGGAGGCTCAGGGCAAGTGCTGGCAGTGGAATGGTCAGTCCAGACCACAGTCAGCCTCTCAAGCCATCAATACTCATTGATCATCTATAGGTACAGCCTCTGCCCAGGTGAAGGCCAGCCCTGTCCTTGGGTACGCATGGCTCCTGCCAGGCTGCCCCCAGCCGGGCCTGCCCGCTCTCATTCCCACCCAGGGGAGCCTGGCTCTCCAACCCCCACAATTCTACTCTGGAGGCCATGGCTTTGCTTTGTTTGCTGGCCGTGGAGGAGGGGCCTCCTGCCAAGCCCAGCGGAGCTTGAACCCAGGGTCCCACCCGCCCCCTCCTGGAGTAGCACTCAAGCTCCTCCCATCCCCGGGTTCTGGCTGGCAGGCTGCCCAGTAAGGCCTTGAAGACACGCACTGGCTAAGGCCCAGCTCCCAGGGCCTTGGCCCCCTGCCACCGTCCCCTCGTAGCCCGGAGCCCTCCTCTCATGCCAACCTGCAGCTGCAGCTCCCCACCTGCACTGGCTGGGCACACTGCTGCTGTCTCCTCCTCCGGGGCTTGGCTGCAGCATCAATACATTTTGATGAGGAAGTGACACCAGCTGGCCCACCCTGTGTGTGCTTTTAAGTCAGCCAATGAGTTCCAGATCCCAGGGTGGGGGGTGCTGGGAGCTTCCCTGGGGCAGTGCCCTCTGCAGCAGAGGGCATTCACAGGGCCAGCACGAACACTGCCTTCAAATCTCACAGGTGGCTTTTAACCAGAGTCTGGCAATAAATGTAAATGGCCTCATCTCTGTTCCCCAAACCGCACGCCCCTCCACTGGTCCCTTCTGTTGCTTGCTCTTCCAAGTGATTAGAATCCAGGGATGGGGACCTCTCCGGCAGTCCAGTGGTTAAGACTCTGCCTTCCAATGCAGGAGGTGCAGGTTCGATCCCTGGTCGGGGGGGGAACTAAGATCCCACATGCCGTGGGGTGTGGCCAAAAACTAAAAAAAAAAAAAAAAATCCAGGGGAAGAACACACCAGTTCTTCCATAAGGATAATCTCAGCACCATCCATTATTCTGGGGACTGTGAGCAAGCCACACGATCTCTCCGAGCCTCAGTTTCTTCATCTGTAAGATGGGAACGCTAACAGTACTGCCTGGGCTGTTAGGAGAGCTGATGAGACAGTGCACATAAGGTGACTGGCAGCACTGGCCTGTGGTGAACGCACATTATATTATCGGTTCACCTCATTACCTAAAAGTGGCCATGACCATCTTAGATGCCCAACCCAGAGGACCCCCTTCTGGGCTCTCCGCTCAGGTTCAGCCGCCTCCTACAAACCTAGAGCTGAGGCTGCAACTCTTACAGGGAGAAGGAACCGGCCTGCCCAGCCCAGGCCCCGGGTGTGCCCGCTGTGGTGAAGAGCCTGCCGCTCTCCCCAGCGCCACCCCTGCTGGGGCCTGTCGGGGCCTGAGCTGGCCACTCCCTGGGAGGGGATTCCCCCTACCCCACAGGGCTGTGGTGCAACCAGCAGGGTTCAGCCTGCCCCTGCCTCGACACGGTAGAACACAAAGTTGCCACTGTCATGTCCCTGCTCCCAAGACAAGTTCAGGAGGGCCTGTCTGCCTGTGCCCGCAGGCCTGCTCCCCAAAGGGGCCTGGAGACCCTGGGTAACTGGCCTGGCTGATGCTTGGCAACTGTCATCCCGCAGGGGCACAATTAATGCTCAGAGACTCTCTTTCCCCTGAAACCACTGCAGCCACTCACAGGTGGGAGGTAGATGTTCTAGGCCAGGTAAGGATGGGGAGCGAGAAGCATAAGGGTCTAGGACACAGTCTGGTTTCTAGTTTGGCTTATCAGACCTGAGGCCCCTCCATTCCCAACATCTCAAGAAACCAGGAATCTACCTCTCCGTTTGCCCCCAAGTTCTTCTTCCGTAAATCCTACTCTGAGCCCTAGACCCCTGGCCATTGCTACATGAAGGGAAAGAAGACCCAGCCAAGGCCCTTCCTCCACCCCAGGGAACTAAGCTTCCTTTCCAGAGGACCAAGGCTCTCCCCTCCCAAAGAAGAGGGGCTCTCTGACTTCTGCAGTTTCCCAGTCACCTTAGGTTACCTGGTGGCTACAACTCTTTCTCCCAGACAGAGCGCCTTGCTCTTGGTTCCAGCACTGCCTGTGGAGAGTGGGCCTAGACAGGTGAGGCCATCAGGTGGGGGACTGAACAGGTGGGTTCCATTGATTCCCTGTGGCTCCGAAGACTGCTTTGATAGGATGGAGGGAGGAATGCATTACCTTGGTGATGTGCCCACTTGCCACCCTAAAGCAATGGCACCAGGAGACAACGCTCACAGAAAGCCAATGTGAGGGAGGCACCAAAGATCCATGCTTGGACAGGGATCTTACATACCAGCTACCTAGGCCCGAGATTCCTGGGACGCCTGACAGCACCATTTACGTGCTGAGTGTCAGGCTGGAGGATGCCACGAGGCTCTGAGCGGGCCCAGCTTGGCTCTAGCAAAGGAGGGGGCTCTAAGGGGCCTGGACCTGGGGCCTGACCCACCCAGTCCACAGGGACCCCACAAGCCCCCTGAAAGGGAGCAGACCTGCCTTGCTCCTCTCAAACTCTTTATCTAAGAGCCTTAGCTCTTTCCTTACAGCCTGTGAGCAGTGGAACTGAGCAGGGAGCCCCTTAACCACCAGGGTCGGCTTCAGTGAGTTGTGAACCCCAAGAATGATACGCCACTTCTGATGAGAGGGATCTGAGCTTTCAACTGATTTCAAAAAGATTGTTGCCCTCCTCCCCGCGAAAAAAAAATAGTAAAGAATAATTTCTTTGAGGTGTGTTAGTCTGAAGACAAAGCGAACTTTCAGAATTAGCCTTTATCAGGTAAAAAGAAATTATACCTCACTTAGGAGTAGTTATATAACCTTGACATGAATTATTTGGCAAACTATTCCACCTAGAGCAAAGCTGACACTTATAAGGCTAACATTGATTGCGCACTTACTATAAGCAAGCCACTGTGCTGAGTTTTTTACAACCAGTCATTTATTTAATTCTCACAACAGGATGAAACAGGAATTATGATACTCCCACTTTACAGATGAGAAGTGGGGCATGGAGAGGTCCAGGGACTTGCTACGGTCACATAAGTGGTAGGTTAGGACTAGGACCAGAAACTAGATCTGAATCCAGAACACCATGTAGATGCTCTACATATAGTTAGAATTTCAACCAGGGCTTTGTCTCCAGTTATAGCCATCCTCCTCTTGATAATATAAGCTGCTGTTCTTTCCTCCCTCTCTCCCTCTCCCCTCCTTCCCTTCCTTCTTTCACTCACTCAACAAATAGTTCTTGTGCACTTGCTGCCTTCTAAGCATCACTGAAGCTGAAGGAAACTGACACGGTTCTGCCTTCACAGAGCTTCCAGTTCATCAAGATTCCTCAAACTCTTCTTTCCAGAGAATACCCACCCTTGTCCACATTTCTTTAGACACTTTCACTCACTTATTCCTTTGTCTCCAACAAAAGGCCAACCTGGCAGAGCACCAGAAGTGCTCCCAGGCTTCACAGGCTAGAATCGTGCTGTTTTCAACTGATTTCCAGAGTTGCTCCTCTGAGCTCCCTCGGTACTCTGCTCAGATTTCCATCAAGTCACTCATGATGCTGTAGTGAAATACTCATTTACACATCACATCCCTCTCTTCCCATCTCTTCCATAAGCTCCTTGAGTGCAGGGACCAGACCTGCCTAACTCAGGTTTTTAATCTCCAGCCCCAGTAAACGTTTGGGAATAGCAGGCACCCAGTAAATATTTACTAAATGAATAAATGGGTTTTCTGTTCTAGTTGACTGTCTCAAATCATTTCCAAATGATTCATTCAAGTGTTCCTTTCTGGATCTCTTTGTCCACATTGCTCTTAACCTTTTCAAAGGAAAGGCACCTCACTGATGTGGGAAGTCCCACTTCCCTGCTTTAGGGCAGCCAAAGGATTTCTTGCTCACACAGTCTCAACAGATTTGTTGGCTTCAGAAGAGATGGTATATAGGAAAGCTGTTGAATGCTTGGCTCCTGGGGATTAATTTAGGGCAATCCTGTCAGATAAAAGCAAGAGCCCCAAGGCATAGGACCTATGCACCAGGGAGAGAGGCTCTTTCGGCTCTCCTCAAGGTGCCAGCCTCCATTTCCCATCTTTGGTTCACCTGCTGCCAGTGTCCATATCTTTAGATCACCTGTCACCAAAAGTTTGAGCCCCGGGTTGCAAGGAGAAATACCACAGATTTCCCTGAGCTTCAGTAATAATAACCACCGGAGGAAAGAGTCACAGCCTGGAAGTCAGGAGACTAGGTTCAAATCCTGACCTTCCCAACTCACTGTCATCTTGGGAAGTAATTTAACTTCTCTGGATCCATTTTCTCCTATGGTAATAAGGGGTGGGTCCGGCTGGATTTCTATATCTCTTCCAGTGCTAAACCATCTACAGGGGAAAAAAAATTTTTTTTGATTGTGTGCTTCCCTGTCCTTACGGCATTCGACCCTTACAAGAAACCTGTGACTCATAAACCAAATGGCATACTCACATTACAGGTGAGGAGATGTGAGCAGAGGTTGACGACCTTACCCAGGTGACCCAGGGCCCCTGAGTCTTTTTGCCAGACCAGAATGGCTCCAGGGAGGCCACTAGAGCAGCCTCATTTCCAGGACCCCAACTTCCTTTCCCTCCTAACCCCTATGTCCACTTTGTCGCTCAGAGAGTAGAAGCTATGACAAAGAGCCTAACTCAGAGGTCAAACCCAGACCATTCCGAGGAGGGGCCAAGGCCTTTCCCAAATTCCAAATGATCTCCCTCCAGGGCCAGGATTACTGCCTCTCAGCTGCAGGTTTGGCTCAGAGGCCCCGGGTGGCCATGGGAACGTGGGCCCGGCCTTCTGCGCTGCCATGACAACAGGCTCCCTCAGTGGCGGGCGCCGGTGCCCAACAGAGCGTGCAGGTGGCGCCCTCTTGGGAGAGGGGCCAGGCGGGAAGTGAGGGGCAGGGGCGGCGGCTGCCTCGGGGTTGCCTCCGCTCCCTCCGCCTCCTCCCGGGGCCGCGGCTCCCGACCTTCCTGTTCCCTGCGCCTACCTGAGTGTCACGGCCCGCGCGCAACCACCGCCCACGACAGGGTCACCTCTGCGCGGCGGCGCAGCCCTTCTTCTCGGGGTGTCCCCAGACTCGTCCCTGCTTCCAGGCCGGCCCGACTCCCTGGGGACCCGGGATGTCCCCGCGAATACCCTCGGTCCGGCGCTGCGTCCCCGGAAATGCAGGGCTGCCGCCAAGCCCCGCCCCGCCCGTGTTGATGGAATTGTCCAGAGGCGCCCTCCGGGCCTCGCCCGCTGTCCAGCAGTCCCCCGCCTCTGCCCCCGGGCGTTGATGGCGACACTAGGCTCGCTACTAGTCCCAGTCGGGACTTGTCCCCGCGACGGCTCGGCGGCTCCCTTAGGCCGTGGGGCCTATGGGGCCGCCCCCTCCCTGACCTTGGGAGCCTCTGCCTGGCCTGACTTAGGCCCCGCAGGGGGCAATCTCGCTAGCTGGAATCCGGAGGGCCGGGTTGTTACACTAGATCTATTGCTTAACCAAACTTGGTTCCCCTTACCTGCGCATGCATAGTAAAGCCAATTTACTGACACCAATCTACTACCACCCGCCTGGCTGTGTTACCTAGGGTGAGTTTCTTAACCTCTCTGAGCCTCGAGTTCTTCATCTGGAAAGTACGCCTCAGAACAGTAGGGACCTCACAGGGTTGTGAGAAATTGCAATTATGTAGGCACACACCTGGCACATGGTCAGCTCTCAATAATGGTAGCATTGTTTACAGTAAGAGGCAAGGGAGAGGCGAACCGCAGAGCCACCCGCCACGAAACCACCCATGTCTCTGCCCACAGGGAATGCTGCCCACCGCATCCCTTAACCTGCCACGGGCCGCGCTGTGGGAGTGAAACGAGACGAGGAGATGTGCGGGAGGGGTGAGAGATATGGTTGTAAATAGTGTCTAGCGTTTATCAAGTGACCTTGGCTCATCCCTCTCCAGCCCTTGCCTCCTGGCTCTCCTATCTTCCAGGAAAGCAACAGCAGCTCTTAGGGCAGTTCCTGAAACAACCAGCTCTGGCCGTGTAAGTGGCTGAGCTGGCCAGAGCTGGCTGGTCAAGGGGCTGGTGAAAACAGAGGCCAAGTGCCTTTTTTCCCAGGCCAGGCTAGGCTTAAGTGCCCGCCATTTCTCTGCTGCCTCTCCTCTAGACAGAGTGGGGTAAGGGACTGCCAGACTCCCCACAGAATGCTCTCCCACACATAGAAAGAAGTGGCTATTCTGTTGTCTGTCTACAAAAGTGAACACATATTTACTACCATAAAGTTTTTTCATAAACACAATGAAAAATATCACCCTACCCAGAGACCACTAGTGTTAATATTTTCTAAAACTTTTTTTTGAGATACAATTTACATGCCTGTAAAGTGCATGATCTTAAGTCTACTGCTGTTAATATTTTGGTGAAGATACTCCTGTCTCCTTTCTACGCAGTTAAACATTTACATTTTTTAGAAAAAAAGAGTATTCAGTGCATACTCTTTGTGACTTTTCCCTAGGACAGCAATATATCACAGACATTTTTCCTTAACATCAAAAATTCTCTCATACCTTCATTTTTAGTGTATTCTATTGTATGAATGTGGCATACATTTTTAACCAAGTCTCTACTATTGGACATTTAACTTATTTTACTAATTTTTCATTATCATAAATAATGTCCAGACGAGCATCCTTATCAATAAGCCTTTACATACTTCTTCATTACCTTTTGTTCTTTGTATTCTTCCTTCCTACTCACAGTCTCCAATTAGTGGTCGCTGTGTTTACACCTAAGGTGGTGCACTTTATTTGTGCAAATGGCTTTAAAAATAGTCCAATCACTTTATTAACTCTGCCTTCCACACACTACTGGATTGGTGGGGGAGACAGGAAGATATGCAAAAATCAGCACTGCTCAGTTTCCTGCACACGGAGCGCGTTGTGTCCTGCTGAGCCCGGGTTGTTCAGAGGAGCTTCTGAAATATAGGCCCCGCCGTGGGGCCTCAGAGCTCCAGAGGGCTTTAGGCAACCCTGACCCTTTCCGTCTCCAGTCCAGCCCAGAGACCCCAGGAAAGAATGCCGTCCACGTCCACGACCTGCCCCCCCTTCTCTCTCTCCATCATCTTTTCTTTCTTCTCTCTCCTCTTTTTTCTGCCCTTTCTGCCCACCTCCTTTTCCTGCCTGTCCTCCTCCTCCAACCTTTTTCCAGCCTTTTATTGAAAAAAAGAGAAACATCTTTAATGTACTGAAAAAAGGCCTTATCTTTAACATTATTGATCCCCCTCCACCCACCTCCTTTCCTGGCTGTGGGACCTCAGGTGCAGAGAGGCTTGAGTTAATCACCTTCTCAGTTCACAGCATGTTATCACCATGGTCTGCACAGGGTCCCTGATTAATGTGGCTGTTCATTTCCTTTTATCTTTCCACTTCCTTCCACCCCTCCCCGCACGGGCTACCATTTTAAGGTGTTTAATATATGCTTTTGTTCATATGCCTTCTTGCAAGATGTATTGTGGGGCTTCCCTGGTGGCGCAGTGGTTAAGAATCCGCCTGCCAATGTCAGGGGACGCGGGTTCGAGCCCTGGTCCGGGAAGATCCCACATGCCGCAGAGCAACTAAGCCTGTGCACCACAACTACTGAAGCCCACATGCCTAGAGCTCGTGCTCTGCAACAAGAGAAGCCACTGCAAGCCCGCACACCACAACGAAGAGTAGCCCCGGCTCACCACAACTAGAGAAAGCCTGCAAGCAGCAACAAAGACCCAACACAGCCAAAAATAAATAAATAAATTTATTTAAAAAAAAAAAAAGTTAATTCCTGCCCCAAGGTCACAAAGATATTCTTTAACATTTTACATTATTTTTTTTAAATTTAAAAAATATTTATTTATTTATTTTTGGCTGTGTTGGGTATTCGTTGCTGTACGCGGGGTTTCTCTAGTTGCAGTAAGCGGGGGCTACTCCTCATTTCGGTTCGCGGGCTTCTCCTTGCGGTGGCTTCTCTTGTTGCAGAGCACAGGCTCTAGGCATGTGGGCTCAGTAGTTGTGGCTCACGGGCTTAGTTCCTCCGCGGCATGTGGGATCCTCCCAGACCAGGGATCGAACCCATGTCCCCTGCATTGGCAGGCAGATTCTCATCCACTGCGCCACCAGGGAAGCCCTACATTATTAACTTCATAGTTTTTTGGACACATTTAGGTCTTTAATCCATATGGAGTCCACTTTTTCATGTGATGATAGATTTCATGAGATTCAGGTGTTTTTTTGCCATAAAGTGAATTACTTTTCCCAATACCATATTCCTGTGGGTCTCAAACTTGAGCATGTATAAAAATCACCAAAAAGCTTGTTAAAAGCACAGATTGCTTCCCACTCTTGGGCATATACTCAGACAAAGCTATATTTGAAGAGACACATGCACCCTTATGTTCATAGCAGCACTATTTACAAGAGTCAAGACATAGAAATAACCTAAATGTCCATTGACAGATGGATAAAAAAGATGTGGATATATATATATATAATATATATATATGAATATTGCTCAACCATAAAAAAGAATGAAATAATGCTATTTGAAGAATGAAGATATGAAGATATGAAGAATGAAATAATGCTATTTGAAGCAACATGGATGGACCTAGAGATTATCATACTAAATGAAGTCAGAAAGAGAAAGACAAATACCATATGATGTCACTTATATATGGAATCTAAAATACGACACAAATGAACATATCTATGAAACAGAAGCAGACTCACAGACATAGAAAACAGACTTGTGGTTGCTAAGGGGGAAGGGGGGTGGGGGAGGGAAGGATTGGGAGTTTGGGATTAGCAGATGCAAACTATTATGTATATGATGGATAAACAACAAGGTCCTACTGTATAGCACAGGGAACTATATTCAGTATCCTATGATAAACCATAATGCAAAAGAATATAAAAAAAGAGTGTATATATGTGTATAACCGAGTCACTTTGCTGTACAGAAGAAATTAACACAACATTGTAAATCAACTATACTTCAATAAAATTTTTTTTTAAAGCACAGATTTCTGGGCCCCACCCAGCTGATTCAGGTGGGACCCCAAAATTTACATATCTAATAAGTTCCCAAGTGATGAGATGATGCCACTGCTGCAGGTGGAGAAAGCTAACTTTGAGCACAACTGCCATATTCTTAAAAACTTTACCTCATTGAGTTTTTTCTCTACCTCACTGGCATCTCCCATAATACCCTGCACTTCTTGGCTGTCCTCCACCCTGCACCCCTCCCCTACCTCTCCCAGGTCTCCTGGGACGTGAGGCTCCATCCACACATTTCATGATCATATCCCCATGCCTCTCCTGAACCACACTCTTCCATCCTCTGGTAAATGCCCTGAGGTTGTCCACCCACCTCCTGGCCACTCCCCTGTAGTCACTGGAGACTTTGGCATGTGGCTCCCCATCCTTCTCTTCACCTAAAGTCCTGTCATTGTCCTTAATGACTTCAGCATCCACGTGGAAGACACGTCCTAAATCTGGTTTCTCAGATCTCCAGTGCCCTCCCCCACTCACCTCAGCCACCACTCCCATTTACTGCCAGTAATTGGCTCCATTTCCAAGGTCCTCAGTTCAGGCATCCCTCTCTCTGGCACAGTCTCTTTTCCTTCCAGCTTTCTGGTTTAACAGACTCCCTCTGACCCTTCTTGGACCTCACCAGCAACTCTACCTTCTCCTGATCCATCCCACTTCTCCTTCCCCTTCCTTCATTCCCTCCTTACCCAACTTAGATTCCACGATTCACCATTCCAACAGCGTTATTGTCTCAGTTCCCTAAACTCTGTTGCTGCTATATATTCACTGTCTGGCAAAAGCCATGGATGAGCTCTGTGATCCACCTTCTCAGTGCTTCTTCCTGAGCAGTGGCTGGGGAGCGCCACTCAGGGCAGAAGGTTCCACTGCAAAGTCCAGGTCACCAGATGGACCCTCACCACCACCTGGCTGTCCTACTCATTTCTGTGGTCACCTCTGTGTACCATTCTCTGTAGCAACCCTCTTCAACCTTCTCCCCAAGCTTCCAACACCCTCCCTTTACTTCACATAACAGAATAGAAGTCATCGGATGGGGTCTCCCTTATCTTTTTCCTAATTGCATTGAGAGAGACCCAGGCAACTTTCAGGAAAAGGGTGGTAGTCTTGTGCTAGGTAGAGAACATGCCAAAACCAGGTTACAACCAATGCAGTTATTTTAAATGTTTCAACACAACAAATTAGTGCTTTTTAACATACCCACACAAATACAATGGCTATAGGTACAAATACATTTGGTAATAACATCATATGTCTAAATGTGAGGACCTTCCAGAATGTGGGACCCTCCTGGGCACCAACAGACCCTGCTCATCGCCCTCCACTTCCTAGACTTTTTTCCAGCACAGTAGAGGTTCCCCGCCCCCCCTCCCCACCCATGGCTGCACATTGGAGTCACTTGGGGAAGCTGGCTGCACCTGCAGATCATTTGAATCAGAGCCTCTAGGGGAGGGCCCAGACGTCAGCATTTTCTAAGCTCCCCAGGTGATGCCAGCTTGCATTCGAAGCTGAGAAACCTACACTGTAGGAACTGCTCCTCCTCTGTCTATCCCCTCACTGTACTTCCTCCCCACTCCCTCCCTCTCCACTGGTTTACTCCTAAAAGCTTTTAAACATGCCCAAGTCTCTCCCACTTAAAAAAAATATTACCCTTGAACAACATGGGGGTTGGGGGTACCCACCCGAGCCGTCCAAAACCCTCCTTTACAGTTGGCCCTCTGTATCCATGGTTCTGCGTCCGCAGATTCAACCAACTGCAGACCGTGTAATACATATGTATTGAAAAACGTCTGCATAGAAGCAGAACCGTGCATTTCAAACCCTTGTTATTGTTCAAGGGTCCACTGTACATATGCACACAAAAAGCCTTTGACTCCCATCCCGCTGTCTGCTCCCTCCCACCCCAGGGCTCTTACCTGGAAGGTTCTCCTCCAGTTTTAAGCTGTACAGAGACTGGTGACTCCTAGTTCAACCCTTAGCACCACTTCTCAAACTTTCATATGCACTCGGATCACCTGGGCGATCTGGTTAAAATGCAGATTTAGATTCTGCAGGCCTGGGCGGGGGACTAAGAGTCTGCATTTTAACAAACTTGTGTGTGCTGCATGCCGATGTTGTGCTCAATCTTCAAGCAGGAAAACTTCATTTTATTTTTTACTTATTTTTCTAGCGGGAATTTATTTTTTTGCTGCACTGCGTGGCATGTGGGATCTTAGTTCCCCGACCAGGGATCAAACCCAGGTCCCCTGCACTGCAAGTGTGGAGTCTTAACCACTGGACAGCCAGGGAAGTCCCAAGCAGAGAAGCTTCAGACTCCTGCTCAAGGTCTCCTTGGGAAAGCCTCCTCTGACCTTCCTAAATTCTATCCCCACCATCAGACACTCTCAGCTCGGCCTGTCTCCTTCCCAGCACTTAACCCTATTGCTATCTGACATTGTGCTTATGATTATTTTATCACAGCCTACTCCACCAGAAAATAAGCCTTCCGCGAAGGCATGGGACATTTCTATCTGGGTTTGCTTGCCAGTTGTGCTGCCATTGTGTTGCCTCACGCAGTGCCTGGTACACAGCAGGTGCCCTATTTGTAAACAAATGTAAACCTTTGTAGGAAGTATGAAGGAATACCTTGCTCAGTCAGTCAAAGGAGCAGTTCCTGTTTCCGCCCTAAAGTCCCAGGCCCTCTTTGTTCTCCTTTTAGCTCCTCACCTCACTCTAGGCTCTGGCCCCCAAGAGCAGGAGCTGAGAAAGCGATGCAGGAGAGGTCTGGGTTAAAAGTCTCTTCTCTGCCCCCAGGCATGACTTAACTCCCCCAGACAACCCAAAGGAAACAGGCCCAACAAATCTTTCTAGTTCCTAGCCAGCAACTGATCTTTTTTGTTATTATTGTTAAGTGTTGCGTGGAAAGGGTTAAAGCATTTACAGAAAGCGAAGGACCTCTCTCCAGCCCTCCATGACGACTCTTGAGATGCTCTGCAAAAGGTCAGATGTTTCCAGAATCTCAACACACAGCCTGTGTCTGTTTAAAGGGAAAGACAACAAGTTCTCGGCCCCCAGCCAGTCCTCATGGGCAATTCTCGCCTGGCTCTGTAGGCAGCCAGCCAGATGCCTGGCCAAAGAGTACACCCACCCCCGCCCCCTCTAGATGGCCCTGGGCAGGCCAGAACTCTCCAGCCCCCAGCCTGGAGTCCCTTCCCCTGGGGAAGGCTGGCATCTGACAAATAGGGCACGCATACCAACTGCTTGGGCCTGTGATGCACGAGGAATGGGGGGGAGGGGCAACTTCCTGTGAACATTGTATCTTTTCAGCTGGAAGGGACTGTATTCTGACCCTGTCACCTTAGAGATGAGGCTCAGAGAGGGGTGGCTGTAAGGTAGTGTAAGAATATCCTAACCCAGTATCGGGAAACCTCGGTTCAGAATCCAGTTCAGGTGCCCTGAGCTGTGAGATCTCGGGCACAGTGTGGGTCCTTTCTATGTGTCTGTATCTATTTGTAAAAAGTTTGTACGAATACCTCCCACCCCAGGTAGCTTGCCCAAGATCACACACAGCACAAACCAAGGTTTTCTGACTCCCAGCCAAGGGCCCAGGCCCCTCCAGAGGTGAGCAGACTACCTTAAGCACTGATTGATAGTGAAAAGTTGCTGAAGACACAGTTAAATAGGGACTTCCCTGGTGGCGCAGTGGTAAAAAAAAGACACAGTTAAATAACTTTGTCTTTTATTACTTAATCATGTTCTTTGCACAAACCAAAAAAAATTCATATTCCCACCCCTTGGAGGAAATAACTGCTAATATTCTGGCATTTATCCTTTTGCAATGTCAAAGCATATATAAGGTATATATTTGTATATGTTTGTTTGTTTTTCTTGGCCGTGCAGTGCGGCCTGTGGGATCTTCCCCAACCAGGGATTGAACCTGGGCCCTTGGCAGTGTAAGTGCAGAGTCCCTAACCACTGGACCACCAGGGAATTCCCTATATACTTTTTCAACAATGAGATCATAGGAGATCTACCTATCTATCTATCATCTATCTATCTACACTTTTATATACATATTGCTCTTTTCCATATAACTTTTCAGTGGATAATTGACATCCTTTCACGTCTAGATATAGTTGGATAAATGAAGCATTCTATAGTTTGTTTAATCTCCTATGTCTAGACATTTAGGTTTTCAATTTTTCATTATGAGCAATAAAAATCCATCTTTATTCACTTGTTCTGTTATTTTCTTAGGATAAATTCCTCACTGTCGACTGTTGGATCAAAGTGTCTGTGTATTTTTAAGGCTTCTGATACATGCTGCCAGACTGTCCTCTAGAAAAGCTGTGATAATTGTTATTTCTTCAAACAACATATTTATATATGAAGGCTGGTCCTTCTTTAACTAGAAAGCTAACCTCTTCAACAGCACACTCAGCTTTGGGAAGACAAGGGTGGGAAAAAGTAGAGCCCAGATCGACTGAACAGGGCTGGTTGACGCAGGGCAGCTGTTTTGCACCTGATCCACTGCTGCATCTCACCAGGCAGCTACTGCTGGGGCCAATAAGATGCTCCTCTCTTCCAGCCCACATCACAGCTGGGGCCATGGGGTACACGAAAAACTGGTCCAGATATTGCCCTAGAAAACTCTGATAGGGACTTCCCTGGTGATCCAGTGGTTAAGACTCCTGTGCTCCCAGTGTAGGGGGCATGGGTTTGATCCCTGGTCGGGGAACAAAGATCCTGCATGCCACAGGGCGTGGCCCCCCCAAAAAAACTCTGATAGATGGAAAGGGACTTTCTTTTCCCATATTTCTTTGTACACCCCACCTCCAGCCCTCTAAACAACCACCCTCAAGTACTCTTTATTTCCTAGTTAGACATCACTACTTTTGTAAGCTACTGTTTGTTAAAGGTTTCATTTATACTACTACATTTCATGTCTGCATTGGCCCAGGAAGCAGGTACAAGCGAGAAAACTGAGTCTTGGGTAGATCAAGCATCTTGTCTAAGGGAACTCAGCAGGTGAATAACCTACTTGGGATTCAAAGCTAGGTCTGTCTGACTAACAAACCTGTTTTATTTTTAAATTACTGTAGAACTACTATGTATATCAATTAAACACGAAGGCTTGGAAGGATGCAGCTGGTTTGGGGTGGGTGGTAGACATTACCAGGGCTCACCAATATTTCCAGCTCCCTTCTTTTTCTGGATACATAGGAGAACAATACTTCCATACTGTCTGGAAGTTAGGTGTAGCCACGTGACTTGCTCTGGCCAGTGAAATGTGAGGAAAAGTGACACGTGTCCCTTCTGGGGGAGGCATTCAAGAACCAGTGTGCAGTTCTCATGCATTCTTCCCTTGCAGTGGTGAGCCCTGAAGCCTCATGTTGGGATGATGGCATCATAAGAGTTTAATGATGACTAAGGTGCTGACTACAAAGTGCTGAGCCTATGCAAGCCACGTTGGGAATTTAAGCATGGGCAAGAAAGAAATCTTGGTTGTTTTAAGCCAGAGATGTTTAGAGGTGTTTGTTACCACATCATAACCTAGCCTATCCTGACTTCTACAAGTGGTGATGGGGAGTTTCATGTCTTAGTCTAAATTTTTCTGTAGTTTTTATCCTTTGAGAAGATATCCATTTATAATTTAAAAAATAAGAGTCATGGGACTTCCCTGGTGGTCCAGTGGCTAAGACTCCATGCTCCTAATGCAGGGGGCCCGGGTTCTATCCCTGGTCAGGGAACTAGATCCCACATGCCACAACTAAGAGTTTGCATGCTGCAACTGAAAGATCCTACATGCCGCAACTAAAAGATCCTACATGCCACAACTAAAGATCTTGCATGAGCACTATTTACAATAGCCAGGACATGGAAGCAACTTAAGTGTCCATCGACAGATGAATGGATAAAGAAGATGTGGCACATATATACAATGGAATATTACTCAGCCATAAAAAGAAATGAAACTGAGTTATTTGTAGTGAGGTGGATGGACCTAGAGTCTGTCACACAGAGTGAAGTAAGCCAGAAAGAGAAAAACAAATACCGTATGCTAACACATATATATGGAATCTAAGAGAAAAAAAAAAGGTTCTGAAGAACTTAGGGCTAGGACAGGAATAAAGATGCAGATGTAGAGAATGGACTTGAGGACACAGGGAGGGGGAAGGGTAAGCTGGGATGAAGTGAGAGAGTAGCATTGACATATATGCACTACCAAATGTAAAACAGATAGCTAGCGGGAAGCAGCCGCATAGCACAAAGAGATCAGCTCAGTGCTTTGTGACCACCTAAAGGGGTGGGATAGGGAGGGTGGGAGGGAGATGCAAGAGGGAGGGGATATGCGGATATATGTATGTATATAGCTGATTCACTTTGTTATACAGCAGAAATTAACACAACATTGTAAAGCAATACTCCAATAAAGAGGTTAAAAAAAAAAAAGATCTCACGCCGCAACTAAGACTGGCGCAGCCAAATAAATAAATAAATATTTTTTTAAAAAGTCATAATACACATTCACACAATTGGGAACATAATATACACCCTGCTATGCAACTTCCCTCTTATTCTTAAAACTAACCATTTCCTATGTCACTTTACCTAGGTCTACTTCATTCCTGTTTTTTTTTTTGGCCGTGCAGCAACACGCAGGATCTTAGTTCCCTAACCAGGGATCGAACCGGGGCCCCTTGCAGTGGAAGCACACAGTCTTAACCACTGGACCACCAGGGAAGTCCCTACTTCATTCTTTTTAACAGCTGCATAGTATTCTATTCTCTGAATATACCATAATGTTTTACAACTGACCACTATTGACAGACATATAGGTTGTTTTTGGTTATTCACAAAATACATGCTCTAAGCTACGGCTAGGCTGTTGCAACATTTCTGGGAAAGGGAGGACTACTATTTACTTTCCCTTTATGGTTCATATCTTGCCGTTAGTTTACAGCCTGAGCTCAGCACTCAAGAGGGCTGTGGGCACCTCCTAGAGAGAGATGAATAAGCCAAGTGTGCCTGCACCCTTCTCAGGACGTACGGATGCGGAGGCTGGTGACAGCCTGTGCGTGTGCATGTGTGAGGGCTGGGAGCTGGCCTGGGAGAGCAGGGCAGGGAGGCACGTACACATGCAACTTGGGCTGGACTGATCCTGACTCATAGGTTCAGGCAGATAAGTTAACGGCCTGGAGCTCTCTGACTGAGTTCTGACTCACTCAGACAATTATCCATAAACAAGTCCTCTCACTTCTCAGCTTTCTTCCGAGCGCCACTACACAATCTTTGGGAAGGGTTGTGACATTAATCGTTTGGAGTCTGAGAAAGATGAGAGCTGTTCAAAGAGAGTGCCAAGAGGATTATAAGTGCTGGCCTCATTCATAGGAAGATGTCTAATTACTCCTTATTACATTCGTATTTTGAATGGCCCCCAAGTAGAGGGTCCAATAGTGGCTGACACAGGTTTTCCCGCATTCCATTCCCAGAGTGATTTGACCGAAAACATTGGTCACGTGCCTATCAAGAGCTCTTCCCATTCCTTTCTCTTCAATGGCTTTTCTCAATTCCTTTTTAAGATAAAAACAGCTTTATTATTATTATTTCTGATTATAAAGGAAACGCTTGCTCAGACAATACCAAAAAGCATAAAATGAGAGTGGAAATCACCCAGCAGGCCATCCCCAGAGAGGCCACTATTGACATTTTGGTTTCTTTTCTTTTCTTTTTTTTTTTAAATGTTTATTTTTATTTATTTATTTATTTTTGACTGCATCGGGTCTTAGTTGCGGCACTCGGGATCTTTCGTTGCGACACACAGGCTTCTCTCTATTTGTGGCGCATGGGCTTAGTTGTCCCATATGGAATGTGGGATCTTCGTCCCCCGACCAGGGATTGAACCCACGTCCCTTGCATTGGAAGGCAGATTCTTAACCACTGGACCACCAGGGAAGTCGCACTATTGACATTTTGAAGTACATCTTTCCAAACTGACTCTATGTTCGCCTGCACGGCCACATAGGCACATACAAATCAAGTTACCAATCAGTATAGCCCTCCTTTGGAGGAGCTGCTGTGTATTCCATCGTACGGGTGCAGCTGGAAGCCTCTCATCTCCTCCCTCTCTTGCTGCAAGATCTAGCAGAAGGCCATGGCAAGACTTTAATAAACTCTTAATGAGCTAATAAAGGCATCTAAAGATGGCCTTAGGATTTGAACCATTTATGCCTTGAAGAACTCCATCTTCCATGCAGCTGGAAGTGAATTCACATGCAGATAAGCATGGTGGGCAGGACACCCTGCTGGGAGTCAGGCCAGCTGGTTCTACAGCTGAGTTCTAGACCTGCCTTTGCCACTTTCCTGGTGGGCAAGTCCCTTTGTCTCTCTGAGCCTCATCTGCAGTTGAATATATGTGAAACTGGGTGTGACATACGACTATGCAGAGTACAAAGTACTATGTACTTATGCACTAAGCACTAGGTACTAGGTACTATTTAGAGGCACTACTAAAGAGCAGGGAAGAAACTGGGGTTTCTCAGCCAAGAAAGAGGGCAAATTTTAGAGTTTCCCTGGATATGACTTAAGGGGTAACACATATATCACAGAGTTCTAGAAAAACTTAGAATCAACTATACTTCAATAAAAAATTTTTTAAAATAAAATAATAATAAAAAAAGAAAAACCAAGCAGAAAAGAACCTCGGAGATCAGAGTACTACCCCCTCACACAATAATTCTGAATATCTGCGCATCTGTAACATGACTAATGGAAAAATGGGTTTGGAATGTGGGTTTTTCTCTCTTAAGGCATTCTCATGTCTGGCTTGGAGTCCTGAAAAGAGCTTCCTAAGTGTCTAGTCCTGGATCAGCACCTATGACGCATATGACCTTAGGCAAGTTCCTTAAGCCTCTGCGAGCCTCGATTTTCTCATCTATAAAATGGGGCTTCTGATCTTGCCCTACCTGTCTTACAGGTAGGTGTGACATGAGGTTTAAATAAGGCACCGCGTGTGAAAGTGTTTTGGAAATCTAAAGTGACTTCACACCTGCAAAGCTGCCTCACTATAGCTCTGGTCCACTGCCCAGAGTGGAGAGGCGTGAAGGGAATGGCCACCAAGACCCTCGTTCAAAAGTGGGTCTTACAGGGACCTCCCTGGCGGTCCAGTGGTTACGACTCTGTGCTTCCACTGCAGGGGCATAGGGTTCGATCCCTGGTTGGGGAACTAAGATCCCGCATGCCGCACAGCATGGCCAAAAATAAAAAAAAAAAAAAAAAAATTAAGTGGGTCTTACAGAAGGGGCCATCTAGAGAGAGCCCCTGAGCACCAGTGATCGCTCTGGAGCTGGGGAGGCAGCAGAAGGAAAGGCAGGCAAGGCCCTTTCCTCATGGAGCTTAGAATCCCGCGGAGAGACAGACAATAGAAAGGGAGACAAATAAAAACAAGGTAGCTTCAGAGAGAGGTGAGTGCTCTGAGTGAAATGAAACAGGATGAGGCTGTTAAGGAGGGATGGGGCTAGATGAGGGGGTGACCAAAGAAGGCTTCCCGGAGGAGGTGGCACCTGAGAACTAGGACGTGAGTGACAAGGACAGCCACGAGAAGACCTGGAGCACGAAGTGTTCCAGTGCAAAAGGACAGCCAGTGCAAAAGCCTCGAGGCAGGAATAAATTCCTGTTCAAGGAACTTCGAGAAGCTGGTGTTTGGAGCTGCAGGGGGAGAGGGCAGGCGGGGCAGCGGGCCAGGGCTTGCAGTGGGTTTCAGGAGAGGCTAGTGAGACATGATCTAGTTTGTGTTGAACTAAGATCAGCCTCCATTGGGTTGGAAGTTCCATCTCTTACATGCCATGTTGGGGGCCCCAAGAAATTTTTAGGGCTTTCAAGGGCTTTATCCAGGAACCAGCAAACCTCCTAAACCTACATACTAGGAAAACTGAGAGGCAGAGAGAAAGGCTACTTGCCTAGGGGGCCCCACTGCTTCCTTCCTGGGGCTGGCATTCAAGCCCAGGTCTCTGATCCTGGTCCCTGAGACCCATCCTCTCCCCCCAGGGCCACCCCACCAATGGAGGATGGGAGGGGGTTCACTGAGGCCGCAGAGCTGGAAGATGGGCCCAGTGCCCCAAGGCTTCCAGCTTCAGCCGGTGAGATCCCAAGGCTGGGCTCCAGAAAGGAAGGGCATATCCCAGTTGGGCCTCATCCTGCATCACTAGGTCCAGTGCTCAGCCCTCAGCTGGCAGTGGAGGGGGGCGGTGGTCAACTCCAGGAGCTCAGCCAGCCAAGAGCAACCTGATTGAGCAGGAAATGGGCCTGCAGCCAGAGAAAGCATCAACCAGCACCTGGAGGCTTTGTTCCCTTTATTCCCGTTGCAGGCTTTCTGAGGCACCTGCAGCTGGGCCTCAGGAGCACCAGGGCCAGGAAGGGACTCCCACGGGATCTGGTTCTCCCAACAGGGAGCGGCCTGACTTGTGACCCGGAGGGAGGTCTCCTGATATAATAACAATAGGTTCACTTACTATGTGCAAGAGACATTTCAGTTAACCCTCACAACAAACCGAGGAGGCATGTACTATTATCATCTACATACTACAGATTATGAAATGGGGGCACGTGGAGATAAAGTGACCTGTGCGAGGTCACACAGTATAAGGAAGTGAGAACAGTATGGGCTTTGGAATCAATGAATCCCAGCCCTATTTGCCTCTATGACCTTCGGCAAGGCATTTAAAAATTTACAAGCCTGTCATCTTATTCTGATCTCAGAGGACTGCAGTGCCAGTTAAATGATTTGAGATATGCAAAGCCTCTGGCGTGTGGCTCTCCATCCAGACAAGTCTTTCTGTCCTCCTCCCCACTTCCCATAACTCTGTGACCTTGGCATGTTACCACCACCGGGCCTCAGTTTCCTCATCAAAGAAATAGGTACAATGACATTACGCAATAGGGCTGTTGAAATCCTGATGCTCTCCTGAGAGGCATGCCTCATCTTTTGAAAAGGCCCCATTCCTGAGACCATTCAAGGAAGGTGCCATTTTACAAAATTGCCATCTTTGCTTTCTATCAAAATAAACAAAGAAACACAAATAGAAAAACGAGTCTTAGAGCCATTCCCCATTTGAGACAAAAAGCCAGTATTACGCACACTGCTGGGCTTAGAAGGTTTTCTCAGAAGGAAAAACAGAAGTGACAGCTCAAGTCATAACATGGCTACCAGGATTCTCTCTAGTTCCACAGCCTGGGACAGACGACACCACCCACAGCAGTGGCAGCAAGACGGACAATTGTAGGCTCATGCAAAGTACCAGGGAAGATCCACCAGGGATTTCAGCCAAAAACAAGACAAAACACTAAACTCCTTTTCCTATAAATCAGCCAATATTTTTCAAGTTCTTGTATCAGTAAATGCTTCTTACCCCCAATAACAGGGAATATACATGAAAACATAGGTACCACCACTGTTGTAGATACACATCAGGGTGGTGGTCCCAGCTCTTCCCAAGAGGCATGCCTGTTTCTCTCAATCATCTTTTGGGGGATAAACTGCTCTTTCTCTGGTCCAACTCAGCCATTCATGTAAGGGCTGCCAATCAGTCTACATCACTGCCCCTGGTCACAGTGATTGGTCCAGGAGAAGGGTATGTGATCCAGAAAAACAAGGCTATCAGAGCTTTTACCAGGATTTCAAAATTGGAGCTGGAGAGGAAAATCCTGTTCCTCTTGGACTGGTGAGCTCGAAGGATATAAATCCGGACTAACGACAGCGATTTTCTGGATGCAGAAAACCTGTTTGCAAAAAACAGGGGATGAAGACCTCAAAGAGAGAAGCCATGATGAGTAGCAGGGTGTCCTGACATGATAATCTCAGATTCCTGTCGTCCCTAAGGCAGGCTCAACCCTTCCTGCCCATCTGCTGGTGGTGTGTTTCAATGAGCCAATAAGCTCCTTCCCATACGTTGGGAGTTAAGAGCCCTGCCTAACCCAGCCACCAAGCATTGTGTGGTAATAAACACAGCAGTTCAGTAGGAGAGATGTCACAGGCAGGACTTGATGACTTGCCAAGTGAAAGTTTTAGGCAACCTGGGCTGTGACGGCAGAGACAAACAAGATTACCTGATTCATTCACATCAACAAACATTCACTGAGCCCCTAGCCAGGGACAGTATTAGGCATTCAGGATATAACAGTGAATGGGACAGACTAAGTACTTTCCCTCACTTTGGAGTAATCAGAAGGGACTTCCTGGAGCTGGGGAGGTTGTAGGAAGTCACTGAGGGATGGTAAAATCTGGCCAGGCAGAGAGTGAGGGGGAGAAAAGCATGAATAAAGATATGGAGGCATAAGACTCTTGTCCGTGAAGGCGCATTGTCTTGTATCTCCATGGTGCCTGGCTACAGCGGGCACTCAGTACGTTTTGTTTTTTGTTTGTTTGTTTTAATAAATTTATTTAGTTTTGGCTGCGTTGGGTCTTTGTTGCTGCGCGTGGGGTTTCTCTAGGTGCGAACGGGGGCTACTCTTCACTCCAGTGCATGGGCTTCTCAATGCGGTAGCTTCTCTTGTTGTGGAACACAGGCTCTAGGCGTGCAGGCTTCAGTAGTTGTGGCATGCAGGCTCAGTAGTTGTGGCTCACGGGCTTAGTTGCTCAGCGGGACCTTCCCAGACCAGGACTCGAATCCATGTCCCCTACATTGGCAGGCAGATTCTTAACCACTGAGCCACCAGGGAAGTCCTGTTTTTTTTTTTTTTTAAATAGGAATAAATGAGGTAATACATGTAAAGATCCTATCTTTTTTAAAAAAAAATTATTTTATTTATTTTCTTTATGCTTTTGGCTGCGTCGGGTCTTAGCTGTGGCACACGGGGTCTTCACTGAGGCATGCAGGATCTTTTCGGGCTTCTCTCTAGTTGTGGCGTGCAGGCTTTCTCTCTCTAGTTGTGGTGCATGGGCTCCAGAGTGCATGGGCTCTGTAGTTGTGTTGTGCAGGCTTAGTTGCCCCATGGCATGTGGGATCTTAGTTCCCCGACCAGGGATCGAACCCGCGTCCCCTGCATTGGAAGGCAGATTCTTTACCAATGGACCACCAGGGAAGTCCCTGTTTTTGTTTTTAATATTTATTTATTTATTTGGCTGCACCAGGTCTTAGTTGCGGCACGTGGGATCTCTTTTTTTTTTGAGTTGCGGCATGCGGGATCTAGTTCCCTGACCAGGGATGGAACCTGGGTCCCCTGCATTGGGAGCGCGGAGTCTTAACTACTGGACCACCAGGGAAGTTCCTCAATACATGTTTATTGCATGGTATGCATAAGTGAATGAATACGTGAGTGAAGTAAAGTGCAAGTCATTTGGGGGAAGAGCAGGTCATTCAGCTTGGCAGGAGAAGAGCTACTTTTAGAGAAGGCAATGTTGAGGAAGGCAGATTGAAGCCAGACCGCAGAGGACCTTGCTGAAAAGTGTGGACTTGGCCTGGGCCACACCACACAGTCCCAATTCTGGCAGGGCTCGTAGGAGCTGGTCAGGCAGGACAGTGGATCTCACAGGCCCCGTGGGGCCCCCACCTCTGTTGTGGTTGCCACATGCATGCTCTCTCAGCCTCGCCAGCCAGGCTCTGCTCAACACCCTAACCAGCAACCCAACTACCCAAGGTCATGCCCCAGACACCACCGCCCTTCTGGCTCCTGGGTGAAGCTGCCAGCACATCACTCCTGCCCAGTCTGTAATTTAAACATGATCTCCTCCCAGCCTGACTGCTCGTCGCCTTCCGCACCCCAGATGTACCCGCTGCAGGAGCTGCCCAAAAAGGAGAAGAGGTCTGGTGTCCATTGAGCCCCTGACCTGGGCTACAGGGAGGGGCTTGAAGTCCCAGCTAGGCTGAGTCTGGGCACAGCTGGGGTCACCATAGTCGGCTCCTGAGCTCAGAACTAGGGAGACCATGCCCCCTCGTGGCCAGGAGACAGTCAGCACCTTGGTCTTCCCGGACTACGACATATTTACACTTTTACTTTACTTTAGGGAAGTTTTAAAAAAGGAAATACATTTCTGAAAAGCTGAGAACACAAATCACATAAGTTAGGTTGACATCTCAAGGAAACTCATAGTAAGACTTCTAGAAAAAGCTATTTCAGATTTTCCAACGCCAAAGCAAATTTTTCGGACTCTAATTTCTTTTACGTTTATCTGCTAAAGCAGGAGGATGGGATGTCTGAAAATTGTTGTTTTAGGTATTTTCCAGTTCTGTGAAGAGTCTTCCCAGGTTAATATGTTCCGTGAGGTTATGGAACATGCCTTCCACTTCTTTTGTGATTCTCACAGCCCTGTCAGGGCAAGTGGATACCTCATTCATAAAATAATCTGTGAGAGTAAAGAGCTCCTCTCTACACATTTCTCAGCTTTGAAAACTCAGCTTTTCACCTGCATAGTGTTTGTCTGTAATGGGGGCAAACCTCTGAGCATCGGTGATATTACCTTATTTACAAGCATTTTTGTCTACAATACGTAATGCCCTGTATTAGGTGATCATTGTTATTGCTGGTGGTAGTGTTTGTGGAGGAGGAGAATGGAGATTGAAAAAAAAACTACAAGACAGATCCTGATCTCAGGGGCTGTATCCACCTTAGACAGGATATACACACATGACACAACTTGCAAACAATCACAAATTAACAGCAGGGTATAAACTAAACATAAATGTGCTGAGAGCAGTAATCAGAGTGGGTGGAAGGCTGATGGCAGGACACTTGCTGGAAATATGGTCTGAGAGGAGTCTGGAAGAATGCCAGGCCTGAAGACTGAGGCCTTCTGGGACTGAATATTTGTCAAGAAGGAGGCCAGCATCTACACAACTTTGGAGATACAACCATTATGCCTCCAAGGCATGGTGGCCTACCTGGCACCTCCTCTCACTGTTCCATCCTTGCCAAAGACCCCATACTCCTTCCCACCCTCCTGTTCCTATCATTGGGCTGCCACATGGTCAAACATGAACCACTACCAGGGATACCTGGCCCACATGTACACCTCTTACTGCCTCTAGCCGACCCAAGGCTATTCCTAGGGGCATCAGAGTACCCCTTGCCAGTACAATCTCGGTGAGGTTCTACTGATTATGCCTTTGTCCTGCCTCTGTCCTAGAAGGGAGCCAACCAAGTTCTTTGGATCCCCAGAGTCATGAAGTCTCCCAATCCCAGAAGCCAGGTATTCTCACGGCAGTGAATACTTGGGCAGGACTGATGCAGGCCTATACATGGATGGGGCTGTAGTACACTACAGGTGGTAGCCATGCACTCTGTGAATAGCCTGGAAGTTTGTTCCAGTCATTGGGTTCAGTATAGAGGTCAGGGGTTATGAAATGTAATACATAAAGTGGTGTAGCTTGAGGGCAGGAGTCAACTGTTTTAACCACATCTCAGACCAGGAAGGTCATTAGTGAGGAATATTGGGTGCGAGAGGATTGAGAGATTCCACTGGGTCTGTCCATTCTTCACTAGTAATTTTTCAAAAGACAAAGCAAATGCTAATTGATTCATTTTAGTTGGGTATAGAATTGCCACACAGTTTGGAAATCCTCAGGAACTAGAAAGTTGCTCAGTGAATAAGAAATTCAAATAAAGACAATCAGATGAACCAAACAGCTGAAGACATCAGATCAAGAAAGCCCAAGGCAGTCATCTTATCACCCCAAGTTCCAACTTTTTAGGATCATCTCTACATTGGATTCCACCAGGCCTTTTTTTTTTTTTTTTTTGTGGTACGTGAGCCTCTCACTGTTGTGGCCTCTTCCGTTGGGGAGCACAGGCTCCGGACGCGCAGGCTCAGCGGCCATGGCTCACGGGCCCAGCCGCTCCGCGGCATGTGGGATCCTCCCAGACCGGGGCACGCACCCGCGTCCCCTGCATCGGCAGGCGGACTCTCAACCACTGCGCCACCAGGGAAGCCCCTCCACCAGGCCTTTTAAGCACTCAGGCTGCAGCCCCCTCTCAAGACCGTAAGGATTGTATATTACCCTAGGCAGTTGCCCACCCACCGCTTTTGGAACAGCTTGTGGCCCTTTCTCTGGGGGGGATTTTGCTGTCATTGATGACCTCAGCATTTGGACCTGTACCTGTTTGGATTTGGCCAGTCCCTGAATGACCCAATTAGACTCTGTGATCTGGCTTCTGGACAGAACAACTTTGCTCCTGGGCTCAGGGTGGGGGGCAGGGCATCATTTGGGATAGTTTTGGCTCTAGGTAACAGAAACCGTACTCAAGCTGGTTTAATCAGTGAGGACATTTATTGTGTCATTTAATAGGAAGTCCCACGAGAGGGTGGTTTCCAGGTAAGCTGATACAGCATCTCAGTGAGGACATAAAGACCCCAGTTCATGTGTTCCTTTGTTCACTCCTTCCCTGACACAGGAGATTGTGCCATTTTGCCCTTCATGCATGAGAGTCCCTGCTTCCTCACAGCCCTACCAACAGAATGTATTGTCAAACATTTGGATTTTTGCCAATCTGATAGGTGAAAAGTGGTATAACAGTCTTATTTCAATTTTAATTGCTCTTACTATGAGTTAAGTTGAGCATTTTTTCCTGTGCTTAAGGGCTACTTACTTGTTTTTCCTTTTCTGTGAACTTTGTCTTCACCTACTTTTCTCACTTTCCATTTGGGTTGTTGACCTTGGATGCAGGGTTTTTTCCATCTCTCTGCTCTGGCCTTTTTAGTGCTTGCTTCCTGCTCAGGCTGGAACCAAGATGGCAGCAGCAGTTCTAGACATTGAGATGTTCAGAAATTAGGTTTGTCACTTTCTGTTTGTAGCTAACCCAGTTCCACTTTCCAACCCCTTTCTCCCTTTCCTGTTTCTTCTTTATTTTTGTTTGTTTTTTTGGTCTCGCCGTGCAGCTTGTGGGATCTTAGTTCCCTGACCAGGATCGAACCCGGGCCCCCTGCAGTGGAAGCACCGAGTCCTAACCACTGCACCGCCAGGGAATTCCCATCCTGTTTCTTCTTTGGACAAGAAGGGCTAAAAACTGACTTTCCCAGTTTGCTTTGCAGTGAGGAGCAGCCATGGGACATAGTCCTGCCCAATGAGACGAAAGTGGGAAAGTACGAGGAAATTTCTGGGAAAGATTTGGTCAGAAAAAGCACAGGTGTCACTGGCATAGCCCCTTTCTTCCTGCCTTAACATGAACAGAATGGCTGGAGTGGCAGCCTTCTTGACACCATAAATGAAAGACAAAGACAGTCACAGAGATGTTGATCCTAATATTATTGGAGCCACTAAACCAACACCAGGAACCGCCTACCTCCAGAGTTTGTACACAGCTCATTAAATATCTTCACTCTTAAATTATTATTTGTCAGGGTGTGGGCGGAGGGGGGTGTGTTCTCTTACTTGCTGATGAACACATTCCTAACTGGTACACTGTGGCTTTCTCTTAAGAGGGAGAAAACTTCCCAGAAGTCACCCTCCCCCTTTCCCTGGACTTCCCCTCAGGACATTGGTCAGATTGGGTCACATGTCCTTTCCTGAACCAATCACCTCAAGGGGCATAGGATTCTCCTTAGGCCAATGGGGTCATTCCTGGGGTGGGGGCAACGTTCACTGAGACATATGGATACAGGGAAGAGAGGTGGAAACCAGAGGCAGGAGGATGGTGGCATTTTTAGAAAGGAAGGGGTGAGAAATGGCTGCTGAGTGGACAGGCAGTGGGGTCTCCTGCAGTGAGTGAAAGAGTAGCCTCAGCTCGGGGCTGCGCCTGGGGGAGTGACTTGTGTCTCACCTGCATGGACACGCTGCCCAGTCACACTGCTCTAGGGCATTGCAGGCTCTACCTGAGTGCAGAGATTTGTGACCTGTCTCACCTGTTGGGCAGCAAAGTCCTGTAAACTACGAATGCATAGCTACATGAGCTACATATACGTCTCTCAATGAGGTCAAAGAAGTGGTTGCATTTCCTTAAAACAAAAACAAATTTTCCTTAATAAACGAATAGATTATACCAGTTTATAAACTCCATGAGGGCAGGGGTGTGTCTTTTTTGGTTTCTGCTGTACCCCAATCCCTAGCAATTGATTAAAAATGTTGAACAGGACAGAGGGTTTTTTTTTGGCCACACCTCGCAGCATGCACCCCCTGCAGTGGAAGCTCGGAGTCTTAACCACTGGACCCCCATGGAAGTCCCCAGAGCTTTTCAACATAGACCTTGACATCTATCAGTCCACTGATTTGGGGGCTCTGATAATTCAATCTGCTACCGTCCGACTGATTTATACTGGTATCTACCCTGTACTTCTCCCTCTCCACTACAAGACTACAACAAGAAGTCTATTTGGAGACCTGCTGAACCCAAGGATATGTGCATCTAGCATTTCAAGCCAAGGGTGCTGTGGAGCTGAGGCTGGTGAACCCATTCTGGCTCTCAGGAATCATTGCTTCCTTTTCTGGGGCTTGCCAAATCACCTCTTTATTCCTGCTCAGCCCTCTGGCTCAATGTTTGAAGTCTCCACGTTCTTTCTTTTTAGTATCGGGAATGGCCTTTTGACCCTCTCCAACCTTCCAGCTCATTTTCTGTTGTAATATCTCAAAAACCACAGGCAGTGACTCAGAGTCCCAGTGCCCAGTGATGGGGATATAATGAGTCCAGGCCAAAGAACATTATTTCAAGGAGCCAGGAGCTCATTTACAAACTCTCTAACCCACCTTGGACTAGCTAAGAGCTAGTTCCTCCCCGACGGTACTCACTCACACACACACTTGTCCTCCAGGTCTGAAAGGCAAAGGCCCCATCACCTGATGAGTTCCCACCTTCCAGCATTCCGCCCCCAGCATCTAGCAGCAGGCCTGCTCTTTCTTTCATCTCCTTGCTCTGAAGAGAACTAAAAGCTCCTTTTCATTGTTCTCCCTGGCAGTATTCTATTACAGTTGTTTATTTCCTCCATTATAAAAAGTAATATAAACTCATTTAGGAAGATGTAGAAAATCCAGCTAAGTAGGAAGAAGGAGTAAGGAAAAATAATATACTGCCCCCTATACCTAAGGTCAAGCACAGTCAACATTTCAGTGCCAGAAACTAACACAACATTGTAAATCAACTATACTCCAATAAAAATTAAAAAAAAAAAATCCCAGTCACACCCTTAAAAACAAAACATTTCAGTGCCTTACGGAAGCTATTCCGACAGGTCTCCCTTATCCTCATATGCCTTCTTTATACAATTTCCTTTTAAATCTAAGCTCTAATGATGAACAGTTTGTATACCTCCTACAATACAATTATAGAATCATTGTGAATGCGAACAAAGATTTAACCCACAGCACCCTCCAGCACAAGGGATGTTTTCTCCAGGAACAGGTGACTGTGTAGAACATGGCATGACCAGGTAGGGATGCTCAGATAAGGCCATTCCTGGCAGCAGCTTGTAGAAGCCCAGAAAAGGTGTGAGATGTGCCCCTCATTATTACAGTCGTGCTCTTTGGGGAGGAGGGGGTAGAAGTGGAGACAAAGGGGTAGGCTTTCACTTTATATACTTTACAAAAAACTACGAAAAAGAATGATCTTTGCAGAGATTATTACCTTAGTGTCTTAATCTCTGGAAATGTTATATGGTGAACATATGTTGCTTTGGTAATCACAGAAATATAACACATGTGTTATGGGCTGAATAGTGTCCCTCAAATCCGTATGTTGAAGTCCTAACCCCCCGTGCCTCAGAATGTGTCTGTATTTGGAGACAGGGCTTTTAAAGAGGTAATTAACTGAAAATGAGGTCATTAGGGTGAGCCCTAATCCAATATGACTGGTGTCCTTATAAGAAGAGGAGATTAGGACACAGATGCTCATAGAGGGAAGTCCAGGGAGAAAATGGCCATCTGCAAACCCAGAAGCCTCAGGAGGAGCCAACCCTGCCAACACCTTGATCTTGGACTTCTAGCCTCCAGAACCATAAGAAAATAAATTTCTGTTGTTTAAGCCACCCAGTCTCTGGCACTTTGATATGGCAATAATACAAGCTCTTGGCTTTTCAAATTTTCACACTGAAGGTTATCACTGGTCATGAGAAACGCACAGGTTCAGGAATTACTTTTTTTTTTTTTGGCTGTGCTGCACAGCATGTGGGATCGTATTTCCTTGACTAGGGATCAAACCTATGCCCCCTGCAGTAGAAGCGCAGAGTCTTAACCACTGGACTTCCAGGAAAGTCCCTCCTTTGAACTTTTCAAAGCGGATTTAACCTTCAGTGTGGGATGCAGGTAGCCACACCCTTTCCTTCCCTGGAATGCACTGCAGTGTGAGGTGATGTCTCCCAAGTTTTCGCTCCACGTAGGTTCAGATCCCACTGGGACCACCTACAGGGCAAGACCATTTAGGCTCTCTTATCCTCAGTTCCCACTCTGTAAAGCAGAGAGAATAAGAGCAGGCAGCCTTTTTCTTTAAGTCCTCAGGGAGATGAGACACGTAATGGTGACAGCATAGCACAGCAGTTAGAAGACCAGATCCCCAGCCCACACTTGCTGAGCTTGGTGGTTCAGGTCCTGGCTCAGCCACCTTCCTCCTGGGTGGCCTTGGGCAAAGTGCTTCTGCCCTCTGTAAAATGAGGATTACAAAAGCATGATGATGGGGACTCAGTGCATTAATGTATCTAAAGTACATATATTGAGAATTAATATATCTAAACTACTCTGTCTAGTAGAGTAGCCATCAGCCAGCTGCACCCGTTGAGCACTTGAAATGTGGCTCCTTCAAACTGCGATGTGCCGTTAAGTGTAAATTCACGTCGGATTTTGAAGACTTAATAAGAAAAGAGAGTGTGAAACATCTCACTGATAATTAATATTTTGCATCTTTTAGATTAAATAGAATATATTTTACAGTTAATTTCACTTAAAAAAAACTTTTTAAAATACAGAGCAGTTACTAATTTTCCCCTTGGGTATCACCCATGTGTACATTAGGTATACATATTACTAATTTCTGTTTGTATTTCTTATTTATTTATTTATTTATTTTTGGTTGCATCAGGTCTTAGTTGCGGCAGGCAGGCTCCTTAGTTGCGGCTTGCTGGCTACTTAGTTGCGGCATGTGAACTCTTAGTTGCAGCATGCATGTGGGATCTAGTTCCCTGACCAGGGATCGAACCCAGGCCCCCTTGCATTGAGAGTGTGCAGTCTTATCCAGCGCCACCAGGGAAGTCCCCTGTTTGTACTTCTTAAACAGTAAATAAAATAAAATGCAGCTACTAGAATATTTTAAATTATATATGTGCTGGCACTGTATGCTTATTAGACAGCTGGCTTAGAACAGGGCCTGCCTGGCATGTAGCAGGAGTAACTGAAGCTACTATCAGTGTTTAGCGCCTGGCACTTGGTAAGCACTTATCAAGTGGCGGTTTTTGTTCTGAAGACTTCTCAGGGGCCCTCTCCTGCTTCTGCTTTGGAGATCTATGCCTGGAAATGCATTGTCTGTTTCCCTGCAGGATTTTGTCATATTCACCCATTGGGAGAGCTCCCGGTCTTTCCTTTAATCTTCGCCACCCCCAAGACCTCTCCAGGGATGTCTACACACATGGGCGCACACACACACACAGACACAGACATACACACACATGCAGGTGTAGACTTTCTCGAGATCCAGTCCTCCATCACCTCCTGTCACCCCTGCAACTGTGGTCCCCAAGCACCTCTGCATCCTGCACTGAGTTCACCTGGCCTGGGTTTGGGGATCCCTTTTTGCCATCATCATTCTCTGCTTTCTCCTCAGGCCCTGAACTTCTGAGGCTTGATCTGTGATGCTCAGACAGATGGAATGTTGCCAGCAGGGGCTGTTAGCAGGCTGCCAAGAGGCTGCCCAGAGCAGCTTTTACTCTGACAAATTCACTCCTGGGGCCCCCAGGTCTACCCACGTCCTGGCAGCCGGTGGAGAGAAGATGGAGTCTCAGCTGTGGACTTGGATGACTCAGTTTCTCAGGAGGCCACGTTTTCAATGCATTTAGCAGGGTGAGAACAGTTTTTGTTTTGGAAAATATCTGGATCAGCCACTTTGGTTGAGGAAGGGGAGGTGCCAGGGCATGGTTAAACGCATGAGGAGCTAAACAGCTTTACAGGGGTCGTTAACAAGAACTTGGGGAAAGGGACCCCCAAAAGAGAGAAGACAGGGGAGAAGGTCAGGAAAATGAAAAGGGGCCAGAACACAATAGCAGGAGCCTCAGCCTAGGAGTTATGTGTCTAGTGAGAAATTCCCAGTGGCAGGGACAGAATGGCAGTGGGAAGTGACTTTTTAAAAAAATTGTGGTAAAATACACATAACATAAAATTTACCATCTTAACCATTTCTAGGTGTACATCCTCCTTGTTTTGTAACCATCACCACCATCCATCTCCAGAATTCTTTTCATCTTCCCAAACCAAAACTCTGTACCCATTAAACAATAACTTTCCATTCCCCCAGCCCCCGCAACTGCCATTCTATTTCCTGTCTATGAATTTGACTACGCTAGGTACCCCATATAAGTGGAAACATATTGTATTATGTTTGGCTTATTTCACTTAGCATAATGTCCTCAAGGTTAATCCATGTTGTAGCATGTGTCAGAATTTTCTTTCTTTTTAAGGCTGAATAGGGCTTCCCTGGTGGTGCAGTGGTTGAGAGTCCGCCTGCCGATGCAGGGGACGCGGGTTCATGCCCCGGTCTGGGGAGATCCCACATACCACGGAGCGGCTGGGCCCGTGAGCCATGGCCGCTGAGCCTACGCGTCCGGAGCCTGTGCTCCGCAACGGGGGAGGCCACAACACTGAGAGGCCCGCATACCAAAAAAAAAAAAAAAAGGCTGAATAACATTCCCTTGTATGTATAACCACATTTTGTTTATCCATTCACCCATTAGTAGACACTTGGGTTGCTTCCATCTTTTGGCTGTTGTGATTAATGCTGCCATGAACATGGGTATATAAATATCTCTTTCAAACACTGCTTTCAATTCTTTTAGGTATCCATCTAGAAGCAGAATTGCTGGGTCATATGGTAATTCTATTTTTATTTTTTGAGGAACTGCCATGCTATTTTCAACAGTGCCTGTACCATTTTACATTCTCACCAACAGTGCATAAAAGTTCCAATTTCTGAAAAGACAACCTATAGAATGGGAGAAAATATTTGCAAATGATATGACTGATAAGGATTAATATCAAAAATATATAAACAACTCATACGACTCAACATAAAAAAAAAAACAACCTGATTGAAAAACGGGTGGAAGACCTGAATAGACAGTTTTCCAAAGAAGACATACAGATGACCAACACGCACATGAAAAGATGTTCAGCATCGTTAATCATTAGAGAAATGCAAATTAAAACCACAATGAGATATCACCTCACACCTGTTAGAATGGCATCTCCATATCAGGATGTGGAGAAAAGAGAATCCTCATATGCTGTTGGTGGGAATGTAAATTGGTATAGTCACTGTGGAAAACAGTATGAAGGTTTCTCGAAAAACTAAAAACAGAACTCCCATATGACCCAGCAATTCCATTCCTAGGTATATATCCTAAAAAATGAAAACACTAATTTGAAAAAGTACATGCACCCCAATGTTCATGGCAGCACTATTTACAATTGCCAAGATATGGAAGCAACCCAGGTGTCCATCAACAGATGAATGGATAAAGAAGATGTAGTATATATATACGATGGAATATTACTCAGCCATAAAGAATGAGAATTTGCCATTTGCAACAACATGGGTGGACCTATAGGATATTACGCTAAGTGAAATAAGTCAGAGAAAGACAAATACTATATGATATCATTTATATGTGTAATTTAAAAAATAAAACAAACTAGTGAATATAACAAAAAGAAACAGACTCACAGATATAGAGAATAATCTAGTGCTTACCAATGGGAAGTGGGGGGCAAGATAGGGGTAGAGAATTAAGAGGCACAAACTACTATGTATAAAATAAATAAGCTACAAGACTATGGCCAATATTCTGAAATAACTATAAATGGAATATAACCTTTAAAAATTGTGAATCACTGTTGTACACCTGAAACTTATATAATACTGTACATCAACTAATACCTCAATAAACAAAAAAGAGTTCTGGGAATTCCCTGGCAGTCCAGTGGTTAGGGCTTGGCGCTTTCACTGCTGTGGCCCAGGTTCATCCCTGGTCAGGAGCTAAGATCCTGCAAGCCATGCGGTGCACCCAAAAGAAGAAAAAAAAGAGTTCCAATTTCTCTACATCCAAACCCACATTTTTTTTTCTTCTTTTTTTAATAGTAGCCATCCTAATGTGTGTTAAGTGGTATTAATTTGTATTTTCCGAGTGATTAGAGATGTTGATCAACTTTTTAATGTGCTTACTGGCCTTTTACATACTATCTTTGGAAAAATGTCTATTCAAGTCGTTTGCGCCCCCACCCCTTTCTTTTGTGGTTGAAACCTTTTTAAAAAAAAATAATTAATTAATTTATTTTTGGCTACGTTGGGTCTTTGTTGCTGCTCGTGGGCTTTCTTTAGTTGTGGTGAGCATGGGGATACTCTTCATTGCGGTGCTTGGGCTTCTCATTGTGGTGGCTTCTCTTGTTGTGGAGCACGGGCTCTAGGTGCGAGGGCTTCAGTAGCTGTGGTGCGTAGGCTTCAGTAGTTTTGGCATGTGGGTTCAGTAGTTGTGGCTTGCGGGCTCTAGAGCACAGGCACAGTAGTTATGGCATATGGGCTTAGTTGCTCCACGGCACGTGGGATCTTCCCGGACCAGGGATCAAACCCATGTCCCCTACATTGGGAGGTGGATTCTTAACCACTGTGCCACCAGGGAAGTCCCACCTTTGCCCATTTTTTAATCAGATGTTTGTTTTTCTGTTGTTGAGTTGTAGGTTTTTTTTTTTTTTTTTTTTTTGCGGTACGCGGGCCTCTCACTGTTGTGCCTCTCCTGTTGTGGAGCACAGGCTCTGCACGCGCAGGCTCAGCAGCCATGGCTCACGGGCCCAGCCGCTCCGCGGCATGTGGGATCCTCCCGAACCGGGACACAAACCCGTGTCCCCTGCATCGGCAGGCGGACTCTCAACCACTGCGCCACCAGGGAAGCCCTTAACATCTTTATTGGAGTATAACTGCTTTACGATGGTGTGTTAGTTTCTGCTGTATAACAAAGTGAATCAGCTATACGTATACATATATCCCCATATCTCCTCCCTCTTGCCTCTCCCTCCCACCCTCCCTACCCCACCCCTCTAGGTGGTCACCAAGCACCGTTCTGATCTCCCTGTGCTATGCGGTTGCTTCCCACTAGCTATCTATTTTACATTGGTAGTGTATATAAGTCCATGCCACTCTCTCATTTCATCCCAACTTACCTACCCTTCCCCCGCCCCATGTCCTCAAGTCCATTCTTCACGTCTGCATCTTTATTTCCACTGTTTCTTTGTTTGATGGTTGGTTGGTTGGTTTTTTTCTGGGAATCCCCAGCAACACCCGAACTATTGTTCCGTTTCAGAGAGGTCTGCTGGGATCCCATGACCAATTAACCATTTTCTCAAGTTTATCAAGGTGTTTTTCTACCTCTTCTTTTACAGTTTAACTCCCTCTCTCCCTCTCTCTGTCTCTGTATCTCCTCTCATTACTTGAACTGTGGGCAAACACTTTCCTCTTGGTCCCCTAAGAATCACTCTGACCTGGCCCCAAGCCCTTTGTTTGGATATCTCAAACTCGGTGATCAAACCCAAATCCACTCCAGCAGCAGACTCCACCGGGAGACCAGCTCTTCACCTCCTGGGTCTTCCCATTCCCAAGTCCCAAACAGTTAGGCTACCATATTGATTGTCTTCTTGTCTTTTTTTTTTAAGATAACATTTTTAAAAAATATTTTATTTTATTTATTTATTTTTGGCTGTGCCGCTGGGCATCCGTGATCCTAGTTCCCTGACCAGGGATCGAACCCGTGCCCCCCTGCAGTGGAAGTGCGGAGTCTTAACCACTGGACCACCAGGGAAGTCACTGGTTTCTTGTCTTAGATTCCAGGGCATGCAAAGATGTTGTCCTGGCCTTGTCCAGGGAGGCCCTTAGTCTCTGAAGATTCAGTGGGGGAGGGGAGGAACCTGCGAGAGGCCAAGGCTTCCCAAGCACACGCCATACTCACTGATGCTCAGCTCCGCAGGCCCCCACGGCCCCCCTCCTTCCCTGGCTTGAAGATTCTCTTCCCACCCCACATTTCCTTCCCTCCTGGCCCCAGGGCAGACCTATTCATTAGCCACCTGCAGCAATACAATTCCTTCTTCCTCTTCCCCTGTGTGGCATGTTTCTACGGTTGGAGCACCTCAGAGATTCCCACGGAGATCAGCCTTCTGGAGGCGGAGGAGAGGGCATATGTCCACCGCTGTCCCAGCCAGACCGCAGCGGGGTGCTCAGGGGGCGTCCTTCCCTTCCACCCCAAACGTGGCTGTCAGATGTTCTGGAAACAAGGGTGCTCACTGCTGAGGTCCCTGGAGGTTGCTAAGGGTACCTTGAGGTTGTCTCTATCCCATGGGTTCGACCCAGGACTTCAGAAGCTGTCCAGACCATGAAGTCCAGCAGTGCAGATACAGAGCAGCCCTTTTGTTCCCAAACTGCTCTGTGGGGTCAATGTGAGTGACAGTAATTGGGAGAGGCTCGTCAGAGGGAGCCTCAGAGGAAACCGGAGGAACCACCCCTCTGTCCCAGTGGCTGTCCCCCCGACTGTCAGACCTGGAAGGACCAGGTCCTGCTGACACACCTCCACCTTCCACTGGCTACCCTCTTTAGAATTTTCTGCAAGCCATTATCCACACACCACCAGAATGCTCTTTTTATATTTAGCCTCACTTAAAAGCTTTCAATAGGGACTTCCCTGGTGGTCCAGTGGTTAAGACTCCGTGCTCCCAATGCAGGGGGCCCGGGTTCAATCCCTGGTCAGGGAACTAGATTCTGCATGCTGCGATGAAGATCCTGCATGCCACAACTAAGACCCGGCACAGCCAAATAAATAAATATTGAAGAAAAAAAAAAAGCTTTCAATAGCCTCCCACCAATCCTGGAATAATGGTGTCCTTACCAGGCCTTCAAGGCCCAATGTGAACCAGTCCCTGCCTGTTCCTCTGAACTCACCACCCATCCCTCTCCCCTAGCTCACCATACGCCAGACACACTGATCTTCTCCTGGTCCCAGCATTCCAAGACCGTTTCAGCCTCAGGGCCTTTGCACTTGCTGTTCCTTCTGATCAGAATGCTCTTCGCACAGATCCTTGTCATTTGGTTTGAGGCTCAGAAGTCAACCTCTCCTGACTACTTCAGTCCAGAGTAGCCTCCCCTTCCTTATGCTTTATCTCCTCATACTATTTTATTTTCTTCTCCACACATACCCCTTTCTGAAGCTTAAGCTTCAGGATCCCTCACTCACATAGGCCCCTTCCAAGGGGTCTACCTAATTTTGTATTATTTTCTTAAAAAGAATCCCCTGCCCAGCCAACCCAACTGTGTAAGCTTCAGGCCCCACAAAATCTAGATTCATCTGTATCTAGAGCAAAGGACCAGGCTGTATTTGGTACATCCTGTGCCTGCCGCTGCCAGGAAGACAAACTCAGCATTCATCCTGTCAGGCTATTTCAACACACCCTTGGCCTCTCTCATCTCTTCAGGTCTGGGTGCCAAGAGGAAACTTTGCCCAGGAATCTTGGTAACTGCCCTGCTCACTGTACCCTGAATTCAAGGTTGGGGTGGGGGGCAGAGTGGGAGTGGTATGGGGGAGGGGATGGGGGTGTCCAAACTCCAAGAGCTGTTGTTTGTGCTTCTCCCTTCTGGACACCCTTGCCTTGACTCCCCCAAATAGACATAAACTTTCTCAATCGGCAAGCATACCACCCTCAACCATTCACCCAGGAGACTGAAAAACCTAGACTTCCGTAGAATCTTTCATCTCTTTCCTTTCTGAGATTTTTGCAAAGGTAATCCTAATGTCTATCACTGATTCCACTTCTTACCATCTTGGGCATATATTTAGTGCACAGGTCTTAACTCTCCCTCTGCCTTGCCCCCGGCAGACCTGGCTAATTGATCACAGAACTTTTCCAGGTGGGCCTTCTGTGTAACCACCACCAATTGATCAGAGAGGAAACCTAATTATCTCCTAATGAAACTCAGGTTTAAATGACTGAAGAGGTAAATCTGGTTCAAAGGAACAGGGCTAATGCTTCTGATGAATTCCTATATCTATGTTGAGTCCAGGGAGGCCAGTTCCAAGGACATATTTTCTATTTAATTAAGTGAGGGGAGACTTTGGGAGAACACGGCACCTTGCAGTACCTCCCGTGACACGGTGGAAAATTCACTGATCTGGAGCTGGAAGTCCTGCTCTGTTCTGGGCAAAACGACTCACTTCTTCATTCTGCTCAGGCTGCTGTAACAAATTACCCCAGACTGGCGGCTGAAACAGATAACGTTTACTTCTTACAGTTCTGGAGGCTGGAATCCAAGAACAAGGCGCTGGCTGATTCCATGTCTGGTGAGAGCCCTTTTCCAGGTTACAGACAACTGGCTTCTCCTTGTAAACTTTCTGGAAAGAAATCCAGAAACACCCTCATGACGTTCTTACTGGGAGTCACAGTGAACTGTCCTTAGTATCGGGAGAGACTGTCCCCTCCTGGTGGCCAAAGCAGTAAGAAAGTTGATGGGGAATGAACTTAATGAGCTTAAGGGCTAGACACACCAGCATTCACAAAGAAGCCTGTCTGTGGTGCTGGGCAAGGACTCCTGTGGGGACTGTCCCCCTGCACATGTGTTACTTCCTACTTCAGCTCACCTCTTGCCAACCTCCTTCTCCAATTCTCCCAAACTGGTTGTCATAAACTCCACCACCCTCCTTAGTGCTCCCGACTATTCATCCCCCTCGCTCTCTGCCTCCCACTCGTCAGAGGAAAAAGAGGCCACCAGGCAGCAACCATCACGGCTCCCTCCTCCTTTTTAAATTGAAAACTTGTCTTCTTAGAAACGAACAATCTGAGAAGTAAGGGCAAAGATCACGGGTGCCTGTAGAAACCAGCTCGTCTTCCAGGCCATCACCTGGCACCGCGACACCATCCCACCAGGGAACCCGAGCCCGGTATCCCGGCGCGGAAGCCGAGGCACCAGGTCGACGCAGCGCGCAGGCTGCTTCCTTCATCTTGAAAGAGAGGTCTACACTGGCTGACCCACTTTACTAGCTCCCAGCCTTTCCTCAACCCACCTGCTGAGTTCCTGCTTTCCCTGCTGCAGCCTCCTCACCATCCAGCAGAGCAATGGAGGAACGGCCCCTGCCAAGGTCACGGATGTCTCTGGACGGCAAAATCCAGGGGACACCTCTCGGTGCTCCTTTCCTCATCCACTCTGTAACTTCCGCACTGCGGTCCATCCCCTGGCTATCTCACATTTTCTGTGACAGCCCTTCTGGGTCTCCTCTTCCTCAGGGGCCCTCCGGTGTAGATGCCCATCAGGGTCTCATCACCGCTCCCTCCTCCCCTCCTCTTCTCCATCCTCACAGCGCACTCTCTCCTTGAGCAATCTTTTCAGACCCATGGCTTCCACCACCGTCCCTAGGCTGAGAACATTTAGGAGGAAGCAACATGTTGAAGAATGCAAAATAAGCATGTATGAACTGAGGCTACCACGTGAAGGAAGACAGTTGAGGGAGAAAGGAAAAACACCAGGTCCTTCCCCTATGACTGTGGGCAAATGAGCACACCACCCCAAGTCTTGGATTTCTCATTCACAGAACTGGGATAAGAATAGTACCTACTTCATAGGATTGTTATGACGCTTAAGGGGGATAATTCTAGAACAAGCACCCAGTGCCCGTACTTGTCAACATTATTGCTCTGTTATTTGCAGGGGTAGAGAAGCAATGGGAAGAAGTGAGGTTAAACTGAGAAATGGTAGTTTGGATCCAGGTTTTGAAACATAGGAGGGCAGTGGACCAATGGGGTATATTTGCCAAGGGCATTCCTAGCCCAACAGTGCAGATGCCATAGGGCTGAGAGCCCAGGAGCCGGCAGCTCCTTCTCAGGCCTTCTGCTCTCCTTCTGGCCATCTGGCTGACCTTGTAAGCACCTGACGTGGGTTCAGCAGGTGGCCGGCCATGATGCCCTACGTGCATGTCCCAGGCATTCCTGAGACAGTCTGCCCTGAAGTTGGGGGAGGTGCTGGTGGGTCAGAATGATAAACAGTTTAGAGCCAGGGAAGTAAAAGGTCACCTTTTGGGCTGTGTCCTGGGGGAAGGGACACTGTTACCAGGGGAACGAGTACCGGTCCTTAAGAAGTACGTTGAACCTGCCCTTAGCACTTGTCCAGTTGCCAGGTCCTAAACTTAAACACGAATGCTATTTGTCCAAGATAACAGGATCCAAATGAGGACACGTGGGCTAATTCAGTGGTGGCTGCAGCCAGCTTATACAGGCTCATGAGAACCAATCGTTAAACTTTCAGGAATTTTGTCAGCCAGTTATTAAACATAGCCACTTTTAAAAATTAAGTTATGTAAACTTACAATTAAATAAAACATATTAAAAGACTCAAAATTCATCACTTCCTTTTTACTGTAGTATTTCTTCTCTTGAGGATATTTACAGTTATTGTATCTATCTGGTAGAAATACTGTGCAACTCTGTGTTCAGTGGCATTATGTTGGTAGTTAGACGTTGGCCATGGTGGAAGTATCTACACCACAGAAAGGCTATAAATCAACACACACACACACACACACACACACACACACACACACACACACACCCTGGTTGTTAAAAACATTTACCAGTTGGGCTTCCCTGGTGGCGCAGTGGTTGAGAGTCCGCCTGCCGATGCAGCGGACACGGGTTCGTGCCCCGGTCTGGGAAGATCCCACATGCCACGGAGCTGCTGGGCCCGTGAGCCATGGCCGCTGAGCCTGCGCGTCCGGAGCCTGTGCTCCACAATGGGAGAGGCCACAACAGTGAGAGGCCCGCGTACCACTAAAAACAAATAAAAAACATTTACCAGCACCTCCCTGCATAAACTGATGTCTGAAATTTTTTTTATTTTTTGGCCACGTGGCTTGTGGGATCCCAGTTCCCAGACCAGGGATTGAACCCCGGACACAGCAGTGAAAGCTTGGAATCCTAACCATTAGGCCACCAGGGAACTCCCATTGAAATTTTCTCTTTAGCCACTTCTTTTTTTTTTTTTTGGCTGCATCTGGTCTTCTCTCTAGTTGCGGAGAGTGGGGGCTACTCTCCATTGCGGTGCCTGGGCTTCTCATTGCAGTGGCTTCTCTTGTTGCGGAGCACCGGCTCTAGGCACGCGGGCTCAGTAGTCATGGCACGCGGGCCCTAGAGCTTGTGGGCTTCAGTAGTTGCAGCGCGTGGGCTTCAGTAGTTGCAGCACGTGGGCTTCAGTAGTTGCGGCACGTGGGCTCAGTAGTTGTGGCACACGGGCTCAGCTGCTCCGCGGCCTCTGGGATCCTCGGGAACCAGGGATCGAACCCATGTCCCCTGCATTGGCAGGCGGATTCTCAATCACTGCGCCACCAGGGAAGTCCCTAGCCACTTCTTATGAGTTTCGGCAGTCTCCATCGGCTCCACATAAACAGGGCCCGAGGGCCACTCCAGCCTTTTGAGTTTCCACACTCTAGTTTTGGAGTGAGCTCCCAAATCTCACTGGTCTATACCCCACCAAGGGTGTGAATAATGGTGGCCATTACTCATCACTTAATACTTGTCTCATCCTCCCTCAGCTCACCCTCACAACATCACCATGAGGCTGGTATTAAACTTTTACTCTACCAATTACAGATGATAAAGTGAGCCACAGAGAAAGTAAGCAACTCTCTCCCAAGGCAACCAGGAAAAACAAGGCGGAATCCTCTCATAACCACTACAAATAAAGAATAATCTGATAATCTGATAAAGAGATGTGATTAAGTGGTTCAATTGCCACTTCTTCATGGCACCAACCCTGACTTTAGTTTTCAACTACCAAAGGGCATCCATTTTGATGTCATTTTATTTTTCTTAGTCACATCCAATAAAACTGTGGGCTCACAGGATGTGACCTATCCCAGGTCTTTAGGAGACTTTAATGAATAAATAAGACTGTTCTAGAGTTAATTGATGCACTGTTTCAGTTGATGTAGTGCTTCTAAATCAATTATTAATTAGGAATTGAGATTCAACTATGAAACCAACTCAGTTCAAAACCTGGGCACCTCCCATGAAAGCTAAAGCCCAGAGTCTTTAAATAACTTGTTAAAAGTTACACAGCTTGTAAGAGATGAAGACAAGATATTAACCAAGGCCTGTCTGATTCCAGAGCCCCTGCTCCAGGGAGAGGCATATGATGAGTATGTTAAAAAGCAAAATTCAACTGAGTAAATTTGAAGATTTGTCTTTATTCAACAATTCATGACTTGGGTAGCCTCCCATCTGGCAAACAAAGGAGCTCCGAGGAGCTGTACAAAGGGAAGACTTTTACAGGCAAAAGGAGGCGGGGCAAGGAAGTTACTCTAGCTAAGAGTGGATTGTTTCAGGCAAGGTCACCTTCCTTTTGGGGAAGACTGGGGCTGAAACCGTGCACCTCTGTCTGGGACTTGAACCCACGTGGCCGGGACTTGAACCCGGCCAAAACCCTGATTGAGACTTGAACCCAAACGGCTGGGACTCAAACGCAGCCAAAACCCACAGTCTTCCAACTGAAATCACACACCTGGTTTCAGGACTTAATGAAGCTCAGGTTCTTGATGTCTCATCACAGAGAGAATTCAGTGACAGACAAAGTGATAGGTAAGAAGTGGATTTATTTAGAGAGAAACACACTCCACAGACAGAGTCTGGGCCAGCCATCTCAGAAGGTGAGAAAGGCACCAGGGTATGGGGTTGTCAGTTTTTACTGGAGTGGGTAATTTCATAAGCTAATGAGTGGGAGGAGGATTCCAGCTATTTTAGGAAAGGGCCAGGATTTCCAGGAATTGGGCCACTGCCCACTTTTTGATACTTATGGTCGGTCTTGGAACTGTCATGGCGCCTGTAGGTGTGTCATTTAGCTTGCTGATGTGAGCTTGCTGATACTGAGGCTCAAGTTCTAGTGGAGGGACTTCCCTGGTGGCGCAGTGGTTAAGAGTCCAGCTGCCAAAGCAGGGGACAAGGGTTTGAGCCCTGGTACGGGAAGATCCCACATGCCGCAGAGCAACTAAGCCTGTGCACCACAGCTACTGAGGCTGCGCTCTAGAGCCCGCGAGCCACAACTACTGAGCCCACGTGCCACAACTACTGAAGCCCGTGAGCCTAGAGCCTGTGCTCCGCAATAAGAGAAGCCACCACAGTGAGAAGCCTGCGCACGGCAACAAGGAGTAGCCCCTGCCCACCCCAACTAAAGGAAGCCCTCGTGCATCAACGAAGACCCAACACAGCCAAAAATTAATTAATTAATTATTTATTTTTAAAAAGGTCTAGTGGAAAAAGTCAACTTATCCGCCATCTTGGATCCATTTGGTTCTAGTCAGTTTATGTCATGTCCTCAGGCTATGTCATTCTTTCAAACCTTGTGCCCTGCCTCCTTTCCTCCTGTTTCAGGTCCTTCAGGCAGATTACCTCACCAGTGCTGACCAGGTAACTCCACATTGGCTGACTAAAGATCACATTCCTGGGAGAGGCTGAAACTGCCAATATTTATTTATTTATTTATTTAAAGTACAGTTGATTTACAATGTTGTGTTATAGGTTAGGTATTAAGTCTTGATTTGCTGATGTGGGGTTTAGCACAAGTGAATCTGAAACAGAAGGGAAGGCGACAGGGCACCTTTAAAAGAATGACATAGCCATAAGACATGACGAAAACTGGTTAGAACTAACTAGATCCAAGACAGCAGAAGATCTAACTTCCGGTAGACCTTGGGCCTCATTACATGCTCATTGTAATACATTAGCTAAATAACACATCCACCAGCACCATGACAGGTCAGAGCTAACCATAAAAGGCCAAAAAGTGGGTGGTGGCCCAATTCCTGGAAATCCCCGCCCTCTCCCCCAGCCCCCCGAAATAGTTGGAATAATCCTCCCACTCATTAGCCTATGAAATTACCCACGCCATATTTTGGGGCCTCTCACCTTCTGAGATGGCCCACACTCTGTCTGTGGAGTGTGTCTCTCCCTAAATAAATCCACTTCTTACGTATCACTTTGTCTCGCACTGAATTCTTTCTGCCATAAGACATCAAGAAACTGAGCTTCATTAAGTCCTGAGACCAGGTGTGTGATCTCAATTAAAAGACGGTGGGTTTAAGTCCCAGTCTGAGTTGCACGGTTTCAAATCCATCTGGGGCCTGTTGTTTCCTTTTTTTTTTTTTCTTCATTTATTTTGGCTGCGCTGGGTCTTAGGTGCGGCACACGGGCTTCTTAGTTGCAGCATGCAAACTCTTAGTTGCAGCATGCGAACTCTTAGTTGCAGCATGTATGCGGGATCTAGTTCCCCGACCAGGGATCGAACCCCAGCCCCCTGCATTGGGAGCTCGGAGTCTTACCCACTGGACCACCAGGGAAGTTCCTGCTGTCTCTTTTTAGACAACTATTAGGCAGCTATTAAAATAAAGTCTTGTAGGGCTTCCCTGGTGGCACAGTGGTTGAGAGTCCGCCTGCCAATGCAGGGGACACGGGTTCGTGTCCCAGTCCGGGAAGATCCCACATGCCGCGGAGCGGCTGGGCCCGTGAGCCATGGCCACTGAGCCTGCACGTCCGGAGCCTGTGCTCCGCAACGGGAGAGGCCACAACAGTGAGAGGCCCGCATACCGCAAAAAAAAAAAAAAAAGTCTTGTAGAAGAACATTTAATGGTAGAGAAAAATGCCTGTTACGTATTAAATTTAAAACGGAGGTTAAAAAATAACTGAATTTTATCAATTCTTGGATACATACTGTTTTTCACATTTTAACATATCTGAAATAGGGTGCATCAAAAATCAATTTCAGGACTTCCCTGGTGGTGCAGTGGTTGGGAATCCACCTGCCAATGCAGGGGACACGGGTTTGATCCCTGGTCTGGGAAGATCCACATGCCTGGAGTAACTAAGCCTGTGTGCCACAACTACTGAGCCTGCATTCCACAACTACTGAAGCCATGAGCCCTAGAGCCTGTGCTCCACCACAAGAGAAGCCACCACAATGAGAAGCCCGCACGCCACAACAAAGAGTAGCCCCCGCTCACCACAACTAGAGAAAGCCCGCATGCAGCAACGAAGACCCAACACAGCCAAAAGTAAAAAAAATTTTTTTAAATCAATTTCAGGAAAATTATAGATATCAAAGTGAAAGGCAGGGACTTCCCTGGTGACATAGTGGTTAAAACTCTGCGCTCCCAATGCAGGGGGCCCGGGTTCAATCCCTGGTCAGGGAACTAGATCTCACATGCATGCCACAACTATGAGTTCAAATGCCACAACTAAGGAGTCCATCTGCCACAACTAAGACCCAGCAAACCAAATAAATAAATAAATAAATCTTTTTAAAAAAGTGAAAGATAAAACAATAAAACTTCCAGAAGATACTATAGGGTTAAGAAAAGATTTATCAAACAGGAAATAAGACATAAACATAAAAGGTCAATAAGTTGGACTAAATTAAAATTAAGAATTTCTGTGCATCAAAATACTTTTTGTGTGTGTGTATGTGTGTACGCGGGCCTCTCACTGCTGTGGCCTCTCCCGTTGCGGAGCACAGACTCTGGACGCGCAGGCTCAGCGGCCATGGCTCACGGGCCCAGCTGCTCCGCGGCATGTGAGATCCTCCCGGACTGGGGCACAAACCCGTGTCCCCTACATCGGCAGGCGGACTCTCAAACACTGCGCCACCAGGGAAACCCTCCAAATACATTTTAAATGAATGAGAAGGCAAGCCACTGAATGGGAAAAAACCAAACTTTTGCAATACATATACCCAAAAAGGGGACTCATATCAGAATGTATATTGAACTCCTACAGATCACAAACTGGCAGACAATCCAATGGAAAAAATAAGCAAAAACTTGAAGCAGGCACTTCAGAAAAGAGAATATTAAAATGGGCAATAAGTATACGAAAAGGAGCTCAATTTCTTTAGTCTCCAGGGAAATGCTATTTATCAGTTTAATGAACTGACCAATTGCGCCCGAGAGACCACGGGAAAGGCAATTTAAAACCACCATGAGGGGCTTCCCTGGTGGTGCAGTGGTTGAGAGTCCGCCTGCCGGTGCAGGGGAAACGGGTTCGTGCCCTGGTCTGGGAAGATCCCACATGCCGCGGAGCGCCGGGTCCCGTGAGCCATGGCCGCTGAGCCTGCGCGTCCGGAGCCTGTGCTCCGCAACGGCAGAGGCCACAGCGGTGAGAGGTCCGCGTACCGCAAAAACAAAACAAACAGCAACAACAACAACAACAAAAAACCACCATGAGAACCACTATACACCCACAAGAATGACTAAAACTGAAAAGAATGACAATGCCAACTGTTAGCAAAGATGTAAAGAAACTGAAGCTCTCATACATTGTTGGAAGAATACAGACACTCAGAAAATTGTTTGCCAGTGTCTGTTAAAGCCGAATGCTTAAGTATGTAGCCTATGACCCAGTAATTCACTCCTAAGTATCATCCAACAGAATTTCATACATATGTGCAGCAAAAGACAAGTGTCAGAACCTTCATAGAAGCATCGTTAATAATAACCCCAAACTGGAAACAACCCAAATGTCTGTCAATAGTAGAATGGATACATAAATTGTGGAATATTCATAACATAGAGTTTTATATGGCAGAAGAATTAATAAATTACAGCTACATGCAAAAACATAGATGATTTTTTTTATTTAAAAAATATATGTTTATTTTTAGTTAACTAATTTATTTATTTGGCTGCATCGGGTCTTAGTTGCAGCACGCGGGATCTTTTTTGCAGTGCACGGGCTTCTCTCTAGTTGTGGTGCATGGGCTCCAGAGTGCGTGGGCTCAGTAGTTGTGGCACTCGGGCTCTCTAGTTGTGGTGCGCGGGCTCTAGAGTGTGAGGGCTTAGTTGCCCTGCAGCATGTGGGATCTTAGTTCCCTGACCGGTGATTGAACCCATGTCCCCTGCATTGGAAGGAGGATTCTTAACCACTGGACCACCAGCGAAGTCCCTGGATTAATTTTATTTTTATTTTTGAAAACTTTATTTTATTTTTAAAAAATATTTTTATTTATTTTATTTATTTTTGGCTGCATTGGGTCTTCGTTGCTGCGCATGGCCTTTCTCTAGCTGCAGTGAGCGGGGGCTACTCTCCGTTGTGGTGCACAGGCTTCTCATTGAGGCAGCTTCTCCTTGCTGGGAAGCACGGGCTCTAGGTACACAGGCTTCAGTAATTGTGGCTCACAGGCTCAGTAGTTGTGGCTCGTGGTCTCTAGAGCGTAGGCTCAGTATTTGTGGCGCACGGGCTTAGCTGCTCTGCGGCATGTGGGATCTTCCTGGACCAGGGCTCGAACCCATGTCCCCTGCATTGGCAGGTGGATTCTTAGTCACTGCACCACCAGGGAAGTCCCTGGGTGAATTTTAGAAATGCAGTGTTGAGAAGAAGTAAGACACAACAGAGTACATACTATATGATTCCATTCACAGGAAAACAAAAATAGGCAAAACCAGTCTATTTTAGTAGAAGTTAAGATAGCAAAGGGAAGTTGGGAAACATAATGCCTAGGAGGTGGTTTAAGGAGGGTCTTGGGGGTCCTGGTGATGTTACATTTCCTGATCTGGGTAGTGATTTCATCAACATTCATAAGTCGTACACTAGGGACTTCCCTGGTGGCGCAGTGGTTAAGAATCCGCCCGCCAATGCAGGGGACACGGGTTCAAGCCCTGGTCCAGGAAGATCCCACATGCCGCAGGGCAACTAAACCCGTGTGCCACAACTACTGAGCCTGCACTCTAGAGCCCGTGAGCCACAGCTACTGAAGCCTGCCTGCCTAGAGCCCGTGCTCCGCAACAAGAGACGCCACTGCAGTGAGAAGCCTGTGCACTGCAACGAAGCGCAGCCCCCGTCTGCCACAGTTAAGAGAAAGCCCGCACGCAGCAACGAAGACTCAACACAGCCAAAAATAAATAAATAAATTTATATAAAAATAAGTTGTACACTAATAACTTATGTACTCTCTGTATACACATATGTATATATTATACTTCACTAAAAAGCTTACGAAATGAGGATAAAATTGAACAATTTGAGACAGAGAAAGTTAATTACTCACAGATCTTTGTTCAAAGACCTATTCAATGATGCCCTTCAGTTAACAGGAAATTGAATTCAGCACATAGGAGTGGAAAGTAAGACACGTTGCTCAGCTAGGAAACAGGAAAACATGTTGATAAACCTATTTTAAAAAAAGTGAGGGGGCTCAGAAGACCCAGTAGAACTAAAGTATGATGGAATAATAACATGGAAGATAGGAGAGGAGAAATTGGACAGAAGTCATCTAAGTTTCTCATATTTCTAAGAAAGATAAAGACAATGATGAATTTTAAACTCTGTATAGTCAAGTTAAGAATTTAATTTCTAAACGAGCAGAAATAGAATGTATAATTTCTAAACCAGTGAAGGGGCTAAGGGAGAATAAAGAAGTCTGCATTGATCCAGTAGAAAACTAAAAAAGGGGGGACTTCCCTGGTGGTCCAGTGGTTAAGAATCTGTCTTCCAATGCAGGGGACACAGGTTTGATCCCTGGTCGGGGAACTAAGATCCCATATGGCGCAGGGCAACTAAGCCCGTGTGGCAACTACTGAGCCCGCGTGCAGCAATGAAAGATTCCACATGCCGCAACGAAGATCCTGCATGCTGCAACCAAGACCCAATGCAGCCAAATAAAAAATAAATTAATTAATTAAAAAAAAAAAGCTAATGAGACATGACAACCAAATGCTATGCCTGAGCCTTGATTCTAGATCCCGGACCCCCTTCCCCTAATTTTTTTTTTTTTTAATTCCTGGTTTTTTAAAAAAATTTATTCATTTTTGGCTGCGTTGAGTCTTCGTTGCTGTGCATGGGCTTCCTCTAGTTGCAGCGAGTCCCCCACAACTAGAGAAAGCCCAGACTTCTCCTTGCAGTGGCTTCTTGTTGTGAAGCATGGGCTCTAGGGCACGTGGGCTTCAGCAGTTGTGGCACGCGGGCTCAGTAGTTGTGGCTTGCAGGCTCTAGAGTGCAGGCTCAGTAGTTGTGTTGCACGGGCTTAGTTGCCCCACGGCATGTGAGATCTTCCCAGACCAGGGCTCGAACCTGTGTCCCCTGCATTAGCAGGCAGATTCTTAACCACTGCGCCACCAGGGAAATCCCCCCTTCCCAAATTTAAAGGAATTACTGGGACATCTTGGGACAATTTAATACAGACTATACATTATATAGCATTATTGTATAAATGTTAGATTTCTTGTGTGGGATAATGTGGCCCCCATTTTTGTTGAGCTCCAAGTGCTTTCCTCTAGGATAATTCTCCAACTTTTTGGCTTTAGGACCTCTTTACACTCTGAGAAGTTGTTGAGGACTCAAAAGAGCTCTTGTTTATATAGGTTATACAAAACCCTATTTACCGAATTAAAAGTTAAGACAGAAAATTTGAAACATGTTTATATATTAATTTAAAAATAAGATTTTCCAAAATAAAAGAGTTAATGAGAAGAGTTGCTTTGTTTACATTTTTGCAACTCTCTTCATATCTGACTTACCAGAAGTAGCTGGATTCTCACATCCACTTCAGCATTTAGTCTGCTGCTGTATATTGTTTTGGTTGAGGTATATGAAGAAAATCCAGCCTCAGATTGATGTGTAGCTGGAAAAAGAAAAATGAGGAATATTTTAATAGCTTTTTCAGATGTTAGGACTATTCTCTTTTTCCCCCCCATTATCAAAGACCATTTAATTTTTAAAGATCAACAATACCAAAAGCATAAAGTGGAGTAGAAGAAAATAGTTTTTTATAAGTACAATTTAATTAAAGCTGTTTACAACTATTCTCTCCCACAGGACTTAAGCATGAATTTAAAAAGAGTAAGAGATGAGGACTTCCCTGGTGGCGCAATGGTTGAGAATCCGCCTGCCGACACAGGGGACACGGGTTCGAGCCCAGGTCTGAGAAGATCTCACGTGCCACAGAGCAACTAAGCCCACGCATCACAACTGTTGAGCCTGCGCTCTAGAGCCCATGAGCCACAACTACTGAAGCCCATGTGCCTAGAGCCCGTGCGCTACAACAAGAGAAGCCACTGCAATAAGTCCTCGCAATGCAACGAAGAGTAGCCCCCTCTAGCCACGCAACTAGAGAAAGTCCGCATGCAGCAACAAAGACCCAACACAGCC